>NC_137802.1:72635589-73235589 GCF_963383645.1 Muscardinus avellanarius
CGATACACCCCCAGCCTTATTTTTTATTCTTTATTTTGAAACAGGGTCTCACTGAGTTGCAAAGGGCCTCACTAAGTAGCTGAGGCTGGCCACGAACCACAATCCTCCTGTCTCAGGCCTCCCAAGTGCTGGGATTACAAGTGTGCGCCACCACGCCCGGCCTGGATCTTTTTTTATTTTGTTAACAGAGTCTCACTATGTTGCCAAGCCTAGCTTTGAACCTGGGATTCTTCTGTCTCAGCCTCCCAAGTCCTGGGATTACCGGCATCTCTGGGTCTGTTTCCTAATCAATAAAACAGAAAACAACAGAGCGGAGCGGGCAGAGTTATCCTGAGGGTTAGATTTCAGAGTCTACATGAGCTTGTTGTTGAGGCTTGGGTGCAAGGGACTGTCGGTACTGCTGACCAAGGAGGAGCAGCCCGGGACCCGGTGTCCTTGGTGTCTGAGAAGGTTGCAGCAGGGTGTGGTGCCCTTTGCAACTTAGTGAGACCCTGTTTCAAAATAAAGAATAAGAAATAGGGCTGGAGGTGTAGCTCGGAGGTAGAATGCCCCTGGGTTCCATCCTCAGTACTGCTAAAAAAAAAAAAAAAAAGCCAGGCGTCGTGGCACACGCTTGTAATCCCCGCGCTTGGGAGGCTGAGACAGGAGGATCACACGGGTTCAAAGCCAGCCTCAGGTACTTAGTGAGGCTCTCAGCAACTTAGTGAGACCCTGCTTCCAAATAAAATATAAAATAGGTCTGGGAGTATAGCCCGGAGGTAGAAAGCAGAGGGAATGTAGCCTGGAGTTGGAATGACCCTGAACCAAGAAAGAGCATGTCACACTGTAGGGTAGGCATGGGTGGCCACTGTTGCTGCCCGGCGGCCTCGGGTGGCTCGCTCGCCGCTGCAGCCCACAGCAGAGTTTCGTCTTGCAGACGGATGATCACTTCAGGGCTTTTCAGCATGAGAAACTGGACCAGATCAGCCCGCAGCTCATCTGGGCCAAGGGGCTGCTGCAGGACATCAGCGAGCCGCGCTGCAGGTGCCTGGAGGAACTCTCGCTGCAGACCGAGCTGCTCAGCTGGCTCCGCGAGGCGCTGGGAGGTACAGTGGGGCCGTCGGCTGGGTGGGCTGGAGCTTGAGGAAGCCTCACCTGCATCCCTGCTTAGCCAAGGCAGGGAGGCGTCCCTGCACGCTTAACACAGGCGGCCGCGTCCGCGTCACAGACACCAGGTAGAATTGACATCGGGGCAACCGTTCTCAGGTTCCGGGGTAAAGCTGTTCCCTTTGCCACTCTCCCTGACTCCGTGACCAGCCGAGGGTCATGTTCCTTCAGATTCTACCTCCTATCTCGGGGTGGTAGCGTAGACCTGTAATCCCAGTACTGAGACAGGAGGCTCACAAGTTTGAAGTGACTTAGTGAGACTAAGTCATTCAGCGACTTAGTGAGACTCTGTTAAAAAAAAATAGAGTTAGGTTGTAGCACAGAGGAAGAGTGGCCCTGGATTCGATCCCCAGTACCACAAAGAAAGAAAAAATCCTAGTTCCTTTAGCGCTTTTTTTTCTGGTGGTTTTTATTATTTTATTTTATTATAATTTTTTGTAATGGTACTAGGGGTGGAACCCAGGGGCTTTTCTACCTCTGAACTATACTCCCAGACCTATTTTATACTTTATCTGGAAACAGGGTCTCACTAAGTTTTTTTTTTTTTTTTTTTTCGGGTCTGGGGATGGAACCCAGGGGCATTTGATCTCCAAGCTACACCCCCTGCCCTATTTTTTATTCTTTATTTTGAAACCGGGCCTCACTAAGTTGCAGAGGGCCTCACTAAGTAGCTGAGGCTGTCCGCGAACCACGATCCTCCAGGTCTCAGCCTCCGGAATGCTGGGATTACAAGCGTGCACCACCACGCCCGGCTCACTAAGTTTCTGAGAGCCTCACTAAGTAGCTGAGGCTGGCTCCGAACCTGTGTGATCCTCTTGTCTCAGCCTCCCAAGCCCAGGGATTACAAGCATGCACCATCATGCCCAGCTACAATTTTTTTTTTCTTTGCGAGTCTGGGGATGGAACCTAGGGGCATTCGACCTCTGAGCTACAGCCCCTGCCCTATTTTTTATTCTTTATTTTGAAACCAGGTCTCACTGAGTTGCAGAGGGCCTCACTAACTAGCTGAGGCTGTCCGCGAACTGTGATCCTCTGGTCTCAGCCTCCGGAATGCTGGTGTGACAAGTGTGTGCCACCATGCCTGGCTACAATTTTTTTAAACAGTGTCTTACTAGGGTGATGAGAGTCTCACTGTTTGCTGAGGCTGGCCTCCAGCCGGTGATCCTCCTGTCCCAGCCTCACAGTCACTGAGATTGTATGCATGCACCACCATGCCCCGCAATACCCTGAACATTTATTTAGCATCCGTTCCCAGGCTCACCAAGGACTATCATCCGGGACCGGCATCTTGTAGCATCACGGCCTGGCCCCGTGCTGACCCCCTCTCTTCTCTGCTCAAGGCATCACTGAACTCAAGGTGTTTGTGGACCTGGCCTCCATCTCGGCGGGGGAGAATGACATCGACGTGGACCGGGTGGCCTGCTTCCACGATGCTGTGCAGGGCTACGATGCCCTGCTCTACAAACTGGACAAGCGGGCGGGGTTCAGCGAGTTCATGGAGGCGCTGAAGGAGCTCTGGACAGCGCTGGAGAATGACCCGCACCTGCCCAGAAAGCTGGTGAGTCTTCTTGGTTGGGAGAGTTACTCACTGAAGGAAGTCCTGCCTCATACCCCCAGGGAGACTCATGGAGGCGCACGCTTGTCATCCCAGCATTACGGAAGGCTGAGACAGGAGGATCGCAGTTTGTGGACAGCCTCAGCTACTTGGTGAAGCCCTTTTCAACTCAGTGAGGCCTTGTTTCAAAATAAAGAATAAAAATTGGAGCTGGGGGAGTCACTTGGAGGTAGAATGCCCCTGGGTTCAGTCCCCAGTACTGCAAAAAAAAAAAAAAAAAAGAAAAAGTTTCACGGCTGGGCTCAATGTGCTTGACATTAATCCCAGTGCTTAGAGGTTTGAGGATTGTAGGTTCAAGGTCAGTCTCAGCAACTTACTGAGACCCTTGGCAACTTAACAAGACCCTCTTGCAAATGTCAAAAGGGGCCGGGTGTGGTGGCGCACACTTCTAATCCCCGCGCTTGGGAAGCGGAGACAGGAGGATCGCGCAGGTTCAAAGAGACCCTGTTTCCAAATAAAATATAAAATAGGTCTGGGAGTGTAGCCCAGAGGTAGAAGGGTTTCCAGGAACCCTAGTACCACCAAAAAAATTAAATAAATTAAAAAGTCCGAAGGGCCGGGCATGGTGGCTTGTAATCCCAGAATTCAGGAGGCTGAGACTGGAGGATCGTAATTCACGGACAGCCTCAGCTACTTAGTTAGGCCCAGTTTCAAAATAAAGAATAAAAAATAGGGCAGGGGGTGTGGCTCGGAGGTCAAATGCCCCTGGGTTCCATCCCCAGACCTGCAAAAAAAAAAAAAAAAAAAAAAAGAATGGAGATAAATAGGTATCGTGGCACATGCTTGTAATCCCAGCATTTGAGAGGCTGAGACAGGAGGATCTGGGTTCACAGGAAGTCTCAGCTACCTAGTGAGGCCCTTTGCAACTCTGTGAGATCCTGTTTCAAAATAAAAAATAGGGCTGGGGTGTAGTTCGGACATTAAAATGCCTCTGGGTTCAATCCCCAGTACTACCAAAAAAAAAAAAGTTAGAAGGGCTGGGGGGAAGGGATTAGATCAGAGGAAGACTGCCCCTAGGTTCAATCCTTATTACCAAAAAATAAAAAATAAAAAAAATAAAAATGCAGTTTCTCTTCATATATAGAAGTTCTCTCTTTGAACCTGCGTGATCCTCCTGTCTCTGCCTCCCAAACCCCAGGGGATTACAAGCATGCGCCACCATGCCCGGCTAGAAATTCTTTGTCCTGGGTTAGAAAAGAGATGCAAAAACCAGGCGTGGTGGTACACTCCTGCGTGGTGGGTACAATCCCAGTACTTAGGAGGCTGAGACGGGAAGATGGCAGGTTTGAAGCCAGCCTCAGCAATTTGGTGAGTCTGAACAATTTAGTCCAATCCTATTTTTTTTTGGGGGGGGGGGTGGTACTGGGGGTGGAACCCAGAGGCTTTCTACCTCCGGGCTATATTCCCAGAGCTTTTATTTTATATTTTATTTGGAAACAGGGTCTCACTAAGTTGCTGAGAGCCTCACTCAGTAGCTGAGGCTGGCTTCGAACCTGTGCGATCCTCCTGTCTCAGCCTCCCAAGCGTGGGGATTACAAGCGTGCGCCACCACGCCCGGCTCAATTCCTATTTTTTACATATAAAAAAGAAAATAGGGCTGGAGGTGTAGCTCAGAGATAGAATGCCTCCAGCTTCAATTCCCAGTACCCCCAAACACACACAAACAGTAGTATAGAAAAGGAAAGAAAGAAAAGGGGCCACAGAATCACATGTGCCCAGCATTCGCCTCTACCTACAGCTCAGCCGTGGGAGGAGCCCGATGGGACTCGTGCCAGTGCTACCAGTGATCACACGTGATGGTAGTAACTGCGTGTTATTTTCTTACTTTAGTTTTTTTCTATAATTTATATTGACTAGATTTTTGTTGTCTTTTGGGGGCACTGGGGATTAAACCCAGGAGTATTCTACCTCTGAGCTACACCCCAGCCTTATTATTTATTTATTTTTTATTTTTTTTTTTTTTTGTGGCACTAGGGGTGGAACCCAGGGGCTTTCAACCTCTGGGCTATACTCCCAGACCTATTTTATATTTTTATTTTGAAACAGGGTCTCACTAAGTTGCTGAGAGCCTCACTAAGTAGCTGAGACTGGCTTCGAACCTGTGCGATCCTCCTGTCTCAGCCTCCCAAGCGCTGGGATTACAAGTGTGCACCACCACACCTGGCTCTTCATTTATTTATTTATTTATTATTTGCAGTATCAGGGATGGAACCCAGGGGCATTATACCACCAAGCTATACTCCCAACCCTATTTTTTTTTTTTTAATTTTGAAACAGAGTCTCTCTAGTTTGCTGAGGCTGGCCTTGAACCTCTAGTCCTCTTGTCTCAGCCCCTAAGTTCTGGGATTACAGGTGTGCACCACCATGCCTGGCCCTGTTTTATTTTTTGAAACAGTTTCACTTAAGTTGCTGAGGCTGGCCTCAAACCTGCAATCCTCCTGTGTCAGCCTTCCAAGTACTTAGGATTACAGGTGTGTGTGTGTGCCACCTCACGTGGCTTGACTAATTTTTTTTTTATCAGTAAAAATAAGCATATAGTCCGGGCGTGGTGGCGCACGCTTGTAATCCCCGCGCTTGTGAGGCTGAGACAGGAGGGTCGCACAGGTTCGAAGCCAGCCTCAGCTACTTAGTGAGGCTCTCAGCAACTTAGTGAGACCCTGTTTCCAAATAAAGTATAAAATAGGTCTGGGAGTATAGCCCGGAGATAGAAAAGCCCCTGGGTTCCAGTCCCAGTACCACACACACACACACACACACACACACACACACCCCAAAAAAAATACATATACATATATATATATATATATATATATATATACACATACATACATATATATATATTTTTATATATATATATATATTTTTTTTTTTTTGCAGGTCTGGGGATGGAACCCAGGGGCATTTGACCTCCGAGCTACACCCCCTGCCCTATTTTTTATTCTTTATTTTGAAACCGGGTCTCACTGAGTTGCAGAGGGCCTCACTAAATAGCTGAGGCTGTCTGCGAACAGTGATCCTCCAGGTCTCAGCCTCCCTAATGCTGGGATTACAAGCGTGCGCCACCACGCCCGGCTTATATATATATTTAAGTAAATAATCTGTTGTAGGGTTTGCGCTAACCTGCCCTACCTCAATGCTCTGTTATTATTGCTGGTTTGGAGCTGAGGATGGAACCCATGTACGCTCCTGAGCCATTTCTCTCGCACCATGTAACGTGCCTCTAGAGCAGAGAGCTGTCCAGGGTCCTGGACCAGCCTCAGAACATCAGCTTCTGACGCCGTTAGTTAGGCATGAGCAGAGAGCAGTTTGGTTTTTCTTCTCGAAGCTCAAACCACAGCCTCTGTTTGCATTTTTCCTAAATTTGCCTGGTCTTACTCAAGAGCCAGAGCAGGACGTTATGGAGTGAGGGCTATCAGTCTAGCGTCCCTATTGGCCGTCAGTCTAGCGTCCCTGTTGGCCGTCAGTCTAGCGTCCCTGTTGGCCGTCAGTCTAGCGTCCCTGTTGGCCGTCAGTCTAGCGTCCCTATTGGCTCTTCACTGGGGGATTCAGCAGAAGCTGTCTTCCCGCTGGGCTCAGGGAGGCAGCCTCAACGCCATCCACCCATACATCCAGAAATTTAAGCAGAAGCCGGGTACAGTGGCACAAGCCTGGAATCTCAGTACTTGGAGGGCCGAGGCAGGAGGATCACAGGTTCGAGGATGACCTTGGCAACGTAGAGGAGCCCCTCTGCATTGTAGACCCCTGTCTCCAAATAAAAACGTATGATGGGGCTGAGAGAGTAGCTCAGAGGTAGAACGCCCCAGCGTTCAATCCTAGAAACAAAAATAAACAAGTAAGAGGGACCTGCGGACGGGGCTTCCCCCACAAAGACGGAGGCGGGCGGGCTGCAGGGGCACGGGAGGCCAGGCGGTCGCCAGAAGCCCGGCCCATATGCTCTGCTTTCATCCCCCCAGCGAGATTCTGCCCGGAACTTGGAGTGGCTGAAGACAGTGAGGGAAAGCCACGGCTCTGTGGAGCTCTCGTCCCTGGCCCTGGCCACCGCCATCAACAACAGAGGCGTTTACGTGATCACGGCGCCCGGAGATGGCCAGAAGGTGAGCTCCCCTGCGTCCCGGCACGGCCCTGCCCAGTTTGGGGTGACTGCTGCCTTGCTGCAGAGCTGGGGATTCTGCTCCCAGATGACCTGCCCACGTGTGCTCCCCCCAGACTTCCCCAGATACCGTGCTCCGCCTGCTCCTCCCCGAGAGTGACAGCGAGAGTGACGGCGGCTGTGAGGTGCGCACTTACTCCTCGGAGGACCTGAAGGATCTGTTGAACAAGTTGATGCTCATGTCTGGCAAGAAAGACCGCAACAACACGGAAGTGGAGCGCTTCTCCGAGGTGAGCGGTGCCCGCGCGGTGGCCACGCTAGCCGCTGGGCTGCCCGAGGCCGCGGGAAGGTCAGGATTGGCATTCCATGGGCAGCCTGGCTCTGCTGGCCATCCCAGGGTGTACAGCCGCAGGGTCTGCGGGGCATGTCATTTCCAGGCCCGTGGGCAGCGGTTTCCCTTTCACGTCCTTTGATTGTCAACCTTGTTTGAGAGGAGACGGGCATGATGGGGCACCCTGTAATGCCAGTACTTGGGAAGCTGAGAAGACTGAAGGCTCAGCACCTAGTGAGACCCTCAACATCCTATCAAGAGCCTGAGTCTTAAAAGATAAAAGAGCTGGCGCCGGGTGTGGTGGGCACACTTGCAATCCCAGCATTCGGGAGGCTGAGACCTGGAGGATCGCGGTTCGCGGCCAGCTTCAGCTACTTAGTGAGGCCCTCTGCAACTCAGTGAGACCCAGTTTCAAAATAAAGAATAAAAAATAGGGCTGGAGGTATAGCTCGGAGGTAGAGTGCCCTGGGTTCTACCCGCAGTACCACACACATAAACAGAACAAAAAACAGCTGGGGCTGTACCTCAGAGGATGAATGCTCCGGTGTTCCATTCCCCAATACCACAAACACACAAAAAAGCTAGTGTCCCTCAAAGTTCATTTGTAACTTACAATCGACACCCTTTCCCCGCCACCCTCCACCCCCTGTCCTGGGGATGGAGCGTGGGGTTGGCACGCCAGCTCTGTCTCTGAGCCACATCGCAGCCCCCAGCGGACCGTCCCCCTCAGTGCTTCCTGGCTGAGGGAGCCCCTTCCGAGGCTGACCCGTGGAGGAGGAAAGGCAGGCCTCTGCCATACGCCTCCCACGTTCCCAGGACAGTGCCGTGTCTGGCCTTTGCGTTCTGCCCCCATGCGCGTTCTGCCCGCCGTGTCGCCCCTCGGCGGCGCTGTGACGCTCCTCCCACTTGTCTCCCCAGTTGTTCTGCAGCGTGCAGCGGCTGGTGCGGGCCTTCACGGACCTGTACTTCGCCGGCAACATGCTCTTTAGGTCCTGGACAGCGATGGTCTACTGCAGCCCCAGGCAGGGCGTGTCTATTCGCGTGGACTTTGACCTGGAAACTCTGAGTGAGCTGACGGAGAGCGGGGATGTGTCAGAGCTCCTGGAGGCCCTCTGCTTGCAGATGGAGCGGTTCCTGGGCAACTGGAAGAAATTCGTGGCCGAGAAGCGGGCAGAGCTCTTTTACCTCAACTTCTACACAGCAGAGCAGCTGGTCTACCTGAGCACCGAGCTCGGCTGCCCGTGCCCCGACGAGGCCGCCCTGACCATGCTGTCCTTCATCAAGGCCGACTGCAGCCCAGGTGACGTCCTCCTGGCCCTCCAGGAGTGTGTGGACAAGGCCACTATACATCGTGCATGGACTGTGGTGGAGGATTTGCCGTTGCTGCTGGCCTCTGAGTTCAGCCTGGTGGACAAGCTCAGGGTCATTGTGGAGCAGTCCGTGGTGTGCATGCCTGCCTTCCTGCCCGGCTGCCTGGACTTGCCGACCCTCGGCCGTTTCCTGGCTCACCTGGCCAGTTTGAGCGGGCCTGCGGTGGAGCGGCCTCTCCCCCGCGGCCTGCAGGCCGGCCAGCCCAACCTGGTTCTGTGCGGCCACGCGGAGGTGCTGCCGGCCGCGCTGGCCATCTACATGCAGGCCCCACGCCAGCCCCTCCCCACCTTCGACGAGGTGCTGCTCTGCACCCCGGGGACCACGTTCGAGGAGGTGGCGCTCCTCCTGCGGCGCTGCCTCGCCCCCGGCTCCCAGGGCCACAAGGTGTACAGCCTGCTCTTCGCGGACCAGCTGACCTACGAGGTGGGCTGCCAGGTGGAGGAGCTCTTCCAGAGCCTGTGCACGCAGCCGCACCGGGAGGACTACCAGCTGGTGATGGTCTGCGACGGGGCCCGGGACCACTGCTACATGCCCTCGGCCTTCAGCAGACACAGGGCCCTCCTCACGCCCCAGGAGCCCCTCCCAGCCATCCAAGCCTACCTGGCCCATCACTACCAGGTTCCGGAGCAGACTCCGTCGGCGGCCGCTGTGTTCCAGAACCAGATGTGTGTTGGGGTCGTGGCGTCAGAGAGAGCGGGCGTTGGTAATGAGTGTGTGCCAGGGAGGGCGGGCACATCTCCCGGGGCCAGGCGTCTCCCTGGGCAGGGGTGACCCTCGAAGTCCCTCTGCCGCTGGAGAGACCCAGTCTCGGGGAGGATCTGGGTCCCGGTCGTTGTCAGTGCCTGTGCTAGAAAGAGACACCACTGTCAAGTGGTTTTGCAAATTGCAGTTCCTGAGAGGCCTCCTCCCACCCCTGAGCCGACTCCTGCAGTCTGCCTTCTTTTCTTCTCCCATAATCCTACTGGTCTCTAGAGTCCGCGTTGGTTGTAAGAACAGGGGGGGGCATGAGCGCTGTTTCCCAAGAAAAATGAGCGCCCCTTCCTTCTCGCTTCTTTTAGTTACCAATTGTGTCCTTTGGACAGAAAGGGCAGCTTCCATTCTATGGGCATCACCCCTGGAAGACACTGTGCTGTCTTCCTGCTCTGCTCCCCACCACACGAAGCTTCTTTTCCTATAATCTCCTGACCCCGACGTTGCCGCCATCTGTAACAGGCAGGGCCGCAGGTAGCAGCGGGCAGGCTGGATTGCTAGCAGCGCGTGTGGGCTCTCATCTGATGCTACGTTGCATACGCTTTGAATTTTACCAGAGAGTTCTCTTAGCAACACATTCTCACCACCATAATCCAAGACTGACCGGAAGGAAGATTTATTTGCTCAGGGTTTTCCTTGGAGATTTTGGGGTCAGTCGGTGTGAGGCCAGGTTCGCGGATCTCAGAATACGTGGGAAGAAGCGGGGGGAGAGAGAGCG
Source organism: Muscardinus avellanarius (assembly GCF_963383645.1). Taxonomy (NCBI): domain Eukaryota; kingdom Metazoa; phylum Chordata; class Mammalia; order Rodentia; family Gliridae; genus Muscardinus; species Muscardinus avellanarius. Next base: position 72,645,611 of record NC_137802.1, read on the forward strand.
AGCGAGCGTGCGCAACGCTCCACTCTCATATGGGGGAGGCTGCAAACAAGAGACACAAAAGGAGGAACCATATGTAATCGCCAAGACCACACCCCAGGAACCCCTTTCCACAGCCACACCCTGCCAGCCTGGACCCGCATCCAGATACGTCTGTTACAGCACTGAGATTGCAGTGCTTGCTCCTGATTTAAGTACTTGAGCCCTGAACTTTAATAAGTGAGCTCTTTAGGAGACAGTCTGTGTCTAACTATAAAAGAAACCCATCGTGGATGTTTGTGTGTGGTGTTCAGAATTCCTCCCAGAGCTTCGTATTTGCTAGGCAGGGTCACATCTTCTGTTTTGTTTTGTTTTAATTTTTTTTGTGTGTGTGTGTGGGGGGTCTAGAGATGGAACCCGGGGCATTTGACCTCTGAGCTACATCCCCTGCGCCTACTTTTTATTCTTTATTTTTAAACAGGGTCTCACTAAGTTGCAGAGGGCCTCACTAAGTAGCTGAGGCTGTCCTCAAACTGCGATCCTCCAGTCTCAGCCTCCCAAATGCTGGCATTACAAGCGTGTGCCACCACGCCCGGCATCTTCTGTCTTTTTTGTTGTTGTTGGTACTGGGGATTGAACTCGGAGACATTCTACCTCTGAGCTACATACCTATACCCCATTTTTTTTTTTTTTTTGGTGGTACTGGGGTTCCTGGAAGCCCTTCTTCCTCCGGGCTACACTCCCAGACCTATTTTATATTTTTGAAACAGGGTCTCTTACGCCAGCACGGCTGGCTTCGATCCTGCGCGATCCTCCTGTCTCCGCCTCCCAAGCGTGGGGATTACAAGCGTGCACCACCACGCCCGGCGCAAATACCCCATTTTTAAAATTTTATTTTCATATTGGGAATCGATCCCAGAGGCAGTCTACCACCGAGCTACACCCCCAGCCCTATTTTATTTTTATTTTAAAACAGAATCTCACTAGGTTGATGAGAATCTCACCACTTGCTGAGCCTGTCCTCCAACCTATGATCCTCCTTCTCAGCCTCCCAAATACTGGGAATACAGGCATGCGCCATCGTGCCTGGCCTCATTTATTTTTGATTGAAACAGGGTCTCGATAAGTTGCTGAGAATCTTGCTACGTTGCTGAGGCTGGTCTTGAACCTGTGATCCTCCTGCCTCGGCCTCCCAAGTACTGGGATGTAGGTGTGCCCCTCAACATTTGGCATCTCATTCTTTTTCTAATTTAATTTTGAGACAGTCTCACTAAATTGCCCAGGCTGGCTCCAATCTAGGATCCTCCTGCCTCAGCCTCCAGAGTAGCTGGGATGGCAGGTGTGTGCCACTGTACCTCGCCTCAAAGGAATTTGCATTAAATCTCTTCGGTCTCTCTTCCTCCTGGCCCACATTCTTGGGATCTGATTTTCATATTTCAACATTACAGGGAAGTCTCTGTATGTGAAAAGATTGCATAACAAACTGAAAATGAAGTTTGATGGAAAAAACGTGCCTTTGAAAGTTGTGCGGCTCACGGACCCGCAGGTGGATGAGAACAGAGTCCTGGGCTCCCTCTTGCCTTTCTTGAAGGAGAACTATCAGAAGACACCCATGATATTCCACCTGGACGTGACGGCTTCCGTAAGTGCCCTTGCAGGTCAGGGGAAGGATGCGATCCTGACCTGCCTCCTCCCTGCACAAAGAATCCCTGGCCTTTAAGTATGTTCTCAATCTGTACCATTCTCTCAGAGGACAAAGCGGGAGGGCCCTCTGAGTTGGGAAAAGTGCCCGTCGTTCAGTGTACTTACGACGCGTTTTTGTCTTTAGGTACAAACTGGAATCTGGGTCTTTCTTTTCAAACTCCTTATTTTACAACACCTAATGGATATAAATGGGAAAATGTGGCTACGGAACCCGCGCCATTTATATATCGTTGAAATCTCAGAAGGAGATTCAGTAGCTCTGAAGAGGTCCTTGAGACTGGTACGTGTCATTAAGCATTTGCAAGCGGCCCCCTGTACATCTGCGGTCCCGCAGCCCCTGTGGCGTGGGTCCTACTTTTATTGTTTTCCAATAATTATGTTGCACCACTAAAAGCATAGGAAAAGAATACAAACGAAAAACTTGTGTTGTTCGGTTCAGATGAGTGCTGTGTCGAGGTCAGATTCCAGCTGTTCTCCAAATGCTGGACATTCACCCCCTGGGAGATTTCTTCTCTCCCAACGGCCAGTTAGGATGGAAAGGGAGACTTCCCTCATGGACACCAAAGGGAGCTTTGTGAGCTCTAATGGGGGATCTCACGTCAGCATTCTCGCTACTATAATCCAAAGCAACTGACCACACAACTTAGAGGGAAGAAAATGTATTTGCTCACGGTTTCTTGGAGATTCTGGGCTTAGTCCTCGTGAAGTTCAAGGCAGGGCGGTGGGAAGCCCTGGCAGCAGGGATCAAGAGCTCTGATCTCACCTAGAGGCCGAGGGCAGAGAGGGGGCGAGTAAGGAGAGGGATTCAAAGACCCAAGTAGCCCCAAGGCCACACCCCGGGGACCTGCCTTCTCTAGCCCTAGCCCACCAGCCTCGGTTACCACCTGGATAAATCCCTTCTACTGGTGACCTCACTACCTGGCTTAACCGAATCAATCCAAGCTCTTCGGGGACATTCTGTCTCTGACCCAACCCAGAGAAACCAAGTCTCAGGAAGCGGCACTATGGCTTCCTGACTAAAAGCGTCACACTATTAAATTGGCATAAATGCAAAGGACGCCAGCCCGTGTGAACCAGAAACTCAAAGCCACGTGCATTCAAGTGGGGTTTTTGGTTCCGTAAAGGTCCATCTAGCGTGGACCACATGGAGGGTTAAAACACAAAAATGTCCTTTAGAAAACTCGGTTATAACTTTTATTCGTGTCTCTTTTTTTGCAGAACACACGTGCCCCTCCGCTCAATTTCCTTGATTTCTTCCCCAAAGTCACCTGCAGACCTCCCAAAGAGGTGATCAGCATGGAGCTGGCTCCCAACAGGAACCCCAGGGAGCCAGGGATGGACCAGAGAGAGTTCCGCAGTGAGACTTTCCAAAGGCCTTTCCAGTACCTAAAAAGATTCCACCAGAAACAAGACCTGGACGCGTTTCAGTACCAAGAGGGCTCTGTGGAGGGCACCCCGGAAGAATGTATCCAGCACTTGCTGATTTACTGCGGGGTGGTCGACCCATCCTGGTCAGAGCTGCAGAACTTTGCCAGGTTCCTGAACTGTCAGCTCAGAGACTGCGAGGCTTCGGTCTTCTGCAATTTAGATTTTACCGGAGACACACTGCGGGGCTTCAAGAACTTCGTAGTGACTTTCATGATCCTTATGGCCAGAGATTTTGCCACGCCAACGCTCCAGACCTCTGACCAAAGCCCGGGGAAGCACATGGTCACCATGGATGGGGTCAAGGAAGAAGACTTGGCCCCTTTCTCCCTCCGAAGGAGGTGGGAGTCAGAGCCCCACCCGTATGTCTTTTTCAATGGAGATCGCACCACCATGACCTTCATAGGGTTCCACCTGCAGCCCAACGCCAACGGCAGCGTCGACGCCATCAATCGCTTAAATGGGAACGTAATCAAGAGAAACGTCATGACCGTAGAACTGTACAGGGGACTCTTGCTTCAGAGGGTGCCCTTCAACATCGACTTTGACAACCTGCCCAGAGAGGAGAAACTCTTAAGACTCTGCATGGCGCTCGGCATCCAGTGGCCCATCGACCCCGATGATACGTACGAACTCACCACAGACAACATGCTTAAGATCCTGGCCATTGAGATGCGCTTCCGCTGCGGGATCCCCGTCATCATCATGGGAGAGACCGGCTGCGGGAAAACCAGGCTCATCAAATTCCTCAGTGACCTGAGGCGAGCCCAGGCGGAGGCCAAGACCATGAAGCTGGTCAAGGTGCATGGAGGGACCACAGCGGCCATGATTCACGACCAAGTCAAGAAAGCTCAGAACATTGCCTGCTTCAATAAGAAACACCACCAGCTGGACACCATTCTGTTCTTCGACGAAGCCAACACGACAGAAGCCATCAGCTGTATCAAGGAAGTCCTGTGTGATCAGACGGTGGACGGCCATCCCCTGAAGAAGGACTCCGGCTTGCACATCATAGCTGCCTGCAACCCCTACCGGAAGCACTCCCAGGAGACCATCTGCCGCTTGGAGGCGGCTGGTCTGGGATACAGGGTCAGCGCGGAGGAGACGACGGAACGGCTGGGCTCCATCCCTCTGCGGCAGCTGGTGTACCGCGTGCACGCTCTGCCGCCCAGCCTCATCCCTCTGGTGTGGGACTTCGGCCAGCTGCACGACGCCGCGGAAAAGCTCTACATCCAGCAGATCGTGCAGAGGCTGGTGGACTCGGCCACGCTCGATGCGACACAGACCCGCGTGGTCGCCGACGTGCTCTCAGCCTCTCAGCGGTTCATGCGGGAGGTGGAGAATGAGTGCAGCTTTGTCAGCCTCCGGGACGTGGAGCGCTGTGTGAACGTTTTCCAGTGGTTTCACGACCGCAGCGAGATGCTTTTGGCAAAGCTGACCGCCTTTCTGGCCGAGTCCGGAGTCGGCAGGAATGAGCCGGAGCGAGACCCTGTCCTGTGGTCCTTGGTGTTGGCCGTCGGGGTCTGTTACCACGCCTCTTTAGAGGAGAAAGAGTCCTACCGGAAAGCCATTTGCAGGTTCTTCCCCAAACCCTACAATCACAGCAGGGCTATCCTGGATGAGATTTCGCGAGTCCAGGACCTTTTCCTGAACGGGGCACCGCTGAGGAAAACCATCGCCAAGAACTTGGCTCTGAAGGAGAACGTCTTCATGATGACCCTCTGTATCGAGCTGAAGATACCCCTCTTCCTGGTGGGGAAGCCCGGCAGCTCCAAGTCCCTCGCCAAGACCATCGTGGCCGACGCCATGCAGGGCCAGGCCGCGCACTCGGATCTCTTCCGTAACCTGAAGCAGGTCCACCTGGTGTCCTTCCAGTGTAGCCCCCACTCCACCCCCCAGGGCATCATCGGAACCTTCAAGCAGTGTGCCCGCTTCCAGCAGGGCAAGGACCTGCAGCGCTACGTCTCCGTGGTGGTGCTGGACGAGGTCGGGCTGGCCGAAGACTCGCCCAAGATGCCCCTGAAGGCTCTGCACCCCTTGTTGGAAGACGGGTGCATCGAAGATGATCCAGCCCCCCACAAAAAAGTCGGCTTCATTGGCATTTCCAACTGGGCCCTGGACCCCGCCAAGATGAACCGGGGCATTTTTGTGTCCCGCAACAGCCCCAGTGAGAAAGAACTCATCGAGAGCGCCCGAGGGATCTGCTCTTCAGACAGCCTGGTCCAGGAACGGATCCGCGGGTACTTCGCACCCTTTGCCAAGGCCTACGAAATGGTGTGCCAGAGCCAGGAAAAGGAATTCTTTGGGCTTCGAGACTACTACAGCCTCATCAAGATGGTCTTCGCCAAGGCCAAAGCCTCTAAGAAGCAGCCTTCCCCCAACGACATTGCGCAGGCCATCCTGCGGAACTTCAGCGGCAAAGACGACGTCCACGCTCTGGAGGTCTTCACGGCCAATTTACCCGAGGCCAGGTGCACCGGGGAGGTCAGCACCATGGAGCTGATTAAGCAGAACATTTACGGGGGCCTGCAGCGGGCACCGGGGGCAGAGCCGGAAGAGACCGAGTCCCGCTACTTACTCGTGCTGACCAAAAACTATGTGGCCCTTCAGATCCTCCAGCAAACGTTCTTCAAAAAGGACCAGCAACCCGAGATCATTTTCGGGTCCAGCTTTCCCCGGGACCAGGAGTACACCCAGATCTGTAGGAACATCAACCGCGTGAAAATCTGCATGGAGACGGGCAGGATGGTGGTGCTGCTGAACCTGCAAAACCTCTACGAGAGCCTGTATGATGCGCTCAACCAGTACTACGTCTACCTCGGGGGCCAGAAGTATGTGGACTTGGGTCTGGGCACCCATCGGGTCAAGTGTCGGGTGCACCCGGACTTCCGCCTGATTGTCATCGAGGAGAAGGAGGTGGTGTACGAGCAGTTCCCCGTGCCACTCATCAACCGGCTGGAGAAGTACTTCTTGGACGTGCACACGGTGCTGCAAGACTGGCAGAAGGGCATCGTGCGGGAGCTCGAGGAGTGGGCGCAGGCTTTCGCGGACGTCAAAACCGATGCGTTCGGCTCTGGGCACAAGTACAGCCCCGCAGACGTCTTCATAGGCTACCACTCGGACGCCTGCGCCTCGGTGGTGCTGCAGGCCGTGGAGAGGCGGGGGCCCGGCACCTTGACGGAGGAGCTGTACCGCCAGGTGTCCGAGGACGCCAAGCTCATCCTGCTAGATTGCGCCACCCCGGACGCCGTGGTGCGGCTGAGAGCCTCCTCGCTGGGCCTGTCCCCCGCACGGGATCTGGCGCAGACATACTATCGTCAGCAGCAGCACAACTCGCTCGCGGACTTCCTCCAGGCCCACCTCGGCGCCACGGAGCCGGCGCGCCATACCACCTTCACAGAGGTGAGGCCCGCAGCCTGGCAGCGCCCCTCGTCCAGCCCCTGGCGCGCTCGCTGCGGCTCTGGCGAACGCTTCTCTCTTTGCAGATCACCACCTTCTCCAGGCTGCTGACCAGCCACGACTGTGATGTCCTGGCGGCGGAGCTGGAGGGCTCGGCCCCGAGGCCCGTGATCCTGTCCCTGCAGCAGTTTGACACCGAGTACTCCTTCCTCAAGAGAGTCCGGTGAGGATCCCCGGCGGCCCCCGACACCGTTGTCCTCCGTTAGTGAAGCCGGAGGACCCGTCCCCGCGCAGCCGCCGGCTGTCCCCCACTCGGTCCCTAGCATAAGTGGCGGCTCCCAGGCGGCGCTGCCCGCCCCTTCCTCTCTTCACGGATCTGCTGGTCCCCCGGGGGCCATCCCACCCCAACGCGGTGTCCCCGGGATTTTGCGTTTCTCTTCACTGTGGGGAGTTGTTATCTGCGTGTTTTTGCTTTTTGTAGTACTGAGGATTGAGCCCAGGGGTGCTCTAACTCCGAGCTACACCCCTACCCAGTTTTTTTTGTTTTGTTTTGTTTTGTTTGCGGGACTGGGTTGGAACCCGGGTCTGTTCCACCTCTGAGCTACACATCCTCAGCTCTTTTTGTTTTTTGTTTTTGCAACAGGGCCGCCCACTAGGATGAGGACAGTTTCACTAAAATGCAACTTAATAGCACTTCTAGTGAACCATATTTAGTTTCTTGTAAGATGGAGAAGTATTTGCTTTTTATAACTGTTTTCCCAGACAAGTCATCTAGATTCTATAAAGAAAGAAAATGATGGCCAAATTCATTTAGAAAAAAATAACTTTTTTTGGTCTGGGGATTGAACCCAGGATTCTACCTCTGAGCAACCACCTGTAGCTCTTCTTAATTTTTAAAATTTTTATTTGTTTATTATTTTTTATTGGCGCACTGTTGTCATACATCCTAGCGAGGTATAAGATGGTAGAGGCATACATGAACGTGTCTCTCATTCAGCCCCATTCTCATGTTTCGGAGCCTCTCACTGCATTGCTGATGCTATCCTCCAACCTGCAGTCCTCCTGTCTCAGCCTCCCAAGTACTGAGATTATAGGCGGCCCCACCACACCCAGCTCCCCAACCCTTTTTTCTTTTTCTTTCTTTCTTTTTTTTTTTTTTTTGGAGGTACTGGAGTTCCTGGAAACCCTTCTACCTCTGGCCTACACTCCCAGACCCATTTTATATTTTAATTTGGAAACAGGGTCTCTTAAGCCAGCGCGGCTGGCTTCGAACCTGCGCATCCTCCTGTCTCCGCCTCCCAAGCGCGGGGATGACAAGCGTGCGCACCACGCCCGGCTTCCCCAACCCTTTTTATTTTTTTATTTTGAGACAAGGTCTCATGAAGTTGAGGCTGGCTTCGAACTGGCAACCCTCCTCCCTCAGCCTCCCAAGCTCCTGGGCTTCCGCACATGGGCCAACCTGTGGGCTGTTTTAGAAGAAAGGACTCAGTGGGACATGTCGCTTTTTCTTTCAGAAGCTGCTTAACGCGCACAGCCAGATGCAAAGTCCTCATCATTCAGACGGATCTTGATGACGGCGTTCGCAGCGCCCAGCTCATTGCCTCGGCTAAGTATGTACTTAGGAGTGTTCTCAGAAACAACAGAGGAAAGCCCAGATTTACTCAGGACCTCCTGTAGAATTCCTTCCTTGAAACCCATGTAGCATCTTAATAAATACAGAAATAAAAATGATCATGGCAGTCGGGCATGGTGGCGTACCATGTGCGCGCCTCTAGTACTTGGGAGGCTGAGATGGGAGGATCGCAGGTTCAAGGAAAAGTCTCAGCGAGGTGGGAGACTCTCATCAACCTAGTAAGACCCTGGTTTTTTTTTTTTGTTGTTGTTTGTTTTTGTTTTTTTGGTGGTACTGGGGTTCCTGGCAGCCCTTCTACCTCCGGGCTACACTCCCAGACCCATTTTATACTTTTTATTTGGAAACAGGGTCTCTTAAGCCAGAGCGGCTGGCTTTGAACCTGCGTGATCCTCCTGTCTCCGCCTCCCAACTGCGGGGATCACAAGCGTGCGCCGCCACGCCCGCTGAGACCCTATTTTAAAATAAAAATAAACTAGGGCTAGGAGTGTAGCTTGAAGGTAGAATACCCCAGGGTTCAATCCCCAATACAAAAAAAAAAAAAAAGATGATTCCGAGGAATGAAATTGACCAAGTTATATATGTTACATATATGTTAGATGCGTGTATAAATGCCTATAAACCAATCCCGCCATTATATATAGTATAATTGTAAACACTAGTTTAAAAAAAAAGTCCCTTTTACAATTCCTCGTATCTGGACCAGAGAAAATGAAAAAGACTGAAGAAAATGCCAATAGCAATACATAAAGTTGTGAAATTCAAGACGCATCAAAAGTAGAATATTAATAGGCCATCAGAGGACATCTCGGAAGCGCGGATTTGCCGTCACTTTGGGGTCATTGTTAATTTAGAATCACAGAATTAAAACTGATGACAAGTTGAGTTGGGGGTGTAGCTCCTTAGTAGGTCATTTGCCTACTTAACCGAGGCCCTAAGCACTACATCAAAAGAAGGGAAGTGAGCCGGGCGTGGTGGGCACGCTTGTCATCCCCGCGCTTGGGAGGCGGAGACAGGAGAATCGCGCAGGTTCGAAGCCAGCCGTGCTGGCGTAAGAGACCCTGTTTCAAAAATATAAAATAGGTCTGGGAGTGTAGCCCGGAGGAAGAAGGGCTTCCAGGAACCCCAGTACCACCAAAAAAAAAAAAAAAAAAGAAGGGAAGTTAGCCGGGCGTGGTGGGCATGCTTGTAAACCCAGCATTCCGGAGGCTGAGACCGGAGGATCGCAGTTCGTGGACAGCCTCAGCTACTTAGTGAGGCCCTCTGCAACTCAGTGAGACCCTGTTTCAAAATAAAGAATAAAAAATAGGGTGGGGGTATAGCTTGGAGGTAGAATGCCCCTGGGATCCATCCCCAGACCCGCAAAAAAAAAAAAAAAACGGAATTTATAAGAGTCTATAATATACACACGCCACTAGGGATTAAACCCAGGACATTCTACCTCTGAGCTAATACTCGTGACTATTTATTTGTTTATTTGTTTATTTATTTTGTGGTACTGGGGGTGGAATCCAGGGGCATTCTACCTCTGAGCTACACCCCCAGCCCTATTTTTTATTCTTTATTTTGAAACAGGGTCTCACTGAGTTGCAGAGGGCCTCACTAAGTAGCTGAGGTTGGCAGCGAACGGCGATCCTCCTGTCTCAGCCTCCCAAGCGCTGGGATTACAAGCGCGCGCCACCAAGCCGTCTCCTTTTTATTTTTTATTTTGAAATAGAGTCTCAGTCAGTTGCCGAGGGACTTGCTAGATTGCCGAGGCTCGCCTCGAATTTAGGATTCTCCTGTTTCAGCTCCCGAAACCCTGAGGCCATGAGAGTGTGGCACCACGCCCGGCTTTTATTCATACTAATTGGGACATTTTTATGGTGTTTGTAGGGAAAATCTGAAATGTTCACAATTAATTAAATTTCCTTATTACTCTGTGTGAAGAGTGAGTTCGTTTCGGTGCAGAGGCCTCCTACTGGGCAGCGGTCTCCAGCCAGCGGCTGTGCGCAGGGCCCCGGTGCCACTGCACGGCACTTCCTTGGAGTGGCAAAGAGGAGTTCAGTGGAGGAATGTGACTTCTCTCTTGTGTGTGTGTTGTTGTAATTGAACCCCGAGGCATTCTACCTCTGAGCCACACCGCCAGCCCTGTTCTATTTTTCTTTTGTGAAACGGGGTTTTACTAGGGTGATGAGGGTCTCATTACTTGCTAAGGCTGGCCTCCCGTCTCAGTCTCCCAAGTACTGGGATCGCAGGTGTGTGCCGCAGCGCCCGGCTGGGATGCGACTTCTGGGAAGAGGCCATGGGGACTTGAGCCACAAAATGAGGGCCGGTCCTCCTGCGCCCAGCAGAGGGGCGGCCCCGGCACGCGGCGTGGTAGGGCTGGCCGCGGCGCGAGGCTGAGCTTCCCCGCCGGCTCCCAGGACACCCTGAGCTGCTTCCCAACTTTGCTCTTGCTTTTTTTCTTGCTTCGTTTGATTTTGTTTGTTTGTTTATTTCTTAAATAGATATTCTGCCATCAATGAAATCAATAAAATACAAGACAGGAAGGACTGTGTCTTCATCTATTTCATTACAAAGCTGTCCCGGATGGGAACCGGTGCACCCTATGTGGGCTTCCACGGAGGTAGGACCAGAACGTGAGGGGGAACATTCGTCCACGTCACGTCCGGGTGACTTCCCGGGCGGTCCTCGGCGGCGCATGTATCAGTCCCAACAGCACGGCCTTCTCTGGGCCAGCTGGACTTTTTACCGGGGTCTTGGTTCAAAACCATCGGCTTGGGACTGAGCCACTGCAAACTCAGCATGCCCTTGCCTGCTACTTTAGGGGAGCGTGGACCCCACGTCCGCTCCCACTGTTCATCATAGGGGTGTCACACAGCTCCACGAGTCTTTGGGCAGGAACATGCTGGTCCTTTGTGATGCATCCCGGGGGAAATGCTCCATCCAATCAGTCCATCTCTCCCTCTCCCTCTCTCTCTCTCTCTCTCTCTCTCTCTCTCTCTCTCTCTCTCTCTCTCTCTCCATCTGTGTGATGGTTACCAGCTGTAGAGCCAGATGTGGTGGTGCACATCTGAAATCCCAGTACTTGGGAGATTGAGACAGGAGAATCACAGGTTCAAGGCCCCCATCAGCAACTTAGTGAGTCTCTGCTTTAAAAAAAAAAAACTAAATAAAATAAAAAATAAAATAAAATAACTTTAAAATAAAAAAAACTAGCCAGGCGTGGTGGCGCACGCTTATAATCCCCGCGCTTGGGAGGCGGAGACAGGAGGATCGCGCTGGTTCGGAGCCAGCCTCGCTGGCTTAAGAGACCCTGTTTCCAAATAAAAATATAAAAATAGGTCTGGGAGTGTAGCCTGGAGGGAGAAGGGCTTCCAGGAACCCCAGTACCAAAATAAATAAATAAATAAATAAATAAATAAATAAATAAATAAACTAAGTAAGGTTGGGGTAGTAACTCAGGTAGATTGCCCCTGGCTCAACCTCCAGTAGCACCAAAAAAAAAAAAAAAAAAAAAAAAAAAGAGTATTCTAGAAAGAGGAAAATAGTTTAATAATTTCCTGTTGGCACCTCATACCCCTTTACTAATTCTGATAAAGTACAATAAGACGGGGCTGTAGAGCCACAGACCCCGTCCAGATGTCCTTGGCAATCGTTATTTTATCTCAGGACACTTGCTGGCGTTTGTATAATGGGTCTGGTGGCTTCCAGTGTGTTCAGGGCTTAGACTTCCCAGTGCCAAGCACCCTGCAGCAGTAGTGTATTAAAAATCAGGACAATGCTGGGCGTGGTGACGCACGCTTGTAACCTCAGCATTTGGGAGGCTGAGACTGGAGGATCGCGGTTCGAGGACAGCCTCAGCTATTTAGTGAGGCCCTCTGCAACTCAGTGAGACCCTGTTTCAAAATAAAGAATTCAAAATAGGGCTGGGGGTGTCGCTCAGAGATCGAATGCCCTTGGGTTCCATCCTCAGACCCGCAAAAAAAAAAAAAAAAAATCAGGACGCTGGTATGTCCCTCTGGTGAACCACAAGAAGAAACCAGGAGACAGGAGTAGACCCCGGTGACTTTGCTCTTTACAGGGCTGTGGCGGTCTGTGCACATCGACGACCTCCGGAGATCCACGCTCATGGCCTCGGATGTGACTAAGCTTCAAAGCGTCACCATTGGCCAGCTGTTTGCCCCAGGGGACAGACCTGAGCGAGAGCCTCCAGGTGGCGATCTGCGACTCGTGGGTGGGAGACGGGTGGGAGAGGCCGCCGCAGCGCATGGCAGTGGGGGAGTCAGGCCGCCACACTGCATCGCCTCTGAGTCCCAGCACCTGCGTGGGATGTGTGCGCCGAGCTTGTCTGGTTCACCACCAAGATGGCCCGGCCCCTGGGAAGCCACACACGCGAGCACCCGCATGTGGCCTCCGCACAGGGCTTATGCCAGAGCCCGGGCCATGGAGCCCTTGCGCGGTAGGCCTGGTGTCCTTGGCCTGGGGCCACCGGAGGACGGGAAGCGTAGTGAGTTCCAGACTGTGCACAGACTGAGAGCTTGCTGCCTGCCCCCTGCCTCTGCGTGAGAAATAATCATGTCCGCTTGGCTTGCAGCAGAAGGCACCCTGGAGGAGGACGAGGAGAAAATGGAGACAGAGTCTGGCAAGGTGGGGGAAGACACCGAGGCGGAAATGGACGTGGACAGGCCCGAGGAGCTGGAGTACAAAGCCTCAGGCCCCGGAGCTGGCCACGTGAGTCCTGGCCTTTGGTCCTCTCCGCTAGCTCCAGGCTGTGTCCTTGGTCCTGCCCACCAGGGAGGAGTGAGTCGTGGGTACAGGCAGCCGTGCCGGGGTTAGGCTGAGCCCTCCTTCCCTCCAACACCAAAAGCAGAGACAAATGGTTAGGACGAGATCTGGTAGTCCCTTCTTCAGAGTCTCCAAGTTACCTTCTGTGTGTGTGTGTGTGTGTGTGTGTGTGTGTGTGTGCGCGCGCGCTAGGGATTGATCCCAAGTGAATTCTACATCTGAGCTACACCCTAGCTTTATTTATTTATTTATTCATTTATTTGTGTCCTAGGGATTGACCCTAGTGGCATTTTACCTCTGAGCTACAATCCAGCCCAATTTTTTTTGTTTTTAAGTGCTGGGGATTATACCCAGGGGAATTCTACTTTGAAACTGGGTCTCAGCACTAAGATGCTGAATCTGTAATCCTCCTGCTTCAGTCTCCCAAGTACTGAGATTACAGGTGTGCGCCCCCGTGCCTGGCCCTCATTTTTCTTTTTTCTTTTGCTCCCCCTACGTTGCTGAGACTGGCTTTGAACCTATAATCTTCCTGTCTCAGACCGCCAACTACTGGGCTTCCGGGTGTGTGCCAGCCTATCTGGCTATTTTTGTTTTGAACAGGGTCTCGTTAGGTTGCTGAGAGTCTCATGAAGTGGCTGAGGCTGTCCTTGAACCTGTGCTCCTTCTGTCTTCAGCCTCCCAAGTACCATGGTTACAGGCATGTGCCACTATGCCCGGCCACTTCCGTTTACTTGTGCCCTGGAAGTGCGTGGCACACACGGGCCAGCAGGCGAGGGCTCGGCCATGTGACCTTGGCTGCAAGACTTCTCCCCTGCCTGGTGCTCGGCTCGCGTGGGCAGCGGGGTGTGGCCGGTCCTCGACGTGCAACAGTAGACAATGTGCTTTCCCCTCCTAGGAACGGGTCCTGGACACCACCATGCTGCTGAGGAGCTGCGTGCAGAGCGCGGTGGGCGCGCTCCGAGACCAGAGCGGGAGCTGCACGCGCAACATGAGGAGGGTCGCCGTCCTCCTGAGCCTCTTGAACGAGGACACCAAGAGCAGCGGTAGGAGTTGCTCCCCCGGGCCCCTCCTGCGCGGTGCGAGGGGACGCTCTGAGTGTGCAGGCCATCTCGGGGTTCTGTGGCCCGGAAAACGTAGCTGGTGCGGCGGGAAGCCTGGGCACTCTCCGGAGCTCTGCCCTTGAGTTGGCCTGACCGAGCACAGGCGACTCCCCGGTGGAACCGTGTGCAAAGCCTGGAGCGCCTGCTGCCCGGTGCTCACGGCAGGACCACTGTGTGTCCCCTCTGCTTTCGACAGCCTCTTTCTTGCGGATCTGTAAGATGCGCCTCTACGACCTTCTGAGCAAGCAGGAAAAGCAGCAGCTCTGCAGCATGAAGGAGTGGGTCTCCAGGGAGGCCTCCAACCAGGGCGCGCTCCAGGAGGCCGGCACCTTCAGGTACCTCGTGGACAGGAAGAGGGGTGGTCTCCGTGTGGCGGCAGCAGTGGGGACTTGGCGCACGCTTCTACTCCCCCACTGAGGACGGGTACTGGGAGGTTTCCTTGGGAATCTCGGCTCTGCCAGGCATGGGGGCGCATGCCTATGATCCCGGTGTTTGGGAGGCTGTGAAAGGAGGGTGGTGGGTCAAGATCAGTTGAGGCCACTTCTTGAGACTCTGCAACTTAGTGAGACTGTTTCTTTTTTTTTTTTTTTCTTTTGGTGGTACTAGGGGTAGAACCTAGAGGCCTTCTACCTCTGGGCTCTACTCTCAGACCTATTTTATATTTTTTATTTGGAAACAGGGTCTGACTAAGTTACTGAGAGCCTCACTAAGTAGCTGAGGCTGGCTTTGAACCTGTGTGATCTTCCTGGCTAAGCGCGGGGATTACATGCATGCGCTACCACACCCGGCTAGAGACCGTGTTTCAAAATAAACAATGAAATAGGGTTGGGGGTATAGCTCAGCAGTCAAATGCCCTCGGGTCCAATCCCCGTTGCCATACATTCTTTTCAAAGAATTAAATGCAGTTTATTGGATGTATGATTAAGTGCTGCCTTTAACCTGAAAACATTCCCATTTAAGCCGGGCGTGGGGACACGCACCTGTAACCCTACTACTTGGGAGGCTAACATAGGAGGCTCACAGGTTCGAGGACAGCCTCAGCTACTTCGTGAGGCCCTCTGAAATCTACCGAGGCCCTGTTTCAAAATAAAGAATAAAAAAATTGGGCTGAAGGCATAGTTTGGAGGTAGAATGCCCCTGGGTTCAATTTCCATTATCCTCCCCCCAAAAAATTCCGTTTGAGAGTCTCTTATACATAACAATGATGCCCGTCTCCATTTCTTGCGTGGCTGCAGTGGGGACCTGGTAGACTAGAAGATGTGCTAACCCTCATACGGGAAGGAGGCGTCCACACTGGCCCCTCGTGCCACAGCCATCACCTCTCCCTCCTGCTGCAGGCACACCCTCTGGAAACGGGTCCAAGGCGCCATCACCCCTCTCCTGGCCAGCATGGTCTCGCTCATCGACAGAGACGGCAACCTGGAGCTGCTCGCCAGAACAGACTCACCCGCCTGGACACAAGACCTGTGGATGTTCATTTTCCGTGACCTTAAGCTTCTGAACATTCCACTTGCCGCCACCAGCATGAGGTGAATAGAAGAGCCCCGTTTAAGGAGAGGGGGCTCCGGAGGGGAGAGTCACATTGGCCCGCAGTGCGCTCTCCAGAATTCGCCGGAGGACGAGTGGCGCTGGCGTCAGCCCCTCCTGAGGCCTCCTGAGGCCCGGAGGGCTTAGTGTCTGGGCAGCGGGAGGTTGGCTGCAGTCCTGACAGTGTCCACTCTAGTACAAACAGCCAAGCTCCAGCTGGGCGTGGTGGCCCACGCCTGTGATCCCGGGACTTGGGAGGCTGAGAAAGAAAGGGCTGCAGGCTCACATCCAGCCTCAACAGCCTGGCGAGATCCTTGGTACCTTAAAAAGACCCTGGTTCAAAATAAAAAGTAAACTCAGGAGGCAGGTTTGGCGCAGAGGTGGAGAGCCCTGGTTTCCGTTCCGGCGCCCCCACCCACACAGCACCAGGACCAGCTTGGTGCGCAGCGCAGGGCCTAAGGGAACTTGTGCTCCCTCTGCAGTCCCGGGTCCCCATGCCTGCCCCCGTGAAGCTCCGCCTCTGCTGGTCCCTCAGCAGCGCCCTGTTCCAATTACAGGGGCCTGTGATTCCGGGATGTAGGCTAGGAAAGATACTGAAGAAAATGGGTGGACCGCTGGTGGAAACACCAGGGCACGGCTGGTACTCGCGACAGAACAGACCTGACCGGCGCAGGCACTGGACACCTGGTTCCACCAGAGACTGGGGCAGCTTCCTCGGCCCCACTCACCTTGGTTCCGTTTTGTTTTGTCTGTGAACCAGGGCATCCGTGCCGTAAGCCGAACGCTGATCTGGGGAGGGACCGGACACCGTCCATGTTGCCTGTAGCACCTTGTCTTTGTTTTACGTGTTTGTGAAGTGCTAAGGATGGAACCCGGGCCCGTGCCCTGCCGCCGCGCCCCCCTCTGCCCCATGGCAGCTCGTCACGGAGCGCGAAGGCGCTGGCATCGGGGCACGCGTCGCCTGCCGCCTGGCGCAGCCTCTCAGGAGCCGTGCCCTCCTCCCTCTGTGCCTCCCTGCAGGTCCCAGAGCGAGATGGCCTCCGTCATGGTACAGAACTACATGAACCTTCCAGAGGACGCCTCCAACGGCGTCCCGTTCAGCTGGAGGATCAAGGACTATCTGGAAGAGCTCTGGGTCCAGGCTCGGTACATCACAGACACGGAAGGTGAGCCGCCTCCAGACAGGCCTGACGCAGCAGAAGACAGCCAGGCGCCCAGGGGCTGCCTGATGGCCAGCAGGGGAGGAGGGCCCTGGCCGTGGCGCCAGTCTAATTTTAGATTGTGTGTGTGTGTGTGTGTGTGTGTGTGTGTGTGTGTGTGTGTTTATGTGTGGTGCTGGGGATGGAACCCAGGGGCATTCTACCTCCAAGCTACACCCCCAGCCCTATTTTTTTATTCCTTATTTTGAATCAGGGTCTCACTGAGTTGCAAAGGGCCTCACTAAATAGCCCTGTCTCAGCCTTCAAATGCTGGGATTACAAGCGTGCGCCACCATGCCCGGCTTGAAATTTTTTATTTTTTTTCATACTAACTACTCTTTGGACTCCTCCCTACAGGATTGTCAACAAAATTAGTGGAGATCTTTCAGAAGACGCCCCTGGGCAGCTTTCTGGCCCAGCTCTCCGAAGAAGAGCAGCTGGAGCTCCTGCAGCGCTACGTGAAGGATTTCCTGCTCCTGTCGTTGCGCGTGTGCACCGGGGAGGAGCTGGAGGTAGGCGGGCTCGGCCACGGCAGGTGCCGGGATGAGGACGTCCGGCTGTGCAGAGCTCGCGGGCCGCCAGGCCTTCCAGCAGCGCAGCTCTCTGGGACTTGGAGAAGCCTTCCCATTTCGCTGTAGCACCCTCTTTTGAATTCTTTGGTTTCTCTTGGGAGGAAATGAAAAATAATATTTAGTAGACCTTTAAAGTAAGAGTAATGAATGAAATTCAGTGGTAAGATTTATATATATATATATTTTTTTTTTTTTTTTTTTTTTTTGGTGCTGGGGATCAACCCTAGACCCTCACACATGCTGGGCTAGCATTCTCTCAGCCCAAGACTAATACTTATGTGAGTGTGAGTGTGTATGTGGGGGTGGGTGGTACTTGAGATTGAACCCAGGGCCATTCTACCTCTGAGCTGCACCCCAGATCTTTTTATTTTTTTAGCTGGCCTTGAACCTGTGATCCTCCTCTCTCAGCCTCCCAGGTACTGGGATTACAAGTGTGCGCTATCACGCCCGGCTAAGATGATCCTTTTGACCGCTTGGTAGTTTTACACTCATGGGAAAGGGATGGAGTGGAGGGAAACACCTTATATCCAGGGTGATCAAAGGTTAATGAAATGTTTGTGGGAATCAGTAAGAACAGACCCTAATTTTAACCCAGGAGTTAAAGTTATAAACCAGCTGTTAACAGATATGTGCAGAGACATCTAGGAAACACACACTCGCTCAGACTCACGAGTAAGTCAACAGAATGGAAGTGCTCAGATGTCCCTTTTATTTATTCAGCTGGAAAAATGGATTTTTACAAAGGCAGGCATAGCCAGAGAAAGGAGGATTGCAGGTTGGAGGCCAGCCTTAGCTACTTAGTAGCCAGGCCCTCCATAATTTAGTGAGATCCTACTTCAAAATAAAAAATAAAATAGGGCTAGTGGTATTTCTCAGGGGTAGAACGCCCGTGGGTTCCATACCCAGTACCACATGTATGAGTGCACATTGCAAACACACACACACACACACACACACAGCTACAAAGAAGCGCTGTGAGGAAGGGATGGGTCACCTGCCTACAGTGATCTGACACCACGGGGCTGCCTTTGTTTCTCACAGTGAAGAATTAGAAAAAATTAAAAGACTTGGGGGTGGAACCCGGGGGCATTCTACCTCTGAGCTACACCCCCAGCCCAATTATTTTATTCCTTATTTTGAAACAGGGTCTCACTGAGTTGCGGAGGCCTCGCTAAGTAGTAGCTGAGGCTGTCTGAGAACTGCGATCCTCCTGTCTCAGCATCCTGAATGCTGGGATTACAAGCGTGCGCCACCACACCTGGGTAATTTAAAATAGTTTTAAAAAGTAAAAGAAGGAGGGACTAATTCAAACATGGCCATTTAAAAATGGTTGGGTTTTTTTTGTTTCGTTTCGTTTTTTGCTTTTTGCAGTACTGGGATGGAAGCCAGGAAGTAAGACACTGTTTAATTTTTTAGCGGGGGGTCTGAGGATGGAACCCAGGGGCATTCAACCTCCAAGCTGTACCCCCTGTCCTAATTTTTATTCTTTATTTGGATACACGGTCTCACTAAGTTACAGAGGGCCTCACCAAGTAGCTGAGGTTGTCCGCAAACCGCGATCCTCAGGTCTCAGCCTCCCAAATGCTGGGATAACAAGCGTGCGCCACCACGCCCGGCTAAGACCCTGTTTAAAATGGTTGTTTTGCAACCATAAAAAACTTTGTTTTTCAAAGCCAGGTGTGGTGGCACGCGCCTATAATCCTAATATTTGACAGGCTGAGACAGGAGGATCACGGGCTCATAGCCAGCTTCAGCTACTTAATGAGGCCCTCCACAACTTGGTGAGCCCCTGTTTCAAAATAATAAAAAAGCCAGGTGTGGTGACGCACGCTCCTAATCCCAGTATTTGGGAGGCTGAGACAGGAGGATTGCGGTTCATGGACAGCCTCAGCTACTACTTAGTGAGGCCCTTTGCAACTCAGTGAGACCCTGTTTCAAAATAAAGAATAAATATTAGGGCTAATATTAGGGCTCGGAGGTAGAATGCCCCTGGGTTCCATCCCCAGTACCGCAAACTAATAATAATAATAATAACAATAATATAATAATAATAATAATAATAATAATAAAATAAAAATTTAAAAAATAGGGCTTTGGGGTGTAGTTCGGAGGTAGAATATCCCTGCGTTTAACTCCCAGAATATCTCTCTCTCTCTCTCTCTCTCTCTCTCTCTCTCTCTGACACACACACACACACGTGCGCACGCATGCATGCGCGCACACACACACACACACACACACACTAAACAACCCTATGTTTTCAGCCAGGCATGGTGGCACGTGACTATAACCCCAGGACTTAGAAGGCTGAGACAGGAGGATCACAAGTTCAAGGACAGCCTCAGCAAGTAACAAGACTGTTAGCAACCTAACAAGCCCCTGTTTTAAAACAAAAAATAAAAAGGGCTAGGGGTGTGGCTCAGAGGGAGACTGCCTCTGCGTTCAATCCCTAGCACCACAAAAAGACAACAAATGCGGTGTTTTCAAGCCGGGCATGGTTGTGTACACTTATTACCCCAGTACTTGGAGGCTGAGACAGGAGGCTCACAAGTTTACGGCTGGCCTCAGCAACTTAGGGAGACAGACCCTCGGGAACTCAGCCAGACCCTATCTCACAACAAAAAATAAAAGGGGCTGGTGGTGTAGCTCAGAGGTAGAACACCCCTGGGTTCGATCCCCAGTACCACAAAACAAAAACCCAACAGCAATGTTTGGTGCACACACTTAGTGATGGGGGTGTCCCTGATGAGACAGAGTGGAAACGCCCAGGTGTCTGGACCTGAGGGTGGCTGAGGACGTGGCTTGCAGGCTCCAGGGAAATGCAACCCGGAGACAGGAAGCCTGTCTGTTTCCTTTCTTGCCATTCTTGAAGAGTTCTAATTTTCCACGGGGAGACATCTTTATACTTGTATAAAGGCATATACTGAAAGCGTTTTTTTTTTTTTTTTTTTGGTGGTACTGGGGTTCCTGGAAGCCCTTCTACCTCCGGGCTACACTCCCAGACCTATTTTTGCATTTTTAAATTTGGAAACAGGGTCTCCTAAGCCAGCGCGCGGGGCTGGCTTCGAACCTGCGCGATCCTCCTGTCTCTGCCTCCCAAGCGCGGGGATTACAAGCGTGAGCCACCACGCCTGGCTGAAAGCGTTTTCTTTTTAATCCCAGTTTCTAGCGATGGCCCTGGGGTCCTGCATCGGCGAGCTGCAGGCGGTGGCGGGGCAGCCCGGGCAGCCGTTCTCCCTGCCGTGGGTGCACCTAGCCTACGAGCACTTCAGGACCCGGCTGCAGAACATCTCCAGACTCTTCACCATCCAGCCCCAGCTTCTGCGCTTCCTTGCTGAGGCCATGCAGACACACAGACAGGGGCTGGAGCGGCTCTTGTGGAGAGGAGTGCCAGGCCCGGGCCCGCCTGGGCCAGTGTTGGTGAGTGGACGGAGTCTGGGATTGTGTCCTAAGTGCAGGACCCCCACTGCCTGTGCTCCCTTAGGAGCCCGGGGCACAGCGGGTGCAGGGTAGGGACCCCGCCCCTCACACCCGTTGCTCTTCCCAGGTGCTGGACATGTTAGCAGCCAATGCCTGTGTTGAGATGCTAACCACAAACATGCTGAAACCGAGTCCCCAGGCCTGGTTACAGCTGGTGAAGGATCTGTCCACGCCGCTGGGGCTCGTCTGCTCCGATGGGTACTTCCCCTACACAGCTGTGGTCGAGAAAGTCAGGTGAGACCGGCAGCCAGCCGCCGAGCAGGCACTCCTGCGCCAGGAAGCACCCTGTCTTCATTTGTTTTCTCTGCTGCTTCTGAGCCCCTGTGAAGTGCCAGGCAGCAGCCGGGCGTGACAGTACACAGCTGTAATCCCAGTCCTCGGGAGGCTGTGGCAGGAGGATCACAGACTTGAGACTACCCTCGGCTACTTAGACCCTGTCTCAAAAAAAAAAAATGTTCTGGGGTGTAACCCAGAGGTAGACCACCTTGGGTTCAATCTCAAGTACCAAAAATAAATTTAAAATATTGGGATAATGCCAGGCATGGCAATCAGTGCTAGAGGAATTGGGCATGGGAGCCCACTGTGTCCTGAGACCACAGAAAGGAGGACAGGTTGTCTTCATGACACATGAGAAGCACTGACCACAGGGGGCACTTGCAGAGGACAGCAGGGGCAGGCAGGGAGGGGACGGGCTCCTAGCCCCTCCCCTTGGCAGCTAGCCCCTCCCCTTGGCAGCTAGGCCCTTTCCTCAGAAGCTAGCTCCTCCCCTCAGCCTCAACATCTGCCTGTCTGCACCTGCGCACACCTCCCCTCTCCTCTCTCAGCCCCAGGTCAAAGCTGAGTGACCCACACCTCTCTCTTGACAGAACCCCGTGGAATCGGGTTTTTTCTGTCTCCCTCTTTGTGGAACACGTTCTCCTGGGGACCAAGAGCCAGATTCCCGAGCTGTATGAGCTGGTGACCAAGTACGTCTTCCTGCTAGACAAGGTGAGTGCGGGGGCCCTGAGGGCTGGCCGTACTCCGCACAGCGGGCGCTGTCGAAGCCCACCTGACAGCCCCCTGCAGGCCAGTCCACTCTGGCTCAGCGCTCGCCGTCAGGCCTCCCGTGCAAAGGAACGTGGTCGGCTGAGCGGTCATTGCATTTCAACTGTCACACACTCCCCATAGCTAAGTCGATGGCTAAGTCTGTCCGGTGCTTTAGGGTTCAGCTGCAAGAATAGAAATGGGGTGGCCACTGTGTGCAGAAGGCAACTCCTGCGGGCTCAGCGTGTGACTGCCTCGGCAGGGTGACCCAGGACCCAGGAGGGGAGGCCCAGCAGCCTCGCCCTCTGGGGAGCAGTCACGCTGGCAAGGTCAGGACAGTCGGGGTGCAGGAGCTCGACCTGTGGCTGGGACTTCATAATGCAGTGCTGTCCAGGGACCCGGGGACGGGAAGCCGCTGTGCCTCTGCGCACCAATGTCTACAGCACGTGGGCTCCCGGGCCGGGCGGCAAGGCCGCTCAGCCGGCTCGGCTTCTGCTTGCCCATGCCGGTGACCTCCCCGTGGCCGTCACATGGCACGCACAGCTGGGGGAGGGCACAGCTGGGCCGGCCACTCAGCCAGGTCCACTGTGGCTCCTAATGCCATGTAACCTATTAACTGACAGATGAGTCTTCTGTGCAGTCAAAGGGTTACTATTGGAGATTAGGAAAGTGGGGAGAGTATTTTTTTTTTTCAACATAATACCCTCAAAAACTTCATGGGGCTAGATGTGGTGGCACACATCTGTAATCTGAGACAGGAGGATTGCAGGTTCGAGGCTATCCTCAGCAACTTAGGGAAGCCCTGTGTCAAGATTTAAAAAAATAAAGGGCTGGGGGCATAGCTCAGAGAGAATGCCCCTGGCTTCAATCCCAGTACCAGGCACAACCAAACAACAGAAATTTTGTGTGTTTGGTATTGGGGCTTGAACCAGGAACATTCTATGCCAGCTATACCCCCAGCCTTGTTTTGTTTTTTATTTGGAAACAGGGTCTCACTCAGTTGATGAGAGTCTCACTACTTGGCTCGAGGCTGTCCTTGAACCTGCTAGCCCCTGCCTCCCAAGGACCGGGATTACAGGCCTGCACCACTGCGCCCGGCCATCAGCAAAAAGCTTAATGGGTTTTCTGTTTATTTCCTTCTAGTCACACCCTTGTGCCAGCGACCCCAGCCAGGCCCCTTAGCTGGCTAGTGCCCAAGCCTATCTGTGCCCCCTGTCCTCATGCTCTGGGCCGCCTTCAGAGCCATTTGCAAGGAAAGGCTTGGGCTGGGGGGCACTGCCTTTGTCTGGGTTTTCACTTCAGGCTGGCTCCCTCAATCTGGCTGGAACTTCAAGGAATGGCGCCTCGAGAGGCCCTTTTCCCAGGAGGCTGCCTTTTAGGTACCTCTTATGGTTAGCCCAACCAATGGCCAGGAGTTTCTCATCAGATGTTGATAAAAGCCGGCTTTTATCAACACGTGGTGGCGCAGGCCCGTGATCCCAGTGCTTGGGAGGCAGAGACAGGAGGATCGAGGATTGAGTAAAATAGGGCTGGCGTACAGCGTGGGGTAGGAGGCCTGTGGGTTCCATCCCCAGCACAATGCACCTGGCTCTCTCCTTAGTTTTGAATGCCCAGTGGAAAGGTTAATAGAAAAACATCTAGACAGACCTCATGCCTATCCACAAACTTCCAGAAACTTAGGCATCAAAGTCAACGCCTCGTCTTGTTGACGCTGTGCATTTTCGAAGAGCTCCGCTCAGCCCCCTCCCTCCCTCCCTCCTCCTCCTCAGTGTCTTCAAGAGAACTCTGACCTGAAGACCCTCAGGCCTTTCGTGGCCGTGATGAAAACCCTGTGTGAGTGTAAAGAGAGCGTCAGCGAGACGTTGACCAGGTGAGGCTCGGGCGGGAGGAGGGAGCGCTGCCCCACGGGCGTGCCGCCGCAGCCAGTGCCTCTGCATGGGAACCGCCCGCCCTTGGATTCCAGGTTCGGCATTCAGCCGTGCCGCATCTGCCTGGACGATGCCCGGGACCCCGTCTGCCTGCCCTGCGAGCACGTGTGCTGCCTGAGCTGCATTAAGACCTGGCTGGCCCCCGGGCAGATGCTGTGCCCCAGCTGCCTCACCAGCTTGCCGGACGAGTTCTCTGCCACCGTTTCCCAGGAGCACAGGTAGAACCCCTTTCCCCTCAAGAAAGTTTCCCCCTCCCCTTTGCCAACATAATATTCAGAAATACAATCTCTAAGCTGCCGGGGTCCAGCCCTAGCGAGAGTCAGAGTTCGTGTGTTGGTGAGAGAAGAATGGAGGTCGTGAGAGGGACGCTGACACACAAGACCGGCTGCAATCTAACTTTATTCAGAACTTACTACAATCTTTCTACTTTCTTTCATGGCAGGGCAGACAAAACCACATTCATGTAAGCAGGAAACTTCAAAGGCAGAAAGATTCTTTAACAGACCTCAGGGCAGGGCGCCAGACCTTAATGAATCATAGAAAGTGTGCACTATCTCATATTACAAGGTCAACTTGAACCTAATCTTATATGTTGGCTCAAACTAAGGTCAGCTTGAACTGAATCTTTTGGCCCAGACTGTCCTTGGGGAAAAAAAAATCTTTGCTGACTGAGTCTCTCACAAGCCGCTGCCCATCAATTTTAGTTATAATTCTTGTACATAAAATTCCAATTATATTGATCCAGATAATCTCAAAATAATTTTTTTTGTGGTACTGTAGTAGACCCAGGGGCTTTCTACCTCCGGCCTATACTCCCAGACCTATTTTATACTTTATTTGGAAACAGGGTCTCACTAAGTTGCTGAGAGCCTCACTAAGTAGCTGAGGCTGGCTTCGAACCTGTGCGATCCTCCTGTCTCAGCCTCCCAAGTACTGGGATTACAAGCGTGTGCCACCACGCCCGGCTTAAAATAATTTTTTGAAGGAGATACTGTTCATACTTCAGGGGGGACTTAGGCTTTGACTCAAGGCCTGCCTGAGATGCTGTAGCACTGAGCCGGGCGTGGTGGCGCACGCTTGTAATCCCCGCGCTTGGGAGGCTGAGACAGGAGGATCACGCAGGTTCAAAACCAGCCTCCGCTACTTAGTGAGGCTCTCAGAAACTTAGTGAGACCCTGTTTCCAAATAAAGTATAAAATAGGTCTGGGAATGTAGCCCAGAGGTAGAAAGCCTCGGGGTTCCACCCGCAGTACCACCAAAAAAAAAGTGCAATTGTCCTGTTTCAGCCTCCCAAGGACTGGGATTACAAGCGGGAGCCACCATACCCAGTTTTTTATTTTTGTTTTGAAGCAGGTTCTCACTAGGTGACTAAGAGCGTCACTACTTGCTGAGGCTGTTCTCAAACTTGTGATCTTTCTATCCCCGCCTCCCAAGTACTGGGGATGACAGGCATGTGCTGCCACACGTGACTTCTTTTTTTTCTGAACCAGGGTCTCCCTGTGTTTCTGAGGCTGTCCTTGAACCTGCAATCCTCCTGTCTCTTCCTCCCAAGTACTAGAATTACAAGCATGTGCCGCTCCGCCTGGCCCCAGGCGACTTCTTTCACATTTAGTGCCTGGAATTCTTTCCCCAAGTTAGACACATGTACAGATTGGGAGATAGCGGAATTCAGAGAAATAAATCAGAAAGTCAAATAAGTAAATTTATAAGTTCCTTGAAGGAAGTAAGGAACTTAGATGCAGCTTCTCTGTCCATGGGGGCTGGGGGGCCCCAAGGGCTGAGCAAGCCCTCTGCCACCGGGCCACACCCCAGCCCCGCTGTCTGTCCTCCTGGTGACTCAATGCCGTTCCTGCTCTCTGAGCCGAGGGTGACGCCAGCTCCCTCGCGTCTCAGCGGTGGTGAGGGGCTGCAGCTCTGGCCTTCCCAGGCCTTGCTGTCCTTCCATCCCTCCCAACAAAGGGGTTCTTTTTTTTCTTTTTTATATTTATTCATTCATTCATTCATTCATATTTATTTGTTTATGTGGTACTGGGGATGGTTTCCAGAGGCATTCTACCTCCAAATGGCACCCCAGCCCTTATTTTTTAATTTTGGGACAGGGCCCAAAAAGCCGCTGTGAGTCTTGCTCTGTTGCTGAACCGTTTGAAAATATTTTAGTTTGAAACATTTTCTTGCTAAATTACTGTGTGTTGTCCTCAAACCTGCGCCCCTCTTGCTCAGCCTCCCCAGGGCTGGGAGGACAGGTGTGCGCCACCACATCCGGCTGCATCTGTGCATTTTAAAAAACAAAACGCCGTCGGAATGGCCGCGGTTCCCCGCGGAGGGGCTGGGAGCCCGTTCCGCGGTCTCCTGACGGACTCGCCCCGCATTCCCTCAGGAGCGCCATTCAGAAGCACGCCCGCTTCCGCCAGATGTGCAACAGCTTCTTCGTGGACCTGGTCTCCACCATGTGCTTCAAAGGCAACGCCCCTCCGGAGAAGGGCGTGGTGGACAGCCTGCTGTCCCTGCTCTTCGTGCAGAAGGCGCTCCTGAGGGACGCCCCCCAGCGTGAGTTGCTGCCTGCCGCCCGTCTAAAACTCAGCTCCCGGCCTCGGCCGGCGCCCCGTTGTGAGCGACCCCCTCTTCTCTTTCTGGCTTCAGGACAGAGTGAACACACCAAGTCACTCTCTCCATTTGACGACGTTGTGGACAAGACGCCCGTCATCCGCTCCGTGGTGCTCAAACTGCTTCTGAAGTACAGGTGAGGCGGCTCCTCCCCGAACGTGGCGGCTGAGAGCCCCGACGGCCCCCGTCTCGGGCCCCGGCCTCCCTGGGGCCCCTCGCAGGACCAGAGCTACCTGG
The DNA here is from genome assembly GCF_963383645.1 of Muscardinus avellanarius. Lineage (NCBI taxonomy): Eukaryota > Metazoa > Chordata > Mammalia > Rodentia > Gliridae > Muscardinus > Muscardinus avellanarius. The sequence continues at coordinate 72,672,185 of NC_137802.1, forward strand.
CTGGGGATGCTTCCTCGGTGCAGGGAAGCCTGGTTCATCTGTGTTGTTGGGTTTCCTCTTGGGCATGTGAGCGGGCACGGCCACAGGTACTGAGTTAGCGAGAAGCCAGTACCGGAAAGAGCATGGCGTAGCCGGAGCGTCTCGTCCCTGCTCTATGGCCCCCGGCGTTGCGATTCTTATGTTTGTGAGTGTTAATGGAGATTGAATCCAGGGGCATGTACCTCACAAATACATCCCCATTCCCATTTTTAAATTTTTTAGTTTGAAACATTGTCTCGCTAAATTACTGTGTATTGTCCTCAAAACTGTGATCCCCCTGTCTCAGCCTTCCAAGTACTGGGATTATGGGCATATGCCAACCACCCCTGGCTTCGTAATAATTTTTAAGTCTGTAAAAGGTCCTGAAACTGTAAAGCTTGAAAACAGCTGGTGTAAAATAAATATTGCATTTCATATTTTGCCAAGACTGCTCTAATATATAATGTATAATTATATACATGCATATATATATATATATATATATGCATGTATATATAGTGGGGGGGCTCTAGGGATGAAACCCAGGGGCATTCAACCTCCGAGCCTCACCCCTGCCCTATTTTGTATTCTCTGTTTTGAAATAGGGTCTCACTGAGTTGCAGAGGGCCTCACTAAGTAGCTGAGGTTGTCCGCGAACCATGATCCTCTGGTGTCAGCCTCCCAAGTGCTGGGATTACAAGCGTGCGCCACCACGCCCAGCTACGCTAATATATTTTTAACAAAATCCTGTTACAACTGCTTACCTACCTGTGTATAGATGTCCACATCTGTACGCACAGAGAAGGAGGTAGAGGGATAGACACTTCTTGCTTTGCCAAGGCAATCCTGCAGACCCGACATCACCAGGGATGCCCTTTGTCTCCCCACAGCTTCCATGAAGTCAAAGATTACATCCAGGCCTTCTTGTTCCAGTTAGAGGAGAAAGCGTTCCTCACTGAGGACAAGACGGAGCTGTACGTGCTCTTCATCAACTGCCTGGAGGTGAGCGCCACTTCTCTCGAGCCCAAGCCTCACACCATGGCCGCGCGGTTCATGGCTCGGCACGGTCGCCAGCCGCCCTGGGTAGCTTCCGCCCCTGCACGTCAGGTCCGGTTACGTTATACCATCTAGTGGCCTCGAAGCCGTCTCCGTTTGTGTATGTGCACCCGGACATGTGCACGAAAGTTCAGTCCCCCAACCCTGCGCTGACGGTGTCCTGCCTACTGAGACAGGACTGTATTGAGACTTACCTGCATCGACATACAAAAAGACCCCAAACCCACAGCCGAAGAGAAAATACCACTAAAGTTAACCATGGCTATGGCCCGGCAAGATTATGGATACTTTTTTATTCTTTTGCAGTACTGGGAATGGAACCCAGGGGCACTCTACCTCTGAGCTACACCCCAGCCCTATTTTTTATCCTTTATTTTGAAACAGGGTCCTGCTGAGTTGCAAAGGGCCTCACTAAGTGTTGAGGCTGGTCATGAACCACGATCTTCCTGTCTCAGCCTCCCAAATGCTGGGATTACAAGCGTGCACCACCACGCCCTGCTGATACTTTTTATTTATATTGTCTTTATATTTTATTTCCAAAGTATTTATAATGCATATGAAAAATTAGATTACTTATAGGTTTGCTTTTTTCCCCCTCCTACTTGCCCTTGAAATAAAAGGGATTTTAAAGCTGGGTGTAGCAAGGCACACTTGGAATTCTAGTACTTACAATTCTAGTACTTGGGAGGCAGAGACAGGAACATCGTAGGTTCACAACCAGCCTCAGCAACTTAGTGAGGCTCTTTGCAGCTAAGTGAGACTCGTTTTAAAAAAATAAAATAAAATCTGACTGTTTAAAAAAATAAAATAAAATCTGACTGGGGATGTAGCTCAGAGGTAGAACACCCCTGGGTTCAGTCCCCAGTACTGAAAAAAAAAAAAAAAAGGACAGACTGTTAGGCTGTATGTAGACATGTTTGTAATCCCAGTATGTGGGAGGCTGAGCCAGGGCGTCTCAGGTTTGAGGATGGCCTCAGCAATGTAGCAAGACTCCCAGTGACCTAATGAGACCCTGTTTTGAAACAAAAAATTAAAAAATGGTTGGGGGTATAGCTCAGAGGTAGAACACCCGGAGGATTAATCCCCCAGTACCCCCCTAAACACACACACACACACACACACACACACACACACTCACACTCACACTCACACTCACACTCACACTCACACACAGATGTTAGTTGCCCATGATTCAAATCCAAAGGTACATCGGCAATTTCAGAAGCTTGGGAACTAGCCTGCTATGGGGTTGGATGCCTGTAATCCCAGTACTTAGGAGGCTGAGACAAGAGGATTGCAGGTTCAAAGCCAGCCTCGGCAACTCAGTGAGGCTCGCATCCACTGAGATCCGGTTTACAAATAAAAAAAATAAAATAGGGCTTAGGGGGTATCTTGGAGGTACAATGCCCCTGGGTTTAATCCCCAACACCATTTCAATAAAAAGAAGGTTGAGCCGGGCGCGGTGGCGCACGCTTGTAACCCCAGCGCTTGGGAGGCTGAGACTGGAGGATCGCGCAGGTTCGAAGCCAGCCTCAGCTACTTAGACCCTGTTTCCAAATCAAATATAAAATAGGTCTAGGAGTGTAGCCCGGAGGTAGAAAGCCTCTGTGTTCCACCCCCAGTACCACAAAAAAGAAAAAGAAGGCTGGAGACTCCCCTATTGAAAACACACCCTTTTTTATGCTCTTCATGCTTAGGATTCAATCCATGAGAAGACGGGTTCTTCCTTCAGGAGCAATGAGCTGAGCTCCCTGAGGGAGGATGGCCATTTCCTCCAGACCTACTCGTGGGGAAGACACGGCCACCAGCCTGCCACCGTGGCCTCCGTCGAGTACCTGCAGGAGGTGGCCCGGATCCGCCTGTGTCTCGACAGGGCTTCTGACCTGCTCTCGGACCTTCAGGAGGGCTCAGGCACGTCTCCTCTGCCTTGGGCTCCTGTCATTCAGATGTTCAGGGAGTGTGGGAAGAGTCTTAGGATAACACTAGCTGGGTGTGGTGGCGTATATCTGTAATCCCAGCGCATGGGAGGCTGAGACAGGAGGGTCACAGGAATAAGAACAGCCTCAGCAAGGTAGTGGGGCCCTCAGCAACCTAATGAGACCCTATTTCAAAAGAAAATCTTTTTAAGTGTTGGGAGGAGACAGGCGTGGTGGCGCACGCTTGTCATCCCAGCATTCGGGAGGCTGAGACAGGAGGATCACGGTTTGTGGCCAGCCTCAGCTACTTAGTGAGGCCCTCTGCAACTTAGTGAGACCCTGTTTCAAAATAATAAAAGCCAGGCATGGTAGCACACACTTGTAATCCCAGCACTGGGGAGACTGAGCCCGGAGGATTGCTGTTCACGGACAGCCTCAGCTACTAGTGAGGCCCTCTGAAAATTAGTGAGACCCTGTTTCAAAATAAAGAATACAAAATAGGGCAGGGAGTGGAGCTCGGAGGTCGAATGCCCCTGGGTTCTATCCCCAGACCTATTAAAAAATAATAATCATAATAAAAAAATAGAGCTGGGAGCCGGGCGTGGTGGCACACGCTTGTAATCCCTGCACTTGGGAGGCAGACACAGGAGGATTGCGCAGGTTCAAAGCCAGCCGCGTGCACTGGCTTAAGAGACCCTGTTTCCAAATTTTAAAAAGTATAAAATAGGGTGTATTCATTTCAAGTCACCCCCTCATGCCATTTTGTCATGGGGCTGTATTTCTATTTTCTGTATTTCTATCTTTTTTTTTTTTTTTTTTTGGTGGTACTGGGGTTCCTGGAAGCCCTTCTAGCTCCGGGCTATGCTCCCAGACCTGTATTTTTATTTGGAAACAGGGTCTCCTAAGCCAGCGCGCATGGCTGGCTTCGAACCCGTGCAATCCTCCTGTCTCTGCCTCCCAAGTGCGGGGATTACAAGCGTGCTCCACCACGCCCGGCTATTTCTACCTTTTAATAAACTTCTTTAAATCTTAAAAAAAAAAAAAGTATAAAATAGGTCTGGGAGTGTAGCTCGGAAGTAGAAGGGTTTCTGGGAACCCCAATACCACCAAAAAGAAAAAAAAATAGGGCTAGGGGTGTAGCTCGAGGTACATTGCCCCTGGGTTCTATCCCAACTACCACAGGGGAAAAAAAGTGGGGCTGGGAAGGTAGCTCCGAGGTGGACGCCCCTGGATCGGTCCCCAATACAGCAGCAACACTGACAGTCCTGGCCCTTCCCACGTTCTTTCTTCTGGTCCCCAGCGCAGGCCTCCTGTCCTTGGGCTCGCTTTTGTCCTGTAGGAAGTTTTTAAAGTCACAGGTCACCGACTCCTTTCTCTCGACCTCTCAGATATGGCGGAGGAGAGGCGGCGCTACCTGCGGCAGGTGGAGCAGTTCTGCGCCCGCGCTGGGAACGACTGGTACCGCGTCTACCTGGTCAGGAAGCTCGGCAGCCAGCGCGGGATGGGATTCGTGCAGAGCCTCTCCGGGCAGGGCCGCCTGTGCCAGTGGGTGTTTCCCAAGACAGTGCTCTCGCAGCAGGTGAGAAGCGGGGCCCTGCGGGGTGCTGCCGGAGCCCCAGCGCACCGCACCGTGGGGCGGGCTGGCTCCCCGTGCAGGCAGGAGATGGGCGTGTGTCTGCCCCGCCTCTGCCTGGCCGCGTCAGCACAGGCTTAGGACCCTGCCGCAGGGCACGGATGGGCCGTAAGCCTGTGTGCGTTCACACATGCACGTGTGTTTGTGTGTGTGTTTCTGGTTTGTCGCTTACATGCAAAGTTGACTTAGGCTCCACTTCTGAACAAATGAGAACCAGAGACATTAAAAGAGCGTCTCTGTGGCCTTTGCAGGCTGAATCCTTACTACCTCTGCCAGACCGAAGAGGCTGGGGAGGAGGGATCGGAAGGGAGGTTAGACGGGTGTGCCGAGCTTGGCTCTGGGGCCTCTCAGTTGTGCTTTCTTTATGTTTAGAAGTTAGCTCACTCCTATTGTCCCGAGGTTATGAAATGGCATTAGAAATCCTGGCATTCTTAAAATTCCAGCTGGGGTCAGGCGTGGTGGCGCATGCTTGTAATCCCAGCATCTGGGAGGCTGAGACAGGAGGATCGCGGTGTACGGTCAGCCTCGGCTACTTAGTGAGGCCCTTTGCAACTCAGTGAGACTCTGTTTCAAAATAAGGAATAAATAATAGGGCAGGGGGTGTAGCTTGGAGGTAGAATGCCCCTAGGTTCCATCCCAGGACCGTGGGAAGAAATTTTCAGCTGGGGCTCAGCGGCGACACACCTTACATGCTGTGAATAAAGAAAGCAGCTCGGCTTCGGCCTGGCCCCTCCTGGGGCTCCGTGTTCACCTCCACCTCTTCATCCACCCCAGAGGCAGCGCTTCCCCACAGTGGCCAAGCACCGTCATGCCTGGGGCCAGCCCGGACATCCCAGCTGCGCCACCTGCGAGCTGCTGCTGATGGCTGAATGTTCTTACCTCCCAGGATGGTTCTTTGCAAAACATCCTCCCCAGCGTGACTGACCCCTCTTCTCCTGGTGTTGCAGGACCACATGGGCCAGATGGACGTGTACCTGGTACATGGAGATGAATACAAGGCTCTGCGTGATGCAGTGGGCAAGGCCATGCTCGAACGCAGGGCCCTGGATGCTGAGACCACGCTCAAGGTAGGACAGGCCGCATCTCTCGCCATCCACGTCTTCCCTTCTCTACGTCCAGCAATGTGGGTGCGGTAGAGAGGACGGCAGGGCCACCCCGTCGAGTAGAGCTGCTGGGGAGTCAGATACCCGGGCCAGCATGCCAGAACTAGTGGCTGGAATGGGAGCACAGGGACCTCGGAGTCAGGGCCCAGTTTGCTGTGTGTCCCAGGCACAGGAGCCCATTGGAAGATCCTGTTCCTTTTCTCTTTTTTGGATGGGACCCAGGGGCATTCTACCTCCGCTACACCCCCAGCACTATTTCTTTCTTTATATTGGAATAGTGTCTCACTGAGTTACAAAGGGCCTCACTAAGTAGCTGAGGCCGTCAGCAAACCGTGATCCTCCCGTCTCAGCCTCCCGAGTGCTGGGTTTACAAGCGTGCACCACCACGCCCAGCTGCTCCTGTTCCATTTGTTCATGTGTGTTGCTTCCTTGGGGACCCTGCTGAGAGCTCATTTCCCCAGGATTATTGTGCCAGGGAGGCCCATTAGCACCGTCTGTAGCTGGGCCACACTCACAGAGACGCTCATGATGAAGACGCAGGGTGAATAGCATTCTAACTTGCCCTTGGGAGGCTGAGACAGGAGGATCTGGGTTCACGGCCAGTCTCGGCTACTCAGCGAGGCAGTTCAGAACTTAGTGAGACCCTGTTTCAAAATAAAAAATAAAAATAGAGTTGGGGTGTAGCTCAGAGATAGAATGCCCCTGGGTTCCCTCCCCTGTACCATTAAAAAAAAAAAAAAGAAGAATTCCAACTTGTAAACTGGGAGTGGTGACCCACTCTGGGAATAAAAAAATAAAATAAAGCCGGGCGTGGTGGCGCACGCTTGTAATCCCCGTGCTTGGGAGGCAGAGACAGGAGGATCGCGCAGGTTCGAAGCCAGCTGCACGTGGTGGCTTAGGAGACCCTGTTTCCAAATAAAAATGTAAAAATAGGTCTGGGAGTGTAGCCCGGAGGTAGAAGGGCTTCCAGGAACCCCAGTACCACCAAAAATAAAATAAAGAATAAAAAATAGGGCTGGGGGTGTGCTCGGAGGTGGAACTCCCATGGGTTCTACTTCCAGTACTGCAAAAAGAAAAAAAAAAAAAATTGAGACCCACATCCTGGCTTTGTGCCAGGAAAGAGGGGCTGGAGAACCCTGTATCTGCTCAGGAGCTGTTACAAAGGCCACGGAAGTAGTCAGGAGAGGACAGAAGCTGATTTCCCTCGTTATACCCTGAGGGTTGTAGTGTGTGTGGTACTAGGGATTAGCGGGAGGGTCTGGGGAGGGGGTTCTGTCTCTGAGCTACACCCTCGGGCTTTGGTGTCGTTCTTATTTTGAGACAGGGTCTCACTACGTTACGGCACACAGGTCTTGAACCTGCAGTCCTCCCATCTCAGCCTTCCCAGGACTGGGGTTACACGTGTGTGTCCCCACGCCTGGCTTATCCGCTCATTAACTGTCTGAACACTGCATTGAATCTGTGCGTAGCATGACTTGTTCCCATGGAGATGGGCCCGGAGGTTTGAGGGCTGGGCCCCTCTGCATTCTCACGTGATGCCCTCGCCCCGCAGGCCTGCAGGAGCCCCAGAGCCCAGCAGGCAGTCTACGTCCTGTTGGCTCTGTTCCGAGAAGTGGCTGACTTGTACCGCTCCCGCGACCCCAGCCTCCACCCGAGGCCCGAGGTGAGTGAGGGCCGCCAGTGCTTCTGTTCAGGGTCTTGTTTTCTGGAAAGACTTTCAAATATAATAAAAGTCACAACACAGGTCCCGCCCATAATTTCTTACCTAGGATAGAAAGTTTTTCTCCCTTGTTAACGTGGGCGATCCATTTTCCGTTTAACGCAGAGCTCACAGAATTATCACTAAAACTAAACTCAGGAACATGAGAAAGTTTGCCAAAACAGAATAGGAAAACTTGTGCCCAGGTATGTGGTTGCTGTGTTACGACACAAAAATTCTCTTTGAAGAATTTCCCCTCAGTGGGTCAAAATTTAAGCATATTTACCTTCGTATTTGAAGTGTTTTGGTATCAAGATATGTGATGGTCAAGGAGTAAGCGTTCAGTTCACATAATATTCTTCTTTGAAATCTCCTAACGTTACTTCTTGCCAGCAATGCGCGGCTGTGAATGGATTCCTGGAAGAAAGCCCGATCCTTTCTCTCCCGGGTGTCCGAGATTTTGCAAAAGCCCTCGTGAACAACACTCTGCCCTTGTTGAGGACGGGCTCCGGGGACGGCAACCTCGAAGGAACCGTGACAGAAATGGCCGTTCATGCTGCGGTCGTCCTTCTGTGTGGGCCAAACAAAACCTTGGACCCCCTAAGGAATCTGGCCTTCTCCCCGGCCAACATGGCGGTAAGGCCCGGCCACGATTACTGTGGCTTGTGCGGTAAAAACTTCAGTGAGCTGGGTGTGGTGGCGCTCGCCTGTGATCTTGCAGGCTGAGACAGGAGGGTCACAGGTTCGAGGCCAGCCTCGGCAAGTCGGACCTCGTTTCAAAAAAATAAAAATAGGGCTGGGGATGTAGCTCAAAGGTAGAATGCCCCTGGGATCAATCCCCGGTACCAGAAAAGAAAAAGAAAAAGACCACCACCAGTGATTTTCACAAAAGAAACCAAGCCTGGGCTTCGGGAACTGTGCAGCCTTTACCTCCCCTTCTGCATCCGCCTGTGTCTTTGCCCACCTGGTCCTCAGCCCCAGGCGGTGGGGAAGCCTGCCCGCCCTTGCTGCTGCCCAGAGTGCTGCCACGCTCCTCAACAGCTCTGGGGCAAGGACGGCAGGCGGAGGCTGCGCGTGCCCGGGGCTCTGGCTGGGTGACGGCTCACCCGGCTGTTTCTCCTCGTATTCTTACAGAACGCATTTCTCCCAACAATGCCCGAGGACCTGCTGGCCCAAGCTCAGAAGTGGAAGGGTCTGGAAACCATGCACTGGTACAGTAAGTGTCGGTGTCCAGCTGGGGCCACACTCCCCTCCACCTAGCATAGCAGCCCCGACCCCCCTGAAGGTCCAGAGTCGCCTGCCTCCTCCTGCCCATGGTCATGGCATTGCGGGAGACGCTCAAAGGATCCCGCCCTCTGCCGGAAACCCAGATCCTTTCACTTCTAGACCGTGGGACAGGCCCTTCAGGAGGCTCTTGTGCTGTCTGGGAGAAGGTGGACACGGGGAACCACTCACAGGCTCACTGAACGGCCACAATGTACCCGGCACGGTGGCCCACACCTGTAATCCCAGAAGTAAGGAGGCTGAGACAGGAGGATCGCAGCTTTGAGGCCAGCCTCAGCAACTTAGTGAGATTCTTGACAAACTAGCAAAACCGTTTCAAAACAAAAAAATAGAAAGGGCAGCTCAGAAGTAGAATGCCCCTAGGTTCAGTCCCCAGTACCAAAAAAAAAAGCCAGAATACAAAGGATTTTTACACAACCATAGCTCTTTGACGTATAGAAATGGGAAAGAGGATGATATGACCCATGTCCAATTTATATAGTAATTAGTACTAAATTACTAGCCAGCCGGGCGTGGTGGCGCACGTTTGTAATTCCCACGCTTGGGAGGCTGAGACAGGAGGGTCGCACAGGTTCAAGCCAACCTCACCTACTTAGTGAGGCTCTCAGCAACTTAGACCCTGTTTCCAAGTAAAATACAAAATAGGTCTCAGAGTATAGCCCAGAGGTAGAAAGCCCCTGGGATCCATCCCCAGTATAAATTAATTAAGTAAGTTGCAGAGGGCCCCACTAAGTAGCCTGCGATCTTCCTGCCTCGACTCCCAAGCACTGGGATTACAGGCGTGTGGCATTGTGCCCAGCTTTATGATCTACTTTCTCTCTGCTTGGTAAAGTCAAATTCAGACATTTTTCACTCGCAGCATGTGCGGGTGTGTGCCCCAGGAGCGTGGCAGGGCGCTCGGGGTGCCCGCCGCGGGTGTGTGCCCCAGGAGTGTGGCAGGGCGCTCGGGGTGCCCGCCGTGGGTTGTGCCCCAGGAGCGTGGCAGGGCGCTCGGGGTGCCCGCCGCGGGTGTGTGCCCCAGGAGCGTGGCAGGGTGCTCGGGGTGCCCGCCGTGGGTTGTGCCCCAGGAGCGTGGCAGGGCGCTCGGGGTGCCCGCTGCATGTCTTCCTTGGGTCAGGCCGGGGTGGAGTGGCAGCTTCCCCTTCCCGCGCAGGCCGTCGGGGGGCCTCGTTAGCCAACGTGTGCCCTGTTAGCCAACGTGTGCCCTGTTGTTCCCTCCACAGCTTGCCCCAATGGTCATCCGTGCACCGTAGGAGAGGTGAGTCCTGGTGCTCGGGACAGGGCTTGGGGGAGGGGGCTCCAAATGTGTCTTCCTCTGGGGCTGAGGGAGAGGGCAGCGAGCACGGGGCCCATCCTTCTGGGAGACTTGGGCTCCTGCTGGGCCTGCGAGGCAGCATCTGAAGGGCGCAGAGGGTTTCTAGCCCAGGGTTCTGCCCCCCGCACTGTGGCCACGATTCCTCATCGCAGGGCCTCGCCTGTGCGCTGTAGGGTATGCCCAGCCCTAGCGCCCTGGGAGCCAGCGGCAGTCCGCCCCCAGCCAGCGTGGCCACCAGGAATGTCTGCACACCTGGCCAAAGGCCCCTGAATCGATGTGCTGCTGGCTGGGGGCCTCTGCCGCCTCCCTTGCCCACGCGGGGCTCAGCCACGCAGCTTTATGGAATGGCCCCGTGTTGACCAAACCGTCAGCCAGAATACTCGCCGAGAAGAGGTGAGGGGGAGGACAGGAAGGGGACTCGCAGGTGGCAAGCTCTCCAGGAAGAACGGATGCTGCCCGTTGCTGCCCTCCCACGGCAAGCACATCCGCCCTTGCTGTGTGGCGGGCTCGGGCTCGGGCTCAAAACAGCCCATGTGGATTAATAAACAGGATACCTGGAGGGGCCTGATGGACACTCGTCCCCTTTCTCAGCTTCACTCGATTCCCGTCTGTAAAGATTCTCGCCAAGCAGTGGTGCCTGCCTTTCATCCCAGTACTTGGGAGGCTGATACAGGAGGATTTCAGGTTCAAGGCCAGACTCGGCAACTTATTGAGACAACCATTTCAAATTAAAAATTAAGAAGGGCTAGGAGTGTAGCTTAGAGGTAGAATGCCCCTGGGTTCGATTCCCAGTTTAAAAAAAAAAAAAAAAAAAGATGAAGAGGAGGGAAAGAAGGAGAAATAGATTTTAAAACTCTTCCAGTTCTGCACTTCATGACCCGGGAGCCTGTGACAGGCCGGTGTGCTGCAGGCTCTGGTTCGTGGTGTACAGCGGGACAATGTGTGACTTTGGAAAATGGGCTTTTTACAGTATTAAGTCTTACAGTTTTGCACTGGGCATGGTTGACACACGCTTGTAATCCCAGTACTGGGAAGGCTGAGGCAGGAGGATCGCAGGTTCACAGCCAGCCTCAGCAACCTCGTGAGGCCCTCTACAACTGAGACCCTGTTTAAAACTAAAAATAAAACCGGGCTGGGGGTGTAGCTCGGAGGTAGAACGTCCCTGAGTTCAATCCTCAGTAGATAACTTTGTTTTTTAATAAAAAGTCCAATGGCTAGAACGATCACGCCATTCCTGGTGTGCGGTAAAGACGCACTAGAAACTGGCGAGGGAGACGGGCGTGGAGGTGCTGAGCGGGAGGAGCTGGGTTTGTGTATGTCCCTCAGGTCTCTGGGGCTTGACCTTAATGGTCACAGCCAGGCGCGGTGGCACATGCCTTTGATCCCAGCACTGTGGCGGCTGAGACGGGAGGGTCGCAAGTTTGAGGACAGCCGCAGCAAATAAACTCTTATCAACCCAGAGAGACCCTATTTCAAATTGAAAAATAAAAAATAGGGCTGAGTTGTAGCTTGGAGGTAGAATGTCCCTGGGTAAGGGGAAAAAAAAAACCAACTACGCTGTCACATCTAATTTTTAAACTCCAGGCGGCCTGCTTGTAGGGCAGGCCACCTGCCCCCACGCCGCCCCTGCCCTGCGGTGCGTGCCCACTCAGCACAGCCCCCGCTGCCCTTGCCACGCCCGTGCACTGATCCCACTGCCTTTCTCCTAGTGCGGCAGGCCGATGGAGCGGAGCACCTGCGTCGACTGCGGCGCTGCGATCGGCGGCCTCAATCACCAGCCCACGAGTGGCTTCCAGATGGTCCAGTACGTATGCCGTGTGTGTCCCTGCACCCGTGCGTGCTGGGAAGGGCACGAGGCCGCTGCAGCCAGAGCAGGGCGGCGCGTCACCCGCCATGTCGATGCGCTGCTGCTTACCGAACGGTGTCTGCCCTCTGGGCCTCGGGCTCGCTCTGGTAGAACACACTGGACATGCGCAGGTCACTGAGCGCAGCGCAACATTTAAGTCTGAGACCCAAGGCCAGGCAGACGCCGTCTCATGTGTCAACGATCTCGGCGTTTTCCTGGTTTTGTTCTGTTTTCATTTGAGAAAACGGAAAGACATATAATCTAAGCAAATATGGTCACCCTGCAATGGCTGTAGAGATTGATTCTGGTATCCACCGCAACAGCTACCGAAGTCCACAGATGTTTAAGCCCCTCATATAAAATGGCACAGTAAGCCGGGCGTGGTGGCGCACGCTTGTAATCCCCGCGCTTGGGAGGCTGAGACAGGAGGATCGCGCAGGTTCGAAGCCAGCCTCAGCTACTTAGTGAGGCTCTCGGCAACTTAGTGAGACCCTGTTTCCAAAGAAAGGATAAAATAGGTCTGGGAGTATAGCCCGGAAGTAGAAAGCCTCTGGGTTCCACCCCCAGTACCACCAAAAAAATAATAATAATTTAAAAAATGGCACAGTAAGCCAGGTGTGGTGGTGCCCTCTCGAGACGGGAGGATTGCAGTTTGCTGACAGCCTCAGCTCCTTAGTGAGGCCCTCTGCAACTCAGAGCCTGCTTCAAAATAAAGAATAAAAAATAGGGCTGGGGTATAGCTCGTAGGTAGAATGCTCAGTTGCAGAGGGCCTCACAAAGTTGCTGAGGGCGGCTGTGAACCCATGATCCTCCTGACTCAGCCTCCCGAGTACTGGGATTACAGGCATGTGCCACCACACCTAGCAAGCACCACAAGGAAAAAAATATATTTTTAATATTATTTTCTTTAAAACTAAGTATCTAATCCAGGTACAGTGGTACACACCCATAATCCCATACTTGTGAAGCTGAGACAGAAGGATCACAGGTTCAAAGACAGTCTCAGCAAGTAATGAGATGCTCATTGACCTAGTGAGACCCTATTTCAAAATAAAATAGGTGTAGTGCTGGGCTTGGTGGCACACGCTTGTAATCCCCTCACTTGGGAGGCAGAGAAAGGATCGTGCAGGTTCATTCGAAGCCAGCTGGTTTAAGAGACCGTTTCCAGATAAAAATATAAAAAACAGGTGTCTGGAAGTGTAGCCCAGAGGTAGAAGGGTTTCCAGGAACCCCAGTACCACCAAAAAAGAAAAAAAAAAAAGGTATAGCTTGAAAATAAATGCCTCTGGGTTCAATCCCCAATGACATAAAAATAAGTAATTCAAAAAAGAGGAGGGGGAGCCGGGCGTGGTGGCGCACGCTTGTAATCCCAGCATTCGTGAGGCTGAGACCGGAGGATCGCGGTTCGCAGACAGCCTCAGCTACTTAGTGAGGCTCTTTGCAACTCAGTGAGACCCTGTTTTCAAAATAAGGAATAAAAAATAGGGCAGGGGGTGTAGCTCAGAGGTCGAATGCCCCTGGGTTCCATCCCCAGACCCGCAAAAAAAAAAAAAAAAAAAGAGGGGCGGAAGCCAAGGCGTGGTGGCGCACGCTTGTCATCCCAGGATTCGGGAGGCTGAAACAGGAGGATCGCAGGTTCACAGCCAGCATCAGCTACTTAGTGAGGCCTCTGCAACTTACACCCTGTTTCAAAATAAAGGATAAAAAGGCCGGGCGTGGTGGCTGGTGGCGCACGCTTGTCATCCCCGCGCTTGGGAGGCAGAGACAGGAGGATCGTGCAGGTTCAAAGCCAGCCGCGCTGGCTTAAGAGACCCTGTTTCTAAATAAAAAAAGAAGTATAAAATAGGTCTGGGAGTGTAGCCTGGAGGTAGAAGGGTTTCCAGGAACCCAGTACTACCAAAAAATAAAAATAAATAAAGGATAAAGAAAATAGGGCTGGGGGTGTAGCTCAGAGGTAGAATGCCCCTGGGTTCCATCCCCAGTACTGCAAAAAACGGGGGCTAGGTGTAGTTCAAACATAGAATTCCCTGGATTCAACCCCCAGCACCACAAAAAAAAACAAAAAATGAAAGAACTAAGAAGCCAAAAATGTGGGGCGCGTCCCTGGGGGAGAAACGGCCATGCTCACTCTCCACGCTGTTTTTACTCGTCCTTTCTAGAAACAACGTGGACAGAACTCAGACGGGCCACGTGCTGGGCAGCCCGCAGAGCAGGGGCGCGGTGGCGGCGGCGGACCGGGAGATGCCCCCCGTGGTCTTCGTCCTCCTCCGCCTCCTCACTCACCTGGCTATGCTTTGGGGAGCCGCCCAGAGCCCCCAGGTACGACCCGCTGCTGGGGAACCCGATTCGGTTCCTCCAGGATGAGCCTGCTGTGGTTGTTTCAGTCCTGGCTGGCCGGGCGTGGCGGCGCGCGCTTGTCATCCCAGCATTTGGGAGGCTGAGACAGGAGGATTGCGGTTTGCGGACAGTCTTACTGCAACTCAGTGAGACCCTGTTTCAAAGTAAAGAATAAAAAATAAGGCTGGGGGTGTAGCGTGGAGGTCGAATGCCCCTGGGTTCCATCCCTACACACACACACACACACACACACACACACACACACAAAGTCCTGGCTGGGCACGGTGGGCACACACCTATAATCCCAGCTCCTTGGGAGGCCGAGGCAGGAGGATAGCAAGTTGAGGCCGCCGTCGTTGCAGATTAAGGAATAGGGGAATTACTCATTAGTTTATGTAAAACCCACTTCATTTAAATTATGTGTGGCGCTGGCAAGCCGGGCGTGGTGGCGCACGCTTGTAATCCCAGTACTTGGGAGGCTAAGACTGGATCACAGGTTTGCGGCCAGCCTCGGCTACTTAGTGAGGCCCTCTGCAACTAAATGAGACCCGGTTTCAAAATAAAGAATAAAAAATAGGGCTGGGAGTGTAGCTCGGAGGTCGAATGCCTCTGGGTTCCATCCCTAGTACTGCAAACAAACAAACAAAAAATTTAAAGTGTGGTGCTGGTGGTTGAACCCAGAGGCATTCTACCTCCGAGCTACACTCCCAGCCCTATTTTATTTGGAAACAGGCTCTCAGTAGGTTGCTGAGGCTGGCCTCACACCTGTGGTCCTCCTGTCTCCCTCAGCCTCCCAGGTACTGGGATTACAGGCCTGTGCCACCACACCCGGCTTCAAATCTTTTAAGGATATTTTAATATTTCACCAATACAAGCAAGTTTACAAACGGATAGGCACAGGTGTAATGAGCAGATCGTCCAGTCCGCGCAGTCATCACCTGCGTGTGGGAGGGGCACCTGTCAGCCATGCCTCCCTCGTGACCCTAGGGAGGAAGGGGCACACTGACCGCGAGGGCCTCTGCGCCTGCCCGCTCGCCCGCCTGTCTCCCTTGGCCTCCGCTGTGTCATCACCCTTGGGTCGCCCCGCGCAGTCCCCTGGAGAGCACTCCAGAGACCTCCAAGCCCGTGTTCGGCCGGCGGTGGCGCCGCGGAGGCCGCCGTCTTGTCTGCTCACAGAGGCCTGTCTCCTTGCCCCGCAGGCTCTGATAAACATTATCAAGCCTCCGGTGCGGGACCCGCAGGGCTTCCTGCAGCAGCACATCCGGAAGGACTTGGAGCAGCTAACCCGGATGCTGGGCAGGAGCGTGGACGAGGCCACGCACGTGGTCCACCTGGTCTTGCGCCGCCTCCTCCCTCAGCAGCACCCCTCTGGCCAGAGTAAGGCAGGGTCGAAGGTTGGGCCAGGCGAGGGGGGGGCGCCAGGACCAAGAAATCCGGCTGGGTCCCCAAGGCCTTGGGGTGCAGGAATGCTAGGACTGGGGAGCCCCGGAGCTCCCTCTGCTGGGGGCTGAGGGCTGCGCGGCTCCAGCCAGCCACACACTGGCTAGGGCTGCGGCGTGGTTGCTAGGCAGTGTTGGCACCCAGTGTTAACCTACTGTATTGAGGGCATGGCTCGTGCAAAGCAGGTGATGTGCCGGGCATGGTGTTGAGCGCCTGTCATCCCGGGACTTGGGAGGCTCAAGGCAGTCGTCTTGTTTTAAAGGGCGTTACGACCGCAGCTGTGTGAGCCCGGGGTTGTCAGAGACCGGGGTACCTTCAGTAGCTTGGTGTTGGCAGCAAGAAACATTTTTTAAAAACTCAGTTAACTTAGGAAGGTATTACCCGAAAGGAGTGTTATTTCTATTAATTAACATTTAGTGTAGAGTGCTGTGTTTTTGTTTCTTGGGTAACAACGCACTTTTGTTTATTTTGGGGTGGTTTTTCTTTTTTGGCAGGGATTTTCAATTTCAGTGCAGTATTGTCAACCAGAGGAGACAGAAACAACTGGGAAAAACACATTGAAGCTCTTCTCTTGCCTGAACTAGAGGTAAGCGGCTCCTGTCCAGGAAGGAGTCCTTGTGTCCGCCGGAATACGCGCCCAATGCCTTTGGGTGGGTGACGAGGCCTCTCCCGCTGGGTGTGGTGGCACACGCTTGTAATCCCGGTACTTGGGAGGCTGGACAGGAGGATCCCAGGTTCGCAGCCAGCCTCAGCTACTGAGTGAGGCCCTCTGCGTTTTATTGAGACTCTGTGTTTCAAAATAAAGAATGAAAAATAGGGATGGGGTGTAGCTTGGAAGTAGAAAGCCCCTGGGTTCAATTTCCAGTGCCACAAATAAATAAACTCCTCTGGAGACAAGCTACACGCCCAGCTTTTCACCAGAAAAGCACTGGCAATCAGACTAATTCTTCCTCTGTCTCACTGAGAGTGAGTGACCACAGCAGAAAACAAGAGTGATATAAAGTCTAGTCTACAAACAAGGAATGAGTGAATTATCATAAAAGATAAGGATCCCTATGCTTGTCATCCCAGCACTCGGGAGGCTGAGGCAGGAGGATCGCGGTTCGCAGACAGCCTCGGCTACTTAGTGAGGCCCTTTGCAACTCAGTGAGCCCGTGTTTCAAAATAAAGAATAAAAAATAGGGCAGGGGGTGTAGCTTGGAGGTCAAATGCCCCTGGGTTCCATGCCCAGTACAAATAAATAAATAAATGAATAAATGAATAAATAAAGATAAGAAAAGCCAGCTCTGCTGGCAGGTCAGGCAGACTCCCTGAGAAGCCGCTGGTGGGTCCTGAGCCATCCGCGGCAGTATCTCACTTCCAGGATTCTGTATCATTTCTTTCTCCAGCAACTGGATAAGACCCTGCGGAACGTGACCAAACTCATCAGCCAAGATGAGCGCATCAGCTCCAACCCCGTGGCCAAAATCATATACGGCGACCCGGCCACCTTCCTGCCCCACCTGCCCCAGGACAGCATGGTCCACTGCTCGAGGATCTGGAGCTGCAGGACGAAGGTCACGGTGGAGAGCCTGCTGCACGTCGTGGAGCGCAGGAATGGCAGGGAGGCCGTGCCCCTGCTCTGGCAGTTCCTGCAGAAGGTCCGTCGCCGCGCTGCCGGCCCCCTTCCCTGAGCAGCAGGAGTCCCCCAGCCCTATTTAATTTTTGTTTTGAAACACGGTCTCACTACGCTGATGAAAATCTCACTACTTGCTAAAGCTGTCCTGGAACCTGCGACCCTCCTGTCTCGGCCTCCCAAGTACTGGGATGACAGGCAGGTTCCACTTTGATGGGCTTATTTGCCCATTTTTAACTGGTTCACTTGATTTTTGTAGTCAAGTTTTGGGTTTTTTGTTGTTGTTTTTTTTTTGTGGTACTGGGGGTGGAACTCAGAGGCTTTTCTACCTCTGGGGTATACTACCAGACCTATTTTTATATTTTATTCTCTAAGTTGCTGAGAGCCTCAATAAATAGCTGAGGCTGGGTTGAACCTATACGATCCTCCTGTCTCAGCCTCCCAAGCGCTGGGATCACACGCGTGTGCCACCACGCCTGGCTTGTAGTCAAGCTTTTGAGTTTCACATTTTGGGTACTTCCCCTCACTGGGTGATTAGTTGGCACAGAATGTCCTCATTCTATTGGTGTGCAGAAGCCTTTAGTTGGATGTAATCCCATTTATCTTCTCTCCTCCTTTCTTTTCTTTTTTTCTTTCTTTTTTTTTTTCTTCTTTTTTTGAGTACTGGGGATTGAGCCCAGGGGCATTCTACCTCCAAGTTACACCCAGCCCATTTTATTTATTTATTTGGAACATAATCTCACTAGGTCGATGAGAGTCTCACTACTTGCTGAGGCTGTCCTCGAACCTGCGACCCTCCTGTCTCAACCTGCCAGGTACTGGGATTTCTCCCCCAGGCTCTGCTGAGCGGCTGTGTTTGTATGTTGTTTGTGACTGGCCACGTGGGACAGGCTGTCTGTGTGAACTCAGGGTGCCCTGAGTCTGTCCTGTGTGGGATGAGCGGCCGGCCCAGCGCCCGCTCCAGCCCTCAAGGCAGATGTTACACTGCGTTCGGCCCTCAACCCTACGCCGCCGGCTGGCCAGATGAATCCCCAGCCCGCCCAGGGCCGCGCCCGGCAGTGTGCTGGGTAGCTGGAGGGCGGGGTATTCACAGCCTTCCCTCCTCCAGGAGGCGGAGCTGAGGCTGGTGAAATTCTTGCCTGAGATCCTGGCCCTGCAAAGGACCCTAGTGAAACAGTTCCAGAACGTTCCAGAAGATGAGTACGGCTCCATCAGGAACTTTATTAACGGTCACAGCTCAGGTAGGACTGCTTTCTGCTCCAACAAGACGTCAGGACCACAGTGCTTGGTCTGGAGGGGTGGGTGGGCGGCTGGAGAGCCCCTCCCTCCTCCAGCCCCCCACCTCAGCCTGTGCCGATGGCGCAGGAGGGGCAGGGCGGATTCTGTGGGGCACCCTGGGTCCCTTGGACCTGGCTGGTGGCTGCTCCCGGGGGACCTCACACGCCTTTGTTCAACAGACGGACTGAAGCGGTTGTTTAAGGACAGAATCTCCATCTTTCTGTCGACCTGGAACGCCCTGAGGCAGTCACTGGAGACCAATGGTAAGCGTCCTCCTCGGCCCGTGCCCGTCCCCAGCGCCCTGCTGCATGCAGGGTAATGCTATCTCTGAATGTTTAGACAGAGGTGCTGGGACAAGAAAAAATGCCAGAAACAAGCCAGGCGTGCTGGCTGGCGCTCGTAATCCCAGCATTTGGGAGGCTGATCCAGGAAGATTGCAGGTTCAAGACCAGCCTCAGCAAGTAGCGAGACTCAGTCTAGTGAGACTGAGCCCGGCGTGGTGGCGCACGCTTGTAATCCCAGTCCTTGAGAGGCTGAGACAGGACAATCGTGGTTCACGGCCAGCCTCGGCTGCTTAGTGAGGCCTCTGCAGCTTAGTGAGACCCTGTTTCAACATAAAGAATAAAAAATAGTGCTGGGAGTCAAGCTCAGAGGCAGGATACCCAAGGGCTCAATCCATTACCACACACATACAGCATCAAAATTAAACCCTGAGTCCTCCTGAATCCTCAAATAGAGAATCATTTGAAAGGAGTTGAAAACAGGGAAACTGGTTAGCAAGCAAGAGAGTTGCTAGCCGGGGTTGGGCATGGGCGCCATGATTGAGTTGGGATGCCTGTGTCTGCATCCTCCTCCCCCACGCTGTGCGGTGCTCGGTCCTTCTGCTTAGAAATAACCCTGTCATTCGAAGGTGAAATCAAGCTACCTAAGGACTTCTGCAGCTCTGACTTGGATCTGGACGCAGATTTTAAGGTCATCCTGCCCCGAAGACGGGGCCTGGGCCTCTGTTCCACCGCCTTGGTCAGCTATTTGATTAACCTACACAACACAATGGTCTACGCGGTGGAAAAATTCTCCAAGGAAAGCAACAGGTAGGGGTGCCAGTCGGCTCAGACCGCGAGGGCGGGAGCGGAGCAGGCTTCCTGCACCCCGGCCCTCGGCCCGTGCCACCCTGGACACCGGGCTCCGTTCTTGTGCCTCAGCTACTCCGTGGACGCCTCCGAGATCACTGACCTGCACGTCATCAGCTACGAAGTGGAACGGGACCTGATCCCGCTCATTCTGTCCAACTGCCAGTACCAAGTGGAGCAAGGCAGGGAGACCCTGCAGGAGTTTGACCTGGAGAAAATCCAGAGGCAGATTAGCAGCCGCTTCCTGCAGGGCAAGCCCAGGCTGACCCTCAAGGTAGGCCGAGCCCTGCCGCCGCCGGGCTGCGCTGGCCCTCTGTGGCTCTCCAGGCCGTGTCGCCCTGGGTCCAGAACCAGCGTCCTCCCGTGCTCCTCCTCTGGGCTGGGCAGTGCTCCTGAGCCCTCCTCCACATCCCCAGCCACGACTCGCATCCAGGTGTTCTGGCGTAGATCATAGCACCATCGAGGACACCTCGGTCCTTGCTGACATCCCTCAGCCCACCCAAGTGGCCCAGCCCGGGGGCCGCCGGCTGTGCCTTCCGCACACCCTGCCCCAGAGCTTCCTTCCATCTTCAGCCCTGCCCCCCGCCGCAGTGCTCCCGCGCCCCTGGCTCTGCTGGGCAGCCCCACCTGCCTGCCCACCGCACCCCTTGGTCCGGCACAACCCTCCAGCCGCCTCCAGCCTCCTCCCTGCTTACCCGCGTTGGCCCCGCACACGGCCGGCCCCTCCCTCCCTGAGCACAGTAGCACTTCACGCCTCTTCCCCTTCCCTGCACTCCTTGCAGGTCAGAGACACACTTAGGTGTGCTCCTGTCCCCTCTTCTTCAGTCGGGCTGGAGCCGGTTGAGCCCAAAGCCACCTGCGCTTCACCCCGACAGTCCGGCTGGCTGGCACAGTGGCCGCGCTGCTCCTGGGCCCCGAGCAGTCACCGGACACACACACAGATGAGCCCCCCTCCCGTACTGTCCCTCGGCCCGCGGTGATCCTCAAGCCACGCTGCCACGTGGTGGTGTCTGCGAGCCACGGAGGCCAGGCTGCCTGCCTTAATACGTCCCAAGTTTGCGGCGGGAACAGGACCGCCAGGCGCAGGCCAGATGTGTGCCTCTCCCGGGAATGCAGCCGCTCAGTGCGACTGTTGAGTTATAGCTGGCTTGTGTCTGATGGACGCCCCCGCTATGGATTTAATTCCCCCTCCCCCCAATTTTTCTTTCTCAATTTAGGGCATACCCACCCTGGCCTCCAGACAGGACTGGAACTACGAACATCTCTTCATAGACATCAAGAACAAAATGACCCAGGTACTCGTCTTGTGACCCATTTTTGGTGGACCTGGCCCTCGTTGGTTGGCCCATCCCCGTGGGGACAGCTCCAGCAGCCGCGTGTGCGTCGGGGGCCCAGGGCTCTGGCTCCCTAGGACACAGAAGTCTGCAGAGGCAGGCAGGACGGCAGGCCACCTGCTGTCTTGTTGAATATAAACAGATGGACAGCTTGGGGTTGTTTTCTGTTTTAGTATTTTAGTGGTACTGGGGATTGAACCCAGGGGCTACAGCTCTGAGCTATATCCTTGGCCCTTTTTTTGTGTTGAAACAGGGTTCACACTAGGTTGTTAAGAGTCTCTCTGCTGAAGCTGGTCTGAAACCTGCCATCTTCCTGTCTCGGCCTCCTAAGTATTGGGATGACAGGTGCATGCCATCACACCCAGCTGGGGTTTTTTTGTTGTTTTTTCCAGCATTTTTCTTTTGTTGTGGTGCTAGAGATCAAACCCAGGGTACACTACCACTGAGCTATACCCTGGCCCTTTTTATTCATTTTCTATTTTTTGTTATTTTTTTTGTGGTACTGGGGATCGAACCCAAGGATATTCTACCTCTAAGCTACACCCCCCACCCCTATTTTTTTACTTTGAGAGTCACTGAGAGTCACCACTACTTGCTGAGGCTGTCCTCGTCTTCATAGTCCTCCTGTCTCAGCCTCCCAAGCACTGGGATTGCGGGCGGGCGCCACCAAGGCTGGCTTCGTTTAAGGCAAGGCCTCCGGAAGTTGCCTAGGCTGGCCTCCGACCTGTGATCCTCCTGCACCAAGTTCTTAGCTGCTGGGGTTAAGTGCGTGGCTCGGAGGGTTGGTTTCCCAGGCAGGATGTCAGGACCGTGTGTGAGCTAAAGGCCCGAGAACCCGATTCTGATCTTAGAGAGCTCGCCAGAGAAAGACGGCCGTGCCTCCCGCCCCTCGCCGTGTCGTCCCGAGGGTTTGCTGAGCCCCTCTGTTTGAGATGCTGCCCGCTCTCGGCGCGCGCGGCGTCTACTGTGACTGTTGGAGTCTGCCCCACCTGTGGCTCGGGAGAGAGAAAGCTAAGCTCTTATCAGGTAGTGAGAAGCGAGGGGCCCAGCCAACCCGTGGCGCCGTCCTGGTTTGGTTTCCTAGAGCCCCCTACCCAGCTCGGTCACCAGTGCCATCAGGGGACAGCTGCAGGCCTACAGCGACACCTGTGAGGCCCTGATCGTCATAGAAGTCACGCTGGGCTTTCTGAGCACCGCCGGTGGGGATCCCGACATGCAGCTTAACGCGTACGTCCAAGACAGCCTGCGAATGGGCGACCACACGGCTCTGGTGTTGAAGGTGGGTCCTGCGTGGTGGCCCCCCAGGGAAATCAAGCAGCGCCCGGCGAGGCTCCACGCAGGATGAGGGAGAGGAACTGCTGTGAAGTATGAGCGGGGAGCCCTCGCAGGGGAGCACCCCGACTCCTGGCCTGCTCAGGCTGAGGGAAGAGACCCCTGCCTCCTACCCGGCATTCTCCTCCTCTCCAGGCCTTAGACCAGTGTCAGCTGAAACACGCCATTGCCCTCTGGCAGTTCCTCTCCACGCACAAGTCTGAGCAGCTGCTGCGGCTGAAGAAGGTAAGCCTGGCCTCCGCCTGCCCGGCCTCCTCCTGCCCAGCCTCCACCTGCCCGGCCTCCGCCCGCCCCGCCGTGCTCCCTCTGTGCCCGGCCTCCGCCCGCCCCGCCGTGCTCCCTCTGTGCCTGGCCCTCCTGATCAGCTTGTGAATCCTTCTTTCTAGGATCCCTTCCAGGAAATTGACTCAAAATACAAAGCAGACCTTAGCCCGGCAGATGCCAGGCTCCTCGGCACGTTCCTGAACCACGTGAGCCTGGATGCCTTCCTGACGGAACTCCACGAGATGATCCTGCTGAAGCTGAGGGGTGCGCGGGCCGAGGACAGCTTCAACCCTGAGTGGAGGTGCGGGCGAGGCAGGCGTCCCTGGACACGGGCGTTCCCTAGGCCGGAGCACTTGAGGACTCGCTCCTCTGGATTTGGTCTCTTACGGACTTTTTTTTTTTTTCCCCACGGGTTTGGGGATGAAATCCAAGGCATTCTACCTCTGAGCTATGCCCCCTGCCCTGTTTTTTATTCTTTATTTTGAAAGAGGGTCTCACTAAGTTGCGGAGGGTCTCACTAAGTAGCTGAGGCTGTCAGCGAACCTCCATCCTCAGGTCTCAGCCTCCTGAATGCTGGGATTACAAGCGTGCGCCCCCACGCCCAGCTTGCATTTAATATTTGATAGAGCCAGGCGTGGTGACACAGGCTTGTAATCCCAGTACTTGGGAGGCTGAGCCCGGAGGATCCCAGGTTCATGGACAGCCTCAGCTACTTAGTGAGGCTCTCAGCAACTTAGTGAAACCCTGTTTTAGAATAAAAAATAGGGCTGGGGGTATAGGTCGGACACAGAATGCCCTTGGGTTCCATCCCCAGGTCCCCCCACCCAAAAAAAAAAAGGTTTTGGTAGAAAAAGCTGTACCAATGTGCAAATACTAGAAGTACAAGAAATCCCAAATTATTCATTATTGATATTTTACATTTGTGCCAATCTAGTGACCCCAAAAAATGGTATCTTGTTTTCACTTGTAATTCATTACTAGATAGTGTGACTGGGCCTTTTTATCAGTCATTATTTTTTATGCATATAATAGGGGCATTCTACCTCTGAGCTAGACTCCCCGGCCCTATTTTAATTTTGAAACCATAGGTTGATGAGAGTCTCCATAAATTGCCGAGGCCGTCCTCAACCTGTGATCTTCCTGTGAGCCTCTCAGGCACTGGGCCTACAGGCGTATGCCCCGCACCCGATATCTCATTCTTTAACTTATGAAATGGGACCTGGCAGAATTTCCTGTACAGCCTCCCAGAGAAGCACAGTGAGGAGGTCTTCCTTGCTGTGCCCTCGGGTCACGAAGTGCCCCCCACGCGTCCCTTCGCTGCGTCTCTAAGTCTATATTGTACGTTTGTTTTGTTAGTTCACTTTTATGTGTCATGTGAGGCAAGCATTTAACTTTACTGTTTTCTGAATATGTCTATCATCAACGCCGGGCGTGGTGGCGCACGCTTATAATCTCAGCATTTGGGAGGCTGAGACAGGAGGACCGCGGTTCGAGGACAGCTTCAGCTAATTAGTGAGGCCATTTACAACCCAGTGAGACCCTGTTTCAAAATATAGAATAAAGAATAGGGCTGGGGGTGTAGCTCAGAGGTAGAATGCCCCTGGGTTCCATCCCCAGTACTGCAAAAAGTAGATAGATAGATAGATAGATAGATACCCATTTTCCTCCCCAATACTTTTTTTGCAGGTCAGGGGATGGAACCCAGGGAAATTTGACCTCCAAGCTACACCCCTACCCTATTTTTTTATTCTTTATTTTGAAACAGGGTCTCACTGAGTTGCAGAGGGCCTAAGTAGTAGCCGAGGCTGTTCGTGAACCGCGATCCTCTGGCCTCAGCCTCCCGAATGCTGGGATTACAAGCGTGCCCACCACGCCTGGCTCCCCAGTACATTTCGTGGTTGCTTTTCTCTTCTGTCATAAGAGATACTATATGCCTATGTACATTTATACGCTTTTGAGCCTATTCGGTAGGTAAAATCAGGGTCCCTTTCCTAAAGAGTTTGCGGTCTTTCTTAATATAAAACCTGAAAATGGATACGCCCCTCTTTTGAGTAACAGCAGCCCCACAGATCCGAGTTAGCAGAATGCCTGAGGCAGTCTCACTGGGCATCAGCTCGTCCAGGCTGACTCCAACCACCAAAAGTCCAGGTTCCGGAAGTGGGCAGCTGGCTGACCTTACATTGACCTCGGTTTTTCTAGTCTTTTTTTTTTTTTTTTTTTTTTTGGTAATCTTGGGAATGGAACCCAGGGGCATCCTACCCCCGAGCTTCATCCCCAGTCCGATTTTTTTATTCTTTATTTTGAAACAGGGTCTCACTAAGTAGCTGAGGCTGTCCACGAGCCGCGATCCTCCTGTCTCGGCCTCCCAGATGCTGGGATTATAAGCGTGCGCCACCACGGCCGGCTTTTTTTCTAGCCTTAGTTAGCACCCCGGTCTTATCAACGACTATTAAGAATGATGGTTGAGTTTGAGTGGTGGTGCACACCTGTAATCCCAGTACTTGGGAGACTGAGACAAGAGGATTGCAGGTTCAAGATTCGCCTCAGTAAGTTAGTGACACCCTCAGCAACCTAGTGAGATCTTGTTTCAAAGCAAATAAAAAAGCAAAGGCTGAGCGTGTGGCTTGGAGGTGGAATGACATCCGACTGGCTCTGATGCTATAAAGACACTCTTTTTCTTGACTTTGCAGACTGAGGGACACTCTAGTAAGTTACATGGAAACTAAAGACAGCGAAGCCCTTCCAGAAGTGGAATCCCAGTTCCCCGAAGAGATCCTGCTGTCCAGCTGTGTCTCCGTGTGGAAAGCAGCTGCTGCACGGAAACGGGACCGGCAGGCAAGATAGAAGGGTGCTCAGCTAAGACCGGACACTGGGCGCTCGCGGACGGCGGCTCCCACGCTGCACTGGAGGCCCGCACACGCCACGGCAGCAGGCCGCCTTGTGAGAGCCAGAAACACGCAGATTCCCGAGCCTTCCCGCCGTGCTGGCGCCCCATCCGTGGTGCCGTGGCCCCGTTGCGCTCTGGGAGAGAAGTGGCGCGGGAACAGTCACATCCAGCCAAGGCCTCCGGCTCGCGCTCCCGGCACCAGGCCGTCCTCATCGCTAGAGACGAGGAGCCAGCAGTATTGATGTATTTTCTGTTTTGCATGCACAGACGAGAATCTGCTTTTCTTTCCTCTCAAGTTCCTTCAGCCTGTGTTTTGTACACCTCTCTCTGGGTTTCCAAGATGTGAAACAGTGCCAGTGTTTCATCTTCTCGCGAACACGGGGAAAGCCAGGGTGTCTACACTCACCTTCAGGCCACATGAACAAGAGCTGACCCAGACCTGATGAGCCGAATCCCAGAGGCTCAGAGCCGAAGACCCTGTGAAGAACACTGGACTGAGAATTCCCCGTGAATAAAACGAACAGGGTCGATCGGCAGCCACAGCTCCTTCTGATTCTTCCATCTTAAGATTCCAGATGGAAGTTTATTCATGTGAGCTTGGGTCAGAGGCCTGCTCTCGGCGACCCTGGGGAGCTTCCGGTTGTCTAGCATTGCAACCAAAGAGGTGAGGCCTCCAGTCTCGGCGTGATCTCGGCTTCCCTGAGCCGATGACTGTCTGGTCCCTTCTTGGGGTCTCGTCCACGGGACAGAAACTGAGCCTCAGAGTGCGCACAGCCAGTCCAGTTACTGACGGGAAGGGAAGCAATGCACCCTGATCTCTGCTGCCTTTCAAGCGTCTGTTCCCTTCCCCAAATCTACTCTGGTATCCTTGATCTCTCTGGATGAATTTTTGTTCCTCATGGCCCAAGAAAGACCAATCTGCAGAGAGATCGGGACCTGTTTACAAGTTGGGAGGCCACAGCCTTAATACACATTTTTATTATCCTTTGATTTTGGTACTGAGGATTGAACCCCAGGGGCATTCTCCCTCTGACCCCTGGCCCTTTATATATATATATATATATATTTTTTTTTTTTTGAAACAAGGTCTCACTGAGTCGCTGAGGCTCCTCTCACACCTGCCATCCTCCTGTCTCAGCCTCCTCAGTACTGCGATTACAAGCTTGCACCGCCAGGGCTGGATACCTCCCAAAATCAAGCCCATGTTGTACTTTTGGGCCACAGAAACATAAAAAGAGGGACCGAGGAACGCGCCCAGTGGTAGAGAACTCGCCTGGCTTGCCCAAGGCCCTGGATTCGGTCCTCAGCACTGGAAAAAATAAAAGTAGCGATGAATTCAGCCACGGAGCATGGTGGCCGCTGTGCGGAAGGACCCGTGCTTCGTTCCTGCCAGCTGGGAGTCTCCATGGTGTCTGCCGAGGGGGCACCAGTGACCTCCCATTCAGTAACCCCCTTCGCCTTAACATTCCAGACTGCAGAGCCCTCTCCCCTCGCCCACCCCCACACTGCCTCCCGGGTGGGGAGAGGGTTCTGGAATTCTTCCTCTAGGCCTCCTTTGCTACCTCTGCCTTGGGGTGCGCTCGCCCTGGCCAGCAGGCGGCACTTCAGACTCGCTGCCCCCACCGGCACAGCTGGAATCGGGGCCATCTGTCGTGAATGCCTGGTTCCCCCTTGGCCTGGGGAATTCTTGAACTGCTTTTCATGACGACGTTTCCTACTGTACGCTGTGCTTTCAAGGCCTTTCGCTGTCCTATCTAGCGTCGTCGTGTTTGTACAGAAGCACACTGAGCTAACACAAGCAAATGTGAATTTTGTTATACCGGGCGAACTGTTTTAATAAACCTGAGTTCTGCTAAGGAGTCACTCTTTGCGGGTGGGCAGAGTGCTGGCGGCGTAGAGCCCTCAGTGAGGCTTAGAAATGGTTTCACTTTCTTGAGGAAATGTTCTTGCAGAAATGCCCGTGAAGTGGAGGATTCAGAACAGAACACTGTGATCTGGTTTAGGGCGTGTGAGTCGACTTCCTGTGGGCAAAACAAGAGCAGATCAGCCTGTCTGTGTCATGGTGGGATCCCTGCCGCTCCCCACAGCCATAAAAGCTTCAGTCGCAGCCTCTGTGCTCTGCCTAAAGGAACTTTGCTGGAAACATCAGATCTCCAGCCGCCAAGGAGTAAAGATAAGAGACACGGAACTAAACTGTTTCAGAGAGCCAGGCTGTGGGCTGGGGCAGACTTCCTGGTAACAGAAAATAAAAGAAGCCAGGCGTGGTGACCCACTTGTAATCTAGCGCTTGGGAGGCTGAGACAGGAGGATTGCAGATTCACAGCCAGTCTCAGCTACTTAGTGAGACACTGCCTGTTTCAAAGAATAAAAAGTAGGGCTCGGGGTGTTGCTGGAAGGGAGGCAGAATGCCCTTGGGTTCTACCCCCAGCACCACATCAAACTAAGGAAAGCAGAGGAGAAACAGTAATTCAAATTACCTTTCCTTAATGGTGCTAAGAATTCTGTCATTTGTTACGTGAGGCGGCCTGAGGTATTTTAGTTATTCCTGTGTGGTCAGGCAGTTCCAACCAACCTGGAAATTTCAATGATAAGACATTGGAACAAAACACCGGCCCAGAGAGCCCAGCCGCGCAGGTGCCGTTGCCTGTGGTGGGCGTGCCAGTATGCAGATGGAATGCATCTCTGATAAGACATGCGGAGCTGTATCCAGTGGGCCTGGAGAGAGGGCTCCTTGGGACCAGAGGAGGGGCCCTGGGCTGAACGCCTCACCTGCACTCTGCACCTCCGGGTGCCTTCAGGTTCACAGCTCAACATCCAGGATTGGAATCCAGCTAGAAAAGCACGCCACAGGAAAGTCCTGAGAGCAAATGCTGGTGCGACAAACCCAGCTCCCTGCAGGGCCTTCGAGGAGAGGGCTTGAGGTGGCGGGGGGTGTTGCGGAGTTCAGTGATTTCCCATCTGTACAATCGCTCCCATCTCTGTGATGAGACAGAAGAGTAGGTGGACAACATCACAGCTGGGTACTCAAGGAGTAGGGTGGCACCTGCTTGTCATCCCCGCGCTTGGGAGGCGGAGACAGGAGGATCGCACAGGTTCGAAGCCAGCCTCGCTGGTTAAGAGACCCTGTTTCCAAATAGAAATATAAAAATAGGTTTGGGAGTGTAGCCCGGAGGTAGAAGGGCTTCCAGGAACCTCAGTACCACCAAAAAAAAAAAAAAAGAAGGAGGAGGAGGTGTGGCACACCTGCGACCCTAGGACTTGGGAGGCTAAGATGGGGAGTTGCAGGCTCCAGGCCAGCTTCAGCAACTTAGACCCTATTTCAAAACAAAACAAAGAGAGCCAGGCGTGGTGGTGCACGCTTGTAATCCCAGCATTCCGGAGGCTGAGACAGGAGGATCGCAGTTTGCAGACAGGCTCAGCTACTTAGAGAGGCCCTCTGCAACTCGGTGAGACCGTTTCAAAATAAAGAATAAAAAATAGGACTGGGGGTATAGTAGCTTGGAGGCAGAATGCCCCTGGGTCCTGTTCCCAGTACCCCCCCACACACACACACACACAAAAGCAGACAAGGAGTGTAACTCAGGGTTCCATCCTAAGCACCGGCGGGGTGCATCCTCTCTCAGCTGCAGACTTGCCTGGCTTCCCAGCCCTGTCAGCTGCTGTATAGGAAGACGTTTCCAACCTCACTCTTACTGGTCCAGTCTGAGCCATCTGCAGTGTTTCCCTCTTGAAACTCACATTCAGACCTTATTAGTGCATATGCTTTCCTGAACTCTCCTAGTAGAATAGAAGCCACAGATTAAATGGCCATACCTCAGCCTCCCAGGCTGCCTTTCAGTACCCCAAATGAACCAATCTCTTTCCCACCGCAGGACCTTTACGCCTGCTGTTCCCTGCGATGGACTAGCTCGGCTGGAGCACTGGGACTGTTGGGACAGGGTTCTTGGAAGGTGGGGCAAGGATTCAGCTTTTTTCTGCAGCGATTCCTCCCCTTTATCAAATAAACTTCAAGTCTCTGTTCACAGCGCTAAATGTGGAGTTTCCTCTCCAGAACTTGGGAGGGAGAAACCTGAAATGACTGACCCGGACAATTGCCTCTTGTGCAACTGACAAAGTTTATTTTCCAAAACCAAGATTCTTATATCCTTCTCTAGTGAAATTCCCAGTAGAAAAGTGTAAACACCAAAGAACAATAGTGAGTTATTAAGTGAAGGACATGTAAACAAGACAAAAAGAAGATCTGTGACATTACTGGTCTTGTGATTAAGATCAGCCCCTTGGCCTCACAGGTGGGTGGCCTTAGAGGGCGAATTCCGAGAAGGACAGGAGTCACACCCAGAGTTTTGAAGAATTCGACTTCTCATAGAATCTCCTTTAACTCTTTCGGAACCTTCCATTCCTTAGGCTTTGTCCATGTCCTCCCCTGTCTAGTAACTTCCTGACACCCCTTAGCAAAGGAATAAGGGCGCTGAGTCTTTGAGCTGGACGGGGACGAATTTGGGGGCCCCGGCTTTAGGATACAGGCAGGCAGGTGGGTGGTGAGGGAGTCAGACGGGTGCGTATGTCTCTATGGCCGTCCAAAGGGCTTTGATAGATGTTCCTTCTGTTTGCACCACCATCTGAAGTCTGAAAGCTTCAAGCCTATGAGACAACACTCACAATACATTTTGGCAGACTTGGCCAAAAAGCAACATGACAAGAAGACACAGGCGAGTTGATCCCTGTAAATGTTCTCTGATAAATAACCTTGAAGCCAGTTTAAAGAATTGTCTCTCCCCAATGTCTCTGGAGAGTTTTAAGCATTTATCATTGCAGACTTTGGAGTCTCTAGATTTAATTGTAAGATGTACTCCTCTAGCCCCTACTATCCATAGGACACTCCTGCTGCTGAGCCCTTTCCTCTGGGGAATACACAAGCGGTGGGCTTATTAGAAACCTACTCCTATTTTATTTATTTATTTATTTATTTATTATTTTTATTTATTTATTTTTGCAGTACTGGGGTTCCTGGAAGCCCTTCTACCTCCGGACTACGCTCCCAGACCTAGTTTTACATTTTTATTTGGAAACAGGGTCTCCTAAGCCAGCGCGCGCGGCTGGCTTCGAACCTGCGCGATCCTCCTGTCTCCGCCTCCCAAGCGCGGGGATTACAAGCGTGCGCCACCACGCCCGGCAAAACATCCTCTTTTAATAATCCAGCTTCATCACATACCACAAACCTTCTGCAACTTGCTTTAACCTTCTTGTTTTTTTATCCTGGTCCTTTCTTTCCCGTTTGAGACAATCTTAGGATAAAACTTACTTCATACAAAATGCTTTCTTATTCTCACAAGATTCCCTTTCTTTATAACCATCAAAACTTTATACCTGTACACTTATTATAGCTGTCTTTTGTTCTGACATACTTATTCCTCAGCCAGGTGGTGCCTCTTTGTCTCCAGACAGCGCACGTAGTAAGTGCAGGGTCAAGAATCCACCTGGCCCTCGGCTCTATTGTATTGGGCAGTATTGGTTGCTCATCAGCTAGGGTGCTTTGAAGCTGCACACAAAGTTTACCTTTCCTATACCCAGGCCAGATACCAGAGGAGAGGAGGTAAACTGAGGCACTGGTTGCCTCTATTGTAGTTTTAGGGCTAATGGCTTCAGTTGACTCATAAGGCTTTTACTACAGGTTAATGATTAGAATGAAGGGCAACGACAGAGAGGAGCTCTGCATTGTAACCGCTGCAGCCCCTCCCTGTCTGAGTGCCTGCACAGCACCTAGGTCTGACTATATTTTATACTTTGGAAATTATCAAAGCAATTTTCCAATACCAGCACATTAATATATTTTGATGCCTCTTTCTAATACTGGTGTATTCCCCTCTCTGTCTTCTCTAGCCAATCTTATTAGAGCTTGGAGCAAGGCAGGGGGAGTCTGAGGGCCCAGACTTATATTACCAGAAATTTTATCTTCCACGGAGTCAGTTTCTCCCACAGTCCTGATTCTGGGACCTCGTTTTACATCAGCGGAGCCATTTGTGTGAAAAGCTAATAGAATCATTACCAAAGAACAACAGCTATGAAAGACGTCCAAGAGCAAGGAGCGGTCTGGCCAGGGACCACGCTCCCTCGGGGCTTGCCTCCTTGAGGTGTGTGCCACACGCGTGCAGGGAGGCAGGGCTGCGGCAGTTCCCTTGGCCTGGTATGCTCTCCACCACTTGTCTTCAGGGCTCCTCTAAATATCACCTCAACAGCAGGCCCTTCCCAACCACCAGATCAAAGTCACGACCCATATTTACTACTTTTCTCTCACAGCACTACATAGTCACATCTCTGTGTCCCTGATGAGTCAGCACCGGGGTGGGGGACAGCAGCTGGAACCCCAGCTTCTAGCACAATGCTGAGCACCAAGAGGATGCTAATTTTTGTTTTTAAGACTGGGGATGGAACCCAGGGTCATTCCACCTCTGAGCTCTACCCCAAGCCCTATTTTTTATTCTTTATTTTGAAAAAGTGTCTCACTAAGTTGCAGAGGGCCTCATAAGTTCCCGAGGCTGGCTGCAAACCTGCCATCCTCCTGTCTCAGCTTCCCAAGTACTGGGATTACAAGAGTGCACCACCACGCCTGGCTCTGAGTAAATATTGATAAGATCCAGGACTACCAGGTAACAATCAATATCCCAAAAGTGGTTTCTCTTTCTTTGGCTGGGTGAGACTTTTTCCCCAGCAAGATTCAGCCCAGAGCTCAGCAAAGTTGTACACTTCTGTAATACCAATACTTGGGAGGCTGGGACAGGAAAATCACAAGTTTGAGGCTAGCCTGAGTAACTTCACAAGACTCAGCAACCTAGCAAGAACCTGTTTAAAAAAAAAAGCTAAGCCAGGTGTGGTGGCACATGCTTGTAATCCCAGTACTTGGGAGGCTGAGGCAGGAGGATGGGGGTTTGTGGCCAGCCTCGGCTACTTAGGCCCTCCCTTTGCAACTCACTGAGACCCTCTTTCAAAATAAATAATAAAAGGCTGGGCCTGGTGGTGCACGCTTGTAATCCCCATGCTTGGAAGGCAGAGACAGGAGGATCGCGCAGGTTCGAAGCCACCCGCTCTGGCGTAAGAGACCCTGTTTCAAAAATATAAAATAGGTCTGGGAGTGTAGCCCGGAGGTAGAAGGGTTTCCAGGAACCCCAGTACCACCATAAATAAATAAATAAATAATAAATAATAGGGCTAGGGGTGTAGCTCAGAGGTAGAATGCCCCTAGATTCACTCCCCAGTACCACAAAAAATAAATAAATAAATAAAACTAAATATCTCGCAGGTTAAAACGCCACTGGGTTCAATCCGTAGTACCACCACCACCACCACCAAAAACAAAAAATCCATTCCAGAGGAAAAGCAGATTTTCCAGCACCTCTGCGCGGCCGAGGCGTAGAGGGCCAGAGCAAGATCATCACCCTTTTCCAGAATCAGAGCGGCCACCGCGCACAGACCCCACGCCCAAACTGAGACGACCGGGACCGGTCCGGCGGGCGGGCGGTCCAGCAGCGCGGCGTCGCGGAACCATAGCAACGGGGGCGGGGCGCGGCGCTGGGCGCACCGGAAGTGGCGCCGGCGCCATGGCCCTGCAGGCCGCGTGCAGGCCGTCGGAGGAGACGCTGTTCCTATGGAGACGGTAACCGGGCCGCGGGGGTCGCCGTCCCCGGGGCCTGGGAGGATGGGGGCGCTCGGAGGAGGGCGGCGGCCGGCGGGGGACGGGGTGGGCCCTCGGCGGGCTTCACGGCCCCGTGTTCCTAGGGAGCAAGCCCGGCTGAAGGCCCTGGTCGTGGATCGGGACACCGAGGCGTGGCAGCGGGACCCCGCCTTCTCGGGCCTGCGGAGAGTCGGGGGCGTCGACGTGTCCTCCGCGAAAGGCGACGGTGTGAGCGGCTGCGCCTCGCTGGTGGTGCTCAGCTACCCAGAGCTCCAGGTAACCCGCGCGGGCCGCCGGCCAGCGGGCCGGCCGGGTCAGGGCACCAGCCCTCCTTTTGTAGAATTGCATTAACAGGCTGAGGAGTCTTGGGGGAGGCAAAGGCTAAGGGAATTCTGCCACTGTTAAGAACCAGCTGGTGGCCGGCGCCCCGGCACACTCCTGCCTGCCATCCCAAGTACTGGGAAACCGAGAGGAGGGCCGCAGGTGTGAGGCCAGCCTCAGCAACTTATTGAGACTCTGTCTCAAAATAAGAAATAGCCGGGCATGGTGGCACACGCTTGTAAGCCCCGTGCTTGGGAGGCGGAGACAGATTCCAAGGAAGCCAGCCGCGCTGGCTTAAGAGACCCTGTTTCCAAATTTTAAAAAAGTATAAAAATAGGTCTGGGAGTGTAGCCCAGAGGTAGAAGGGTTTCCAGGAACCCCAGTGCCACCAAAAAATAAAAAAACAAAATAAATAAAAAGGGCTGGGGGTGTAGCTTGGAGTTAAAATGCCCTTGGGTTCAATCCCTAGTACCCAAAACACCCAGCTCATGATCTTTATCTCTCGTCTGATTGTCAGCTTGGATTGCACACCTCAGGGACGGCCATGTTTCTCACTGGAAATCGGGCCTGCCTGGTTCCCTCCACCCCTCGCATCCTCTCTTGCACTAGCTCCATTTTTCGTGTTTCTTAAACCTTGCTGGAATCCTTCCCCTCGCTGGCCTCCCTTCCACCCCCTCGCCATCTATTCTGCCATCATCCCTCCTGTCAGTTACAAAGCTGGACCTTTATAGCCTTCTGGCCTCAAGTGCTGCTCCTTGGTGCCCAGGGCTGGGAGCAGTTTTCTTAAAGAGCAAGTGTGATCATGTCAACACAAGTCCTTTTAAAACACTTCCGTGCTGCCCCGTTATCTCCTGGTAAATGGAGCTCACGCTCGTTGGCTTAAAGGCCCTTTGTTTTCTGTTCCCTGCTTGATATGACCCTGTGGCCTTGTCCCTCACTGAC
This sequence comes from Muscardinus avellanarius, assembly GCF_963383645.1. NCBI lineage: Eukaryota > Metazoa > Chordata > Mammalia > Rodentia > Gliridae > Muscardinus > Muscardinus avellanarius. The sequence goes on from NC_137802.1 coordinate 72,706,604, forward strand.
ACTCAGTGCCTCTCACACCTGACTCTGGATGGCTGTGTCTGTCTGACCTTTCCAGGCATATTTCCTCTCCTGGAGCAGCCTTCGCATGACCAGCTCCCACTTCTGTTTTAGGACTCAATTTAGACATGACTTTCTCCAGAGAGCTCCCCTCACCCTCATCCCATAAGGCCAGGAGTTGCCTCTGTGCACTCTTGACTTAGTCCGCTTGTGTTACTATAGCAAAATGCCTCAGACCGGGTGGCTTATAAACACCACAGGTTTATTGCCACAGCTCTGGAAGCTGGGAGTCTGAGATCAGGTTGCCAGCATGGTCAGGTTCTGGAAAGGGCTCTCCAGGTCGCAGATGTCCCACCGTATTCTCACGTGGCGGTTTAATGACCTCCTGCAAGGCCCCTCCTCTTATTACCGCCACCTTACAGGTCAAATGTTCAACGTATGAATGGGGGAGCGGAGCCGTACAAACACTCAGACCATAGCAACCCTGAACTTCCTCTGTCACGCTGGAATGGAACTGGCCTGTCTCCCCTCCCAGAACGTGAACTCCTCGGTGCCAGGAGCCGTGCTGTCTTGCCTGCCTTGGTGCCTCAGCCCCTGCACAGATGCTCAGTGCTTTCCTAGGCAGATGACGTGTGAATCGGAAGCCCCAGCTCATTTTAGTCAGCGGTGCGGAAAGCCTTGGCCGCAGCCGGGCGTCCGAATCCCCCTTGTTGCTCCTCTCCCCGCCTGCACAGGCAGGCACGTCTTCCTTCCTCGGTGGTTGTGTGCTTTCTGGAAGGCCTTCAGCCCCAGCTCAGCACAGATGTTTCTAGCGCCCATTCTGCGCCAGGGTCTGGGCTTGTAATCCCCGCGCTTGGGAGGCGGAGACAGGAGGATCACGCAGGTTCGAAGCCAGCCTCGCTGGTTTAAGAGACCCTGTTTCCAAATATAAAATAGGTCTGGGAATGTAGCCTGGAGGTAGAAGGGCTTCCAGGAACCCCAGTACCACCAAAAAAAAAAAAAAAGAAGAAGAAGAAGACTGGGGATATAGCTCAATGATCCAGTGGTCATGGGTTCTTTTCCCCTCACTGCAAAAATAAAATGTCATTTATAGCTCAGTAAAGTTGCTTTAAAAATGCGCAATTTCAGAGCCCAGGCACATTTACTGGAGAAGCCGGTTTCTCCCACAGGTTTCCTGTGGTTCTGGAGGACCCTGGTGGGGAGCCCTGGTGCACCTGACCATCCGGAACCCTTTCCTGTGACCCCGACACACGCCGGCCACACAGGCCGCCGGCCACCTGTGGCCAGCACCTTCTTTCCCATGGGAGCCGGGGCTTAGTCGTCTGTATGTTCTGCCCATCCATGCCGCCTCCAGGCAGCAAGACACCGACGGGTCTTCCCGGCCCCCTTCCCGAGTCAGCAGCCAACTCTGGGCGCCTCCCGCTCTCTGGCTCTGTCCTAAACGCCGCCATGCCTGCTGGCTCAGGCCCTGAGCAGGGCCCGTCTTTCCCTCAGCACCACAGTTGAACATTCACGTGCAGCGCGGCGGCGGCGTTCTCTCCTCGTGACTGTGCCCAGGACCTGCCCCTCCCTCCCGGTCAGACACTGTCCGAGCCACTCTGTGGCCGGGCTCGCTCTACCCCTCCCCGGTGCCCAGCAGCACTTGTGAGAGGCTGTCTCCTCCCTCTGCCGTGCGCTTGGCGATCGCAGAGCGGGGCGTCCTTTCCTATTGATCTCTCCGGGTTTTGGAGCCGGTGTGGATAGACTCGGACGTAAGAGCCTCGGGGACCTCGGCCGCCCTTGGACTCCTGTGCTAGCCCTGTGAGCGTCATCACAGGGCCTCAGTGGTCCAGCCTGCTTGGGAGAGCCGCTCCTGAGCTGTGAGTGGAGTGCGCCCTCCCGCACGGTGGGTCAGATTAGATAAGTTTCTTATTGAGTCTTTGGAAAAAAATCAAGAGACAAGCCCCAGCCCTCCATGCTAACGCAAGGTAATCAGTCCTCTTAGGTACATTGAGTTATTGATCAGCCACAAGGTAGAAGTTCAAATCATGATTTGGAAGCTGGCAGCCAGGGATTTGGGGAATTCAGTAACAAAATGTGGGGGCAAGAGAGGAGAAGGTACGTGTCCCTTCAGGCCAGTATGACGCATGGAAATACAAGGGCGAGAGCCGCCCGACCTGCACTGCCTTTCGCTGTTGGGTGGGTCTGTTTATTTGTTTTTTGGGGTTTTTTTAGGTTTTTGTTTTGTTTTGTTTTGTTTTGTTTGGTAGTACTGGGGTTCCTGGAAGCCCTTCTACCTCCGGGCTACACTTCCAGACCTATTTTTACATGTTTATTTGGAAACAGGATCTCCTAAGCCAGCGCGCGCGGCTGGCTTCGAACCTGCACGATCCTCCTGTCTCTGCCTCCCAAGTGCAGGGATTACAAGCGTGCGCCACCACGCCCGGCTGGTCTGTTTATTTGAAAACCAGTCTCTTTGCCAGAGTCATTCTGAGAAGGTAGCTGGGCTTTAAAAGTTCTCTGGGAAGCCAGGCGTGTTGCACGTTTGTAATCCCAGTACTTGGGAGGCTGAGACAGGAGGATCGCGGGCTCGTGGCTAGCCTCGGCTACTTACTGAGACCCTCACTAAGAATTAAATGGGGCTGGGGTGTAGCTCAGAGGCCGAGTGCCCCAGGATCATAGAGAAAGGCCCTGACCACACGGGTCCCTGCGGGGAGCGAGCATGCAGGCCCTCCCGCGCTCCGGGGAGCATGCAGCCTCAGGGTTCCTTCTCCTGGGCTTTCCTACTCTTTGGGACCCTGGCTGTCCTTCAGCTTGTCAGCCCCAAGGGCTGCCTGCCCTTCTCCTGGGTCACCACGCAGCCCCGTGAGCTGCTGCTGCCCGCCTTGCGCTGCAGCCGCCACACTGAGCTGGCTTTGCCCGCCCCTTCCTCGCACCTACTGCGCGGCCCTGGTCACAGAGCTCTCCAGCGCCCTGCGTGGAGGGCAGCGGAGTCAGCTTCCCCTCCCCAGGAGGACAAGGGCAGGCCAGCCCCTGAGAGAACGGGGAGGGGTCCTCAGGCTCCCGGCAGCACCTTTGGAGACAGGAGCCGGGAGCGAGGCGGAGGGGAGGGCCGGAGGATGCAGGTGGCCACAGGCTGCCTGCTGACCCGCAGGTGGTGTATGAAGAGAGCCTCATGGTCAGCCTCACGACCCCCTACGTGTCGGGCTTCCTGGCCTTCCGAGAGGCACCCATCCTGGCAGATCTGGTGCGGCGGCTGCAGGAGAAGGAGCCAGACCTTATGCCCCAGGCAAGTGCCTCGTCCCCGGGGCAGGAGGCCTCCACTCCCACCTGGGGGAGACAAGGCCCTCGCAGGCCACCACCCCAGCAGCCCAGTGAGGAGGAGGGCCAGCCGGCTGACCGTGGCTCTCTGTGGCTCTAGGTGCTTTTTGTGGATGGAAATGGGGTGCTCCACCACCAAGGTAATTCTGCTTCCAAAATGGTGGGGGCGGGCACTGGGAGGGCCAGGGAGGGCCCCACGCAGGCCTGGCCCCAATAGCTCCTTTCTGGGCTCACTTTGACTCATGCAGTGAAACGCTCGCCGGGAGGACCCCACCTTCTCTGCACCCCCACCTCTCGCTCAGCTCAGCCTGCTGCCCCCATGGCCCCCTACACTAGCCCATCTGCAGGTGCCACGGTCCCACGTGGACCCAGCCACAGAATCCACAGTGCCCAGGCGTGGAGCAGCAGAGCCCGCGCCTACCCTCGCAGGAGCAGCGTCCCCTGCTGCTCTGGGGGCCGTGGCCGAGGTGTTCACCCTGATACAGACCTAGGGGTGGCGCAGTGGCTGGCACCCAAAGGGGGCTGGGCCTCCTGGTCAGCAGTCACGGGGCCCTGTCGCTGTCCTTGGAGCCCATGGATAGACTAGTGCCCAGTGGACGTGAGTGCTGGGACCAGCCCTCACGTGAGTGCTCCAGCCAGCCCCGGTTTGGGCCTAGCCACTGGTCGGAGCCAGCTGCTAGGGGGACGGGTGCAGAGGCCAAGGGTGATAAAAGTTGGCAGGACGTGGGGATGTGCACGCGCTCAGTGGGCTGCAGGCCCTCCATGCCTACATCGGTCGCCCTTGGAGCCGGGCAGGGCTCTCCAGTGCTGTGCGGGCTCGACACCGCCCGTCTGCAGACAGTGGGCTTCCCGGTCGCCCTTACCCTCCGCCACCTGCAGCTGCTGGCTCCCTGCCGCCGGCTCCTCAGCTCCCCGCTCTGCTCCCACAGGCTTCGGGGTGGCCTGCCACCTTGGCGTTCTGACAGCGCTTCCCTGCGTTGGGGTGGCCAAGAAGCTCCTGCAGGTGGACGGGCTGGAGAACAACGGCCTACACAAGGAGCAGGTGAGGAGGGCCTGGGCTGGGCTCCAGCCTGCTGGCCTGACCCTCTGGCATGCTCCCTGGGTGCTGGCTGGGCAAGGCGGGCCCGCTCTCCTCTTGTGCCTCCCCTTGTGGGCTCTCTGCACCCCTCCCAGCCCTGACCACGTCCACCTCATGCTGCCTGGTGCCCACGCAGGGTGATACCCCTCAGTTCTGGGGACAGGGCGGCCTCCAGGCTCTTCCCACACCCTCTTCACCCAGCCGCCTCGCTGCCCTGCTCCAGGTGTTCTCGTGCCAGCCCAGGACCCACTCACCGTGCCCCCTGCGCCCTGGACACCTGCTCCTGCCCAGTCGCCTCAGCTCCCATCTTCCTCCTCTGGCCCAGCACCTGCACTGGGATGGGGCACTGGACAGTGTGTTCCTGGAGCTGAGGCCCCGCCTGTCCCTTCCCTCCAGATCCCAGGCACCCGTGTGGAGCCAGTGTTGGCTTGATGGGGCCCCAGACCCTACCTGACATATTCCCGGGTTCCTAGTAGCAGAGGTAGCAGCAGGAAGGCCATGGCCTCGGCCCGGCACAGCCTGCTGCCCAGGGCAGAGAGCCTGTGGTCCCGCCTATGTCCTCAGCGTGGCCCGCGGGACGTGGCTCCCACCCCAGGCTGTCCCTTGCTTTCCTGGCCCAGGAATGCTTGTGTGCTTGTTTATTATTGATTGATCGATTAATTGATTGATTACAGTACTGGAGATGGAGCCCAGGGGCAGTCTACCTCTGAGCTACACCCTTAGCCCACTTTTTATTTTTTTTATTTTTTTTATTTTTTGCGGGTCTGGGGATGGAACTCAGGGGCATTTGACCTCCAAGCTACACCCCGTGCCCTGTTTTTTATTCTTTATTTTGAAACTGGGTCTCACTGAGTTGCAGAGGGCCTCACTAAGTAGCTGAGGCTGTCCGCGAACCGCGATCCTCCAGGTCTCAGCCTCCCGAATGCTGGGATTACAAGCGTGCGCCACCACGCCCGGCTCATTAGCCCACTTTTTTACTCTCTATTTTGAAACAAGGTCTCACTACGTTGGGAGAGCCTCACTAAGTAGCTGAGGCTGTCTGCAAATCTGGTCCTGCGGTCTCAGCCCCCCCGAGTGCTGGGACTACAAGCGCTTCCACCACGCTCGGCTTGCTTGGGTTTTTAAAATGAAGACTGCAGCCCTTCACCAAAACTTGCAGATTTCCCCTCATTTTGTAGATCCGACTCCTGCAGGCTGGAGGAGACACGTTTCCTCTGACGGGAGACTCTGGGGCTGTGCTAGGGATGGTGAGTGCCCCCCAACCCCGCTCTTCCTGCCCTGCCCCATGGCCGCTCCAGCTGTCCTGGCCCCACAGCTCTTCCCGCACTGCCCACGCCGCAGGCCCTGAGGAGCCATGACCGCAGCACCAAGCCCCTCTACGTCTCTGTGGGCCACAAGATGAGTCTGGAGACGGCCGTGCGCTTGACCCGCTGCTGCTGCAGGTTCCGCGTCCCGGAGCCTGTGCGCCAGGTGGGGGTCCAGCACACGCTCCCCCTCTTGCCCCCTGTCAGCTCAGGTGGGATTGCAGGGCAATGGCTGGAGGACTCAATGACCCCGGGCTGAGGACAGGTCCGCAGGCCTTGCTGGAGAGCCCGGTGGGACTGGCCCGGCCCTGGATATAGAGCTCAGCGCAGGAGTGGGCCCCAGGCCCCAGGCCCTGCACTCAGCCTCTTTGTCTAGAGCATGAGCTCATGTCAGCTCAGGTGGCAAAGCACGCCCCACGTCTCCAGTCACCTGGGCCCGGAGGGAGCAGCCCTCCTGCAGGGAGGCCCTGGCAGGGCACTGTGGGCCGTGCTGAGGAAGGTCTGCGCTGACTCCAGGGGGCAGCCTTGCCGAGCACCCATCACCTGCACTGGCGACCCAGGCCCAGGGTTCAGCCCTCAGGTGGACCAGCTGGCTCAGCTGAGCCCACAGCCCGCCCTTCTGTGGCCAGCCATGGTGAGGGGTCACCAGTCACAAGCCGGTGTGTCCCACGAGCCCATCCTCAGAAGGAACCCATCGGTGGGGGAGGGCAGTCCAGGCTCAGGAGTGCCGTTGCAAAAGCCTGGGGTGGAGGAGCTTGTTGTGCTCCCAAGCTGCTTGTGTCTGGGGCCGCGTGGACTTCACGCCCCACCTGCAGGGCCTCAGGGCAGCTGGCCGCCGAGAGGCAGTGAGGCCCGGTCTGCCTGTCAGGCAGTAGCTCCTGCTACGAGGCTGCTGGGTCTTTGGGAGGAGCTAGGGACGTGGCCTGTACTAAGGCCCTGCTGCCCTCAGCCCAGGGCCTGCAGCCTGCACTGGGCAGGTGGACGTGGCCACCCAACAGGTGCCACGGGCCAGATCGACCAAGAGGCCACCCCATCTCAACTCCGGGGCAGACAGGAGGGCCTGGGCTCTGCCCTGCTCTGCCCAGTGGCCTCTGCCTCCTCCCAGGCTGCAGGTGGGCTGGCTGGCCTCCAGGGGGCAGCAGCAGCCTGCATCACAGCACTGAGGTGCGGCCCCCTGGGAAGCTGTGCAGAGTGACTGCTTGGAGTGACAGGCCTGCTTGTGTGTGCCTCGCACTCTCCCAGGCGGTGTCGCTGGGCCCTCCGCAGCACCTGTGGGTTGTGTCTTGTCCCCCATCAGCCTTTCCCCTTTCATTCCACCTCATGGCCTGGCGAGGGAAAACCCAAGAGACCTCCCTGAGACCCTGGGCCCGCGTCCTGGGCCGCGCTACCCCGACCTGCTGAGCAGCCTCCGCCCTCTCTCCTCATTCGCCCAGGGCACTGGCCCAGCTCTCCCAGGCCAGGACTCGGCTGCCTCTGACACACTGGCCACCTAGAGATGGAGCAGGCTCACAGGCGAGCTGAAGAGCCTGCCACTCCTGAGCCTGCGCTCAGAGGCCTGCCAGCCATCTCAGACTGCGTCTGCTCGAGTGGGAAGCTGCAGTCAGGCAGGATGGCGCCTTGTCTTGGTCCCGTTCTTCCTGGGCCCACTGGCCTCTGCAGGACCCCTTCACAGCTCTTCCAGAAGTTCCTGCAGCTGTACGATGGGCTGGTGTCTGTTCCCTCCCACATGGCAGCTGGGGACTCTCCTACACTCTGGCCCAGCCCAGGCCACCCGCGGTCACAGGCACTCCTGCCAGACCGGGCTGCTGCCCACCAGAACAGCCCGTTGCCCACCTGACCTGCTTCTCCATGAACTGGAGCAGAAGCCATCTGGGGGTTAGCTGCACTGTGAATCATGTGACCCCCAAAGCTAAGTTAAACCATCTGAGCCAGGATCAGGGCAGCTTCCTGAGGCCAGCCCCCACCACCCCGCATGGGGTCCTGCTCAGTGTGCTTCCCCGCCCACAGCCCACAAGCCCGCCTTTGTTCCGGTAACTGCTAAACTCTCTAGACACAGACAGGAGTCACCGCTGAGGTTAGACAGCTGGGCTGAGAGTACACAGAAAAGGTTGAGCGGAACCTGCTGGAAGCAGGTTCCCTGACCCTGGAGAGTTGAGCAGTGGGCCGCAGGGAGGAGCCAAGGCCCCTTCGTGGCCGCTCAGGCCCTGAGCTGCCGCTCCCTACGCTTGGACAGCTGGGTGTGTGTGGGCGCCAGGCGTGTCCAGGGCACTGGCACCCGTCCCCCTCCTCACCCAGCTCTGTCCTTCCAGGCTGACATCCGCTCCCGGGAGTGTATCCGCAAGACTCTGGGCCACGCCAGGCCAGCCGCTGCAGGGCAGAAGAGGTGAGCACAGGTCCTCCTCCCACAGGGCCGCCCAGCCCTTCCTGGCCCGCTTCCCCTGAGGGGTGGCTGGGCTCCGCAGCAGGAGGGCCTGTAGGGTGGGAGGTGGCCTAGCCCTGCCCTGCGCCCTGCAGTCTGCACCCAGCCCTGGCTTGCTCATCTGCGGTGCAGCGCACAATTCTGGGTTTGAGGTGGCCTCCCCTGGCCGTGCAGGCCTCCAGTTAAGCCTGATGGCAGCCTTACCAGGACACAGGCGCTGCGATCCCACTCTTCAGGTGAGGAAACTGACCCATGGGTGTTGGGTGCGGAGCAGGCTGCAGGGGCAGCATGGTCCTGGGCCCGGTGCCCCTCGCTCCCTTTCCAAGCCTGTGGGAGGCCAGCTGGGGCCGCTGAGCTACCGAGGGCTGTGCTGCTGGCCTTGGTAAGCTGCTTTGAGAACCGAGGGATGGCACTGGGCTGCCCAGCTCCCCGGGGCAGGGGCTGGCCACCCTGAGAGCAGCGTGGCCAGTCTAGCCGGCCACCGCGGGCCATGAGGGGCCGCCCGGGGACGGGGCTTTGGGCTGGCTCTGGCACTTGACACCTGTTCTCCATGTTGTCCTCAGGACCCAGAAGTCACAGGAGCCAAAGGCAGGCCCCGGAGGAGGCCCAGGAGAGCCTGCGGAAGAAGGCGGGCTCCTGGGCGCAGCAGGCCCAGGGCTGGCAGTGGAGGGAGCTGGGTGTCATGAAGACTCGGGACGGTAGCTGTGCCCAGGGAATGGTCTCCAGGGACTACGGGACCCACACACGGCCACACAGAGAGCGCCAGAGCCTGGACACTGGACAGGACAGCAGGCATGGCTGTGTCTGCATGGCCGTGGGCATGGCCCTGTGCCTTAGTAGGACTGGCCTCCCCAAGGCCAAGGGCCACCAGAAAGCACCATTACCCTCTCAGAACTCTTGGACATACACCTGCTTCTGCCATGTTTTTAATTTTTTTTTTTTCCGGTGGTGGCACTGGGGATGGAACCCAGGAGTGCTCTACATCTCAGCTATACCCCATCCCTATTTATTTTATTTTATTTTATTTTGGAGCAGTCTCACTGAGTTGGGGGGGGGCTTGGCTAAGTTGCTGAGGCTGGCTGCGAACCTTGGACCCTCCTATCAACTCCCAAGGACTTGGATCACAAGCTGGCCACCAGCTTGTCTTTCAGAGCTCTGTGTGTATGGGGGCGGGGTTACTGGACTGGAACCCAGGGGCATTCTACCTCAGCTGCAGGGTCCAAGTAGCTGAGGCTGCTCCTGCACCTGTGATCCTCCTGTCTCAGCCTCCCAAGTACGGAGATTACAAGCATGCGCCTGGGTGGGTTCACTTTCGTGGCAGGCAGGGGACCGAGCCAGTGTGGCTGGGCTTTGGCGCCTATGCATCTGCCCCTGCCCTGCCGTCCCACAGCTTGCCCCGGCTGGCAGCACCTCCCCCCCCCCCGTGTATTGGGGAGCTCCTCGCCCTGGAGGGGCCTAGTTGAGCCCAGGGCCATCAGGTGTGGGGAGAGCGCCAGGCAGAAAGCCAGCTGATCCCCTGGCCCGCAGGGTCACAGAGCCAGCAGCGCTCCTGTCCCCACAGCTCGGGGGAGCTCTGCAGCCAGCCACTCCTCTCCGAATGTGGGCCTGAAGTGGTATTCCAGGGGCCAAGGGCCGGGCGGGCCAGTGGCCTGCCTCACCCGCCCTCTGCGCCCCAGCCCCAGGCTCCACGCTCCCCAGATTGGAGTGGGGCTGGCTGCCGGCTCCCTGCCGCCCTGTTTCCCAGCTCTGGATCAGGTGATGCGTTGGCAGGGCGGGTCGGGGCAGGGAGAGGAGGCGTCATCCTTAGGAGGGCAAAGCGCCACATCCTGGATTCCGTGTCAGCTCCCAGGCCGATACGCCCTGCCGCAGCCTAGTCACGGACCCCTTCCTGTGGCAACCAGAGCGGCATCGGGGTAACCAGAGGACGGTGCCACTTGGCCGGCCAGCATCGCACAGTATGGAGGGAGGTGGAGACGCTGGAGAAACACTGTGTAGACAGAGGTGCCCGCTGCCCAGCCCGTCGCCACCAGATCCTCCCATAGGTTCTCAATAAACCTCCTGCCTGCCGTGGCCTCTCCTCTCGGCCCCTGACTACCCCAGGGAGTGTTCGGGGGGTTGAGGGAGAACACGCCACAGTGGAGGCCCCCAGGCCTGCCCTGAGACACCCAAACGTCACTGGCCCAGGAAAGCTTTCCAGGGGCACAGGAGGGCACGGCCGGGGTCCTGCGCCATTGCCACGCGGGAGCCCATCCTCGCACTGGTCCCAGAGCCCTGGGGCGCAGGTGAGTCAGGTGCCCGGCTGGCAGTGGGGAGAGAGCAACCGAGGCAGACGGGCCGGGGAGTCCGAGCAGGGAGGGCCTAGCTGCAGGTAGCCCCGCGGTGCCCAGAGTCCATCTACCCACTGACTGGGAGGGCCCTGTCAGTGCCCGGGCCAGCGGGGCCAACGCTCTGGCCTGCTGCCCCACTGCGTGCTGCCCTCGAATCCCCAGGCATTTCCAGGGCCCACCGTCTGCCTTCCCAACTTCTTCCAGGTTTTCCCCTGAGCTCCACGGGGCACGGGGTAGCAAGCTGGCAGGGCCTGACTCCTCTGCTGAAGCCTGGGTGGAGCACAGGCTCCAGTGGACTAGAGGGTCCCCAGGCGCAGCGACCCCTTGAAGAAGGAAGGCTGATGGTCTGGAGGCCGGGCCACAGCAGCCAGGGTTGGGGGCTGGACGGGAAGGGGTGCGCAGTGCAGCCTGAGGGACAGGCCGGCGGGGACACACCGCAGGAGCGGGGTGGACAGGCCAGGTGCCTTGGGCCAGCTGGGCAGAGTCAGGCGGGGCTGAGTGCAGTGGCGTCTCAGCTTCTTCCCACAGAGCCTTAAAAATAGGGCCGCGGTGCTGTCCATCCTAACAGACCGCAGCTCGTTGGAGCTAAGAATATTCTTGAACCTCTTAATAATTCAAGTTGGATCCAAATAGATTTTCCAGCTCACCTGCCAGCCTCTGCACCCCGCCCCACGTCTCCACCCTGCCCCAGGCGCTGGGAGGGAGCAGGTGGCCGCTCCCTGGGTCGCAGCAGCACGCCTCAGGGTCCCTACCGCTGGCTGCCTGGCCAGCTGTCCCCTGGCCCTCGGTGACCCTCGGGAACTGAACCCAGGAGCTGGCGTGGACAAGTGACCCAGTCTGGCAACCGGGCTGCTGCGGGGGGCCTGGGCCCCGTGGAGAGGGACAGGGATCAGGAGGACAGTCTCTTCCTCAGTATCTCACTGGGGCCACAGACCTGGCTCGAAGGTGCAGGGTCAACTCAGGCTGCAGGGAAAGCAACCCTCTCCTAGGCGCCCACCCCCACGACGGGCTCCCCCTAAGGAATATTCTGCTGCCTCCTCAGAAGAGTCCTGGGGGGCTTGCCTGGGACCCCGTGTCCTGGTGGGGCAGCTGTGCGTTGGTCCCAGCCCAAGGCCTCTGCCCTGTGTGCCGTGTGTGCTTAGCACAGTCACTTCACTCTCTGTGCCTTTGCCCACCAGTGGGCCATAGAAGCAGTGTCTCCAGAATGTGGTGGTGTGGGGCAGGAGGGGGTGTGCACCTGTGCAGGGCCTGCGCCCTCCCCTCCAGGCCCAGCGCCAGTCAGCCCCTGGGGCCTTAGCTAGGGTGCAGCAGGAAGTCAGGGAGCGGCTGCTCCCGCCCTGCCCCAGCAGCCCCCCCCACCCCCCGCCGGCTCCCTGGACAGGCCCGAATGGAGTTTTACCAGATGATTAATTAAAGATGGGCACGCGGCAGCTCCGACATCCAGAGGAACAGCACGCGGGTAATTAGGCGAGGTGTCAGGAAGATGACGCGCGCTTGGCTCGCCCCAGTTCTCCTCCCTGGGACCCAGCAAGCGGTCAGAGCGGGGCCAGGGCAGGGCAGGGAGGCACGCAGGCTCTGCCCACCCCGACTGGCTGCACCCGCAGGGCATGCACCCCTGGCCTCTGTCAGACCCTCTCTACCCTGCAGAGGGCAGAACTGAAATCGAGGGGTCCCGGAGGGGCGCAGGCAGGGAGGAAGGTTGAGGACTGCGATGGGCAGACAGGATGGGAGCCTGGGAAGAGGCAGGGGCTGGCGGGGAGCTGGAGTGCAAAGCGACTTGGGGGCTTGGGGTTTGGGTTACTTTTGTCACGTAAATTTCATTTTTTTTTTTTAACTAAAGTCACCAATGGAGTCCGGGGTGGTGGTGCACACTTATAATCCCAGAATTTGGGGGCGGAGACAAGAGGATCGCAGTTCACGGACAGTCTCAGCTACTTAGTGAGGCTCTCCGCAACTTAGTGAGACCCTGTTTCAAAAATAAAGAATAAAAAATAGGGCAGGGGATATAGCTCAGAGGTAGAATGCCCCTGGGTTCAATCCCCAGTACCGCAAAATAAATAAATAGCCAGGCGGGAGGCGGAGACAGGAGGATCTTGCAGGAGGATCGCGCAGGTTCGAAGCCAGCCTCAACTGGCTTAGACCCTGTTTCCAAATAAAATATAAAATAGGTCTGGGAGTGTAGCCTGAGGTAGAAGGCCCCTGGTTTCCACCCCCAGTACCACCAAAAATAAATAAATAAAATAAAATAAAATAATAAAATAAAAATAAATAAAATAAAAAATAAATAAAATAAAAATAAAAAATTAGGTCTGGGAGTGTAGCCTAGAGGTAGAAGGGTTCCATCCCCAGCACCACTAAAAAAAATTAAAATTAAATAAATAAAGTCACCAATATACATAGTTTCAATAACCAAATGGTCCTATGCAGGCATGACATTTGTCATCCCAGTACTGGGGAGGCTGAGGTAGGAGGATCTCAGTTTCATGGCCAGCCTCAGAAACTTAGCGGAGGCCCTTAGCAATTCTGAGACCCAGTTTCCAAATAAGGCTGGGGACAGAGCCCAGAGGTAGAATGCCCCTGGGTTCAATCCCCAGTCCAAAACATAGACACAAAAAAGTGGTGTGAGGGTTGTAATGGAGACACAGCCTCTCCTTACCCACCCACCACCCGCTTCCCCGGTGTTTCTGGCGTTTTGGCTGATGCGTTTGGCATTTACTTCTAAATAGCATTGAAGTTGCTACTTTGCTTTGCTGCCATTTTCAGATTTCACAATTACCATGGACTTCCCGCCACGGGGCTTGAAGTGTGTTCTCGTTACAGTGGCCCATACATGTGCACACATGCACACGCACGCACGCACACGCCTCTGCCAGCTCTTCTCGTTCCCGTGGGTCGGACTCCAATGCGCGTGATTATTTCTTTGCATATCCTAGTCACGGCTGAAACGAATCGTGACCACACTTTCTTCCTTAGACGACTCTGGTTATTCTCTGATAATAATGGCCTCTTAGTGTTTTGTTGGGGGGGAGAAGCTATTTTCTGTCTATCCGTTCTTTATCTCCACACCCTGCAACTGATTAAAATGGAGCCTCAACCTCCTTCTAGGACGTCGAGCCGTCTGTGAGCTCAGTTCTCTCGGATCCTTGGGAACCGGCCTACAAGATGGCCCCGGGAGCGGTCCTGGAAACCGAGTCGTCGCCCTGCCGCGGGCACCAGGCCGGGTTTGACCAACAGAAATGTTACTAAACAGTTGGTTCTATTAATATTAAAAATAATAGAGGATGGCGGAGCGGCCAAGCTTAGTCATTCAGCACACTGCGGCTCTGTCTGCGTGTTCTGACTCTCTCCCCCTTTCAACCCCTCTCTCTCTCTCCCCATCTATCTCCCTCTTTGTCTCTCTCCCTACCTATTTACCTGTCTCTCCTCTCTCTCCCCTCTCACCTACCTATCTCTTCTTCCTCCCTCCAGCTCTCTCCCCCTTCTCTCTCTCTCTCTCTCTCTCTCCCTCTCTCTCTCTCTCTCTCTCTCTCTCTCTCTCTTCCTCATTCTCGCCTTCACTTGGAGGGAGCCAGTCGCCACGCCTGCCACTCTGGGAGCAGGTTCATGGCACGGGGCAGGTGTCCTGATGTTAACCCGGGAGGGTGCCATCTGGGAGTGGCTCTTCCAGCCCTGGTCCAGGGTGGCTGGCATCTGGCCGACAGCTTCCTGGCAGCCTGAGCCAGAACCCCCAGCCAGCCTGCTCCCAGATTCCCGTCCTCAGAAACTCTGTGAGGTATCTTTGTCCTGGCATAATTTGATACACAGCAAGAGGGAAGTGATGCCACCCTCCCCCTCCATCTGCCTCGGCTGCTTGGCACACCTGCGCCATCGAGCACCAGGGACTTCCCTCCACCCCAGCCTGGGGATTTCTTTCGTCTCACTCCCGGGTTGCATTCCCTCCTTCCTGCACCCATTTGGTCCTCTGTTTTGGAGCGCTCACTCCAAAACCTCCCTGTGTGAGAGACGGAGTGAAGAGACACCCTGGCCTGCCCCCGTTCAGCGCCCCCACGGGGTCTCCCAGCGGAAGGCCCGGGCGGCGCAGAGCTAACTTGTCCTCACCCCAGAGGTGCCCTGGGCAGCAGTTGCCTGTTTTGTTTGTAAGGTGCCCACAGTGCTCCTCCGTGTGGGCTGCGGCTGCCCGCGCTAGTCAGCTTTCCGTTGCTGTAGCAAAATACCTGAGAAAATGACCTTAGCAAGAGGAAAGCTCAGGGTTTCAGAGGTCTCAGTCCACGATCACCTGGGCCCGTCGCTTCTGGGCCTGTGGTGAGGTGCTCCTCATGACAGCCAGGAAACGGAGGAGAGAGGAAGAGACCCGGCCCCACTAGCCCCTTGGAGGGCACGCCCCACCCACCTAAGATATGCACGAGGCCTGTCTGCCAATGGCTCCACCACCTCCCAAGCCTTCAGCACCTGGGCCTCTGGGGACGCTGCAGGTCCCACAGCAGCGCCACAGCAGCCTTGGCCCTGCCCTGGGGTGGGCTGTCTGCCCACAGGGACCTCTCCTTCACTGTGGATCTGCTTCCACCCTGCTGCCCCTGCCCATGGCCCCAGCGGGGGCAGCAGACGCCCGAGGGCACAGCGAGCGTCCTCGAGACCACCCTGCGGCAGGGTGCCGGCCCAGGCCCTCACTCCAGGCCTGGCCTTTGTGCCACATTGACCTCCCCCGGGCCGTCCTCATGGCCCTTGGGTGGGCGAAACCTGGGCCAGCAGCCTGCGGCTGTATAAACCAGATGGGTAATCAGAACTCCAGGTCACCTGGGGGTCACCTGGACAGAAACTACCTGAAGCAGAAGTGGGTCCTGGTCACTTACTGTTCAAACTCTCCGCCAGCCATGCCTGGGGGGGCTCCACAGCCAGCGGAAGGCCCAGACTCGCTCCCATTTAGTGACCCTGGGCACAGGGGCCCCTCCATCCCCAGCAGCCCCAGCAGAAGGCCCAGATGCGGCGCCCCGGCCGGCCCAGCAGTCACGGGCTTCCCTGCCCACGTTGCTGAGGCCAGGCCAGAGTGAGGGGAGAATCAGCCTCAGCCCGCCTCGGGAGACGGGGGGCTCTCCGTGGGAAATCAAAGCACTCTGGCCAGAAGCAAAACACCTGCAAGGGGAAACTGAAGCTGGGGGGTAGAAGGCTCGAGGCCTCACAACGTCTCATCTTGCGGCCCTAAGAAGGCATCGGCTCTTCCCACCAGGGCCCATCTCGTCTCCCAGGAATTCTCTTCCAAAATCAGCAGGGAGCCGTGTGATTAAGGCCCCATTATTAACTTGCCAATCTTGTTTCTGGGGCACAGACGCTAACGGCTTAGGGGACCCACTTGGCATATAACGAGGTCTCCATGACAAATTACTTGGGTATCAATTAACTATCTGGGGAAATGTCAGGCAGGATCCGTCATGCTGGCAGGGAGAGACAGCCAATTAACCTGGAGCGGTCAATCCGATCTGGATTCGGCCTCCAGCAGGGCCGGGAATGAGGAAAGGGGCCCGGGGAGCCCGAGTGAGCAAGCCGGTGCCGGTGGGGCCTCGCCCTTCCTAGAATGGTGTGTGTGGACGCAGTTGCTGTAGCCCAGGGCTCCGGCCCACAGCTGCCTCTGTGCCTGGGTTCAGTCCACAGTCGCCTGCTTAAAGGAGCCGTGGCCAAGGGAGGGGTGCCACAGTGCCAGGGCGGGGCAGCTCTGCAGGCAGGAGCCGGTGACAAGCCTTGGCACCCTCTGGGCCGCAGCACTGGCCCCGGAGAGGGGCGCAGGGAAGGGGTGGCCCCAGCACGGCTCGGGCTGCGCCAAGCCGCAGGATGCAGTCTACATACTGCCGACCTCCTGGACTCTGCCGCTAGTGACCTGCAAGACAGTCTCTGGAACCTTCCTGGGCCCACCTAGGGAGACAGGGGGCTCTCTAAAAAAATCAAAGCACTCTGGCCAGAAGCAAAACACCTGCAAGGGGAAACTGAGGCTGGGGGTAGAAGCCTTGAGGCCTCACGTCTCATCTTGCGGACCTAGGAAGGCATCGGCTCTTCCCACCAGGGATTAAGCCCCGGTTTCCAGGAGTGCTATGGGACGGGACAGTGGCCTGGGGCACCGGCATGTGCAGGCTTGGCCCCCGCTGGAGGCCAGGATGGAATGTTCTCAGGGCAGAGGCCAAGGGCCCAGGGTCTGTCCCCAGGGACAGCGTCCTGGAGGAGGTGGTGTGGGCTGCGCGGCTGGCTCCCGGGGAGGCCGAGACCGAGTGGCGGGCGTGGGCTCTGGCCTCCTGGCGCCCCGAGTGCCTCTTCGGCATTGCGCCCTGACGCACCTGCTCCCCGGCGATGCTCAGGTGAGACCCCACCCGCCCCGGTCTACTCAGCGAGCGATTGGCAGCTGCCACCCCCGCCCCCCGGCCACATGCCTACTCATGACACTGACATATGGCACCTCCCTGGGGGTCTGAGGAAGCTGCCAATCGAAGGATTGCGGCGTGTCCCCACTCCAGCCCTGCTGAGCAGAACAAAGCAAGACGCGCGGTGCAGAGGCGGCCGGGGGCGTGCGCCGTGCGTGTGTGAGCCCGTGTGCCAGTCTGCACACTCTACCCGGGGCGCCGGGAGGAGGGAGATGGGCTCGTCGGGCAGCTGCAGGGCTCGGGGGCCAGTTCTGGGATCTCAGCTGGAGGGGTCCTAAGGGGCCAGGCCGTCCATCCCTGGCCCCAGGCAGCCTTGCTTGCGAGCACGAAGACCTTTCGCTCCCCGCGGCCTTCCTCACACCGAAGCAGGGCGGAGGCTGGAACGTGTGGGGCCCGGCAATTGGATTGCTCTAATTCTTTCTGCAATCAGGACATTCTAGGAACGTCAAACGAGTCCCCAGGGCTCCAGGCCCAGCCAGTGGCTTCTGTTTTTACTGGGGGTGGCGTGACCCCGTATCAGTGGGGGCAGGGGCACTGCAGCCTACCAGTGCATCCCCCAGGGCCCTGTCCATGCTGGGCTCAGCCTCCAGTGCCCAGCGAGGGACCAGGCTCTGGGGCCGGGAGGGCAGGGCAGCGCTGAGGCCTCTCTCAGGCCCTCTGTCGGCCCCTCCTCCAGCCTGAGACTGGAGGCTGCTGCCTTGAAAACCAGGTCTCTTCACGCACTGGCCAGGTGCATCCTACCAAGGCCAGGGGCCAGGACTGCGGCCACTGCCTCCCAGCAGGCACAGGCTCAGGGTTCCCCGACCCGGCAATGCCACCCGCTTGCTGTGTAGGATGAAGTCAGGGGATATGGAGGGGGGCCGAGGGGAGCCCCAGCGTGGCCTGGGCATGGATGCCAGGGTGCCGCAGGCTGCTGAGGGAGAGCTCCATCCGCCAGCTTGTCCAGCCCCAGCTGCGGGTCGGAGCCTCGGGGACCCTGAGAAGCTCTGGACCCCTTCTCTCAGCCCCAGCATGCGCTCTGAGCAATGGTAGCACCCTGGGGTGTACCGAGGGTCCCACCCGTCCTTCTGGGGAGGGGTACAGCAGGGCTGGGGGCAGTACCCCAACACCGTAGGCCTCCACCCTCCAGACAGCTCTGACCCAGCCCACCCACATCCTGGTCACTGGCCTGGGGGCCAGACCCGCCTGGCCCCATGTTGGACATGGTACCTGCCCCAGCAGAGTGTCTGGGGAGCCCCGGGCCTGCCTGGCCGCCAGTGCTCACATCCGCCGCAAGCGCCCAGCCCGCCGTTTCGGGCAGTACTGTGTGCCGAGGCATCTGCTGCTGCCGTCTTGGGGCAGATGGCTGCCAGGGAGCTAAGTGTGTGCGGGGGAAGGGGTGCCATAGGAACCCCTTCCCGCAGGGAGTGTGGGGGCGGGAGAGCAGGCACAGCAGTGGGGGAGCGGGCACAGAGGGAGGAGCTGGCCGGGGATGGGCTGCGGTTGGGGTGAGGCCCAAGCAGTGTCCCTGGGCACCGGGAACCTGGGCCAGCCTCGGAGAGGGCGCAGGGCTGCAGTCGGGGCCGGCCGCCCCGCGCACACCTGGCTGGGTGGCCCTGAGCGAGTCACTCCTTGGGGCTCGAAAGAGTGATTGGATGTCTCCAGGCGCCTCCGGCAGGATGGGGGCGTCCTCGGCACACAGATGCCTACCATCTGCGGGGGCCTTTTGCCAGGGGATGGGGGGATGCCAGCACACCCTGCCAGACCCATCCAGGGCTCATGGGCAGAGCCTCCGTCGCCCGCTCCGAGGCAGCTCTGCTAGGTGTGGTCACTGCGGAGCAGGACTCTCTGCTGGCCTTCCGCAGCAGGAGCCCCAAGGGGAGGGACCAGGCCAGGCTGCTGGACAGGCTACCTGTTCAAGTAGGAGACCCCGCCCTGCCTTGCCTGTCCCCAAAGCCCAGCCCACTGGACCCAGGACCCCTCAGGGACACTAGGGCCCAAGGATTGGGAAAGCCATCAAGGAAGCAGACCAAGGCCACCCCTGCACTGCAAGCCCCGTCCAGGGGCAGGAGGGGCTGGGAGGAAGACCCATGGGGACCCCCCAGTCCCTGCTGGAGGGTAGCAGTGTCTGCCCAGGCTGTGCGGCCTCGTCCTCCGTGGCTGTGGTGAAGGGGCACGGTAGGCCGTCGTCAGCTTGAGTGTGGCATGCCCCTGGAGCAGTGCACACGCTCAGCACATGAACAGCCGAGCAGCCACCTCCCCATCACATAGAAGGGGCAGCACTGAGCGCCTGGCAGGCCTGGGGCTGGCTGATGCCGACTGCACCGCGCCCAGCTTCCTGTCACCCCAGCCAGAAGGGCGCTGCTCCTGCTCTGGTCCCAAGGCTGGCCCACCCCCAGCCAGCCGGCCACAGACTCTACCCGCCAGCTGTCTCCGCCCGCCCGCAGTGACTCAGACCGCCCGCCGCGGCGCAGCTTGCCTTTGCTGGAGGTTGCCTTTTTCTTTTTTCTTTTTCTTCTTTCTTTTTTCTTTTCTAAAGTATGACATCGCCACCAAGCCACGAGAGTGACTTGCATAGCCAGCAGGGCCCTGCCCAGGCCTCTGCCCAGGAGTATCCAGCAGTAGCCCCAGCTTGGGCTGGCCGAGGCGGCCCATCACCAGAGGCTGGGTCAAGGTGCACACCTCGGGGTCCAGGCACAACATCGCCTCCAGGGTAGGCACTGTCCACACCCCCTGTCCACAGTCACCCTCCCCAGCTGCCCGAGCGCCCAGCATGTGTTTGACATTGTGGACTGGGGGAATCAAGAAGCCAGAAGACCACCAAGGAGGGGAGGGGCCCAGAGCCTCACTTTTGAAGGAAGGGGTAAGAAATGGAGATTTTGCCCCCCAGGGAAGGGCCCCCAGGAGGCTATGGGTGGCCCTAGTGGAGGAGAATTCTGGGCTTTCTTTCAGGGTGCTTGCGGCTGTCCTGAGAGTCCGCTGTTTTATTAGGTACTGATAAAAAAGCTGGGGCCAGATGTTTGGGTCTCTGAGTGAATTCAGTTATCCTTGACCTCTCCTTCAAGGGAAATGCCCAGATGCCAGCAAGATGCCAGCAAGGAGCCACAAAGGTGACACAGATGTTTCGATGCTCCTGTATCTGGAAGGTTCTTCATCTCTGAGAACGCTTGCCACCAAGGACAGGAGGGGCATCTAGAGCATCGGGCTGGGGGAGGGATGGGGCAGCCTCTCCTGCCTCCTGGACTTGGGGAGCCAGGGCTCCGAGGCGCTGAGGGGAACCCAGAGGCCAGAGCAGGTGGAGAACCCAAAACGGACGCAGCCCGAAACTGACATAGGATGTTAATAACTGAGCGGGTCAGACAGCTCCCGCCCAGCCCAAACCTTCCTTGAAATTCTGGCCCCAGAAGGACAAGCCCATCCATCCGGAACCTCCATCTCAGCCTTACCTAGAAGACTATACGAGGGTGACTCAAGGATAAAGTTCTCAGGCGCAAAAAGCGAAGGAGAGGAAGATTTGAGACACACCCAGAGGGGAGGCCCCACACACAGGCAGAGCAGGGAGGAGGCCAAAGGTGTCTGGGGCCAAGGACACGAGGACCACCAGCACCCAGGGGCCAGGAGAGGCCGGGGACAGAGGCCCGAGGGCCCAGAACCGCTCACGGCTCCATTTTGGACTTTTGGGCTCCCAGAAAATGAAGTGGATTTCTGCTAAATGCATACATTTGGTGGCAACTTGTTGCAGCAGCCTCGAAACACACAGCCTCCTTTTCTGTCTCCCCAGCCCAGGCCCCAGCAGCTGGGCCTGGAGGGCCGAGGGGGAGCTGGGGGAGGGGCAGATGGCTGGACAGCCTTCCCCACTGTGGCCCTAGTCCCTTGAGAAGCTGGTACTTCTTCCCTGCTCACAGCAACCACTCCCGCTGCCTCCTCCAGCCTGGCCAGGCAAGTCCCGGCAGCCCAGAGGCTGCTGGGCTTTGGGGGCTGACCCACCATCCACAGACAGAGGAGGGTGCCGGGGTCCGGCCAGCACCCTTCCCGTGCTTGGACATCCCCCTTCTTCCCACAGAAGCCAGTTGGGACTCTTCTTTTCTGGTACTAGAGATTGAACCCAGGGGCATTCTACCTCCAAGCTACATCCATGACCCTTTTTATTTTAAAATTGGATCTCGCTAATATGCTGAGATTAACCTTGAACCTGCGATCCTCCTGTCTCAGCCTCCCACGTACTGGGATTACAGGTGTGTGCCACCATGCCTGACCAAGTCAGGATTCTTTTTTTTTTTTTTTTTTCAGTACTGGGGATGGAGCCCAGGGGCATTCTGCCCCCAATTACACCCCCAGCCGTTTTTATTCTCTTTCTTTTCTTACTTTCTTTTTTCTTTTCTTTTCTTTTCTTTCTTTCTTTCTTTCTTTCTTTCTTTCTTTCTTTCTTTCTTTTTTTTTTATAGTACTGGGGATGGAACCCAGGGACACTGGACCTCTGAGCTACACCCCCTGCCCTATTTTTTATTCTTTATTTTGAAACAGGGTCTCACTAAGCTGCAGAGGGCCTCACTGAATAGCTGAGGCTGACCACGGACCGTGATCCTCCTGTCTCAGCCTCCTGAATGCCGGGATTACAAGCGTGCGCCGCCACACCTGACTCTAAGTCGGGATTCTTGTCTCCTGCCTCCCTGCAGCCAGGCTGCAGGCCCCTGGCCCCTCTTTGCCCCCTGTCCTGGGGGTGAGCAACTGGAGAACCCCTCTGGTGGGGGCGTGGCGGACGGCCTGGCCCGTGGCTGAGCGGCTGGTATGCAGGGGTGGGGCTGGCGGGTGGTGTGTTTGGGTGTGGCTCCTGGCTCTGCAGAGGAATCATCAGCTCTCTGCTCCCTGCAATGGCTCCTCTGTTAAGCCAGCCAGAGCGGGCTGTGCTGGAGTTCCAGGTGCTATGTGGGACGAGGGAAGTCCTGGGAAACCCTGTCTGGGCTTCATCGGGGGAGGAAAGGCAGGTCGCCACCAGAGGAGCGCCTGGAGACCCTTCCCTCCTAACCTGGCTGCTGGAGGGGCTGGGGACTGCAGCCGGCCAGCAGGCCCCAGGGTCAGCAAGGCCAGATCAGCCAGCCCCCACGCCCGCTTCACCCTGGGCTCCAGCTTCTCAGCGTCCGGGCCCCAGCCCCTCGGCCTGCTCAAGGCCCAGGTCCTCCCTGCCTCCCTCCACCCTCCTCTCAGCTACCCCTTCTTAGAAATGAAGTCATCTAGAAAAATAATCCAAAAATAGAAAGGAAAAAAAAACTCTAAGAAAACGGGATTTTTTTTTCCCCCTTCAAACATTTGGTGAGACACCTCCCACACGGATGAGTGTCCACCGGGCCCATCTTGGTCCAAGGGAGACTGAGCCCCTTGGCTGTTCGAGGCAGGTGCCCCCCCAGTCCCCACAGTGGGGGTCTGCACGCTGCATGGGGTCACCCCTGCAGCCTGGCCAGGGGGCAGCCCCCAGAGGCCTGAGCCCCCAGCAGATGCCCCAGCAGGGTCCCCGAGCCCACAGGTGGGCCAGGGCAGGCAGGAGGGCCGGTCCGGTTGGTCCCAGGCCAGGCAGTTGCCTCGGCCCCTAAGCGGGCCCCTGCCTCCGGGCTCCGCTCTTCCCGCCGGCCCACGCCCTGCTGCAGAGTTCTCGTTTGTTTATTTATAATTTATACACAGCCTGCTTCCAAGAACACTCGGAGGCACTTGCTGAAAAGCTGCTTCCTGGAGCTCGGCTGCTCTGCTGCGGGTCTCGGGCTCGCAGCCATGGACACTTCCCCAGGGCTCTCGACGCCAGACGGTGGCCCCGCTCCCAGGGCCCAGCTTCCCCGGGGTGCAGCTTGCTCAGCACCCTTGGGAACGCGCCCCTTCCCGGACACCTTCTCTGGTCCTTGATGAGAGGGGCCCATGGGCACGTCCCTCTGCTCCTCGCATCTGTTCCTCTCTGCCCCTTGCAGACCTTGTCTGGTCCTTGAAGGGCGGGGACCACACCACATGGCTGTTGAAGAGGAGGGGCCATCTTGACTGTGCAGGCACGGGGTGGGGGGGGCTCCCTTTGCCCAAACACGATGGGATCTGAGGGGGCTGCTGTGGACTCCATGGCTGACAGGCAGGAGGGGGAAGGCCTGCAGCAGGGTGGGCTTTGGGCAAGAGAGGAACTGCCCTAAACACACACACACACACACACACACACACACACACACACACGCTCAGGGGAAGTGTGAGTAGAGGCCAAAGAGGCTATTTTTGGTTTTGTTTCTATTTCTGTGTCCCTGAAGATGGAGCCCAGGGGCATTCTACCTCTAAGCTACACCCCCAGCCCTATTTTATTTTTTTCTTTTGAAACAGTCTGGCTAAATTGCTGACAGTCTCACTAACCACTTACCGGGGCTGGTCTCAAACCTGAAGTCCTCCTGTCTCAGCCTCCCCAGTCCTGGGATTTCAGCTGTGCACCACCACGCCCAGTGCAGAGGCTGTTTTTGTTTGTGTTTCTTGACTGAGAAGGGGCTGGGGACCCAGCACAGGAAGGACAAACTTCAACACCGCTGCATTTGGCAGCTGCAGCCACGACGTTGGGCTCAGAAATGAAACCTCTCCAAGCAGAAACCTCGGAACCAGGAGAACCAGGCAGGGATTCTGCGATAACATGTTGTTTTAAGCTACCAGGCTTTGGGGTTACTTGTTACACGGTCAAAGCTAACTGATACACACAGAGGTTGCCAATGGGGTAGCCAGTTCCACCTTCCCTGAGACCAAGCCCAGAAAGAGGCTCTCTGGGAGACCCTTTGGCCTTCCCAGGCTGGCGTCCAGAAGGCAGGGATGCAGCAGCTTTCGGGACACAGCTGGGGGCTGTTCCCACATTGATCCTGGGGCCAGCAAGGGGCTGCCTTGAGTCCTCTTCCTAACTTCCCCAGCACATCTGGAGGCTCAAAGCTTCTTGCTTCTGGAAGGAGGTCACTCTCAGTCCTCAGCCTGGGTTCTTTGGGCCGATTCTTCACTCCTGTGTGGAGTGAAGGAGACAGAGCCGCGGAGCATAGGCACCTACCCCCTGCCCGTGGCCTCGGTGTTGAGCGGCTCCAGGTCATGCCCAGCCGGTCAACGCCTGCTCAACACAGCGGTGCCCATCACCACGAGGGGGCTGGCCCCTTCCTCTTCTAGAGCCACAGGCTGCAGCAGTAGTACCCAGGCCCAGCTCCTCCTGCGCTCAGCCTAAGCTGATGCCAACCGGCACGGCAGGGCCCTCCGGTGGCTCTCAGGAAGCCATGGTGGCAAGGGCAGATGCCAGCTGGGCCGTGGCAGGGACGCTCTGCCACTTGGCAGGCGCACTGCAGAGCGTGGTATTTCTCCGGGGCGGACTCTTCTTGCCGCCACTCCGTGGGGCCACAGATGTCCTGGCCACGGAGGTGGAGGCAGACCAGATGTCCCTTCCCAGCCATGATACTCGCTGCCAGAAGGACTGAGCCAGCACGGCCCCTTGCTGACACGGCCCTGGAACCCCTGATTTCGGAACTGGGAGGGAGGCAGGGCTGGGGGCCGGCGAGGAGAGGAGCCAGGCAGTTCTCCTGAAGGAGTGCCTTTCAGGGGCCTGGACCCACCCAGCAGCGTCTGCGGCCAGAGAGGCCCGTGTCGTGCCCCATGGGGCTGCCCTGCGCTGCCCAAGCCATATGCCTGCACAGAGCTCCTCTGCTGGTGCCCGGCCCACAGGGAAGCCCGGTGTCCGGACATTTGGATGCAATTCTGGGCAGCCCCGGAGGCTGGCCTGGCTCTCTGCCTGGAGAGCAGCAGGGCACCCCGGAGGAGATGGCGCGGAAGACCCAGCGCTGCCTTTCCTTGTGCATGCTCGGTCAAGGGCCGCCCTTCCTGAGCCCGGATCCTCGCCTGTGAAAGAAGGTCAATGATATGAACATGAGGTCGCCGGGGCACGCGCACAGCAAGCGGTGGACGGCGGCCAGCTGCGCCCCGTCCTGTCCACGGAACACGCCGCGTGCTGAGCAGCTGCAAGCAGAATGAGCCCCGAGACCTGGGAGGCCCTAGAAACCAGCCTCAGCCCTTCCCCCAGCCACACACTCCTTGGCCTCAGCACCCCCCAGGGCCGGGCCACCCTCACTGTCACCCCTTCACAGGAGACCCAGGTGACCTTCAGAGCGACAGCAGGTCTCCTCCAGCCACGCCAGCATCTGGTGTGGAGCGGGACACACAGAGCACTGAAGGACATCTTCAGGCCCCGAAGAGCCCACGCTCACTTAGTGAGGCCCTCTGCAACTTAGTGAGACCCTGTTTCCAAATAAAAAATAAAGTGGGTCTGGGGGTGTAGCCCAGAAGTAGAAGGCCCCTGGGTTCAATCCCTAGTAACTAACACACACACACACAAATAGATAAAATAATTTATGATTGCTCAGTCTACAGCTACCAGGTGACCCAAAAGTACTCCATGACTGCCAACTAATCAAAAGGAGTGTGGCCATGAAGTTACTTTATTCAATAAAATCTGACAATGTGGAAAGACACACGTTGGTCCATGTTGATGGGGCTCACTCACAACAGACCTTGACTTCCACTAAGAATAGGCGATCGACGAGGAGGTGGAGAAAGAATTTAACCTCTATATTTTTTTCAGTACTGGGGATTGAACCCAGGGGCATTCTACCTCCGAGCTACACGCACAGTTTTTTATTCTTTATTTGAAAACAGGGTCTCACTAAGTTATGGAGGGCCTCACTAAGTAGCTGAGGCTGGCAAGGAATTTGTGATCCTCCTGTCTCTGCCTCCCAAGTACTTGAGCCCCATTTTGTAAAACTGAAATTGTGTAACCTTAGTGTGAGCTTGTGTTCTTGTAAAGATAGCATTTCCTGGAAATTGTGAGTGCCAACACCCTCCCCCATCCACTTCAGCCAGTGGCATAAAGATTGTGAGGCTCTGTTCCCACCATGAGGAGGATGGCACAGAACCCCGCGCTGGAAATAAAACGCCCCGCAAGTTTCTTCCATGTGGTTCTTGCACACCAGACTTTAATGGTGGCAGGATCCCTTTTTGCACAAAATAAAATTTGCCTTGCTGAGCTGCTTTCAAATACATGTCTTTAGCCGGGCGTGGTGGCGCACACTTGTAATCCCAGTACTTGGGTGGCTGAAGCAGGAGGATCGCATGTTCTCGGCCAGCCTCCGCTACTTTGGGAGGCCCTTCACAACTTAGTGAGACCTTGTGTCAAAATAAAGAATAAAAAAAGAAAAATATAGGGCTGGGGGTATAGCTCGGAGGCAAAATGCCCCTGTGTTCAATCCCCAGTACCGCAAAAAAAAGTGTGTGTGTGTGTGTGTGTGTGTGTGTGTGTGTGTTAGCACTGGGGATGGAACCCAGGGGCTTTTCTACCTTCCTTATACTCCCAGATCTTTTTTATACTTTATTTGGAAACAGGGTGTTACTAAGTTGCTGAGAGCCTCACTAAGTAGCTGAGGCTGGCTTCGAACCCGTGCGATCCTCCTGTCTCAGCCTCCCAAGCGCTGGGATTACAAGCGTGCGCCACTATGCCCATAAAAATTTACTTCTGACAGAGAGGAGCCCTGGCCTGTCTCCCTGCCTGGAGATCCCTCTGGCTACTGTGCTGGGAAGAGGGTGGAGCGTTCAGGGCGGAGGCAGGGAGCCCTGGCCCGAGGCTGTGACCGGGCCTGGGCCGCACCAGGCTGCTTCGGGGGAGAAGTGAGCACGGCCAGCGAAGGATGCAGCCGGTTGCTGTGAGGTGCCAGGGGCATGGGGTGCTGCTCAGGCAGCCTGCGCGGGCGTGGCCCGGTGGACACGCAGGGGCCCGGAGGCCAGGACCTCCAGGCTGAGCACGGCTGCGACGCGCTGCTTCCTCGCAGCTCCACTGCACGCAGGTGCTCAGGACAGAGGGGAAAGCGCGGATTTAACCCCACCAGACCTACACCACCAGGCCCGCCCTAAGCCCCGCCCCCAAGCCTCAGGCCACGCCCCGAGCCATCAGGCCTGAAGCCCCGCCTTCGCGGCCCCAGGTCTGCGCCCGGCGGAAACGCCGGACACCAAAGTCTCGCGAGTTTTCCCGGGTCCCGCCCCTCCACGCTCCGCCAATCGGCACGCGGCCGACTGCGTTACCGTGACAACCCGGCGGGAGCTGCGAGCCCGGGTTCTGCCGGGTGCCCGGCGCCCGAGGCGGGGCCGGCGCCCGGCCTCCCGCCCCTCCGCGGGGTCGCGGGCCCCAGCGCTCCCTCGCGGGACCTCGGGGCGGGTGGCAGCGGGAGGCCGCGCAGCCCCGGCCGCACCTGCACACCCCGCCCTGCGCTGCGGAGCCCTTCCCGGGCGCCATCCCCCTCGGTCCCCAGCCCCTCGCCTGCGCTCCCAGCTCCGGCCGAGGTCCCGGACACAGGGTCGCGGCCCGTGCCCAGCCCCACCCCGAGTTCAGGCCTGGGGGCAGCGGGGAGGGAGGGACCGGAGACGGGCCGTCGGGGCCGCCGGCCTCGGGGTGCAGCCCGCCCGTCGGGGCCCGGGCTCGGCCCAGCTGCTGGGAGTGGGGAGACGCCGCGGGCTTTGAGCCCAGTGTGGACGGGACGCCGGAGTCGCCTGGGCCCCAAGAGTGGGCCCACCCTCAGGGCCTAGCCCGGGAAGGGTGGCCACGGGGACGTGGTTAAGGCGAGCTTCGGGGGGAGGCTTGTTGCTGGGTTCATCCAAGAATCAGCTGGAAAAGGAAAACTACTGCAGCGGAGGAGAAGCACAGTTGGCTGGAGAATGCAGTTTAGAAAAAATAAATAAGGTTTAAATTACATAACTGACACGTGTCCAGTGTAGAAAAGTTGGAGAAACACTTCAGAGTATAAAATCTTTGAACCCACGGCCATATAGAACGATCACTAACATATCCTCCCGTCTTCTTAGTTCATTTATCTATTATTTGTGGTGCTGGTCGTGGAGCCAGGGGCATTCGACCTCCGAGCTACACCCCCAGCTCTGTTTTTATTCCTTATTTTGAAGCAGGGTCTCACTGAGTTGCAGAGGGCCTAAGTAGCTGAGGCTGTCTGCAAACTGCAACCCTCCTGTCTCAGCCTCCCAAATGCTGGAATTACAAGCGTGTGCCACCACGCTCAGCTCCTCCAGCCCTATTTTATTCTTTAATTTGATACAGGGCCTCACTAAGTTGCTGACGCTGAACTTGAACCTGAAATCCTCCTGTCACAGCCTCCCAAGTACTAGGATTGCAAGTGTGCACCACCAGGCCCAGCATTCTTAATGCATCTATGATTGTTCCTAACAAAACGTATGGTATATCCCACACCGTGGCCTCTTACGTGAATGGGAACAGAGACGTCTGATGCGATTCATGAAGTTTCCTTTCTTCCCAGGCACCCGTCCTGGTCTTATCCCTCCAACACTAGCAGGCCGGGAGCAGGGGTGCAGACAAGTGTGTGCTGATAGGTTGACATGTCCCAGAGCTGTAGCCCTGCGGGGAGCTCCTGGGAATGCTGGTGGGTGCTGCATGGTGGGGACAGGGTGACAGTGAGGAAGGGAGATTGAAGCCGGCAGGCCCAACAGAGGAGGGCTGCACCCTCCAGGTGCCCAGGAGCCCAGTAGAGACAGCAAGAGGCCGGTGCCAGCACTTTGCAAGCACTGGAGACGCCTGGGACCAGCAGCCAAAGGAGGGTACACACGAAGTCCCACCCAGTGGCAGAGCCACCTGTAGTCCTGACCCCGGGGAGGCCAGCGGCCCCCTTGGCCACACAGAAGTCTTATGTGTGCCCTGGACCGTCTCTCCTACCTGTCCATGATGCCCGGCCCCAGCCCTCCCTAGGAGCACACAGTCCGCAGCCCTCTTCTCCAGGTCGTGGGCATGGCCCCACGTCCCCCAGGCAGCCTTTCATGCTGCTCGGGACTTCAGACATCTATGGGGAATGACCCCTGTGTCTTGGCTCCTTGGGGTCTGCAAGTCCAGGTTGATTTGATCTTTCTTTAACCTTGTTGTTCTAAACATGTTTTGACGCGGGGGGCCTCTGCCAGGAGAGCTGGGGTGATGGCAGCGGTGGCCTCTCTGTGCTCCTCCTCTACTGAGGCCCTCAGTCCCCCCCAGGCTGCCGCAGCCGGTGGAGCAAACAGCCGTGCCCAGCACCCTACAGCGGTTGCTTCCGTCAGAAGCTCCTGGAAAGCACTTCTGGCATTGAGAAGCCGCCTGCATGTTCCTGTCCTCACGGCCTGGCTGACTGGCGACAGGGCAGAGGGAGCCCCCAGATCCCCAGCAGCCACAGGAAGACGGCTCCAGACACCTCTGCTTCCCCCACCCACCAGCCTCCACTGCTCTGCCAGAGTGCTGCTTCCAAAATCAATTCCCAGTTCTCCTCTGCTTAAAACACCCCGTGGCTTCCCTATCACTCAGTGAAACCGGATCTCCCCACAGTGGAGGCGGCATCCATTACTGAGCTGCCGGGAGTGGAGTCGAGCAGATTACCCACTGGGGCCACAGAGGCCGCACCCCGGGGCCTGGGAAGGATCTGAGCCTCGGGATTGGCTGGGAGAACGCAGGGTGAGATTTGAGGAAGCAGGGTCAGGCGGAGGCTGCTCGGAAGCCACCAGGGTGATGCTGTGACTGGGTGCCTCTGTTCTTACTGAGCGGGCAGGAAGAAAAGAATGATGTCGAATCGGAAGCTCATAAGGCAGCAGCAGTCACCCCATTAGCCAGGAAAGGGGCTGGGGCCGGGCCTCCCGCTGGGCGATGCTCCTGTTCTGGTTCCAGCATCCGGGTCTCAGAGTGGCTTGGCCTGATGTTGATACTGATGTTGATGTCCAGTGATAGCACAGAGCCACAAAACTGTCGCCCAGCCAGCAACTAGCAACAGCAGGGATGGCTATTTTCTTTAAGGCCCGTGCGACGGTGTGGTGGCGCACGCTGGTAATCCCAGTATGTGGGAGGCTGAGACGGGAGGATCGCACGTTCGAAGCCAGGCCCAACAACCGAGTAAGGTTCTCAGCAACTTAGGGAGACCCTGTTTCCAAATAAAAAATAAAATAGGGCTGGAGGTGAAGCCTGGATGTAGAAGGCCCCTGGGTTCCATCTCCCTGACCAAAAGAAAAAGGGTCAGGGGAAGAAACTTAGTGGTTCAACTTCCAGTATCAAAGCAAAGAAACAAATAGAAGGGCCTCAGCCCTTCTCAGGGCCCTAGGCTGCCACCGCAGCGGTGCCTTACAGAGATGACAGGCGCTCGCTCTCAGCCTGGAAGCCAGAAGTCCAACGGCAAGGGGCCCGCAGAGGTGGTCCCTTCCGGAGGCTCCGAATCCGCGGCCACTCAGCTCACGCGGCTGCTGGCCACCGCAGACGGCTTGCTTCATGCCTGCCTCCACAGCCACAGGACGCCCTGCGGGCTTTCTGCACAGCTCTCCTCTTCTGATAAGGACACCGGTCATATTAGACCGAGGGCTCAGGCTGACCCCAGATGGCCTCATCTGAACGTGCTGACATCTGCAGAGCCCCATTCACAGCTTCTGGGTAGTGCTGAGTGCTGGGATAGCCCTGCCCATGCTATCCCAGACACACGGTGCCCACGAGGAGGCCGCGGCCTTCCTGCACACCTCCTCTGGGCATCTGCTGCTCTGCGGGACACCTCGCTACCGCTCCATCTGGGCAGAACTGGGCAGCGGCAGGCGCTTTCTGATGCGCAGCTTTCTGATGCGCAGAACACTGTCTGTGTTCTGCACAGACAGTAGCACAGAGCACTTACAGAGGGTGAGCACCCACCAGCTGCTCGCTTGCTCTCCCTCTGCTCCCCTCTTTTTTGTGGGTCTGGGAACCCAGGGGCGTTCTACCTCCCAGCTACACCCCCAGCCCTACTTTTTATCTGTTTTTTTTTTTTTTTGTGGTGGTACTGGGGTTCCTGGAAACCCTTCTACCTCTGGGGTATACTCCCAGAACTATTCTATTTTATATTTTTTATTTGGAAACAGGGTCTCTTAAGCCAGCGAGGCTGGCTTTGAACCAGCGCGATCCTCCTGTCTCCGCCTCCCAAGCGCCGGGATTACAGTGCGCCACTATGCCCGGCTTATTCTTTATTTTGAAACAGAGTCCCACCGAGTTGTTGAGGGCATCACTACATAGCTGAGGCTGGCCTCGACTGCGATCCTCCGGTCTCAGCCTCCGGATGCCGAGATTACACGCGTGCACCACCACGCCCGGCCCCTGCGCCCTTCCTGGCCCTTCCCATCCTTTCCACCTGGCTTTTCCGAAATCCTCTTGCAGGAAGTCTGTGGAAAGCACAGCCCTCTTTCTGTTTTGTGGGAAGAGCACTCGCTTCCCTTCTCTTTCCCTTCCAGCCGGGACCCCGGGAGGCGTGGGGGACCCAAGAAAGCCACGGGGGAGGGGGGTGGCATTTCCTTAAAGACGCCAGGCCTGCTGGGAGTCGCGCCTCTCCTTGGATGTGAACGCAATCAGTTCTCATTTCAAGGAGCATTTCTGGTTTTCCTCCTTTCTACATCTGTGCTAACATTCTGTGATTCTTAGAGAACCGAGACGCTGAGGAGCAAAGCCCAGAGCCAAGAATGTTCAAGCCAGACGGGCTTTCCAGGGGGAGCTCGGCAGACGGGGCCTCTGCCCACCGGTGCATCCGGGTGGGCAGATCCGCCGTGCAGCCACCCGGTGCGGGCGGCCCGGTGCAAGGAGATGGGCCGAGGAGGACCGTTCACCGCCCAGGGTGGTGGAGGGGCCACGAGGGCATGGTTAAGTCAATGCTATCCTTCCTGTTGTTGTTGTTGTTGTTGGTGGTGGTGGTGGTGGTGGTGTGTGTGTGTGTGTGTGTGTGTGTGTGTGTGTGTGTGTTGCTAGGGATTGAACCCAAGGGCCTTCTACCTCCCAGCTACACCCCCAGCCCTATTTTATTTTTCATTTTGAAACAGGGTCTCACTAAGTTGCGGAGGGCTTTGCTGAGTTGCCGAGGCTGGCAAGGAACCTGCGATCCTCCTGTCTCAGCCTCCCAAGTCCTGAGGTCACAGGTGTGCACCACCACGCCTACGGCTTCCTTGTATGTAACACCCAGAACACGGACAATTACTAAGCCAAACACGGGAAGGACGGGGAGGGAATGGAGGAGGAATTAGGCTAGGGCTGAATGATAATTTATGCATGTATACCTCTACCATCTTGTACTCCATCAAGATGTACCACTACAAGTCAGGCACGGTGGCACACGATTGTAATCCCAGTACTTGGGAGGCGGAGACAGGAGGATCGCAGGTTCGCAGCCAGCCTCAGCTACTTAGTGAGGCCCTCTGTAATTTAGTGAAACCCTGTTTCCAAATTAAGAATTAAAAAAAAAAAATAGGGCTGAGAATGTAGCTCAGAGGTAGAATGCCTCTGGGTTCCATCCCCAGTACAGCTAAATAAATAAATAAAAAGTATGACTACAATGCACCAATAAAAATTAAAAAAAGAAAACCTAGATAAAGATGTCATCAAAATATGAAACTTTGTGCATCTAAGGTGCTATCATGAGAGTGAAGAGAGCCGGGCGTGGTGGTGCACGCTTGTAATCCCAGCATTTGGGAGGCTGAGACAGGAGGATAGAGGTTCATGGGCAGCCTCAGCTATGTGGCCCTATTTCAAAATAAAGAATAAAAAATAGGGCTGGGAATGTAGCTTGGAGGTAGAATGCCCCTGGGTTCCATCCCCAGTACCCCCCCCCCAAAAAAAAAAGAGATTGAAGAGATAACCCACAGAACAGGAGGAAGTATCAACAAATTATATGTCCAATACGGAATTAATATCCAGAATATATAAATTACTTCTACAAGCTCACCATCAACAACAACAAAAATAATCAATTAAAAAATGGGCAAGCCAGGAGCGGTAGCACACACCTAGAATTCTAGTACTTGGGAGGCTGAAACAGGAGGATCACAGGTTCAAGGACAGCTTCAGCAAGTAGTGAGACTCTCATCAACCTAGAGAGACCCTGTTTGAAAATAAAAATTTGAGCCAGGTGTGATGGCACATGCTTATAATCCCAGTATTTGGGAGGCTGAGACAGGAGGATCACAGGTTCAAGGACAGCCTCAGCTACTTAGTGAGACCTTCTGCAATTTAATGAGACCCTATTTCAAAATAAATAATAAGCCGGGCTTCAAAATAAATAATAAGCTGGGCATGGTGGTGCACGCTTGTAATCCCCGCGCTTGGGAGGCTGAGACAGGAGGATCGAATGGGTTCGAAGCCAGCCTCAGCTACTTAGTGAGGCTCTCAGCAACTTAGTGAGACCCTGTTTCCAAATAAAAATATTTTTAAAAAAAGGTCTGGGAGTATAGCCCGGAGGTAGAAAGCCTCTGGGTTCCATCCCCAGTACCACCAAAAATAATAATAAAATAATAGGGCTGGGGGTGCAGCTCAGAGGTAGAATACCCCTGGGTTCCATCTCTAGTACCACAAAAAAAAAAAAAAAAAAAAAAGAAGAAAGAAGAAAGAAAGGAAAGAAAAAATTGAAAACAGAGCTGGGGAAATAGCTTGGCGGCAGGATGTCTCTGGATTCAATCCTCAGTAACACGCACGCGCGCGCACACACACACACACACACACACACACACACACACGGGTAAATTGGGCGTGGTGGCACATGCCTGTAATCCCAGTACTTGGGAGGCTGAAACAGGAGGATCACAGGTTTGAAGCAGCCTCAGCAACTTAGGTGAGGCTCTCAGCAACTTTGCAAGACCCTGTTTCCAAATAAAAAAAATAAACAAAATAGGACTGGAGGACGTAGCTTGGAGGTAGAAGGCCCCTGGATTCCATCCCCAGTATCAGTCAATCAATCAATCAATCAGTCAATAATGGCTGGGGTGTAGCTCAGACATAGAATGCCCCTGTGTTCAATTCTCAATACCAAAAAAAAAAAAAAAAAAAAAAAAAGCCGGGCGTGGAGGCGCACGCTTGTATTCCCCGCTTGGGAGGCAGAGACAGGAGGATCACACTGGTTCAGAGCCAGCCTCGCTGGCTTAAGAGACCCTGTTTCCACATAAAAATATAAAAGTAGGTCTGGGAGTATATCCCGGACATAGAAGGGCTTCCAGGAACCCCAGTACCACCAAAAAAAAAAAAAAAAAAAAAAGGGCAAAAGACTTCCATAGCTATTTTTCTCAAGGATACACAAATGGCCAATAAGCATATGAAAGCTGCCTGAGATTGCGGATCATTAGGAGAATGTAAATCTAAACCAAGAGGGCGGCTACAATAAGAGAAGATATGTGAAACTAAGAAACAAGTGTGGGCCAGGGTGGGGAGAAACTGGAACTCTGTGTGCTGCTGCTGGGAAGGGCACGGCCACCATGAAAAGTGGTTTGGCAGCCCCTCCAAAAGCTAAACATAGAATGAGCATGTGATCCAGAAATTCCACTTCTAAGTCTATACTGAGAAGAATTAAAAGCAGAGACCCTGAGGATACTTGCACACCCATATCCTGACCAGCATCCCCCCACCCGCCATAGCCAAAAGGCAGAAACAGTCCAAGGGGTCATCGACAGATGGAATGGTTAAGAGAGAGGTCTTGGACGTGCAGCTGTCCTCCCAGCACTAGGAGGCAGGGACAGAAGGTCACAGGTTGAAGGCCAGTGTGCTGCAAATTAGACCTTGTTTCAAAATAAAAAATAAGAATTCGGGGTGGTGGCCCATGCTTGTAATCCCGGTACTTGGGAGGCTGGGACAGGAAGATCACGGGTTCTAGGACAGCCTCAGCAAGTACTGAGACTCTCATCAACCAGGTAAGACCTCGTTTCAAAATAAAAATAAAATGGGGCTGGGGGTATAGTTTAGGGGTAGAGTGTCCCCTGGGTTCGATCGCTAGTATGCATAAATAAATAAATAACAGAGCTGGGGGTGTAGCTCAGAGGTAGAAAAGAGAGGACGGAAGATGGAAGTAATGACGCTGGGGCAACATGGCCCCGGGAAATATGGCAGGTAACAGGGAAGAGCCACAAAGGGATGGTTCCCTAGAAGAGGGAAATTCAAGCCGGGCATGGGGTGCACGCAATCCCAGCATTCAGGAGGCTGAGACCAGAGGATCGCGGTTCGCGGCCAGCCTCAGCTACTTAGTGAGGCCCTCTGCATCTCAGTGAGACCCTGTTTCAAAATAAAGAATAAAAAATAGGGCTGGGGGTGTGGCTTAGAGGTGAGAATGCCCCCAGATTCCATCCCCAGACCCACAAAAAAAATAATAAAAGAGAGGAATTCATGTAGAAATCGCAGCTCAGCTCACCAGGGCTAGGGTTGGGGATGGAACAGGGAGTTTTTGCATACTGAGTACAGAGTCTTAGTTTCAGCAATGAAAAAACTTTCAAGACAGGTAGTGGTAAAGGCCACACAGCATTGCGAATGGAATTAATGCCACTGTACGTTCCCTTAACAATGGCTAAATAGCAAACTTTCTGTTATATATTTACCACAATTTTTTCAGGAGAGCACTGGGGATTGAATCCAAGGGTATGCTTCCTACACCCCCAAAACAGTTTTTTTTAAACATGCTCTCACTTGCCGGGCGTGGTGGCGCATGCTTGTAATCCCCGCGCTTGGGAGGCGGAGACAGGAGGATCGCGCTGGTTCGAAGCCAGCCTCGCTGGCTTAAGAGACCCTGTTTCCAAATAAAAAATATAATAAAAATAGGTCTGGGAGTGTAATCCAGAGGTAGAAGGGTTTCCAGAAACCTCAGTACCACCAAAAACAAAACAAAACAAAACATGCTCTCACTAGGTTGTTGAGGGTCTTATAAAATTGCTGAGGCTGGCCTTGAACCTATGGTCCTCCTGTCTCAGCCTCTCAAGTTCTGGAATTACAGGCATGTGCCACCACTCTCAACTATTTACCAGAATTTTTAAAAATTAATAATGTAAGCTGAGCACGGTGGTACATACTTGTAATTTCAGTACCCTGGAGGCTGAGTCAGGAGGATCGCAGGTTCGCATCCACCATCAGCTACTTAGTGAGGCCCTCTGTAACTTAGTGAGACCCTGTTTCAAAATAAAGAATTAAAAATAGGGCTGGGAGGGTGTATCTTGGAGGTAGAATGCCCCTGGGTTCCATCCCTAGTACCGTAAATTAACAACAACAACAATAGTAGTAGTAGTAATAATAATGTACTATACCAAAAGGTGTTGAATTGTATACTTTGGGTAGGTGAACTGCTTGGTTTGTGAATTGTACGTCATTAGACCTGTTAAACAGAGAGGGAAGCTCCTCCTACGTGCAGTCCTGGGGCAGAGGCCCCTCGTTAGCAAGGGGCTGGCTGCAGTGTCTCCAGGGTGGATGGGGTCAGAGGGCAGGTGCAGAGGGGTCTCCGCAGTCCCCAGACCCTCCCCGGCAGGCAGCGCCTCTCTGGCGCCGGGCTCTGCACTGCTCCGGGCTGCTTCTGTGCTGAGCCCCAGCCTCCCTTCCGAAGCCAATGTTCTGCACAGTGGAAGTGTTTTCTCTGTGCCCGCTTGAGCAGATGGCCCCCACCTTGGCCTGAATCGAGAAGCACAGAACTCAAACAGGGGACAGACGGCTTCCTTGGCAGTGCCTCACAGGCACGTGAGCAGGAACACTCAGGCAGCTCCCCTCCCCGCCAGAGCTCCCTGGGGCTCCGCGCTGGAGACGCCCGGTGCCTGAGCTGGGCCTCCGAGGGCGGCTCCTCTTCTGCCTGGCACACCCCTGCCTGGGCCCCCGGCCCACGTGCCGGCTCGTGGAGGGTGCCGCGGAGATATTTCCTAGAGGAACCAGCACACGAATATGTTGTGGGTTCTTCTCCTACACCCCTCCTGTGCCCAGCTTTGCACCTTTCCTCAAAGGCGGAGTGCTGGGTGCAGTGCCTCCAGGACCCGTCTGCGCCCCTGACTTGATGGTGCCTCAGGAGCTGCGGGGCCCACGCTGGTGCTCAGAAAGGTGAACTTGTGGCCAGGCATGATGGCGCACGCTTGGAATCCCAGTTCTTGGGAAGCTGAGACAGGAGGATTGGGGTTTGCAGACAGCCTCAGCCACTTAGTGAGGCCCTGCTTCAAAATAAAGAATAAAAAAAACTGGGCTGGGGTGTAGCTCGGAGGTAGAATGCCCCTAGGTTCCATCCCCAGTACCACAAAAAAATAAATAGAGAGAGAGAGAGAGAGAGAGAGAGAGAGAGAGAGAGAGAGAGAGAGAAAGAGAGAGAGAGAGAGGTATGAACGAACGAACTTGAACTTGTGTGTGGTCAGGAGGGCAGGGGTCCAGCCAGACGTGGTGGTGCATGCCTGTAATTCCAGTATTTGGTTCCATTTTTAGTATATGTGCTGCCAAAGCGAGCACCAATTCCAGTATCTGGGAGGCTGAGACAGGAGGATCATGGTTCGAGGACAGCCTTAGCAACTTCATGAGACTCTGAGCAACTAAGCAAGATCCTGTTTCAAAATAAAATAAACAGCCGGGCGCGGTGGCG
The DNA here is from genome assembly GCF_963383645.1 of Muscardinus avellanarius. Lineage (NCBI taxonomy): Eukaryota > Metazoa > Chordata > Mammalia > Rodentia > Gliridae > Muscardinus > Muscardinus avellanarius. The sequence continues at coordinate 72,743,817 of NC_137802.1, forward strand.
CAGCTCGTCATCCCCGCGCTTGGGAGGCAGAGACAGGAGGATGGCGCAGGTTTGAAGCCAGCCCCCCTGGCCTATGAGACCCTGTTTCCAAATAAAATATATAATAGGTCTGGGAGTGTAGCCTGGAGGTAGAAGGGTTTCCAGGAACCTCAGTACCACAAAATAAATAAATAAATAAATAAATAAATAAATAAATAAATAAATACATACATACATACATACATAATAAACAAATAAAAAGGGCTGGGGATATAGTAGCTCAGAAGTGAAATGCCACTGGGTTCAATTCCCAGTAGCAAAAAACAAAAAAGAAGAAGAAGAAGAAGAAGAAGAAGAAGAAGAAGAAGAAGAAGAGGAGGAGGAGGAGGAGGAGGAGGAGGAGGAGGAGGAGGAGGAGGAGGAGGAGGAGGAGGAGAGGAAGAGTAATAGGCCAAAGGCTTGGGGAAGGTCACCATGGTAGAAAAGTCTAACCATTGCGTGAGGGGTGGGGACGGCGACAGGTGGCCAGAGTTCCTGTGGAAAGGTGAAGGAGGGGCAGGTGGCTTTTGCATAGGGGATGGGGCACTGCTGTTACCTGTGTACTGGGGAGGCCGGGCCGTAGGCTCCAAGGAGAGCCCAGAGGGGCCACAAAGACCCTGCAGCCAGGGGTGGGGGGCAATTGCTGCCCACCCCAAGTGACCAGCTCAGCCTCAGGAAGTGCAAGTGGGCTCCTGGATGAACGGAAAACCAAGCGACTTCCAGGTGTAAGACCCCACGGCTTGGCTTGGAGAGGGAGCACAAAGGGGGTGCTCGGCCAGAACGCACGAGGGCCCGGTTTCTGTCCCCAGCACCACACACATCCATTAAAAACATTTTTTTTCTTTTCTTTGCGGTACTGAGGATGGAACCCAGGGGCATTCTATTTTATTTTTTATTTTGAAACGGTCTCACTGAGTTGCAGGGGGCCTCACTAAGTAGCTGAGGCTGACTGTGAACTGCGATCCTCCTGTCCCAGCCTCCCAAATGCTGGGATGACAAGCGTGCGCCACCCCCCTCCCGGGCTAGAAGCACTTATTTGTACATACAACATGAGGGGCCGTGCTCCTCGTGGCGTTCCCAGGGACCGAGCCGGCTGTCGGGAGAGGAGTAACTTCCTGCTTCTTTGGGTGGGTGTTCTGAGAAACTGAGGCCGCAGGAACTTACCTGAACATGTTCTCAGGAGAGACGGGCGCGCGGCCGCCTTCCGGAGGGGACCTGGGACAGAGCAGGACCCCTCGCCTGGGCTGCTCCTGCCTGTGGGAAGGCCAAGGGCGAGGAAGGATGCAGGGCACCTTGCTGGGGACAAATCTCCCTCCACAGCTGCCAGGCACGGAGGCTCCGTCAAGCCCCGGGTGTGTGTGTGTGTGTGTGTGTGTGTGTGTGTGTGTGTGTGAGACACGTGTGTGTGACGCGTGTGTGTGACGCGTGTGTGTGACGTGTGTGTGACGTGTGTGTAACGTGTGTGTGACTGTGTGTGACGTGTGTGACACGTGTGTGTGATGTGTGTGACTGTGTGACGTGTGTGTGTGACGTGTGTGACATGTGTGACACGTGTGTGTGCGACGTGTGTGTGACGCGTGTGTGACACGTGTGTGTGACGTGTGTGTGACACGTGTGTGTGACGTGTGTGTTGTGTGACGTGTGTGTGTGTGTGTGTGTGTGTGTGTGTGTGTGTGTGACAACCAAGCAACTGGGCAGGCTATTTTGGCCTCGAGTTCCCTGGACCTCTAATACACCGCTTCCTGGAGCGCCAGAGACTTAGCACGAGGCTTTTTGCAGGAAGGAGACCTGACGCGCACTGGCGCTGGCAGAAGCTGCTTCCCGCCACATCCCAGAGCCTCCAGGGCTCGCCTCGCCCCTCTGCTGGCCTCGGGAGGTGGCCGGGAGTGTCTGGGGAGCCCTGGGCTGGCCAGCTGGAGTGAAGGAGAGGCCAGAGCCTGGTGCCTGCGGTCCTGAGGGTAGCAGGGAGGCAGGCCTCCCTCCCGAGCTACCTACCTGGGACACTGGAGCCCAGGCTGCAGCCAGGCGCTGGGGCCCAACCTCAGGAAGGCCCCCGGCAGGAGTCCATTTTATGTGGGTAAAACAAAGTATCTGAGTGCGGCTCAGCTAACAAAGAAAAGAGGTTTATTTGGCTTGCAGTTTTGGAGCCTGAAAGTCCAAAATCGGGCCGCAGCAGCACGCGTCTGCTCCTGGTGGAAGGCAGGGGTGCAGGTGAGAGGGGAAATCACATCGCCATCAGGAAGCCAGACGGAGGCCAGGACCTGGGGCCCACCCACTAGACCCTGCCTCTCCAAAGCCCACCTCTTCCTTTTTCTTTTTTTCTTTTTCTTTTTCTCCTCCTCCTCCTTCTTCTTCTAGATAATTATTTCTTCTTCTTCTTCTTCTTCTTCTTCTTCTTCTTCTTCTTCTTCTTCTTCCTCCTCCTCCTCCTCCTCCTCCTCCTCCTCCTCCTCCTCCTTCTTCTTCCTCCCTCTCTCTCTACTTACTCTCTCTCTCTCTCTCTCTCTCTCTCTCTCTCTCTCTCTCTCTCCTTTTCTTTTCTTTTTTGGTACTGGGATCAAACCCGAGGTGTTTTTTTCCTGACCTGCACCCCTAGCTCATTTATTTATTATTTTATTGTGGTATTGGGGATTGACATTCTACCCCTGAGTTACACCTCCAGCTGTATTTTATTTTTTATTTTGAAACCAGGTCTTGCTAAGTTGCTGACAGCCTCACTAAATTGCTGAGGCTGGCTGTGAACCTGCAATCTGGTCGTAAACCTGAAATCCTCCTCTTTCAGCCTCCCAAGTACAAGGATTACAGGCCTGTACCACCAAGCCTGGCAGTATTTTTATTTTGCTGTATTGTTGAGTTTGGCTTCAAACCTATGATCCTCCTGTCTCAGCCTCCCAAGTACCGGGATTACAGGCCTGCGCCACCTCTTAACAGCACAACTTTCAGAACCCAGCTTTAGCACCGGAGCCCTGGGAACACACTCAAGCCACAGCGCCCTCCCACCTGGGGACTATTCCCACTCCCCGAGGGGCCCTGGCATCCCAGGAGGAAGTGCTTTATGGAGGGGCCCCCGAAGGTCTGACAGGTTGGTCTTGCATGGCTGTGATAAGATGAGGCCGGCTCAGTGGGGCCGGGTGGTGAAGACCCAGGTGACACAGAGTCCATCTTTATGAAAAAGGACCAATGGGGGAAGCTGCAGCCTCAGTGTAAGGAGCTCGGCACAAAATACAAGAAACAGAGCCGGGCGTGGTGGCGCACGCTTGTAATCCCCGTGCTTGGGAGGCAGAGACAGGAGGATCGCGCAGGTTCGAAGCCAGCCGCGCGCGCTGGTTTAGGAGACCCTGTTTCCAAAATGAAAATGTAAAAAATAGGTCTGGGAGTGTAGCCTGGAGGTAGAAGGGCTTCCAGGAACCCCAGTACCAAAAAAAAAAAAAAACAAAAAAAACCAAGAAACAGAAGCCAGGCGTGGTGGTGCCTGCCTGTAACCCCAGCGTTTAGGAGGCTGAGACAGGAAGATCTGGGTTCACAGCCAGCCTTAGCTACTTAGTGAGGCCCTTTGCAACTCAGTGAGGCCCTGTTTCAAAATAGGGCTGGGGGTGTGGCTCAGAGGAAGGATGACCCTGGGTTCCATCCCCAGTACTGCAAAAGAAAGAGAGAGGGAGGAAGGGGGGAGGGAGGGAGGGAAGAAGGAAGGAAGGAAAGGAAGGAAGGAAGGAAGGAAGGAAGGAAGGAAGGAAGGAAGGAAGGAAGAAAAAGAGAAGCCTGGCCTGGTAGAGCCCACCTATAATCTCAGCACTTGGGAAGCTGAGACAGGAGGATTGCAAGTTTGAGGACAGCCTCAGCAATTTAGCAAGATTCTATTTTAAAATAAAAAATAAGCTGAGCCGGGTGTGGTAACGCATGCTTGTAATCCCAGGGCTTGGGAGGCTGAGACAGAAGGATCTCACAGGTTCGAAGCCAGCCTCAGCTACTTAGTGAGGCTCTCAGCAACTTAGTGACACTGTTTCCAAATTTTAAAATTACATAAAATAGGTCTGGGAATATGGGCCTGAGGTAGAAAAACCCCTGGGTTCCACCCCCAGTACCACAAATAATAATAATAATAATAATAATCTGGGTGTGGTGGTGCACACTTGTAATCCCAGTACATGGGAGGCTGAGACAGGAGGATGGAGAATTCATGGCCAGCCTCAGCTACTTAGTGAGGCCCTCTGCAACTTAGTGAGACCCTGTTTCTAAATAAAATATAAAATAGGCCTGAGAGTGTAGCCCAGAGGTAGAAAGCCCCTGGGTTCTATCCCCAATACCAAAAAAAGAAAAAAGAAGACTTAAAAATAGGGCTAGGGGTGTAGCTTGGAGGTGGAATGCCCCCTGAGTTCAATCTCAAGTACTACAAAAATAAATAAGTAAAATAAAATAAGAAGGGCTAGAGATGTAGTTTAGAGGTAGAATGCCCCAGGTTTGATCCCCAGCGCAGGCAGCCAGGCAGACAGGAAAACTTGCTGATAGAACTGTCTAAAGATGCTGCAAACTGTCTCTACGGGGCAGTGAGTCCCCCATAACCAGCAGTGTACAAGTCAAGAACAATTGCACGTGTCCGGTGGGCTCCCAAGACACCCTCTGGCTTTGGACCCCGAGCCCATGCGGCTCTGCCGGGACCGGCTCCCAGGCCGGTGCAGCTGCAGTGGCGGCAGCTTCCTTCCCAGCAGCTGTTCTTGGCTCCCTGGGCCCCTGAAGTCAGCTGTGGATGCGCCAGATCAGGTGTGAGAGTGGAAAGCCATTTGCTTCTAATGCTAGATAAAGCGCCCACGTTTTGAATGCGCTGATAGATAAAGCACCCAAGTTTTGAATGAGCTCTCACGAAGACACTGGAAACATGAGCATGTCACTATCACACACTTAACCAAGCACCTTCCCAAGTGGGAGGCGGGAGCTGTTGTCGGCTTCTACTTCCAGAGCCGACACAGCTGGGCTGTGTGCACGACACTCTGCGGCGAGCACTCCCACTGTAGCCATCCTGGATGGCATGGGCAGGGGTCTCCAGGCTGGAGGGGTGGCTCACTGCCAACCAGGCTCCTCCTGAGAGCAAGAGAGGATGACCTGTCTGCCTCACTCAGGAGCCCAACCTCTCCCTCCACACCAGCCAGGCACAAGGGCTCGGTCACGCCCCACCACGGCCAGCTCCTGAGCCCTGGCTGGGAGGACCCGGCATCCGGCAGGAACCCCCCAGGCAATGCCATCAAGAAGCCAGCATGGCCTGGCCCTTCCTCCCAGCATGTGCTGGGGGCGGGGAACAGCCAACCAACCGACCAGGCAGGCTATTTTGGCTGTAACTCTCTGCCCCCAGGTGGTGAGTGTCCTGGGATGCCTAGTACCAGAGCGCCTGACTGCTGGACATTCTGTCCTTGGGAAGGTAGCAGCTTGGAGCCCCAAGTGCTAGGAGTCAAGCTAGGTCAGGGAAGGGAGTTCTTCCCAGCCCAGGCCCCCATCCCTCTGTTATGTGGATGTGGGGGCACCCTCAACTTAAGGGTAGAAGAGGGTCTGGGAACGTCAGGGAAGGGGTACGAGGGAACCCTTAGCAGGATGTGGTGGAGAACAGGCAGGGCTGATTGGCCATACAAGCCCAGACCCATGAGTTGGCACACCCCCCCGAGCAGGGCACGGGCTTCAGAGATTGGGGAACCAGGAGCTGTGCGGCACCCCAAGCCCAGGACGGCCTCCCCAAATCACCACTGTGCCAGCTGCCCCTGGGAAACAAGGCACCCCCAGCCTGATGCCCCAGGAGTTGATGGGGTTGCCAAGGGTCACAGAGCAGTGCAAACCCAAGTCAGGTCTCCCCAGCAGGTGAAGGTCCGCGGCGCCCTGCGGGTGTGGAAGATGAGCCCCGGGTGCGGGGCAGGACGAGGGCATTGGCAAGCCTTAGAAAAGATACCATCCAAGGAGGCCAGAGTCTTTCTTCACTCTTTACTGTGTAAAAATAAACTCAACAATTCATGTCATTTCAGCAAGAAAATGAAGGAAAAAAAAGCAAGAATACCAGTAGAAATAGTACATTTCCAGAATCGCTGATGGGAGGTGGCAGGCCTCGTGGTTTAGACCCATCTGATACCCAAAAGGCTGCAGATTGTATGAAAAAGTACAGCTTTGGTTAGCAAATAATGAAAAAGTAAGATACATCGATTCTCTTTCATATTTTACAGTATATACATTTTAACAGTATCAACTTTAGGGGGGTTGCTTTTTTGGCAAATAAGACAAAATTGGGACTCTTAAGTATTGGGCTTTCGTTTTTCCTCCTCAATGACTTATTCCCTTTCAACAAATGGCATTGCACTGAAGTCCACTGTGCACAGAAGCAACACATTTCCCGACATTAGCTGAATAAATTCACAGGCTGTGTTTTAAGAGATGAAATCACAACTGCTTCCAGCCACGTGTCAGTTGCCAGATTACAAGGATTCCGTCGCCTTAAGGTTGACACCACTTGTAACCCTATGAAGGTTGGAACTGATAATCAAATCCTCCACTCGGTCCACTCAGCCAGTCGGCCCCAAGACACAGGGCCCACTGGAAAATGGCCTTTGTGACCGCCCAGGAGGCCCCCGCTGGAGCTCACCTCAGGCCTGGCGCTCCCTCCCCCTCAGTGCCCGCAAGACTCCCCCGTGGTCTCAGGTCCCAGGGCTGGTGACAAAGTGATCTTTGCAGTCTTAGAAAATAAACTGGGGGTCTACAAAAGGAAAAGAAAGCGTACAAAACGTATCTCTTTCTTCCAAAATACACGCTTTCAGTCCTACGTTTTGGAGGTGCCTGAAAGTGTTTTCAAGGGAGATATGGGTTGAGATCGTTTAGAGGTTTTTGTCCTAGTCTTTCATAAAAATACTCTTGTTTGGTAATAAACTTTTTTCTTCTACAGTAAGAGAAATAATACTGTGTTATCAAAAGCAAGAAGGCTTACGATTCAAGTGGGATCTCAGCCCCCCGAGGGCCCGGGAGCCTCCAGCCGCAGCTCTCCCACCCGGACACCCAGGGAGCGGTCTGGACACCAGCTCCGCAAAAGAAACACTGTCTCAACAGTGCTTTTTATATCTTCTCATTTTATAAAATGGCTTACCTGAGAGGCATGTATTATTCAGTGCAAGAGGGAACATCAGTCAGATTAAGGAGTGGATGGAAACTATGTGGATTAGATTAGCGGCGGTGTCATCTACCTTTCTTGGGGCCAGCAGGGTGCTAACCGCGAGCACAGTGAGGGGCTGAGGGGCTTGGCACAGACTCCAGTGTCTGCCCTGGCACCGTGGCTGGGTCAGGGGAGAGGCTGCAGGAGGGAAGGGGCCAGGAGACGGAAGGACACAGGTGTGTATGCATCTGGGGAATGCTCTGCCCTCTCTAGCTAGGGCAGAGGATGGCTTGTGGTCCTGAACGGACAGCTCCCACCTCGCCGGTCTGGGCGGAGGTGGTCTGGGGTCCGTATTGGCAGGGGCGGGGCTGCTGTCAGGAGGGCACCTGGCACAGCCGGCTCTGGGTCTGGCCCAGGCCAGGGCTCCCAGGCGGCTGGAGTGAGGGTGGGGCTCGATCTGGTCTGGAAAGGTGATTCCAAGCTCTCTCGCTCTCTCCCAACCACGGGTACCACTCAGGCTTGTTCTCAACCTACATGTCAGAAATGCTTCTTGGTGTGTTGGGGGTGGGGAGGGGGAGAGGGACACTGATCTCTCTCTCTCTGGACCTCCTCTGACACCCCTGGCTTGTTACCCAGCCATTTTCGGTAGCTACACGGGTGGTCACAGAACACAACACGGAACCGGAGAAGTCCATGCAGGCAAGGGAACACACGTCGGACCGAGGGAGCGAGGAACCCGCCGCCCCGAGGAACATGCAAACAGAGACGATCCCTGCAGATCCAAGGATGCACGACCCGACGGCGCGGAGGAAGCACGAGTATCTAAGAAAAAGCCACTGTTGAAGACGACGCGCAGATCAGCCGGCGCCTGGTCGCAGCCTCTCCGAGAGAGCCATGCGTCGCAGAGCGCCGGCCAGGTACCGTGCAGACACCCACGAGAACAACGACACTGACACACCGACACAGACACACACAGATGCACTAGGTTGCCGACACGACACGGACCTGCGCTGAAGGAGACGGGTGCCCCTGGAAGAAACAGCAGGTGCGAGACCCGCTCCTCCTGGAGAAGGTCTGCAGCTGCAGCTGAGCCAGTCAGTGCGTAGGATTTCTAGAAAGACTTGCCAGCCTTTCCCTAGTCAGACTCCTGGAGCCAGGGTCCAGGGTGCCCTCGGCGTGCGCCCGCCAGAGGGTGGACAAAGCAGGGGCTCGCCCTGTGCTGGGCAAGGCTTCCTGAACGTTCTCTTACACAGCACGCGCACACACACGTCACACATGCACACGCACACACACTTTTCTCCCCTCTTGGGGAGGTCTAGAAGGGAATGTCTGTGCTGCTTTTCATGGGGAAGAGAAACCAAAGTTTCTAGACATGAGTCAGGTCTTGGTATAGAGGCTAGTTCTGGGTCGGGGGTTGCTGCAAGGCCCTGAGAGGCCGAGGAGTGGGTGGCAGGCCCTACCCTACCCAGGCCCGGCTCATGCCAGTGGTCCTCTGGCCCCTGCACCCCAGGAGGGCTCCCAGCCCCCTCATCCAAGCCTGGGGTGCCGCTGGGAGCATGGCAGTCATAAGCGCCACCAGGAGGACCTTCTACCACTGAGTCAAGTCTTCTGGGTGGGGCTGAGTCTCAGTCATCACGTGGGCTCTCTACCCGAAGCCCCTGGTCTCCTATTGCCAAGGGCCACAGGGAGTGGCACTGGGGTCCTGCATCTTAGGCTCACAGTCCTGGGCCAGGGAGGGGCTGAGGGAGGGACTGGCAGGGGTGGCCTGGGGGGGGGGCTTTGACCTTCAGAGAGAGGTCACTTCTGACACCAGATAAAAAGTCTCTGTGGAAAGATTCCCCCTTGCCCAGCCTTAACAAATCACTAAAAGACATTTATTATGCCAATAGAGAGCTGTGTAGCTCTGAGAAAGAGGTTTGCAAACGAAGACAAATGTGTGTCAGCTGAGGAAGCTGCCCCGGTCCCCAGGCGCACAGGCAGCTAACAAAGTTAGCAAATGCGGGGTTTTGACCCGTGGTTTGATTTTTCCAAAGCCACAAAGAAAGGGGGAAAGGAAATGCCTCATTTTAAAAGAAAAAGCTTCTCCAGCCACACACACACACGTACACAAACTCACACATGCGCGTGCACACACACACCCTCACCTACTTCTGCCTTGTTCAAGATGTCAACGCCACCTGCTTTAGCTGGGAGCCGGGCACACGTGGGGGACAGTCGGGCTCCTAGGGAGAAGCGGGGTCCATCGGGGGCGGAGGAGAGCCAGGACTGTTTGTGTGCAGAAGGACAAAACCAGGCTGTGTGCGCGTGTGCGTGTGCAGGGGCCGTGGCCTTGGCTCATTCCTGGGGAGAGGGGAGGAAGAGACGATGGCTCGTCACGCACAAGCAGGGTGGGTGGGCATGGGCCGCGCGCAGCCCCGCCTGAGGCGGTCAGTTGATCTGGCGACAGGCCTCGAAGGTCCACTTGGTGGCGCCGCCAAAGATCTCAATGTGGTTCTCCGCCCAGGCGATGACGTTGCCGGCCAGGGCCTTGGTGCTGCAAGTGGCCAGGTTGTACACTTCCCCCGGGGTCAGCTTGCGGTCCCAGATGTTGAAGTGGGCCAGCTCACCCACAAAAGCTTGGGTGGCATCAAACCCGCCACCCAGCGTGTCCTTTGGGGAAGAGCAAGGGGTAAGAGTGGAGGGGCGGGCTGGGTGACCTGGGCCTGGCTGGAGGCCCCATCCCCTTTGTCTACCCTGGGTACCATTTTGTCTCCCGTCCCTGGGTCTTCAGCCATGCCTCTGTCCTTCCCCAAGGAGAGCCCAGGGAAAAGACTGGTGCTGGCCACCTCTGGGTGCAGATCTTCCCTTGGGGGCCCCTGGACACCACCCATCCTGCAGCCAATTCCTCAGCCAGCGAGTGAAGGGCCGGTGGGGGGCTATGGACCTCCATGCCGGCAGGGTTTCAGGGTCCTACTCAGACAACGCTCTTTGCCAGCTGCAGCTCGCTACATCCCAACAGGAACTGAAGGCCCGGCTGCCCTGCCCCTTCTTCTCCCTCCCAGGTGCCCAATGGGAGATGAGCCACTTCACGGGAACTAAATTATTCATTGCTAAAAGCAGAACTGGCCTTCCCATTCCACAGGGAGCTGCAGTGTACTCAGGGCTGGAACCAAAGCTCACTCTTGCTAGGGCTTCCTGGAGAAGCCCACCCAAACAGAGCTTGCTGCCTGCGGGCACTTCTCAGGAAAGCTGCTCCTGACTCCCCAGCCCCCGGAGCGCCATCGCCCCTCTCCTCCACCTTTCTCCTGCCCTGGCCTCTGTGCTGGAGACATGCTCACACACATGCGCACACACGTGGCCTCGCCAGTACCTGCTCCTGGCCCAGCACCAGCACCCCCTGCGGCTTGATGGGGTGGTAGGGCGCCAGGTTCTCGCCGCTGCCGCCCTGGGTGCCATCCTGGTAGGCCTCCCACACGCCGTCCCGGGTGGTCCAGGTGACGCAGATGTGGTGCCATTTCCCGTCGTTGATCACAAAGGGCAGCTTGGCCACCTGGGGAAGAGAAGGGCACGCCGCGTTGGGCACGGGGTGCCACCAGAATCAGAGGCCTCGGGGGGCACCTGCACGCTCTCCTCCACTCACAAACACCAGGAGCCATTACGAGTCCTCACGGCACCCATCCCTCCAGACTTCAGCATCCGCCAGCTGCACCCTTGGGTGCTGCATGGAATCCCATAGGAAATGTACTGCTTTGCCAAGGGGGCCCTGAGAGCCATCTGGTCACACACCGCCTCACTCCTACTCGCCCTCCTCCCACCTAGCTGGTCTACAAAACAAGTCCTCCCTGGCGGCTGAGTGTCCTGTGCCTCCCGGGTCTCCCTGCGGGCCTCTCCTCTCTTCCAGGCTCCCTCTCCAGTGGTCCCCCAGTGGGCACCACAGCCAGCCTCGGCAGAGTCGGGGTGGGGGATGCCGGGGTCTGCCTCTCAAAGCTCAGACCAGCTTCGGAGGGGCATGACTCACGCTCCCCCTCCCACTCCAGGCAGGAGGATGGTGCGGCAGCTGACAGAACCTCATGGGTTTTCCACTTGGGGAAATGGAGCCCGGGAAGCACAGGCTTTCTGGGGCACGGCTACAAGAACCGGAGCCCTGAAGCCAGTGCTACGCGGGCTGTAGCCACTCACTACCAGACATGAAGACGAAGGCGTCTAAAGCTGGCAGCCAATTCTGAGGCTAAGGGAAGGGGGACAGGAGGGAGAGGCGCTCACTAGGGGGAAAGAAGGGTACCCGCTCCCAAAAACCCCAGGTGGGCCGGCCTCCTGCTGGGATGTCTGGCTGAGGGACTCTCGCCCACAGACACCCACAGCCCCCAAACACGGGCAAGCCAGCCCGGGCTCAGGCCAGTCAGTGGAGGACGGGGCAGAATCATTTGGGCAGGATGGACCAGACGCCACCTCCCTTCCCGCCCAAGCCACTGTCTGGAAGGTTCCTGCGCTCCCTGTTCTCAGACAAGGAGTGGGCGGGAGCACCCCTCTCCACTCCTGGTCTTCACCCTCCACCTCCCCCGTCCCGCTGCACAGGTGCCTTTCTGGGGGCCACGGCAGCTGGCCCAGCACAGGCCGGCCTGGAGGGCTGGGGCTCTACCTTGTCGTTGATAAGGATCTCCATGGGGTTGTTGCCCCACTCGATGAGGACCAGCTCGTTGGCCTGGCCGGGCACGGCATAGGAGAAGGGTGTGCCCACGCCGGGCGCCGCGCTGGACTTGAGCCACATGCACACGGTGAAGGCGTACATCTCGGGCAGGCTCTTCTTCACCTTGGCGTACATGTAGTTGGTCCGCAGCGGGAAAGTGAGCTGGAACTTGTCTCCAGGGCGGTTGTCTTTCTGACCTGGGGAGGACGGGACCCGATCCTGACATCTGCAGGGCCACCCGGGGCTTCTGGGGCTTGCTTGGTCCTCACCAAGCCCTGTGACGCAGACAGGGCACAGCCGGCAAAAGAGCTGACCCAAGGTCTCCGGCTCCGGGTCTGGCTGCTCCCCGCTCCCACGTGGTGCCTTCCCTGGGGAGGCGGGGGCTGGGGTGTAGCACAGGCCAGCTATGACATCTGCCCCGGGATGCCAGGTGGGCATCGGGAGGAACGGAGACAGGCTTCAAGTCGGTGCGCGCCTTGCCAAGACCGAGAAGGGGCGGCCACAGGGGATGGGGGACCCGAGGCCAGCTTCCCTCAGAGCCAGCTCTTGGGGGCTGACCCGATTCCAGGATGGCAGTGGTATCCAGAACCCCTCATTTGTCCTCCTGGGCTCTTTCATGTCTTACCTAAGACACACAGGACGCTGGCCCCTGCCACCCTGGAGGTCAGGACATGCTGCAAGCCATTTATCAGAAGGAAGCAGCGCCCCTCCTCCTCCCCCCAGGCTCTTCCAGAACACTGGAGCCCCGCAAAGAGGCCAGGCCAGGCCAGGGTAGGGGGCAGCATTCTGGGGCCAGGACCCCAAAGGGGCTGCTTTGAGAATGCCACACAGTCCCAGATGAGCTTCCTGTGTGTTTCCTGAAAACCCAGGCTCCTGGCCTAGCGGCCTGCCCCTTTTACCCTGAGGGAAGACTCTGGCCTGCCAGCCCAGTCTCCAGGGAACATCTAAGGCCCCCACCCCGACCTGCACATTTGCTGTGGCTGTGGCCCTGGTGTGACCGACTTCTGGGAGCCATTCCAGTCTAGTGGTGGACACCCAGGCCTGAGCCCAGGATCACAAGAGACCCTCCAGCTCCTGGTGCCCACCCAGGGCTCAGGAAAAGCCATGTCCCCCAGGCCGGGAGCAGTTTCTGGGAGGCATCCCGTCAGGGTGGCCCCTCCGCCTCTGAGCCAGGTGTCTGGAGCCTAGCGGGGCTGGCTCCTCCAGGCCCACAGAGCCCCAGGATGGGGGCCCAGGCCCAGTGAGGCCCCCGGACCCTTTCCTTTTCCCGCTTTCCTCCTCCGTCCCTCCCCCTCCCTCCTGAGGTCCCTCTTTCCCCTGATCTGTTTTTCAGTTACATAACGCGCCTTAAGATGGCACTGTTTAAATCCATCCGGCACATTTTGCGGTTCGAGCAGGGTCACGTGGCCCTTCTCCGCGCCAGGTGCCCCCCCTTTTACAACCTTGTTTGATTTCTGTGACTTCAAGGCAGAGCCTCCTTGCACGGGGGCGCGTGTGGGGGGGCAGCTCCCGTTGGCTACGGGAAGCTGGGGGGGGGGGCACGTAACTGCCCAAGCTTGGGTCACTCAGAAAAATCCCCGGGGGAGGGGGGGAGAGTGCTCAGGATGGAGGGGGTGCTGGTGATGGAAAGAGGACAGCAGAGGCTGCTCGGGGAGCTGGAAGGAAAGGTGCCCAAGGGCCCAAGGGAGCAGATGCCCAGCTCTGTGCTGGTGACAGAGGACAGCAGGAGCCAGGCTTTCCTAATCAGGGAGGGGTTGGGCCAGCCACAGCGACCACGGTGCAAAGTTACTAAAGCTTAAACAAATCAGACTCGAAAAACCCAGCCGGTGTGTGAGTGTATCTCGTTGGGGGGGCATCATGCAACCCTTTCCTTTCCCCCGCCATGTCTCCAGCCCGGAGCACCCAGCCCAGCTAGGAACAAGACTGGAAGCCCAGAACCTGGGGAGGGGTTCCAGGGTGGTGGCTTCACAGCAGCGCAGAAGCGGGCTGTGCGGGCACCAGTGCGGGCACCAGTGCGCGCCCGGAGCGGCCGGAGCAGGCAGCGGGGCCCCTCTGAGCTCTTACCTTTCTCCAGCTCGCTGATCCGCTGGTGCAGGGAGGTCAGGGCGTTCTCGATCTTGACCCTCTCCTCCGTGTCGTTCTTGGGCCCCCCCTTGCCCTCCTCCAGGGTGTTCACCCGGGACAGCACCTGCCGCTCCAGGTCATCGATTTTGCTCTGCAGCAGATCCTTAAGGCTGTTGGTCTGGCTGGAGGAATTGAGCCGGCTGTACTGCTGCGGGGCACAAGGGCGGGGAAACACACCGTTACGCCGGGGGCGCCCGCGGGGGCGGCCTGGCGGGGAGCTCCGGCCGCGGGTCCCCGCGGGCTCGGGAGGCGCCCGCCCGCCCGCCCGGCGGGGGTGGGGGGCCGGGCCGGGCCGGGGGTGGGCGGGGGAGGGCAGAGGGGCGCGCAACCCGGAGCGGGACCGCGGCGCGAGCGGACCTCGAGGTTCTCCAGGCGGGTTTTGAGCGACTGCAAAGTTTGCCCGAGCTGGCTGAGCGTCTCGGCGGCCGGCGTCCGGGACAGGTCGCCCATGGTGTTCTTGCCCGAACCCGGCTGCTTGCGGCCGCCGCCCGTCCTGGCCTCGCCGGGCCCCGCGTCCAGCGTGCTCTGGCTCTCGCAGCGGCCCAGCTTGGTGGTCAGCTCGCGGATGGTCTCCTTCTGGCTCAGGATGGTCTCTTTCTGCTGCAGCACGGTCTCGCGGAGCTGCAGCACGTTGCTCCGGAGCTCCTCCGCGCCGCCGGCGGCCACGGACGCGGCGCACATGTCGGCATCCACGGGCACCGAGGTGCAGATGAAGCGCGTCGGCCCGAAATCCTGGGCCCCGGCGCCCAGGAGGCAGAGGGCGAGCAGCGCACAGGTGCGCGCGGCGCGGCCCTCCGGCATGGCTGCGGGCGCTCGGCGCGCCGGCCCGCGGGCTCGGGGAGGCTGGCTGGGCTGGGACCCGCGGTGCTGGCCGCCGCTGGCCGCGCGGTCCGCTCGCCGCCGCGCTGTCCGGCCCCCACTGCCGCCCGCGCTGCGGAGCTCGCGCCTTTTATGCTGCCGCGGGAGGGGCCTCGCGCCGCCGACGTCAGCGGGGGAGGAATCCCGCTTTAATTGCCCGCGGCCCCGGCCCGCCGCGCGCCAGGGGTCGCAGGGGAGCCGGCCGGCTGCCTCCGCGCCCCCTGGCGCCCCCGGCCGCCGCCCCCGCGCCCACGCAGCCTCCCCGCAGGCTCCGAGCGCCCGCGCGGGGGGCGGGGATGGCGGCGGGCCCCCTGCGTGCCGCCCCGGGCTCCGACGGGGCTCTGCGCGGAGGGCAGGCCGGCTCGGCTCGGCTCGCTCGGGCACGGGGCGCCCCCGGGACCTCGAGTCGCCCCTGCCCGGGGTCCAGTGGGCAGCGCTGCGGGGCTCCGCGCCGCCGCCGAGCCCAGAGGGGCGCCTCGGGGAACAGTCCGCCTCGTAGGTGCCCGGGGGGGGGTGAGAAGACCCTGGGTCTGGGGACCCCCACGCCCGGCCCCGGCTCGCGGGCGCCCTCCCGCCTCCAGCTCGGGCGGCGGGGACCCTCGCGTCCTCCCGGGGCGGCTCTGGGGCTCGTCGGGGGCGCCCCGGGGATCGACCGAGCGGGTCCTGCCCTCCGAGCCCGGCCAGGACCGAGCGCGCGCGAGGACCGCGGGAGGAGGGGGCCGCGCTCCCCGGCGCTCTCCCTCCCCCAGGCCCCGCGCGCTCCGGGCGTGTGGGAGTGGACCCCGGCCCGTGTCCTGTGTCCGCGGGTGGCGTTGAGTGTTCTGCGCCCGGTGGCCCGGCGAGGGTCCCAGCGTCCCAGCGGTGGGCAGGGCCCCGCACCTGTGGAGCGCCCGCGCTGGCACTGGCTCCTGGACGCCCCACCCCGCGCCGCGCCCTTCCTCTGGACAGCCACGCGGCCGGGCGGGGCCCCTGGGACTCCCGCCCCGGGTCTGACGCCCAGCCCAGCCCGGGCCTCGGGGGCGGCGAGGGAGCCGCTGCCCCGCGCCGGGCGGGCAGCGCCAGGAGCGCCGTCCGAGCTCTCGGGTTACGGAGGAAGCGGGAGCGGGGAGATCCCCAATCCTGTCCAGGTGATGGGGCGAGCCTGGGCTGGAGCCACGTCCGGCTGGCTCCGCTGACCCCTCCCAGCACACACGCAGGTCCGCTCGCCTTCCTTTTACTGGACGCTGCAATGGGCCAGGGTCCCCACCCTGGGCCCCCAGCCCGGGCAGACCCGCTGGCAGCTCCGGGTGCGGGGACTGGCATCGCGCCGAGCCCCGCTGGGATGCTTCGAGGCGCCGCCCCCCTTGCTCGCGCCATCTCCTGGGGCGCCCAGCCCCCGGCGCCCCCAGCCCGCTCTCGCGTCTCGGCCTTAGCCCTCCGCCAGTCCGGGTGGCGAGGCGGCGCGGCCCTGCACGCCCCTCGTCCTCCGGCCGCAGCTCCCGGAGGGGGCGCCAGAGGGACCCCGCGGCCCGCGCGCCGCGGTGCTGGGCTCGGGCGCGGAGGTGCGGGTTCCGGCCCCCAGCCCGCGGAGGGGGCCGGGGACGCGGCGCCCAGCCCGGGGCCTGGCGCGGGAGAGGAGCTGGCCCTCCCCGGCGCGGCTGTGTGCGCAGAGCAGCACCTCGTCCAGGCTCTGCGTCCCGAGCCCCAGGAGTGGCTGGGGACCCTGCTTTTTATCCTCAGGAAAGACACCTCGGCGGCCGGGCTCCAAGGCGATCGGGCGCCGAAGGGAGGGTCGCCCCTCCGCAGGGGATGGGACCTCGAGGCATGAGGCATCGGAAGGAGAGCAAGGGCCTGGGGCAGAGTCAGGGTCAGCGGGACCTCTGGGAAGTGTGGAGTCCGGAGGAACGGACAGCGTCAGGGTCCGGGCCCTTCGGTCCAGTCCGCCACCGTGGCGAGGCGAGGCGCTCCGTCCACCATGAGGCGCTCTGCAGAAGTGGCGCACGCTTGTAATCCTCTTTCTTGGGAGGCGGAGACAGGAGGATCCTACAGGTTCGAAGCCAGCCTCTCTGGCTCAAGAGACCCTGTTTCCAAATAAAAAATATAAAATAGGTCTGGGAGTGTAGCCCAGAGCTAGAAGGGTTCCATCCCCAGTACCAAAAAATAATAATAAAATAAAAATAAAAAAATAAATCCTTTTCAACCGGACTCAACACCCTGCGCAGGCGGAGAGCCCACCCTGGCCGGCTTTAGGGGTCTCTCTCTCGGTCTCCCAGTGCCCTGGAAGTATCTGGGGGCTGAGGGGCTAGGGATAGGAATGAAGGGCCCACCTGCCCAAAACCATCCGAGGAGAAACCCAAGGGGCCTAGCTGCCTGGTGAGAAGGGGGGCCGCAGGGGCACCTCACATGCGGACGCTCCTTTGCCTGTGCCTGGCCTGGGCCCCACAAGTCCAGGAGCTGAGGTGACAGAGGAAGCCCTGGGTGAATGAAGCTGCCCACGGACGAAACCCAGTGAATGCCAAGGCAGAGAGGCCAGCGCACCGAGCACCTAGCACGCCTCCCCGTGCCCATGCAGCCGGCTGGGAGACCTCAAAAGCTAGGGAACAGGCCATATATTATCTTAGCCTTCAGTAGAATTTGCTTAATTGTTACATCTTTATAATTTAACTTTAATAGTAGCTGGCAGATTTCCCGAAAGTTGAGCCATCACCTGGTGCTCGCAGCTCAGCCCACCAGTGGGGATAAGGTGGGGGGGGCACCTCTCACCTCGTACAGAGAAGGCAAGGGGTGGTGGGAAGCCTTGCCTCAGCACTCGGGGCAGGTGGCCAGTGTGGACAGGCAGGCTGTCCAGGAAGAGTAAGCAGGGAAGTTGGGCAGGACTGTGGGACTTCAGAGCCCATCCAGGACCTTTGCCCCGTGGACAGTGGGAGCCCATGCAGGGCGGCATCTTCAAAGCCTGTCCCCTTCCAGTGCCAAGGCCACGACCCATCGCCCCAAGCGGGACGGATCTCCCCTTGGGGAGCCAGTTTTGGGAGGGTGCTGAGCAGGGGCACCAGCATCCCCACAGGCCTGCCTCTGAGACCTTCCAGCATGAGCGGTAGTAGTGCTGGGGACTGAGCCCAGGGGCCTCTGAGCTGCACTTTCAGCCCTTTTGACTTATTTATTTATTTATTATTAATAAATTATTAAATTTATTATTAAATAAATTATTTATTATTAAATAAATTATTTAATGTTCAGAGATGGAACCCAGGGGCATTCGACCCCCGAGCTACACCCCCTGCCCTAGTTTTTATTCTTTATTTATTTTTTTATTTTATTTTTTTTTTGGTGGTACTGGGGTTCCTGGAAGCCCTTCTACCTCCAGGCTACACTCCCAGACCTATTTTTACATTTTTATTTGGAAACAGGGTCTCCTAAGCCAGCGCGCGCAGCTAGCTTCGAACCTGCGCGATCCTCCTGTCTCTGCCTCCCAAGCGCGGGGATTACAAGCGTGCGCCACCACGCCCGGCTTATTCTTTATTTTGAAACAGGGTCTCACTGAGTTGCGGAGGGCCTCACTAAGTAGCTGAGGCTGTCCATGAACCGCGATCCTCCGGACTCAGCCTCCCGATTGCTGGGATGACAAGCGTGCGCCACCACGCCCGGCTCCCCTTTTTATTTTGAAACAGGGTCTTGTTCAAACGTTGAGGGTCTTGCTAAGCTCCTAAGGCTGACCTTGAACCTACGACCCTCCTGTCTCAACCTCCCAAGTGCTGGGATTATAGGGGTGTGCCATGGCTCCAGGCATCCCATCAATCCTTTTGGGATGGCGACCCGGGCAGGATGAGCTTGGGGTGGGTGGGCAGGGCCTCCTGGGGAAGAGAAGCATGGCGCCCCTTAGTGCTATCTCGTCTTGGGGGCATCCTGCGGTGGGGTCACTGGTGGCTCAGCTCCCCGAGACTTTCTGAAGTTGTTTAGGGTCTACTTCTAGCAGCCCCTGATGCTGGCTGTGCTGTTCTGGTCTGGGTACTGGTTTTGTGGGGTGTTCAGCTCGTGACAGCTGTCTGGCGACCACGAGGGCTTTTCAGGTCACCACGGAAGGTTATATACGTCCCACCAGATATATGGGGGAGCACTCAGGTTGTCCTTGGAGGGGCTCTGGTTACCCTCAAGGGAGCTAGACCATGTGACCTCCCACCAGGTCCCCTCAGAAGGCACCCCTGGGACTGCCGGGGTGGGCACGGGCTGCTTTAGGCCTGAGTCACAGCCTCAGCCACCTGGGCCTCAGAGTCGTTTGTCTGGAAGGCCCACGCACCAGCTCCGGGTGGCGGGCACGGGCCCTGCTCCCTGGCTCTGCTGTGGGAGGCAGCCTGCCGGGCCTCCCCCTCGGTCCCCGTCACGAACACCCCCGCAGACATCACCACATCTCACAAACGAGAGCTGTCCTTTCCCACGGCCCTGGATTCCTTTGCTTGCCTTTCGAGACGGAGGGCTGCGGAGGGAAGCCCCCGCCACACAGCCTGTGAAGGCTACATTTGCGGACCCCGCCTGCAGCTGGCATAAGCAGGGAACATGTGGCTCTGCAGGGGGCCCACAGTCCCAGACAGCTGGTTCCCCTCCTCCAGATTCCCTGCACCCAGCTTGGGGTGTCTCCCAGCCTTCCTCCTCAGAGCCGGCCAGGCTGGGGACCAGCGCTGGCTGGTCTCTCTCCAGCACTGGGGCCAGGAGTCGGTAAGGGTGCCCTTGAACTGGCGGCCCGCTGGTGCCAGTAAACAGAGGCTGGCCTCCTTTCCCCCAAGCGGGGGTTTCACGGTGCCAGGCAGGATCTCTGGCATTTAGCACTGTGTAAATATGCGTAACGTTTGCTTTCAGTTCAGCAAATATTTTCAGAGCATCTGTTCAGGGGCAGGCCAGCTGCCAGGGCTGGCGACCAAGCACTGTCCCCATCCCTGAGAGCACTTGACGGGCGGGCTTGACAGGCAGAAACACGCCTTCAGCCCGATGGTCCAGCGCCACAGGGACAAGAGGTGCCTGGGTCAGCAGCAGGCCCGGGGCGGGGCGGGTCTCCTCACGGGGTCACACCAGAGAGGGGCCTAGAACAGAGAGGGACAGGAATAAAATGCAATCGGGGCACATGCCGGTAATTCCAGTACTTGGGAGGCAGAGACAGGAGGATTACGGGTTTGAGTCCAGCCTCAGCAACTTACTGAGATCCTCAGAAACTTAGAATTTGTTTAAAAACATCAACAATAACAAAAAATAAATAAATAAAAGAGGGCTAAGAGTGTATCTTGAGGTAGAATGTTCCTGGGTCCAATCCCCAGTACCACACAAAAAAAGAAAAATAATCAACGAGAAGGATGTGGAGGAGCAAAGGATAAGGCTGATTTGGGGAGCTTGGGAGCCAAGACCCCGCCCTGCGGGTGAGCGGCTGCTGTCCTGTGCCCACAGCCTGTCCAGGGGCCCAGGAGCGTGGGCTTGGAGCAAGCCTCGCAGGGGAGGATGGGCCGGGAGCGGCAGGCGGGCCGGGGAGGACAGACTTGAGGATCTGAGGTGAAGCTGGCGGGGTGGGGAGGGGTGGGCACCCGGGCCGTCCCTGGCCCTGTTCTTGCCTGGGCCCCGGAGCCATGGTGCAGCCTGCAGAGAGCAGAAGCGGGAGCTGGGAGGGTTCATGCTGGATGTCTGACATCCAGCAGATTAGAACTATACAGTCCCGGGCTCCTCCAGAGTCCAGCGCCAGGAGGAGGCTGTCTGTAGGAGCCCGGGCTGGCCTGGGAGCAGCTCCTTGAAGCCAGCAGGGAGACCAGCCAAGATGGTGGTCTAACAAGAGAAGAGGGCCTGGGCCTCTTAGGACAATCTTAGGCTGTCTTAGGATTTCTGGTTTCTAATCCCAGTACTTAGGAGGCTGAGACAGGAGGATCACAGGTTCCCTCAAGGCCAGCCTCAACAAGTTTGGGAGATGCTCGGCACGTTAGTGAGACCCTGCTTCAAAACAAAAAATACAAAGGGCTGGGGTGGCGCGTGCTTGTCATCCCAACACTCGGGGGGGCTGAGACAGGAGGATCGCGGTTCGCAGACAGCCTCAGCTACTTGGTGAGGCCCTGTGCAACTCAGTGAGAGCCTGTTTCAAAATAAAGAATAAAACATAGGGCTGGGGTGCAGCTCGGAGGTGGAATGCCCTGGGTCCCTCCCCAGCATTCCCCTCTCCCGCCTCGCCACACACACACACACACAGATTTCTGGTCTCTGAAGCGCAGTGATGATAACAGATCAACTCTCAGGCACTCGCACGGTGCTTACCAGACTTCAAAATCAAAATGCATCCATCACTCATCTTCCCCGCGCTCCTGACACGGGCTTTTGCAAAAGAGGACGGCCCTGGACCACCGCCCGCCCCCAGCCCCAGCTTGCTTCACTGTGCTCCTCGATGGGCGCCGGGCCGCCAGCCGCCATGTCCTTGCACGTCAATTTACCATCTGCCAAACGCCAGGAGAGGGCATATGACATATAAAATGATTCGAGGCATAAAAGCGTTTCGGAATAAAAATGGTATGTACTGGCAAGGGGTTACAGTTATTACAAGGCCCGTGCGCGATGCCATCACTCAGGTCTGGGGCAAGCGGGGTCTCCAACGGAGGCAGCGCTCAGGAGACGACAGGGCCGCCATCGGAGGGCTCAGCCGGGGCCTTCCAAGGGCGGGAGCGGGCATGACACCCCCGTCAGAGCTCAGGTGCGGTGCACAGAGCTCCGGGCAGCACACCGCTCCTGGGCAGATGTGGCCTACCTCTGAGCTCAACCCCCAGCCCTGTTTTATTTTTATTCTAAAACAGGGTCTCCTAGGTTGACAAGTCTCACTACTTGCCGAGGCTGGCCTTGACTGCGATCCTTCCGTCTCAGCCTCCTGAGTCCTGGGAGTCCAGGCGTGTGGCTCCCCGCCCTGTGCCTGGCCTTCTGGGGAGATTTTCATTCTGGTTTTCTGGTTTCATTTTCTGCTCTGAAGGGACAACCCAGTGCCTTTGGCACAGGAGGCCCTTGGGAACTGGTCAGAAGTCAGCCCCCCTCCGCCCCTCTGCTCTCGGGACCACCCACCAGCTAGAACTCACTGGGCACTCAGCGGGGTCCTGGAGCCACGGGCCAGGACCTTGGCTGTGACCATCCCTGAGGCTTTAAGACAAACTAGACACCTGTGGCCCCAGAGAGGAGCCTGCCAGTCCACGAGTGGGCACCATATTGTTCCCTGGCCCCTCACTCTCTCCCTTGTTGTGAGGCAGGAGCCCCAGGCCTATTCAATGCACTGCTGCCGTGGGTATTTACTGGGCGCTGCCCAGGAGCCAGGATGGTGCTGGGCACGCCAGGTTGGCACTAAGACACCTCACCACTGGGCCACCAACCTGTGCCAGGGGAAATGGACCTAAACCGTGTGAGCGCCCATGGCAGAGGCGTCCCCACCACGCCGCCCACCTCTCCCTGCCAGCCCCTTCCAGCCCCGGGGCAATCGGATCGGACCTCGCTCGCAGGTGTGTGCTCTGCACACCCACGCGTCCACTCGGCTTTCTGTCCATTGGCTACCCTTTCTGTCCCTGCACACCCACAGGTCCTGGGATTCAGCCAGGCTTCCAGGAAGGCACCTCAGGGCCCTGTTTTCCTATTTTTTCCTACTTTCCGTCCCCTCCCCTGCCTGGATGACCCACACACAAGCTGCCTTCCAGCCTCGGCCGCTGCTCAGGGGGGCGGGGGGCCCAGCTGGAGTAGGACTGTCTAGAGAACCCAGATCCAGGCTGCGTCTACACCGGAGCAAGGCTTAGGCCCCTCCTCATCCTACTGATTACAGGTGTGTGCCACCAGGCCCACTGGAAGCGCCTGCTTTGAAGGCCTGCCTCAGCGCCCCTAGCACCCCTGCACCCGGGTAGTCCCTGCCCTCTGGGGGCTGTGGTCACCAAGGGCACAGGGCTGGGGCTCTGGGCCCTGCTCGAGTGAGGGGCAGCCTCCGGTGAGCCGGTGGGGGTGGCAGGGAGCTGGAGTTCCGGAACCGCCTGGAAGATATCTGCTGCATCTTGCTGCAGTATCCTCTCACAGGCTTCAGCGCGCCCTGGTAGACCGCTCTCCTCTCTCTCTGTCTCATAAGCACACGAATCCTCTCCTTCCCTCCCTCCCTCTGTCTCCATGAACACAGGTCCCCCCAGACCCCCCTTACTCTGTGAAGTCACTGCCTCCCTCCCTGCGGCTGCCGTTTAGAGCTGACAGCAGCGAGAGGCTCCTGCACTCCCTGGGCCCCAGCAGCGCCACGGAGACCTGGGCCCTTTGATGCAAATAATTAATTTGGTTCCATATTGCATAACATCCTAAAAAGCTTTGCAGGGTGAGCCCCTGCTGGCCGGACACTGTGACCCCATCAACACTGCATCGCACTGGGCACCGCTCTTCTGTGGTTTCATTAAAAATTTAACTCGTGGTTTAAATCTGCAGTGTTCCCTTTAAAAAGGTAGAGGGGGGTGGACAGGAAAGCCCGGCTGCTTCGGGTGGGGGGGCACGTGGGGGAGGGGGAATCCCGCCCCAGGGGAGGGAGGGGGCCTTCCCAGGCCGGAGCGGCAGCCTCTCTCTGATTGGCCGTCCCTGGGCCTGCTGTGTGGGCTTTGCTGCTGATGCTGCAGGGCGGGTGACTGGACCATTCATAGAAAATGTTTCTCCGAAGCAAGCCCTGTTTTTCCGGCAGAGAGAGGGCTGCCCCTGGGAAGCCAAGTACCGAAGGAGGCCCAGGGGTGGGGGTGAGGAAGACCCTGACCCTGTGCTCATCGGAGCCAAACACCAGAGCTGCCCCACCCCTCGCCCGGGCTGTGTGGCCCCTGGCATGCTGCTTGCCCTCTCTGAGCCCTGGGCGCCCCACTACCACAGAGATGTGAGGGGAGCCTGAGGGAGCTCAGCCAGCGGTCACCACTGCCCAGCTGTGGTCACGGGGAGAATGGGCAAGGACGGCAGGCCAGGAGACCTGCTGGGGAGTGCTGCTGTCTCAAAGGCCATGCTGTCTGGCTTTGTTTCCCCAACAAAACAGGGGGATTAAACTCGGGCAGGCTACATCCCCAGCCCTTCTAAAATTTTTGTTTGTTTGTTTTGAAACAAGGTCTTGCTGAATTGCGGAGTGCCCCACTAAGTTGCTGAGGCTGGCCTTGAACCTGCGATCCTCCTCTTTCAGCCTCCTAAGCTCCTAAGCACGTCTATGCCACCACACTCCCCCCCCCCCCCCCCCCCCGTGTTAGTTCCTTTAGCTGTCACTCCTGCTGGGGAGGAGAAGATGTCAAGGGCCTTGTCATGCTCTGGGCCCCTCCAGGGGGCCTGAATGTGGGGCCCAGATGCCAGGGCTTGTGCTCTCTTTCCAAGAAGGAGTCAGGGTGGGGTGGGAGGAGGGGTGAAGGACAGGGCGGGCTGAGTGGGCAGCTTCCGGATCGGGCTGGCTCTGCAGGCCTGGGGACTCTCCTGTCCTCGGCCAGGCCGGCTTCTTTCCTTGTTTGCCTGGGAAGGCCCGGGTTTGTGCATCCTGCCCGGCTATCTTCTGACATTGTTCCAGAGTGATTAAGTTAAGCCTCCTGGGGCCCGCTGGAGAGACAGGACAAATTGCTTTGGAGAATTGATTCGCTGCCCAGGCATTTACGGCTCGCTCGCGGCTGCGCCCACGGCATGAGGCCGGCGTGGGCGTCCTCCTGCCCTGCTCCCAGCCTCTCACCTGGCACCTGCGCAGTTACCTGTCACGAGTCACACGGCCGGGCCCTGGGACAGTGGTTTGGGCACGCATACCCCAATGCACAGTCTCAGCACCCACAGCCCCGCCTGTGCAGACAGGTGCTGAGGGGCACCAGGGTGGGGCTGGATGGGGAGGCCTGAGACCCAGAGAGGCCGCAGGCCTCCACAAGGGCTCCCAGGCCCCTCGTGGCCCTTTCCCCCACACAGATGTCTCTGTCATCGTCCTGGGAACAGGACCAGATGAGCAAACGCGCTTGCTGGTGACAGTTGTCAGGGACCTGTGCACAGGCATTGCGGTGCGATGTGGCACCTGGACTCACAGAGCTGGGCTGGGCCGTTCAGGGAAGGAGGACATGCCGGCCAGCAGACACATCCAGGCAGAAAAGTGCCTGGCACCGCCAACCAGGAGCCAAAAAGAATGGTAGGGTCCTGACGTATTTCAGAAAATGCAGGCTTGGGGCCGGGCCTGGAGGAGCACGCCTGGGATCCCAGGACTTGGGAGGCTGAGACAGGAGGACAGGTTCCTGGACAGCCTCAGCTACTTAGTGAGGCCCTTTGAAACTCAGTGAGACTCTGTTTTAAAATAAAGAATAAAAAAATAGGGCAGGGAGTGTAGCTCAGAGGTCAAATGCCCCTGGGTTCCATCCCCAGACCCGTTAAAAAAAAAAAAGATAGGGCTGGGGGTGTAGCTTGGAGGTAGAATGCCCCTAGGTTCCATCTCCAGTCATGCAAAAAAAATTTAAAAATAAATAAATACATACACATATACAAACTACCCGGAGGGCAGCTGCAGCAGGCCCTGCTGGGTGTGGAGCCCACACCCTCCCTGCCCCAGCTTCTCGGTGCCCATTCACCCCCAGGCCTTCCAGAAGGCTCTCTGGAAGAGGGAGCCAGGACCCAGCCACCGGACAAGCATCCCCTCCACTCTGAACTGATCTCATCCACGTTTTTCTGACACCAAATGTGCTGATTTCCGTCCAACGCCATCCAGTTCTCCAGTTCGAGGGACACCGGCTGGGCGTCTAGGGATTTGCCTGGGTTCTGATACCAACTCCCTGCTCGCTGCAGACCCCCCCACTCAGCTCTGCCCCGTCCGCGCCCCCTAGGAGACTCCCCTCCCCTCAGACACCAGTTCAAGTCCCACATTGGCACCACCCCTCTGCCCAGGCTGAGTCTGGAGCTCCTGTAACCCTCCCTCAGGTCTGAGATGTTGATGGAATGGCCGCGGGACGCAGGGAAGAACCAGCTTCCTGCTTCTGCCGCTGTCTATTCCAAAGCATAGCGCTTAGGATGCAAGAGAGGGGTCCCTGCAAGGGGGGCTCCCTGGCCCTGCTCCGCACCCTGATGCCCGCCAAACCCACGGCTTAGGGTCTTATGGGGCTCTGTGGTGTAGGCAGGCCCTTTATTGGGGGCTCAATCTCCAGCCCCTCGCCCTCCCTGGAGGCCGTCAAGCTGGGGGTGGGGGTGCTGGTGGCCACTTCTGGCCAGCCAGAGCTTTTTACCCTTTCCAACTCAGTCCCCTTTCAGCACAGCCAAGGACCCCTGAGTGGCCTCCGCCGACCTGAGGGGCCTGTGGACAGGTTGTGGGGAAGAGCCAGAGATCAAGCCTATGGGCTGTTTTGGTGCTAGAAATTGTACCCAGGGGTGTTCTACCTTGGAGCTACACCCCAGCCCTATTTTATTTTTTATTTTTATATTTATTTATTAATTTTTCAATTGGGTACTGGGGATTAAACCCAGAGACAGTCTATCTCCAAGCTACAATTTTTTGGCGGTACTAGGGATGGAACCCAGGAGCATTCTACCTTCAAGCAATACCGCGATACCTCCAGCCCTATTTTTTATTCTTTATTTTGAAACAGGGTCTCTCTGAGTTGCAGAGGGCCTCACTAAGTAGCTGAGGCTGGCCGGGAACCACGATCCTCTTGTCTCAGCCTCCCGAATGCTGGGATTAAAAGTGGGCACCACCACACCCAGCTCAATTTTATTTCTATTCTGGAAACAGGTGTCACGAGATTGCTGAGAGCCTCACTAAGCTGCCAAGGCTGGCTGTGAACCTGTGATCCTCATGTCTCAACTATTTTTATTTTGAAACAGGGCCTTGCAGAGTTGCTGAGGCTGGCCTTGAACCTGTGATCCTCCGGTTCCAACCTCCTACGTACTGGATCGCAGGTGCTCACCACCGCGCGGGGCCGCAAGCCTGTCTTGGTTATTGTCTGCACCTTTGCTGCCCAGGTCCCGCCGCCCTGTCTGATGCGGTCTTGCCCAAACTTGGTTCAGCAAAGCCTGTTTCACCTGGAGGTCATCAGTGCCTCTCTCACGGCTTCCTCTTCCGCCAAGTCACTCCAGGTAGCTTCTGCTCTTCGGGCCATGGGACTTGGAGGAGAAGGCTGGTGAGCGGTGAGAGGCTGGGATGTGGGTGGAAGCTGGCTGGGGGGGTAGGGGCTGGGGCAGAACAAACAGAAGAACACTTGAGAATGAGGTGATGTGGGTGTGTGTGTTGGAGGAGTACTCAAGGAACTTTCCCAACGGAAGGCCAGGCAGCCTCATGGTTATGGAAGCGGCCTTCCCTCCGCCCTCCCAGGCATGATGCCCAATCCCCAGCTCTGGATCCTTGCACGTGAACCCCTCAGATGCCAGGAGCCTCTGAGAGGCAGTGGGGACGCCACACGTCGACCTGGAAGCTGCAGAGAGGGGTTAGGCACAGCGCCGGGTGCGGCGGCAGCCACCCTGCGTTCTCTGCTCACCGTGACTGCGCCGTTCTGCAGAGGGACAGAAACAGCGGCAGCAGCGTGGTCATTAGGAGGCTTGCGTTTCCCCCAGTTGGCTGAGATGGGAAACAGGACCGTGGGCACTCACTCAGGCTCTTCCCCTGCAGAGGGAATGTGCCCCCAACCCAGCACCAGCGGAGGAGCAGGCCAGGGCTTGGAGACCGAGGGAGGCAGGGAGAGGTGAGGTTTCCCAGCACCGGGCTCCTTGCACTCTCTTCTCCACCCCAGCTGGCCGTGGGCATGCAGACAGAGGTCCCAGGGCCACGTGCTGTGGCTGCAGGCACCAGCTTTGGACAGGCTGACCTCTGCCAAGTAAGTCCTAGGCCTGCGCACTGGCTGGGCCCTTGGGTAAGTGGCACCGACCTTCGCTGAGCCAGCCTCCCGGGTGCAGAGTAGAGCTGAGGATGGCTCCTGGTCTGAGCTGGCCTTAGGGGCCAGCGTGTGCGGTGGCGCTGTCAGGCGGGCGGTCCTGCACTCCGTCCTGCCTGGACTGTCCCATCAGGCGCCCAGGGTGAGACCTGTCCCTGCAGAGCTCAGTACTCATGCAGGCAAGCAGCCCTGTGCCTGGAGGGCTGTCCTCTTACCAGACCCAAGGTGGGGGCACCTTCCCTTAGGACAAAGAGGGGAACGAAATGCCGGCCTGATGCAAAGCTCCTGGGCCTTAACTTCTGCCAGGAAGGAGACCGCTCCGCAGAGGCAGGCCTGGGGAGGTGTGGGCAGCTGTGTACAGGGCCAGGTGTGCCTGGGGCCTGGCAGAAGGCTGGGTTAATTAGACCTGGCAGGCTAATTCAACCTGAGAGGGCTCGGAGCGCCAGGTGA
Source organism: Muscardinus avellanarius (assembly GCF_963383645.1). Lineage (NCBI taxonomy): Eukaryota > Metazoa > Chordata > Mammalia > Rodentia > Gliridae > Muscardinus > Muscardinus avellanarius. Next base: position 72,771,880 of record NC_137802.1, read on the forward strand.
CTTCTACAGCTGCCCACACAGTCCCGGCTTCTTCCTTGCTTCCTTCCATACTGAGATACTCTATCTCCAAGCTATACCCCCATCCCTGTCTATTTCTTTTTTCTTTCTTTTCCTTTTCTGTGGTACTGGGGGCTGAAACCAGGAGCATTCTACCTCTGAGTTACACCCCAACTCTATTTTTATTTATTTTTTGAGGTACCCGGGATGGAACCCAGGGGCATTCTACCTCCGAGGTACACCCCCAACCCTATTTTTTATTCTTTATTTTGAAACAGCATCTCACTGAGCTGCAAGGGGCTCACTAAATAGCTAAAGCTGTCCGCGAACCGTGATCCTCCTGTCTCAGCCTCCCGAATGCTGGGATTACAAGCGGGTGCCACCACGCCCAACTTTCTATTGTTTATTTATTTATTTATTTTGTGGTACTGGGGGTGGAACCCAGGGGCTTTGTACCTCCGGGCTATACTTCCAGACCTATTTTATACTTTATTTGGAAACAGGGTCTCACTAAGTAGCTGAGGCTGGCTTCGAACCTGCGTGATCCTCCTGTCTCAGCCTCCCAAGCGCGGGGATTACAAGCGTGCGCCATCACGCCCGGCACTGAGGCTGATTTTGAACTTGTGCAATCCTCCTGCTAAGCTTCCTAAGTGCTGGGATTATAAGTATGTGCCACCACGCCCAGCCTTTGTATTTTATTTTGAGATAGGGTCTCACTAGGTTGATGAGAATCTCACTACTCGCTGAGGCTGTCCTCAAACCTGCAGTCCTCCTATCTCAGACCTCCAAGTACTGGGATGACAGGTGTGCCACCATGCCTGGCCAGCTATCAGTTCTATTTTTGGTGCACTGGGGATGGAAACCAGAGGCAGTCTATTGTCATATTTTTTTTCTTTTTATAATTTTTCTTTTTGGAACTGGGGATTGAACCCAGGGGCATTCTACCTCCAAGCTACACCCCCCAGGCCTACTTTACTTTTATTTTGAAACAGGGTCTCAATAGGTTGAGACTCTCACTACTTGCTGGATGAGGCTGTCCTCGAACCTGTGATCCTCCTGTCTCAACCTCTCAAGTACTGGGCTTATAGGTGTGCACCGGTTCCTATTTATTTATTTATTTATTTATTTATTTATTTATTTATTTATTTATTTATTTTTGTGGTACTGGAGATGGAACCCAGGGGCATTCTACCTCTGAGTTATACCCCTAGCCCTGTTTTTCCTTTATTTTGAAACAGGGTCTCACTGAGTTGTAAAGGGCCTCACTAAGTAGCTGAGGCTGTCCTGTCTCAGCCTCCCAAATGCTGGGATTACAAGCGTGCACCACCACGCCTGATTCCTATTTTATTTTTTTGAAATAGGGTCTCACCAGATTGCTAAGACTGGCCTTGAATCTGTGATCCTCCTGTCTCAGCCTCCCAAATACTGGGACTACAGGTTGTACCTCCAGGCCTGGCTTTGTTTTTATTTTGAAACGGGGTCTTGCTAAATTGCTGAGGCTGAACACAAACCTGCAATCCTCCTGTCTCAGCCTCCCAAGTACTGGGATTACAAGTGTGCGCCACCACGCCTGGCTCTTCTTCTGCTTAAAAATCCCCACGGGCACACTTCCATTACTATATACCTAATAACAGTAAAAACAAAACAGAAAATGTACACCCATGATGTGAATTGGCACATACCTGTAATCCAATACTTGGGAAGCTGAGACAGGAGGATCACAGGCTCAAGACCAGCACTGTGTGGTAATTTACTGAGACCCTATTTCAAAATAAAAAGCGCACGCTTGTAATCCCAGCATTCAGGAGGCTGAGACAGGAGGATCAGGGTTCGTGGACAGCCTCAGCTTAGTGAGGCCCTTTGCAACTTAGTGAGACTCTGTTTCAAAATAAAAAATAGGGCTGGGGGTGTACCTCAGAGGTAGAATGCCCTGGGTTCTATTCCCAGTACCGCAAAAATAAAATAAAATAAAAATAATAAAAAATAAAAAGCTAAACTGGGCATGGTGGTCCACACTTGTAATCCAGTTCTTGGGAGGCTGAGACAGGTGGATCATAGGTTTGAGGACGGGCTCAGCAACTAGTGAGACCTTGTTTGAAATAAATATAAACTGGGCTTGTAATCCCAGTACTTGGGAGGCTGAGACAGGAGTATCACAGGTTCACAGCCAGCCTCAGCTACTTAGTGAGACTGTTTCACAATAAAGAATAAAAAAAAAAAAAAAAAAAAAGCTGGGCGTGGTGGCCCACGCTTGTAATCCCCGCACTTGGGAGGTGGAGACAGGAGGATCGCGCTGGTTCGGAGCCAGCCTCGCTGGTTTAAGAGACTCTGTTTCCACATAAAAATGTTAAAAAATAGGTCTGGGAGTGTAGCCCGTGGGAGTGTATACCAGAGGTAGAAGGGCTTCCAGGAACCCCAGTACCACCAAAAAAATAAATAAAGAAAGAATAAAAAAAATAGGACTGGGGTGTAGCTCAATGGTAGAGTGTCCCTGGGTTCAATCCCCAGCACCACAGAAAAAAATAATAAATTTTTTTTTGGTGGTACTGGGGGTGGAACTCAGAGGCTTTCTACCTCCGGGCTATACTCCCAGACCTTTTTTATATTTTATTTGGAAACAGGGTCTCACTAAGTTGCTGAGAGCCTCACTAAGTAGCTGAGGCTGGCTTCGAACCCGTGCGATCCTCCTGTCTCAGCCTCCCAAGCTCAGGGATTACAAGCGTGCACCACCACGTCTGGCAAAAATAATAAATTTTTTGAAAATAAAGAACTAGAGCCGGGCATGGTGGTGCAGATATGTGATCCCAGTATTTGGAGGCTGAGACAGGAAGATCACGCAGGTTTCAACCAGCCTCAGCTACTTAGTGAGACCCTGTATCTAAATAAATAAATAAAATAGGCCTGGGAGTATAGCCCAGAGGTAGAAAGCCTCTGGATTCCATTCCCGTACCAACACACACACACACACACACACACACACACACACACACACCACCCCCCCCACACACACACACAATTAAATAGGGCTGGGAGTGTAGCTCAGAGGTACAGTGCCCCTGGGTTCAATCCCCACTACTACTACCATTACTACTATACACACACACACAAACACACACACACTCACACACACACACACAGAAAAAGAAACTGTAAAGCCAGGCATGATGGCACACACTTATAATCTCAGCATTTGGGAGGCTGAGACAGAAGGATCCAGGCTTGCAGCCAGCCTCAGCTACTTAGTGAGGCTAGTGAGACCCTGTTTCAAAATAAAGAATAAAAAATAGGGCTGGGGGTGTCGCTCAGAGGTAGAATGCCCTGGGTTGTTCCACCCCAGTACCACCAAAAAAAGAAAGAAAGAAAGAAAGAAAGAGAGAGAGAAAGAAAGAAAGAAAGAAAGAAAGAAAGAAAGAAAGAAACTGTAGGTATTTACTGAGCCCCCTCGGCTGTGAGGCTGTGGATCCGAGGCAGGGTGACATTCATTGGGTCTTTTTTTTTTTTTTTTTTTTTTTTTTTTTTTTTTTTTTTGCGTGTCTGGGGATGGAACCCAGGGGCATTCGAGCTCCGAGCTACACCCCTGCCCTATTTTTTATTCTTTATTTTGAAACTGGGTCTCACTGAGTTGCAGAGGGCTCACTAAGTAGCTGAGGCTGTCCGTGAACCGCGATCCTCAGGTCTCAGCCTCCTGGGATTACAAGTGTGCGCCCCCACGCCTGGCTTCATTGGGTCTTTTCTCGGAGGCCATGAGGAGCCCTGAGCTGGCCACAGGGGGATGCAGGTGGGATTTGTGACCTGACCTGTCTGTGAGGAGCTGCAGAAGTGGGCGGGAGCGAAGATGGTGAGGAGCTGGCTAGGGAGGGTGCTGGGAACCATCCCAGAACAGGGGTCCTGGCCGGGGCCGGGGAGCTGGCCTTGGACCTCGAGTTCTGGATGGAGGCTGACTGCAGGGTGATTCCCCATGTGCCTCCTAGGAAGAGAGCAGAGAGAAGCAGACTGCAGATGGGGACAGTCCAGGAGGCCCCAGAACAGGACAAGTGTCTCCTGCTGCCTGGGGGTGCTGAGACTGGGGAGGGCTGGCACCCTTCCTCCCTCCCGCTCTTCCGGGTGGGGCTGGGGACCCCAGAGGCTGTGGCCGGCTGCCAGAATCCAAGCCTCGTGCCAGGATGCAGGCCACGCTGAGCTGACCCAGACACCTTCCCGCGGGCCCGAGGAGGCTCAGCTCCCTTGGCAGAGTGTGACTAATTGGGTTTTGCACAGGCCTGGGGCGCTGACCTACATGTCCCAGGATGTGCACCCCACGGTCTTTACCCTCCAGACCCTGCCCTTCCTCCCCCAGCCTCCTGATTCCCCCGGCCAAGGTCAGGCTGGTGGGGAGGAACGGGGTGCCTTGAACATGAGTTTCTCAAGGCCACCCGAGGGCCCTGCCCTGCTCCCACCTCCAGGCCAAAGAAAGGCACCCTGGGCAAGGGAGCCATTCCCAGGAGGCAGAGCCGGCCTCGGGTTGATGGCCTCTTCCCCGTGCCTGGTCCCTGGTGGAATGAGGGAGAACACGTCTCTGGGGAGAGGCCCCTCACCGGCAGGGTGGCAGCAAGCTCACAAAACTCAGGAGTTCAGGGCACTTCAGTGGGATAACGGCGTCAAGCACAAGGCTCAGCACCAGATGAGAGTGTCTGTCTGTCTGGCCATTCTCTCCTGCCTTCTGGTCACCTCCTAGTCTGCAGGACAGAGGGACTGGACATTCAATAAAAGCTTTTTTATTTTTCCCAACATGACACTGGTGATTGAACCCAAAGGCATTCTACTTTTGAGCTATATTACAGCTCTAATTTTTAAAATTTGGAAACAGGGTTCTCACTTTTTTTTTTTTTTTTTTTTTTTACAGTACTAGGGATGGAAACCAGGGGCATTCTACCTCTGAGCTACACCCCCGGCCCCCCCCCCTTTTTTTTTTTTGATGGTACTGGGAATGGAACCCAGGGGCCTTCTACCTCCGGGCTACACTCCCAGACCTAGTTTTATATTTTATTTGGAAACAGGGTCTCTTAAGCCAGCTGAGGCTGGGTTCAAACCTGTGTGATCCTCCTGTTTCAGCCTCCCAAGTGCGGGGATTACAAGCATGCACCACCACACCCGGCCCCCAGCCCTATTTTTTATTCTTTATTTAGAAACAGGGTCTCGCTGAGTTGCAAAGGGCCTAAGTAGCTGAGGCTGTCCGGAACCACTGTCCTCCTGTCTCAGCCTTCCAAATACTGGGATTACAAGCGTGCACCACCACACCTGGCTGGGTTCTCACTAAATTGCTGAGGCTAGGTTCAAACCTGTGATACCCCTGTCTCCTAAGTACTGGGATTACATAGGAGAGTATCTTCTATGTGCTCTAGCACCTCCGGGAGGCACATGCTCAGTCTAAGAGTGGCCCAGGGGCTGGCCGTGGTTGCCAGAGCTGCTCAGGGTGGGTGAGGACCTAATCTTGGTCTGCCTGCCCCCAGGACCCTCCTTTCCCACCCCCACCCCCGTACTGGATATGGAACCCAGGGTCATTCTACCTCCGAGCTACACCCCCTGCCCTATTTTAAAAAATTATTTCTTTCTTTAAGTATTTAATTGTTTATTTGCGGTACTGGGTATGGAACCCAGGGGCACTCTGAGCTACACCACCAGCCCTATTTTTAAATCTTTATTTTGAAACAGGGTCCCACTGAGTCACAAAGGGCCTCACTTAGTAGTAGCCGAGACTGTCCGCGAACCACGATCTTCCTGTCTCAGCCTCCCAAATGCTGGGATTATAAGTATGCGCCACCAAGCCGGGCTCAGGGCCCTCCTGCTCAGCGTGTATGCCGCCTCCTTCCTGCTCCAGGTGCTGGGAGATCTTGGGGATGGTGAGTGGAGCGTGTCCCCATCAGGGCATCACCGGCACCCTTGGTCATGGGCTGCCCATCATGTTCAGAGGGGGGCTGAGCTGTTCTCATTTGAGTCTGGATGGGTTCCAGCTTGCTTTCCCAGACCGTGTCAGCGGGGCCTGTCGGGGAAGCAGATGCCTAAGGTGGGTAGGGAGGGTTTAGCCAGGTGGCAGACTGATTCCTCCAGTACCCAGACTCACTTCTCTAAAAGAGGGAGCCACTAGTGGGGCATGGTGGCTCATGCCTGCAATCTTAGTACTTTGGAGGCTGAAACAGGATGATCGCAGATTCAAGGACAGCCTCAGCAAACTTGGTGAGACTCTCAAGAACCTAGTGAGACCCCATTTCTAAAAAGCAAAAAATAAGCCAGGCATGGTGGTGCACACTTGTCACCCCAGCATTCAGGAGGCTGAAACAGAAGGATCATGGTTCGTGGCCAGCCTCAGCTACTTAGTGAGGCCATCTGCAACTCAGTGAGACCCTGTTTCAAAATAAAGAATAAAAAATAGGGCCTGGGGTATAGCTCAAAGGTAGAATGTCCCTGGGTTCCATTCCCAGTACCACAAAAAAAAAAAAAAAATAGGGCTGAGGTATAGCTCCAAGGTAGAATGCCCTTGGGTTCAACCCCTAGTTCCATAAATAAATAAATAAATAAATAAATAAATAAATAAATAAATAGGGCTGGGGTGTAGCTTGGAGGTAGAACGCCCCTGGGTTCCATCCCCAGCATCACACACAATAAAAGAGGGAGCAGCAGAGGTTGGGGGGAGGAGGGTTGCAGGTAATTTTGTTTTTAAGGCCAGGCCAAAGCGTTTACCCTGAGTGAGCTACCAGGCGGTCTGGCTGAAATGAGGCAGGGGACATCAGCTGCTGCCCCTGCCCCTCCTGCCTGGGATGCCTCGCCCCCACCCCAGGCTCTGGTCTCTGATGTCAGCCTTGCCGGGCTCTGTTTCACAGCCCCTGCAAGCAGACAAGCGTGAAGCCTGCCCTCGGAGACGACATGAATAATAGAACTGAAATCATCCCCAGTTAAAAATAGATACTCTTCTTAATAAATATTTTACATACTGTCTTTAGGATATACAGATTCCCTGACTGAAGAGTTAAAGCAGACCCTATTATTGAACCCAAAGCCTGTCGGAAAGGTCCAGCCCGGGCCCTGCCAGTGCATTCCCTCAAATCCACCCACACAGCAGTGACGTCCGAAGCAGGCAGCACACGCGGTAATGACAGAACTCGCAGCCAGGAGCAGCGTGGAGGTTCTGGGATGCATTAGTCACCTGTGAATTTAATGGAGGCAGATCAATTATAAAGTGCCCCTGGTTAGTCAGGCTGGGAGTTCAGGAACGCCAAAAGCAGGTTCTTAAGTTTCTACTATGTAGCGAGACCTCAGCTGCTGCTGCTAGCTGTGAGCAGGAGCGAGCTGGTGTCTGGGGACCACGAAGGCAGAGAGGAAGCTCAGGTGGGAGGCAGAGGCAGCTGAGTTTAGATTGCTGGCCCATTTCAGAAAACTCCCGAATAGAACAATCCTGAAGGTCTGCATTAATTAGGATGTGGCGTGACCTATAAGGCGAATGAACTTGAGACATCTGCAGAAACATCCTGGTGCTCTGACACCCCTACTCTCCCCCCCCCCAACGCACACTGTGAACTTCCCCTGGAAGACAGGGACAGGCAGGAGATGCTGGGGGCTCCCGGCACGCAGACCACTTCAAGGTGACCCCACTCCACAGCCGTGAGGGAAAGGCTCAGGGGTCCTCAGTTGATGAGCTGGAAACTGGACCCTGGGGGACAGAGTCAGAGGGTGAATGGGGCTGAGGGCCAGGGCTCAGTTGGTCCCTTTGCTTGGAGCTACACCCCACACCACGTCTGGTCTGCCTGGGGGCCCTATTTGGTTATCTTGGGCCAAGCACAGAGGCCCTTCTCTGAGAGTCACTGCCCCAAGGAGGGGTCACTGTCTCCTCTGTGTCCGGCATGCTTGGAGGACATTCAGTGTTAGGACTGGATAGTAAGCAGGGTTCAGGTCTGTCTCCTCTTCAGAGCGGGCTCCTTGACCCCCTGGCTTAGAGGGTGGCCTGGGAGACATTGCTGTATGCGTGGACGGGTGGGTGGTGGATGGTGGATGGTGGATGGATGGGTGGTGGATGAGTGGGTGGTTGTGTGAATAGATGGAAGAATGAGTGGATGAATAGAAGGGTGGGTGAGTGGATGAATGAGTAAGTGAATGGAAGAGTGTGTGAAAGAACAAGTGGGGGGATGAGTGGATGGATGGATGGTTGGATGGATGGGTGGGTGGATGGATAGATGGATGAATGGATGAATGGATGGGTGGATGCGTGGATGGGTGGGTAGATGGATGGATGGGTGGATGATGGATGGATGGATGGGTGGATGGATAGATGGATAGATGGGTGGATGGTGGATGGATGGGTGGATGGGTGGATGGGTGGATGGGTGGATGGTGGATGGGTGGATAGATGGGTAGATGGATGGGTGGTAGATGGATGGTGGATGTATGGGTGGATGGTGGATGGATGGTGGATGGATGGATGAGTGGATAGATGGATTGGTGGATGGATGGATGAGTGGATAGATGGATGGGTGGATGGATGGATGGATGGGTGGATGTATGGGTGGATGGTGGATGGATGGGTGGTGGATGGGTGGGTGAGTAGATAAATGAGTGAGTGAATAAATAAGTGAGTACATGAATGAAAAGCTGGGTGAACAGATGAGTGGATAGATGGGTAAATGGATGGTAAGTGGAAGGGTGGGTGAGTGAATGGATTAGTGAATGAATGAGCAGATGGGTGAATGGATGGGTGGGTGGAGGGGGAGTGAATGGGTGAGGAGTGGATGGATGGGTGGATGGAAGGGTGGGTAAATTAGTGAATGGGAGTGGGTGGATGATGATTGGGTGAGTGGATGGGTGAGTAGGTGGATGAATGGAAGGATGAGTGAGTGGATGAGTGAGTGAATGGAGGAGTGGATGGATGGATGGATGGATGGATGGATGGATAGATGGATGGGTAGGTAGATAGGTGGATGGATGGATGGATGGATGGATGATGGATGGATAGGTAGGTGGATGGATGGATGGATGGATGGATGGATGGATGGATGGGTAGGTGGATAGATAGATGGATGGATGGATGGGTAGGTGGATGGATGGATGGATGGATGGATGGGTAGGTGGATGGATGGATGGATGGATGGATAGGTGGATGGATGGATGGATGTGTAGGTGGGTGAGTAGGTGGGTGGATGGTGGGTGGCTGTGTCTGTAGGTGGGTAGATGGGAGATGGGTGGATGGGTGGATGGATGGATGAATGTATAGGTAGGTGGGTGGATGGATGGATAGATGGATGGGTAAGTGGATGGATGGATGGATGAACTACATATGTGGGTGGTGGGTGGATGGATGTGTAGGTAGGTAGGTGGTGGGTAGATGGATGATTGTGTCTGTGGGTGGGTGAATGGATGGATGGATGTATAAGTGGGTGGGTGGATTGTTGGTGGGTGGATGAATGGATGTGTAGGTGGTGGTTGGACGGATGGATATGTTTGTGGGTAGTGGGTGGATGGACGTATACAGGTGTGTGAGTGAATGGTTGGTGGGTGGATGGATGGATGTGTAAATGGGTGGCGAGTGGATGGATGGATACATAGATGGATGTGTAGGTGGGTGGGCAGATGAATGCCTGTGTGCTCCACAGATGGATGTATGGATGGGAAAGGCACCTCGTGTTATCTCCAAAGGGAGACTTGATCACAGAGTAAAGAGGGGTGTGGTCACCTCTATTATTTCAGGGTTGCTCATGGAGATTGTCATGTGGCTTAACCCTTACCTCTCCTGCTGCCTTCTACCCCAGGCCCTTAGTTCTTGCCTTTGGAAAGACAGGGACTGGAGCAGAGAAGGAGAGGGGGTCCTAGATTTTTGGAACATGGCAAGTGGGAGGTCGTGGAGGTGACGCCAGGCCCTGCCCACGTGGTCTACCTCTGGAGGCTTCGAGGATGGCTGTTGTGCCACCAGCAGTAAGCCAGGAAGGAGCTTAGGACATTCCGATGCCTCCTGATATCCCTCAAACAGAGCTGGTGCTCACCGGTCAGGCCATCAGAAATGTGTCTGTTCAAGCCAGATGTGGTGGCTTATGCTTGTAGTCCCAGTACTTGGGAGACTGAGACAGGAGAATCACAGGTTCAAGATCAGCCTCAGCAAGTAGTGAGACTCTCATCAACCTAGTGAGACCCTGTTTCAAAATAAAAACAAACAGTAGGATTCAGGGTATAGCTCAGAGGTAGAATGCCTCTGGGTTCAATCCACAGAAATAAAATAAAATAAAATAAAATAAAATAAAATAAAATAACAGTTGGGCATGGTGCATTTTTTTTTGTGTGTGTGTGTGTGGTACTGGGGGTGGAACCCAGAGGCTTTCTATCCCCGGGCTATATTCCCAGACCTATTTTATACTTTATTAGGAAACAGGGTCTCACTAAATTGCTGAGAGCCTCATTAAGTAGCTGAGGCTGGCTTCGAACCTGTGCCATCCTCCTGTCTCCGCCTCCCAAGCCTGGGCGGGGATTATAAACGTGTGCCACCACACCTGGCTTTGTGCATATGTTCGTAATCCTGGTACTCAGGAGGCTAAGACAGGAGGATCGAGGCTCACGGCCAGCTTCAGCGATTCAGTGGGATCTTCAGCAACTTAGTGAGATGCTGTTTCTTTTTCTTTTTTTTTCTTTCTTTCTTTTTTGTAGTATTGGGGATTGAACCCTGGGGAATTCTACCTCCAAGATAGTCCTACCCTATTTTATTTCTCTCTTTTTTTTTTTTTCAGTACTGGGGGTGGAACCCAAGGGCATTCTGCCTCTGAGCTATATCCCCAGCCCAATGTGTGTGTGTGTGTGTGTGTGTGTGTGTGTGTGTGTGTGTGTGAGAGAGAGAGAGAGAGAGAGGGAGAGAGAGAGCGCGCGTGCATGGTACTGGGGATAGAAACCAGGGGAATTCTAATTCTGAGCGACATCCCCAGCCCTATTTTTATTCTTTATTTTGAAACAGGGTCTCATTGAGTTGCAAAGGGCCTCACTAAGTAGCTGAGGCTGCCGGGTGTGGTGGCATACGCTTGTATTCCCAGCATTCTGGAGGCTGAGACCAGATGATCGCGGTGCGTGGACAGCTTCAGGTACTTAGTGAGGCCCTCTGCAACTCAGTGAGACCCTGTTTCAAAATAAAGCATAAAAAATTGGGCAGGGGGTGTAGCTCAGAGGTCAAATGCCTCTGGGTTCCATCCCCAGACCCGCAATAAATACATAAATAAATAAATAAATAAATAAATAAATAAATAGCTGAGGCTGGCTGGGAACCTCTGATCCTCCTGGTAAGACACTGTTTCAAAATAAAAAGTAAGCTGGACATGGTGACACACTCCTGTAATCCCAGTACTTGGGAGGTTGAGACATGAGGATCACAGATCTCAAGGGTAGTCTCTAGCAAATACTGAACCTCTCACCCACCTTGCATGACCCTGTTTCAAAATAAAAATTAAAAGGACTGGAGGTAAGCCGGGCGTGGTGGCGCACGCTTGTAATCCCAGCATTTGGGCGGTTTGAGGACAGCCTCAGCTACTACTTAGTGAGGCCCTTTGAGTGAGCTGGGGTTGACGCTTGGAGGTAGAATGCCCCTGGGTTCCATCCCCAGTACCGGAAAAAAAAAAAAAAAAATATATATATATATATATATATATATAATTATATATATATATAATTATATATATATATAATTATATATATATATATATATATATATATATATATATATATAATGGGCTGGAGGTGTACCTCAAAGGTAGAATGTCCTGGGTTTAATACCCAACACCAAAAAAAAAAAAAGAAATATATATATTGACACCAAATCTATACTTGTTTAGATTTTTTTATTTTGGAAGATGTAAGGGGAAGATTATAAATGTTTTGATTTCTCTGTGATTAATCAAATTCTTAAAATATTAAGCTTTTGCTCAATAATTGATTAAAACTAATCTTAGTGGGTACCAGTCACCCATTTGGCAGGCTTACTTTAAACTTTTTTGTTTTTTGGTGGTACTGGGGATGAAACCCTTCTACCTCCGGGCTATACTCCCAGACCTATTTTATATTTTTTATTTTGAAACAGGGTCTCTTAAGCCAGTGAGGTTGGCTTTGAATCGGTGGGATCCTCCTGTCTCAGCCTCCCAAACCTGGAAATTACAAGCATGTGCCACCACGCCCAGCTTCACTTTAAACTTTTAGGGGCTTTGAGCTTCCCCGGCTCCTAACCTTCCCCTTGTCTGATGCACTCAGGACTCGGCAGACATTTTGCCCCTTGTGGGTTTACAATATCGTGACGTCTCTATTGAACTGTGGGACAGCTGAACGGACCTGGGTCCAGGAAAGGAGAACTTCTAGGGACATGGTGTCTGAAGGGGCCTGCCAAGCCGGGCGTGGTGGTGCACGCTTGTAATCCCAGCATTCGGGAGGCTGAGACAGGAGGATCACGGTTTGTGGCCAGCCTCAGCTACTCAGTGAGGCCCTCTACAACTCAGTGAGACCCTGTTTCAAAATAAAGGAAAAAGCCGGGCGTGGTGGCGCACGCTTGTCATCCCGGTGCTTGGGAGGCTGAGACAGGCGGATCGCGCAGGTTCGAAGCCAGCCTCAGCTACTTAGTGAGGCTCTCAGCAACTTAGTGAGACCCTGTTTCCAAATGAAATATAAAATACGTCTGGGAGATCACTTCTGGATAAATCAAGAAGTGATTTATCCACTCCAGAAATTATCTGTTGACTCCCTACTGTGGCTGATGAGGAGGCAGCACAGGGACACCACCGTACCCACCTCCCTCCCTCCTTCCCTTCCTTCCTTCTCTGGAAAGAATCTCATCAAGGATTTTTTTGGCTTTTTTTTAAACATTCCAGGCTAGGCGCAGTGATACGCGTCTATACCCAGTACCTGGGGGGCTGTGGAAGGAAGATTGCTGGTTCGAAGCCAGCCTCAGCAACTCAGGGAGACCCTGCTTCCCAAGAAAAGGGCTAGGGTGTAGCTTAGAGGTAGAATGGCCCTGGGTACCCTCCTCCCCACTAAAAGACTGGAACAACAAGCCCCATTCCTAAGGACCAGTGTCCCCACGGTAAATTCCTTGCAGTCAGGGACTGTGTCGCTCTGGGGCCACCCAGGGTCCCAGTACCAGCACAGCACCTGGTCAATTTCTACAGACGGACAAGGGAATATGGCTCGGATAATGGAAAAACCCAATACACGTTATTTAATTAAAAACATTAACTTTCTCGACAGTCAAGGTTGGAGCTACCCAGGAGGACTGGGCGCTGTGAGCGTGTGACTGGTCTGCAGGGCTCTGCTCAGGGCTGTCGGCTCAGGGCAGCAGCAGAAACACAGCCCTCTCCAACGCCCCATGTGCCTCCCGGCCAGCCACGGCCCAGGGGTTCTGAGCAAACACAGCCTGCAGGACAATTCAGCTAGAAAACGCAGGCCAAGCACCCTCCAGGAGACCTTTACAGAGGATAGATTTTGCCCCGAAAAGTCCAGTTTTACCTATTAACAGCAAAGCTGTAGCTGGGCATGGTGGCACACAACTGTAATCCTGGTCCTTGGGAGGCTGAGACAGGAGGGTCTCAGGTTTGAGGACAGCCTCAGCAACATAATGAGACCTCGTTTCAACTATTTTTTATTTTTTGTAGTACTAGGGGTTGGAACCCAGGAGCCTTCTAAATCCAAGTACACCCCTCAGCCCTATCGTGTGTGTGTGTGTGTGTGTGTGTGTGTGTGTGTGTGTGTGTGTGTGTGTGTTACCAGGGACTAAACTGGTATTCTGGGGCATTCTACCTCTGAGGTACATTCCCAGTCCTATTTTTTCTATTATTTTGAAATAGGGTGTCACTAAGTAGCTGAGGCTGGCCCTGCATCTGTGATCCTCCTGTCTCAGCCTCCCAGTACTGAGGTTGCAAGCGTGCTGGGGACCAGCCTAAGCCACTCTCTTGCTCTCCAGGTGCACGGTGGCATGCTGGGCAGGGTGGTTGCGGAAAGTAGAATCTTCCAGAGAAGCAGAACAAATAGGGTAAACAGACACACACACACAGAGTGATTTTCTTGAAAAGAATTAGAGCTGGGCACGGTGGCACATACCCGTGATCCCAGGACTTGAGAGGCCCACACGGGAAGATTACAGATTCGAGGACAGCCTCAGGAATAGAGCAAGACTCCTAAGAACCTAGGGAGAGCTGGCTGTGGGGACGCACGCTTGTCATCCCCGCATTCGGGAGGCTGAGACTGGAGGATCACGGTTCCCAGGCAGCCTCAGCTACTTAGTGAGGCCTTTGCAACTCAATGAGACCCTGTTTCCAAATGAAGAATGAAAAATAGGGCTGGGGATATGACTCAGAGGTAGAATGTCCCTGGGTTCCATCCCTAGTACTGCAAAAAAAAAAAAAAAAAAAAAAAAAAACAACCTTATCTAAATTCCTTTTGTCAACCACTAAGCCAAGCATGGGAAGGAGGGATGGGGAGGGAATGGCGTGGGGATCGGGTAGGGGCTAACTGGGCGATGTGTGCATGTATGTCTACACAAGTTTTTATCCCATTATGATGTATGAATACAGTGCACCAATAAAATAAAATAAAATAAAATAAATTCCTTCTTTTTCAGGGAACCTCAGTCTTTGTGCTTACGTACTTAGGCCTTCAACTAATTGGATGAGGCCCACCCACCAGACAGCAGGTGATCTGAACAACTGAACACCATCGCTCAGCCAAGCTGACAGGCCAGCCACCCGTGGGGCCCGCCACCCCCACGCTGGGAACCCTTGGCCCCTCCCACTCAGGACCAGTGGTGTCTGGAGGTATGTGACAGCCGGAGAGAAGACTGCACCCCTTCCTAATGCCTGCTGGTGCAGTGGCACCCAGGGGAAAGGTTTGTGGGAAAGGAGCCGGGGCGCCAGGACCTCCTGGGTCTCACTCTTCAGCGTCTCTGCTCAGCTGAGCCCTGAGTGTCTTGAACTAAGGGGTGCCTTCTCCTCCTTGTCCTCCAGACAACAGGAGGAGCCAGACTCACAGCAGGCCGCTCCTTTGGGTCTAATCTCTTTTTTTGTTTTTGTTTTTGTTTGTTTTTTTCTATACTGAGGATGGAACTCAGGGCCATTCTACCTCTGAGCTACACCCCCAACCCTATTTTTTATTCTTTTTTTTTTTGGTTCTGGGGATGGAACCACGATCCTCCTGTCTCGGCCTCCCAAGTGCTGAGATTATAACCGTGCACCACCACACCCAGCTTATTCTTTATTTTGAAACAGGGTCTCACTGAGTTGCAAAGGGCCTCACTAAGTAGCTGAGGCTGTCTGCGAACTGCAGTCCTCTTGTCTCAGCCTCCCAAATGTCGGGATCACAAATCTGTGCCACCACGCCTGGCCCTCTCTTTTGTTTTTATTTTGGTATTGGGGATTGGACCCCCAGGGGTATTCTATCTGTGAACTACACCCCCAGCACTATTTAATTTTTTTTATTTTGAATCAAGGTCTTACTGAGTTGCTGAGAGCCTCACTAAGTTACTGAGGCTGGCCTCAAACCTGTGATCTTCCTGTGTCAGACTCTCAAGTACGGGGCCTACAGGAGTACACCACCATGCCCGGCTTGGGTCTAAATATCTTTCCAGATCAGTCCCTGGGTTACATCAGGGCTGTGGCTGCCCCTGAGGGATGGCCACAGTAATAGGTTTGGAAAGGGGCCTAGAAATCAGAGATTCCAGTACTAATTAGAGGTCACTTGGGGCCCCGCTCCCGGGATCTGTGCGCGGCTGGATAGAGCTGTCTTGCTGCACTCCCAAAGTGTGGGACTGTGAGAGTAGGAGTCTGAATGCCGCGCGTCCCTGCCGACCCCGCTCGTCCTTCCTAAAGGGTGATGGATGCGACTCGGCTCCGGGTTGATGATGAGGGGACCTGATTTTTAACCCTTGATATTTACCCACTTGGTCAGTTCACCAATCCCCAGTCTCAGATTTGCCAAAGTAAATGCTATGCCCTTTTCACGAAGCTGTCATGCATAAAAAGCACCACTGCGTCCCTCGGTCCCTGTCTCCACGGAGCCCTGCGGCGGGGCCTGCTGGCGCGAGGGGCTGAGAGCTCCGAGGACAAGCCCACTTGCTGTGCCAGCTGCACCCCCTCCTTGGAGTCCCAGAGCCCATCCAGGTGCTGGATCCTGCCCTCCTGAGGAGGAAGCAAGCACTTTGCCTCCGTGGGGGGCAGCTGTCCTCTGGGGGTGACACCCCAAGTGGGAAGGATTGGGGGACTGAAACCAGGAGGCCCCAGCCCTGGCCCTGCCCCACACACAAAGGAAAGAGACACAGAAGGAAGAAGGGACAAGGCCCCCCAGCCCACTTTGGGGGTTACCAAGTAATCTGGCCTGAACCCCAAATCACCCCACCCGAGTAATCCGGTGCCGGCAGAGCACCCGCAGCCTTTGGACACTGGGTGGGACTTCCTGTAAAGATTCCCATGGCCTCCCTCCCTCCCTCTTCCCCCTCGCCCTGGATCCTTTTCACAATCCTACAAACCCATCATCCATTTTAAGAATACAGTTTAAAGCCGGGCGTGGTGGCGCACCCTTGTAATCCCAGCACTTGGGAGGCTGAGACAGGAGGATCGCACAGATTTGAAGCCAGCCTCAGCTACTTAGTGAGGCTCTCAGCAACTTACTGAGACCCTGTTTCCAAATAAAAAAGTATAAAATAGGTCTGGGAGTATAGCCTGGAGGTAGAAAAACCCCTGGGTTCCACCCCCAGTACCACACACACACAAAAAAAAGAATACAGCTTCAAGCCGGGCGTGGTGGCATATGCTTGTAATCCCAGCATTCAGAAGGCTGAGACTGGAGGATCGTGTTTCGAGGACAACCTCAGCTACTTATGCCCTTTGCAACTCAGTGAGACCCTGTTTCATAATAAAGAATAAAAAGTGGGGCTGGGGGTATAGCTCAGAAGTAGAATGTCCCTGGGTTCCATCCCCAGTACAGAAAAAAAAAAAGAGAGAGAGAGAGAGAGAGAGAGAGAGAGAGAGAGAGAGAGAGAGAGAGAGGGTGGTGTGTGTGTGTGTGTGTGTGTGTGTGTGTGTGTGTGTGTTTACATAATGGCTGCAGTAGGTAAAACATCCGTCAGGCATCGATCACCAGTGTCTCAATGCAGAAGCGTGGCGAGGCTGTTCACTATATTGTTTTAGATGGTCGTGTTTCCGGGAAGTCACGCGTCAGTGGTGCGCTCCTCAGGCTGGGACTTGGTTATTTTATCGACATCACGGCCGGGGCTTTGAGTAGTGTTGGTGACTCATTCTCACTGAAGGCGTCCGGGGCAGGGCTATAGAGAAAAGCCCGCGTGCTCTCCCCTGTCTTAGGGGAGGGGTCTTTGCAGACAGAGCCTCCACTGCTCTGCGTCCCACCGCTGAGGGACCCGGAAGCGCTGCGTCCCTCTGGAGGATACCAGATGACTGCAAATCCACGGGCTCTCCTAGGCACGTGAAAATATGCACTTACTTATTCTCCTTCTTGCTGCTTGCTCTTTTTCTTGGTGGATTGAACCCAGGAGCATTCTACCTCTGAGCAACCCCAGCCCTATTTTATTTTTTATTTTCAAACAGAGCCTTGCTAAGTTGCTGAGGCTGTCCTTAAACCTGTGATCCTCCCATCTCAGTCTCCCAAGTACTAGGATTACAGGCATGTGCCACAATACCTGGCTCTGTGTGTGTGTGTGTGTGTGTGTGTGTGTGTGTGTGTGTGTGTGTTACTGAGGATTGAATCCAGGGGCATCCCATCTCCAGCTATACCCCCAGTCCTATTTATTTATTTATTTATTTATTTATTTATTTATTTATTTTTGAAATAGGGTCTTACTAAGTTGCTGTCTTGAATGAACCTGTAGTCTTCCTATCTCAGCTTCCCAAGTACTGAGATTATAGACATGTACCACCCCACCTGGCAAAGATACTGTTTTACTAATATAGTTCTGCATAGGTAGCCAAATAACTTTTATTTACATTATCTAATTTTATTTTCACAACTACTTTATAGGATGAGTAGAAAAAGAACTACCCTCACCCCATTTAACAAGTAGATTATAGCCGGGCGTGGTGGCGCACGCTTGTAATCTCAGTACTTGGGAGGCTGAGACAGGAGGATTGCAGGTTTGCTGCCAGCCTCAGCTACTTGGTGAGGCCCTCGAAACTTAGTGAGACCCTGTTTCAAAATAAAGAATAAAAAATAGGGCTGGAGGTGTAGCTTAGAGGTAGAATGCTCATAGGTCCCATCCCCAGGACAGAAAAAAAAAAAAAATTTACAAAACCAATGAGTAGTAGATTATGGGCAAGAAATTCTGCTTCTTGGCCAGAGCCTCATTTATTTATTTATATATTCATTTACCCACCCACCCACCCACCATCCATCCATCCATCCATCCATCCATCCACCCAGCTACTGATTCATCCATCCATACATCCACACATCCATCCACTTGTCTATCCATCCATCCACCCATCTTTATAACCATCTGTCTATCCATCCATCCATCCATCCATCCATCCATCCATCCATCCATCCACTCATTCATCCATGTCCCCACCCATTGGTCCGCCCATTCCCTCATCTACCCGCTCATCCATCTATCTGTCTGCCCACCCATTTTATAGTCTCTCTCTCTCTCTCTCTCTCTCTCTCTCTCTCTCTCTCTCTCCCCCTCCCTCTCTGGTACTGAGGATGAAACCCAGGCCCCAGGCACCTTCTACCTCTGGGCTACACTTCAGGCCTATTTTATTTTTTATTTAGAATCAGGGTCTTGCTAAAGTTAGAGCCTCACTCAGCAGTTGAGACTGGTTGTGAACCTGGGACCCTTCTGTCTCAGCCCCCCAAGTACTGGGATTAAAGGCGTGCACCACCACGCCCAGCTATAGGGATGACTGAGTCCCTGTCTCCTGGGCTCAAGGCTGAGCCCTAGAGGATAGAGGCGGGCCTGGCTTTCAAGGAAATCTTGGTGTTCAAGGTTGCCTGATCCTATAGGTCAGGTGGCAGCCCATTTGCTTGGAGGAGCTCAGGATCAGCCCCTCCCCCCAAATAAAGGCTGGGGACAGGCGCAGGCCAGAGCGCCTGGTGACGCCCCTGTGGCTGGGTTTGGGGTATTTTCCTGACTGCAGCTGAGGAGGCACAGGGCAGGCTCTGTCCAGGGAGCACGCGGGGTCACAGCCCTACGTGCTCAGCTGTATCAGAGGTGATGCGGAGACTCCCGCCAGGCTCTGAGAGGATTTCTGGTCTCCCGCTAGGCTAAGAGGAAGCAAATCTTCCCTTGATGGATTAATGGACTGAGTGTCCTGAGGGCTCCTGATTTACAGCCTGCGTTCTCATCTGTCCTCTGAGGCCTGGAGGACTCAGGGGGAAGTTCTTGGGCAGCAGGGGCAGGAGAAGGTTGTTATTTCAAAGCAAGAGAGGACATTTTGACAACACAGGGAAGGTGTCGTGAAGGTGAGCCCCAGCAGTGCCCAGCGCGTAAAGGAGGGCGGGCGGGCGGGCTGCCTTGGAGCGCAGCCCAGGGCCGCGCCGTGCCACGCACTTGCACCCCTCCTTCTTGTACCAGTATTGGGAACGGCCTAGGAAGATTGGGGAAAGCTCTGATGATTAATGTATTTCAAAAGAAGATGCTTGATATTTCAAAAATAGTTGTATCAAAATGGCAGCAGACATGGGTGAGGGGCAAATCTGTGCAAGGACTTGACCTCTGCCTAAGACAGGCAGTTATTCCAATGTAAATTAACCTAGCTCAAAATAATTACCAAGTCAACAGAGGAGAGCTAGGACTTCTGCTCTCTAAAGAGATCCACAGGAGGATCTAGGGAGAATGGGGCGGGGTTTGACCTTGCCACACCTGGTTGGGGGAGGTACCTTACAGGGTTAAGGGGAGGTACCTTACAGGCATGTTCACTAGTCAGAATTACGTAAACAAGATGGAGATCATGGGTATAAAAAGTCCGGTCCAGGCCGGGCGTGGTGGCGCACACTTGTCATCCCCGCGCTTGGGAGGCGGAGACAGGAGGATCGCGCAGGTTCGAAGCCAGCCGTGCGCGCTGGCTTAGGAGACCCTGTTTCCAAATAAAAATGTAAAAATAGGTCTGGGAGTGTAGCCCGGAAGTAGAAGGGCTCAGGAACCCCAGTACCACCAAAAAAAAAAAAAGTCCGGTCCACGCGTAATCCCTTTGGTGTACTCACTCGAGCCGTCCCTCCATGCCAGTCTAGTGTGGAGCTGTTCCTGTTCTCTGTATTTCCATCTTTTAATAAACTTCTTTAAATCTTCAGCAAGAGTTCGGGCTAATGTGTATTTATACTTAGCTCAGAACAAGAATCCGTGGGTTTTTCTCTGTTTTCCTGTTTGTGTGGTTGTGGTGGGGGAATTACTTCTCCTCTCACACACACCAAACACATTTCAACGCAACACTTTTTGGTACTGGGGGTTGAATCCAAGGGCATTACACCCCGGAGCTACATCCCCAGCCAGGTTTTACTTTATATACATGTTTTACTTTATAAACACATACATGTTTATATATGTTTATGTTTTTTTCTTTGTAGTACTGGGGATAAAACCCAGGGGCATTCTACCTCCGAGCTACACCCCCCAGCCCTATTTTTTATTCTTTATTTTGAAATAGTAAAACGGGGGTTTCTTGAGAGAAAACCCCGGCGAGTTCTTGTCTACTCCGTCACTACCCGAGTGTCGCCTGAGCCAAGTGCCCATCAGTTGCAAACTACTTTCTCCCAGAGTCCACGCGATCTGCCAGAAAAGAGGTGCAGATCACCCCTAGGGGCCTGGCCAGCCATGGTGTCCAGCAGAGACCTTTAGGTCACTACTTGAGAGTCGCCCGAGTCACGTGCCCTCAGATGCACTCTGCCTTCTCTCAGGGCCAGCACGACCTGCGAGAGAGAGAACAGCTCCCCAAAAGGGGAGAGGGTCCCGAGCGGGAAAGTCCCCGCTTTGCCATCCGACTGGCCGATGCCTGACCGCTTGCAAGTCCATTTGTGGTTAGGGTGACTTTGGGATTCCAAGGAGAATTTGCATAGGACATTTGCAAGTTCTTTGAAGGATCTCCTTTCAGGAATGCCAGACTTGCTCTGTGGGTTTGTTGATTAGGAAACTCAGGATGGCCTTGTGAAGCTCTGATCCTTCTTATCTCTGAGCCTTTGGAGTTTCAGGTACTTGTCGCCCCTCAGGAAACTCAGGAAATTAACTTTTTTCTACCAAGGCCTTTTCCCTATCTGCCTATTTCCTTTCTATCTCCTCAATAGGATCTCACTGAGTTGCAAAGGACCTCACCAAGTAGCTGAGGCTGCGATCCTCCTGTCTCAGCCTCCCAAATACTGGGATTACAAGCGTACACTACCATGCCCGGCTAGAATTGTTTTGTATGTCTGTGTGGTACTAGGGACTGAGCCCAGGGGCTTTCTACCTCTGAGCTACGTCCCCAGCCCTATTTTATTTTTATTTTGAAACAGGTTCTCGTTAGGTTAATGAGAGTCTCACTACTTGCTGAAGCTGCCCTTAAAGCTGCGATTTTGCAGTCTCATCCTCTTAAGTACTGGGATTAGTGGCGTGCACTACCTCACCCAGCTCTATTTTATTTTTTATTTTTTGAAATAGGGTCTTCTAGCTGGTTGTGGTGGTGCATGTTTGTAACCCCAGTACTTGGAAGGCTAAAACAGGAGGATTGCAGGTCTGTGGCCAGCCTCAGCAACCTTGTGAGGCCCTCTGCAATTTAATGAGACCCTGTTTCAAAATAAAACAAAAATGGGGCTGGGGGTGTAGCTCAGAGGTTGATGTCCCTGGGTTCCATCCCGGGCATCACACACACACACACACACACACACACACACACACACCCTCGGGCCATGGCCGTGTCTTCCTTTTATCTGGGAACTCCTCAACACCTAAGGGGCAGCAGATATCTGGGGAGACCTGAAGGCTGTCACAGGATAGCTGAGGGGCAGCCAGATCCAGCCGGCCGGCCTCGTTCTGGGTCACGTGGCGGTCTGGCCCACTGGTGGGGAAGAGGCAACTGTTGGTACCACAGACAAAAGTCACTGTCCCCAAGTGAGCCCCGCTGGGAAAGAGCAGCTTGCGTGTAAGCAGAGCTGAGGTGCATCTGTCAGCTCGTTCTGCGTAACAAGCATTGGCGAACTCTCAGGGCTGCCAGCCAAGCCTGGCTTAGCCATGTTCCAGACTGGCAGCTATTGGCACAATGCCAGCCCCAATCCATGGCTGATAGAGCATGGTCAATTCCCACGGGCATGAGCGTCAGGTGCACACCACAGGGTGTAGACTTGGAGCAAGTCCTGCTTTCCCACCTGCAATCCCAGTCCTTGGGAGGCTGAGACAGGAGGATTGTAGGTTTGACAGCCTCAGCAACATAGTGAGACTCTGTTTTAAAATAGAAAATAAAAAGGAGCCAGGTGTGGTCCAGCATTCGGGAGGCTGAGACCGGAGGATCGTGATTTGCGGACAGCCTCAGCTACTTAGTGAGGCCCTCTGCAATGTAGTGAGACCCTGTTTCAAAATAAAGAATAAAAACAGGGCAGGGGGTGTAGCTCGGAGGTCGAATGCCCCTGGGTTTCATCCCCAGACCTGCAAAAAAAAAAAAAAAAAAAAAAGAAAGAAAGAAAGAAACTAAAAAGGACTGGAGGTGTAGCTTAGAGGTAGAATGCCCCTGGGTTCAGTACCACAAAAAAAGGTGACAGCCAGGCGTGTAGTGCACACCTGTCATCCCACTACTTGGGAGGCTGAGACAAGAGGATCACAGGCTCAAGGACAGCCCCGGCATGTTGTGAAACTCTCATCAACCTAGTGAGACCCTGTTTCAAAATAAAAATAAAATAGGTCTGGGGCTGTAGCTCAGAGATAGAATGTCTCTGGGTTCAATTCCCAGTACCATGCCCACACCCAAAAAGGGGGCCAACCCGCCCCTTTTCTGGAATGTTCCAAAGGAGGCTGGATGATCACTCTTCCTCCTGCCATGGAGGGGAGGTTTATTTTTTCAATATAAGGTTCTCTGCTTCCAATTCCCAAATTCCACGACTCCTAAACAAGGGCCAGTGAACCATGATGAACAAACAAAGGCCTGTGTCAAGGGAACCTCGAGGGGCTGGGCTCCTGTGCACCTAAGTCCCTGCAAATTCACCTTTTTCTTTCCTTCCAGGCTTAACTAGGAAATAAAAGGTTCTGTCTGAGGGTTGATGGGTATTAGCAGAGCCCCGGGGACTCCAGTGGAAGCTTGTTGAAAAGTGTGTGTGTAAAAACCCCACAGCCTCCAACGTGCGCTGCTGAAACCCTGCCCAAGTTGTGCCTGACGCAGCCTGACTAGCAGACTTCTCAGGTGTGTGCGTGTGCGTGTGTGTGTGTGTGTGTGTGTGTGTGTGTGTGATGATCCTGCTGCACGGTTTCCTGGATCTTGATTTTTCCGTGAAGGGCCTGGATTACTGAAGAAAATCCAGCTTACGTGTGCAGGAGGGCGAAGCAGCCCTGTGTATCTCTGACTTCCCCGGGCTTCAGGAGCCCCTCGAGGCTCGCCTCTAAGTAGGATTTATGTCTCCCTGCTGTTAGCTGGAAACGGAGGCTGCAGCAGGCTTGCAGGCCTTGTGCCGGCCCTGCCCTATGCTTTATGAGGATTCTAGAAAGGAGGGTTGTTTTGTTTTTGTTTTTTGTATGGGGAATTGAACCCGGGGGCATTGTACCTCTCAGCTATACCTCCAGCCCCCTTTTTAGAAAAAAATTTTGTGGCATTAGGGATTGAACACAGGGCCATTTTACCTCTGAGCTATAATCTCAGCCTTATTTTATTATTATTATTTTTTGTGGTACTGGGGATGGAGCCCAGGGGCATTCTACTTCCAAGCAACACCCGCAGACCTATTTTTTACTCTTTATTTTGAAACATGGTCCACTGAGTTGCAAAGGCCTCACTAAGTAGTTGCTGAGGCTGTCCTCAAACTGTGATCCTCCTGTCTCAGCCTCCCAAGAGGTTCTAGTTGGGTGTGGTGGACACATGCTTATCTTTGGGAGGCTGAGACAGGAGGATTGGGAGGCTGAGCCAGGCTCAGTAACTTAGTGAGGGCCTCTGCAATTTAGTGATACCCTGTTTCAAAAGAAAAAGTAAAATAGGGCTGGGAGTATAACTCAGAGGGTAGAATGCCCCTGGATTCAGTGTTGCTTTTTTTTTTCAGTACTGGGAATGGAACCCAGGGGCATTCTACATCCAAGCTATACTCTCGACCCTAGTTTTTATTCTTTATTTTGAAACAGGGTCTCACTGAGTTGCAAGGGCCTCATTAAATAGCGGAGGCTGGCCGCAAACTACAATCCTCCTGTCTCAGCCTCCGGAATGCTGGGATTACAAGCGTGCACCACCACGCCCAGCGTCTTTGAACTATAAATTGGCTCCTGAGAAACCCAGGCTTCCTGGAACTCACCCTCCCAGTGTCCGCCCACCCTGGGGAGAACCCGTGGGCGTGGGCCGCTGCGGCTCTGCAGGGCTGAAGGAAAGAGGGAGACGGGTGTGCCTGAGCTGTACACGTGCACTTGCAGGGTTGCAGCCTGGGTAAAACTGTCTGCATTGTGTGGTTTTAGGTTGGCCACCCACCTTTAGGTTCTGGTAGTTTCTTTTTTTTATTTTTTGGTACACCTATAGTTCCAGCTTTAGCAATTTATGGAGACTTCCAGCAACCTAGTAAGGCCTTGTTTCAAACAAAACATATAAATGCCTGGGGTGTAATCCAGAGGTAGAATGTTCGGGTGATCTGTTTTCTCTTTTCTCCCTCGTTCTCTTTCTGTAATCCTGCCTGGAGCCCAGCGTGGTGGTACACTCCTGTCATCCCAGGACTTGAGGGGCTGAGACAGGAGGAGCCCAGGTTCACGGATATTCTCAGCAAGTAGTGAGACGCTCATCAACCGGAGCCCCTTACAGGGGGCTCTGCAGTGCCAGGAGAGCCCTCCTGACACGTGCTTGGGAGTGAGGGCTGGGGGTGCTTTCTGCACCCCACACAGGCAGGAAGGGAGACTGTCTCTTTGGAGACTGCTATGGTTGGAGCATGTCCTCAGAATTCCTGTGTTGGAAGCTTAAACTCCAAAAGCATATATGGTTGTTTGCTTTGCTGTTATTGTTATTGCCTTTCCCCCCAAAAAAATATCTGGGTGTGGTAGCACACTCTTGCAATCCCAGTACTTGGGAGGCTGATACTGCAGGGTCACAGGTTCATGGCCAGCCTCAGCTACTTAGGTGAGGCCCTTTCCAACTTAGTTAGACCCTGGTTGTTGTTGTTGTTGTTGTGTGTGTGTGTGTGTGTGTGTGTGTGTGTGTGTGTGTGTGTGTGTGATGCTGGGGGAGGAATCCAGGGACATTCTACCTCCAAGCTACACCCCCAGCCCCATTTTTTTATTCCTTATTTTTATGAAACAGAGTCTCACCGAGTTGCAAAGGGCCTAAGTAGCTGAGGCTGTCCGCACACCTTGATCCTCCTGTCTTAGCCTCCCAAATGCTGGGATTGCAAGCATGCGCCACCACGTCCGGCCGTAAAATCCTGTTTTAAAATTTTTTATAAACAAAGGCAGAACGGCCTTGGGTTAAATCCCCAGTACCACAAGAACAAACAAAACATACGTATAAATTCAACCTGGGCTAAGTACATAAAGTAACAGAAACTCAGATCCGGGGCTGCACTGGCACCGTCGCCTGCTGCCACCAGACAGCACATTTGGACAGAAGGCAGGACTCTGTATCCCAGGACTTTCGCTTGTCATATTCCCCTGATTAAAAACCGGAGATGGAGAATCCGGGAGGAAGATGGAGCGTTGCGGGGCTGGGGGCAATGACAACCATGACAAACAGAGAAGACAAATTACACTTACACATCTCTCCCCGGCCGACAGGTGCCCGGGCTGAGGTAGGTCTTGCCAGGCCAGGCCGCCGGCATCAGTAATTCCTGGGGGCGGATCCGGCCCGAACACGGAGTGTCCTGACAGCGCGAGGGGCCTTGGAGGGATCTGCACTGGGCTTCCTCCGCATCTGCTGCTGGCTCGGCTCCGCAGCCATCAGACCCAACCTGCCACGGTGACAGGCAGCCCAGACAAGCGCTCAGCCGCAGCAGCTGGGCTGTCTGCAGAAACCCTCATTTCAGATGGATAAATAAAAATTTGTTTTCTCTCTCTCTCTCTCCTCCCTTCTAACCCCGTTTGCTTTGTGTGAGAGGAGAACCATGATCCAGTATCTTACTACTGCCAGTCAAACGTTCCCACGCCCCTGCTAGGTTGCGTCCTGAGATGGCCGGGATTGCCCAGAGCAACTGGTTCCCGGAGGGGTCGGCACCACAGCCCTCCTCCAGACCCTTAGCTGTGATGGATGATCTGACTCTTGGGCACTTTTTGCATTTTCCGGGTCTTTCCTGAGGGGTGCAGGTCCAAACAAAATGAAGTATCATCCTTCCCTACCAGTTTGCAAAACTCCAGATAAGACTAAAGAAGAAAACCAGAATCCTGGAATTTAGCTGGGAAGGCGGGATGACAGCTGACTGCAGACTGGATTTTGGAAGCCATGGGGAAGTATTTCAGGAAGTTTAAGAAGTTCACACCTCCCTGGGTGTGGTGGTGCAAGTCTGTAATCTCAGTAGTTGGGAGGCTGAGACTGGAGGATCACAGGTTCAAGGACAGTCTTGTTAAAAAAAAAGGCCCGTGGAGCAGCTTTGCATGGTGGCACACGCCTTGTAATCCCAGTACTTGGGAGGCTGAGACTGGAGGATCACAGGTTCAAGGACAGCCTCAGTAATATAACAAGACTCTCAGCAACCTAGTGAAACCGTGCTTCAAAACAAAACATAAAAAGCCGGGCGTGGTGGCGCCCGCTTGTAATCCCCGCGCTTGGGAGGCTGAGACAGGAGGATCACACGGGTTCGAAGCCAGCCTCAGCTACTGAGTGAGGCTCTCAGCAACTTAGTGAGACCCTGTTTCCAAATAAAGTATAAAAAAAAAGTAGGTCTGGAGGTAGAAAGCCTCTGGGTTCCACCCCAGTACCACCAAAAAAAAAAAAAAAAAAAACCATAAAAAGAGCTGGGGGTATAGCTGAGAGGTAGAATGCCTTGGGTTTAATCACCAGTACTAAAAACAAAATAAAACAAAAATTTAACAAAAGGTCCGGGGGTGTAGCTTGGAGGTAAAATGCCACTGGGTTCAATTTTCAGTACAAAGTAAAATAAAATAAATGATGTTACGGATTGGGAGAATATGGTTTGTGGAAAACATTCCCCGGGGACCCCCGCTAGGGTCCCGGACACACTTTTCCCCAACCCATAACGAAACCCAAAATGACCCCAAACAGAAGAAAAACCGTGGATTCTTGTCCTAAGCTAAGAATAAATATGCATAGCTTGGACAGTTGCTGAAGATTTAAAGAAGTTTGTTAGAAAGATAGAAATACAGAAAATAGAAATACAGCCCCATGCCAATATGGTATGAGGGGATGACTCGAAATGAATACACCAAAGGGCTTACACGTGGACCGGACTTTTTATACCCATGACCTCCATCTTGTTTACGTAATTCTGACCTGGTGAACGTCCCTGTAAGGTACCTCCCCCAGCAAGGTGTGGCAAGGCGGCTCCTTTCCTGAAGGGCAAGGTCAAACCCTGCCCCATCCTCCCTAGATCATCATGTGGATCTGTCTTTAGATAAAGGCCTAGTTCTCCCTCCTCTTGACTGGTTAATTACTTTGAGCTAGATTAATTTACAATGGAATAACTGCCTGTTTTAGGCAGAAATCAAGTCCTTTCTTTACCCATGTCTGCCACCATTTTGACACAACTATTTTGAAATATATCAATTATTTTCTTTTGAAATATATTAATAATCAGATCTTTCCCAAATCTTCCTAGGCTGTTCCCAATACTGGTACAAATTAGGTATGGTGGCATACATTTGTAATTCCAGTACTTGGGAGGCTGAGATTGGAGGACGGCAGGCTCGAGGACAGCCTCAGCAAGTAGTGAGACTCTCATCATCCTAGGAGACCTTATTTCTTTTTTTTTTGCGGGTTTGGGGATGGAACCCAGGGGCATTTGACCTCTGAGCTACACCCCCTGCCCTATTTTTTTTATTCTTTATTTTGAAACCGGGTCTCACTGAGTTGCAAAGGGCCTCACTAAGTAACTGAGGCTGTCCGCGAACCGTGATCCTAGAAGACCTTATTTCAAAATAAGATTGGACTGGGGATGTAGCTCAGAGGTCGAAAATCCCAGGTTCAATCCCCACCACACATAAAAAATGGGACTAATTGTTAAGTTGGGTCCTGCACTCATGTGACTTTGTGTCACATGACCTCTGCAGGGCAAGGGAGGGGCTGAAACCCCCGCGAGAATTGGGCGTTCCCACGAGTAAAACCCCCATCTCGCGAGATGCATGCCTTGAAAAGGAGAGCCCGCGTCCTCTAGCTTCGGACAGGCGCGCGGGCCCCATGGTGCCTCGCCCTGATCCCCGGGAGAGCCGTGCCATTAAAACTTTACATGCCATGTGTACCGGACCTCTCTCGTGTTTTTCACACTCCGCCGTACGCACATTATTTTTATTTTACTCGCATTTAATTTTTTATTTTACTTATCATTTGGTGCCGAACCGGGAGAACTCTTGGGTCCCTCCGCATTTTTTTTTCCTTTTTTTTTTTTTTTTTCTGTTTTCTCTTTTTATTTTTACTCTCTTTTTGAGCCCCGGACTCTCCGACCCGCCAGCAGCTCGACTGTGAGGTCCCACACCAGCGCTCCGCTTGCAGGCGTTGCTCCCACCACTGCCGCCGCTGCTGCCCCGTGCCTGCCCGGACCGTAAGCCATCTTTTCAGCCCCGCGCTCTCCGGGAGAGCCGGCGGCCTTCTTCCAGCCCCGAGCTCTGCTGAGAGCTCACGGCCATTTTTTCGGCCCCGTGCTCTGCTGAGAGCTCAAGGCCGTCTTTCCGGCCCCGCGCTCTCCGGGAGAGCCGGCGGCCTTCTTCCCGCCCCGGGCTCTGCTGAGAGCTCGCGGCCATCTTTCCAGCCACGAGCTCTGCTGAGAGCTCACGGCCATCTTTTCGGCCCCAAGCTCTGCTGAGAGCCGGTGGCCATCTTTCCAGCCCCGAGCTCTGCTGAGAGCTCGCGGCCATATTTTCAGCCCCGCGCTCTGCTGAGAGCCCGCAGCCATCTTTTCGGCCCCGTGCTCTGCTGAGAGCCGGTGGCCATCTTTTCCCGCCCATGTGCTCTCTTCCGGAGCGCCGGCGGCCATCTTCCGCGGCCACCACCGCCGGGGCGTGCAGGCTCCACCGGCCGCCAGGCTGCTAGTTCCACCCGCCCGGAGCCAGGCTCCTTGGGTGATGCTGGCACCTGTTCTACTTGCTGACCTCCTGCACGGGCCAGGACCTCTGCCTGCTGCTTGGACCTCCTAAAACCGCCGTTCCCGCCTGCCCACGCCGCCCGCCGCTGGAATGGGACCATGCCGCCCGCGGACTGCGCCACGCCTTGCGCCTATGTCTTCTCCGCGCCTGGCGTTGCTTAGACCCGCCTGCCGGGGCCGCCTGCCTCCTCCATCTAGGTGGCCGCCACTCTGCTAAACAGCCCCCAGCCCGCCAAGTCCAGCCCGCGCTCCAGCTGGTTCCTCCACTCGGACTCGCGCCCTGGCGCCCTTCACCCTGTGCCTGCCCACCCCTGCTGCCTGGGCCTGGCCATTCCGGTAAGCAGCCACATGGGATTACTGGGGGGGGGGGTCGCCAGCTTTGGCCCGCCATCTTGCACACGTGGAATCACTGGAGGGCCGCCATCTTGGCCCCACCATCTTTAACCCCTCCCACCTCATGGCCTCACTGGAGGCCTCGCCATCCTTAACCCCTCCCACCTCATGGCCTCACTGGAGGCCTCGCCATCCTTAACCCCTCCCACCTCATGGCCTCACTGGAGGCCTCGCCATCTTTAACCCCTCCCACCTCATGGCCTCACTGGAGGCCTCACAATCTTTAATCCCTCCCACTTTCCACTCCTAACCAATCCTAGGAGTCGGCGGCCATCTTTCTGGCCCGAGCCAGGCAGCTTGGCACTTGCTCTGCCTGCCAACCGCCTGCGCGGGCCAGGACCTCTGCCTGCCGCTTGTACCTCCTAAAGCACCGTTCCAGCTTGGTTCTCCGGTCACCGCCGGGACATCTGGCCGGTTTGCCCCACCCGCCCCGAGCCAGGCTCACTGGCGGTGCTCCTCGGGGCCCAGCCTCAGCGTCTGGCGTGTGCCTGGAAGCCATTTTGTCTCCACGCCGCGGGCCCGGCAAGCCATGCCGCCTGCGCACCCCCACTGATCCCACCTGCGCCAGCCGCCAGTGCCGTCCACACCAGCCACCGGCATCCGCGCGCCCTGGCTCCACCGCGCCCCCAGCAGCTTCTCAGCGCTTCTGTCACAGCCAGCGCTGGCCGACATCACTATACTCCGGTAAACTGCCTCCTTCCCTTGGTTAGCGGGTTCCGGACTTGGGTCTTCCGGTCCACTGGGACCTTAAAATCCAAGCGCTTGGTGACCCATTGTCCCCCGGTCCACTGGGACCACCCTGCGGATGACCAGGTCATCCTCCGGTTTTGAGAAGGAATGAAGACGTTCTTCCCTATCTCTTAACCTCTGTTTCCGAACGATTGAGCAGGGAAATCGGGGACGCCCATTTCCTGTTCTTTGTTTCCGCCCGCGAACCAATTATGGGGAGTCGAACCTTTATACTAGCAGATGCCCTGAGAGCCTGTCTGCCTTGATACGAGTTGGGAAATAGGTTGCGGTGGCCCAGGAATAGTTAGGAACTTTTATAAGCGGTCTGGTATCCCTCCAAATGCTCTCCCCCATCAGCTTCCATTTATTTTCCCGCCAGCTGCCATTTTGTGATGGCACGTAGTCGCTGCCTGGTGATGTCACAGTCGCCATCTTGGCCCGCGCCAGACTGCAATTTTGCTGGGCGGCCCGCGTGGGCGCGCCCTAGGTGCTGTGGGAAACGCCGGGGCTAGGGCGACACCCTCTGCCCGTGGGGAGTCTGCATTGCCATTCTTGCCAGACACCAGCCCCAGGACGCGCTCTTTGTGAGTATAGGTCCGTCACAGCTGACAGAACCTTAACATAGTATCTAAGTTTTAATTCCAGAGAGAAACAGGCGGAGATGGAGCATACACTCTTGACTTTGCCAAAAAGCAGATCCCTGGTAGCTGCCCTTTGGCTGGCGGTGGCGGCTCAGCCCCCTGGAGCGCCACCTAGGTGTGGAGGACTGCAATGACAACTACCTCCAGGAGCCTGCCTCAAGTGGGGCAAAGCCACGCCTACCAATCAGACTGCTCGGCGTGTGGCCAGGAGGGCCACTGGAACAATGCCCTTGGAAAAGGGTGAGCCCCAGGTGCCTCAACACAGGGGGAGCACCTTTCCAGACCAGGCCCTGCCGCTGGCCCTACTCAGCCTGGCTGAAGACTGATGGCTCCTGGATCCCTCAACCTCCATCCTCTTTGCCAGCTCAGGGTAGCTCTCCAGGTACTGAGTAAGCCAGTCTCCCTTTTGGTCGCCTGCTCAATCTCATGATTTGTTTTTTTCTTTAATAGCCCTTGCCTGTTCAAGCCTCCTCAAGCGCACATCACTAAGCTGTCCAGGGTAACCTCCAATTCGCACTGCAGCTATGCACCCACCTGCACCCCCTTCTGGGGGACTGGACTCCCGACTCCTCCCGGCCTGGGGCCCCTGACGACGCCCCTTGACAGCAGGAAGAAGCTAGAGGGTCCAATCGTCATCCATTATCCCTACCATCAAAAGGCCGGAATGTTAAGTTGGGTCCTGCACTCATGTGACTTTGTGTCACATGACCTCTGCAGGGCAAGGGAGGGGCTGAAACCCCCGCGAGAATTGGGCATTCCCGCGAGTAAACCCCCATTTCGCGAGATGCATGCCTTTAAAAGGAGAGCCCGCGTCCTCTAGCTTCGGACAGGCGCGCGGGCCCCACAGTGCCTCGCCCTGATCCCCGGGAGAGCCGTGCCATTAAAACTTTACATGCCACGTGTACCGGACCTCTCTCGTGTTTTTCACACTCCGCCGTACGCACATTATTTTTATTTTACTCGCATTTAATTTTTTATTTTACTTATCACTAATGTTATTCCAGCATATCAAAGTCTACATGCTCATTGTGAAAAGAAACAAAATAGAATTAAGGTGAAAGCTACATGCATAAATACCACCGTATTTTTAGAGGGAGGAGAGGGAGAGAGTCCGGCGGCCCCGGCCGGCAGCCTGGCTTTCCTGGGGGATACAGCACGGAGGCCCTTCTCCCCTTTCCTCCCCTTCTCACTTAGCTGTCAACAAAACATCTGACCTAGCCGGGCGTGGTGGCGCACGCTTGTAATCCCCGCGCTTGGGAGGCTGAGACAGGAGGATCGCATAGGTTCGAAGCCAGCCTCAGCTACTGAGTGAGGCTCTCCGCAACTTAGTGAGACCCTGTTTCCAAATAAAGTATAAAATAGGTCTGGGAGTGTAGCCCGGAGGTAGAAAAGCCCCTGGGTTCCACCCCCAGTACCACCAAAATAAATAAATAAATAAATAAATAAATAAATAAATAAATACAAACAAAACATCTGACCTGCAGAGGGGTGGCTCAGGCTTTGCTAAAAACAGAGTAATGATGCGCAGACAAAAGCGAAGTACTCTGTATCTATTTTGGTTTCCTTTAGGCTAAGCACAGGTTTCTCTGGAAAGGATTGGAGCTGTCTGGTTTCCTGCACAGAAAACAATAACTCAGCGAAGCTCTCCAGCCTTCCGACTCCCCTGACCTCCAATCTAGCTCCTGATTCTTGATGACAGCACACATTCTGTGCCCTTGATTGATTTACAAGAATCTGCAGTATTGCAGGATGGAGCCCGGCCAGGCTGCCTGCAAATGGACTGCCTGGCTGTGAGGCCTGGTCTTTAGAACAGGCACTGGGCTGTGCAGGCTGGAGGCCCGGCGTGGGGCTGGGAAGGCCGGGCGCTGTGTTTCTTCCTGGTAAATGTTCTTTACCTGAGCCAGGTCCCCGGTCCTCTCCTGTTGAGATGTCTCCTGTACATGGCTCCTGACCTTTTTTTTTTGGTGGTACTGGGAATGGAACCTGGGAGGATTCTACCACCTAGCTACACCTCCAGCCCAATTTTTTTATTTTATTTTTTTTATGCGGTTCTGGGGATGGAACCCAGGGGCCTTCGACCTCCGTGCTGCACCCCCTGCCCTCTTTTTTATTCTTTATTTTGAAACAAGGTCTCACTAAGTTGTGGAGGCTATCGAACTGGATTCTCTGGTCTTAAGCTTCTGAGTGCTGGGATTACAAGCGTGCGCCACCATGCCTAGCTTATTCTGTATGTTGAAACAGGGTCTCACTAAGTTGCAGAGGGCCTCACTAAGTAGCTCAGGCTGTGAACCTGCAGCCCTTCTGTCTCAGCCTCCCAAGTACTGAGATTGCAAGTGTGTGCCACCATGCCCGAACTGTGTGTGTGTGTGTGTGTGTGTGTGTGTGTGTGTGTGTGTGGTCCTTGCTATTGAACACAAGAGTGTTCCACCTCTGAGTCACACCCTTAGCTTTATTTTACTTTACTTTATTTATTTATTTATTTATTTATTTATTTTTGTGGTACTGGGGATGGAACCCAGGGGCATTCTACCTGTGGGCGACACCCCCAGCCCTATTTTTTTATTCTTTATTTTGAAACAGGGTATGAGTTGCAGAGGGCCTCACTAAGTAGCTGAGGCTGTCTGCGCACTGCGATCCTCCTGTCAGCCTCCCGAATGCTGGGATGACAGGTGTGTGCCACCACGCTTCTTATTTTTATTTTTGAAACAGGGTAGGTTGATGAGAGTCTCACTACTTGCTGAGGCTGTCCTCATGCCTGTGATCCTCCTGTCTCAGCCTCCCAAGTCCTGGAATTACAGGTGTGTGCCACTGTGCCCGGCTACTGTGGTATCTCTTCAGCTTCTGACTGCCGCAGTCTGAGTTTCAGGGTCGTCAGGAGACACGTGGGCTACCTTTGCATTAGAGGATGAGGTCCCCCTCTCTGTCAGGTGGGTGGAAGGCTGCTCTCCTCTGGAAAAGAGCTGGGCTAGAAGCCCCTTCTTCCTGCCAAGCCTGGAATCTGCAGCCTGACGCTGCGTACCGGCGGGACGTTCCAGAAACACTTGGTGTTGGGAAACACGGGTACAGAGGAAGCACGGCTCCACAGCAGAGAACAGGCTTTATTTAGGGATACGATTTAGAATTGATCCATGAACGGGGAAAGAGCCCACGAGATGGGACCCGCTTCCTTACAGACTTGGGCATTTCATGGGGGATGAAGAGGGAGGGGGAACAGACAGATGAACTTAACTCCGGGCCAGGTTTGGTAAAATTTATGGGCTGGGGCCAGGGGGATGTAGCAGCACTTCTCTTTGCTTTCACCCCTTTTCTTTTCTTTTCTTTTCTTTTCTTTTCTTTTCTTTTCTTTTCTTTTCCTTTCTTTTCTTTTCTCTCTTTTTTTTTGTGGTACTGAAAATTGAACCCAGAGGCATTCTACCTCCGTGCTATTAGACTGATTTTTTTTTTCTTTTTCGTTTTTCTTTTGCAGTACTGGGGATGAAACCCAGGGGTATTCTACCTCTGAGCTTCACCCCCAGCCCTATTTTTTAATTCTTTATTTTGAAACAGGGTCTCACTAAGTAGCTGAGGCTATCTTCGAACCTGTGATCCTCCTGTCTCAGCCTCCCAAGTACTGGGATTACAAGTGTGCACCACCACGCCTGGCTTATTTCTTATTTTGAAACAGGGTCTTGCTAGGTTGATGAGATAGATGCTTGCTACTTGCTGAGGCTGTCCTCAAACCTGTGATCCTCCTGTCTCAGCCTCCCAAGTGGTAGGATTACAAGTGTGTGCAACCATGCCGGCTTTCACCCCTTTTCTTGGGTCTTATTCTCCTTCTCCTCCAGCAAGAGCTCCCGGCCAGACCTCACACTTGGCTTACCACAGCTCGGCATTTGTGTCCTGGGAAGTGCCTGCAGGAGGCCCAGGGGACAGGTTGCCATCAGCCTCCCCCTCCTGCTTCACAGCATGAATCAGGTCAGGTTTCCTGCATTCTTGGAGGTTCATATCACCTTGTTTTCGAGATTAAATTATGTTATTTAGAGGCTTTACGGAGGCTGATGTCCTTGCCTGTGAAGAGTTGGAGACAGTGGAAATTGGAACTGCAGGCGCAAGTGGCCTGCCACTTCGCCAGGGAGAAGGGATCGCTCAGGCGAGAACTAGGAGACCTTGAATTTCCTGCCTGTCACTGGCTACAGAGGCTCCCCGCCTTCGGAAGCCTGGAGCCGCGCAAAGTGCTTGCGTGGGACCCAAAAAGAAGCATCCAGAAGGAGCCCAGTGTGGTGGCATGCACTTGTCATCCCAGTACTTGGGAAGCTGAGATAGGAGGATCGCAGGTTCACAACCAGCCGCAGCTACTTAGTGAGGCCCTCTGCAACTTAGTCCCTGTTTCAAAATAAAGCATAAAAAAACAGGGCTGGGGGTGTCACTCAGAGGTAGAATGCCCCTGGGATCCATCCCCAGTACTGTAATAAATAAATAAATAAATAAATATCAGTAATAAACTGGGCAAGGGGTGCACGCCTATAATCCCAGCATTTGGGAGCCTGAGATAGGAAGATTGGTGGTTCATGGACAGTCTACTTAGTGAGACCCTGTTTCAAAATAAAGAACAAAAAATAGGGCTGAGGGTGTAGCCTGAAGGTAGAATGCCTCTGGGTTCCATCCCCAGTACCACATAAATAAATAAATAAATAAATAATAAAAAGGGCTGGAGGCCAGGTATAGAGGCACACGCTTGTAATCTCAGTACTTGGGAGGCTGAGGCAGGAGCCAGCCTCAACAATTTAGTGAGACTCTGCTTCCAAATAAAAAACATAGGGCTGGGGCTGTAGCTCGGAGGTAGAATGTCCCTGGGTTCCATCCCTAGTACTGCAAAAAAAAAAAAAAAAAAAAAAAAAAAAAGGGCTGGGGGTGTGGAATGTCTGTGGGTCCAATGTCCAGTAGTGTGCGCACATGCACATGCATGCGCGCGCGCGCGCGCACACACACACACACACACACACACACACACAGAGTTTCCTAATGCCCCGTAGCCCAAAGTCTCCGCGGTGCTGTTCTCTCTGGCAACAGAAAGCAGAGAGGGAGGGTGAGGCCCCTCTGTGTTTTGGCGCGTTTCCAACCGAGTATCAGTGGGAGGATTTGACTGTATGGGCTGCAATAACCAAATAATATTTGTAGTGTTAATTAATCCAAGAACCTTTATTTCTTATTTTTTATACTTTTATTGGTGCATTATAGTTTCACCAAATTGCAAGGGAGGCTGGGCTGTGTGGGAAGCACACGAGATCTTAGGAGAGCATTGACTCTCTGTCAGGTCCCAGATTAAATGACGTTTCTTCAAAGAGTTTGGCATAGGATTAATCTGGTGGCAA
Source organism: Muscardinus avellanarius (assembly GCF_963383645.1). Lineage (NCBI taxonomy): Eukaryota > Metazoa > Chordata > Mammalia > Rodentia > Gliridae > Muscardinus > Muscardinus avellanarius. The sequence continues at coordinate 72,808,349 of NC_137802.1, forward strand.
CCTGGTGATAGGATATGTTTAGGAACTATCCTTAGGTCTGTTCTGGCAATTTTCTATTTGAGTGCCCCATTCCGAATTTTTTTTTTAACTTTTTATTGGTGTATTATATTCCAAGAACCTTTATTAAACACTTGTTTGGTGCTGTGTGAGAAAGACCTGGGATGGTAGTATTCTCTCTCTGGTTGAAGAGAGCACAGCAGGATTTTGATGTGGACTGCCACATTGTATCCAAACCTGGGAACCCTCCTGTAAGAGAGCAACCTGGGGTTTAAGAGTAAGAAGACCCGGGGTCGCAAGACCCTTCTGTCGCCATAGAATCAGTCAGCACTGCCATTCGGTGGCCCCTCACTACGCAATATGCTCCTACCCTAGTTAATTTGATCCTTTAAACCAGGCGTGGTGGCACATGCCTGTAATCCCAGCATTTGGGAGGCTGAGACTGGAGAATCACTGTTTGAGGATAGCCTCAGCTTCTTAGTGAGGCCCTCTGCAACTTAGTGAGACCCTGCTTCAAATTAAGGAATTAAAAAAAAAATAGGGCAGGGCGTGTAGCTCAGAAGGTGAATTCCCTTGGGTTTCATCCCCATACCCTCAAAAAAAGAAATTAATCCTTTAAGATGGGTGGTGTTATTCAAATTTTATAGTTGAGCTGGACTTGGTGGCGCACACTTGTAATCCCAGTATTTGGGAGGCTGAGACAGGAGTATTGGTTCATGGCCAGCCTCAGCTATTTAGTGAGGCCCTTTGCAGCCCAGTGGGACCCTGTTTCAAAATAAAGAATAGAAAAATAGGGCTGAGGGTGTAGCTCAGAGGTAGAATGCCCCTGGGTTCCATCCCCAGTACCACACACACAAAAACAAAAGCAAAAAAGAAAAAAAATGATAGTTGAGGACAGTAAGACTGAGCTACTTACGGACTGGCCGAGGTCACAGCCAAGACTGCAGCGCAGGCTTGCAGACCCCGACCTGGCGAGTGGCAGGGACATGCAACCGTTCGCTCTGCTCGCTCTGTCTGCGAGGGTCTCACTGTCCATCCTGGTTGCCCGCGCCTGGCGTTACAGGCCCAGCTGTACTAAGGCACTTCTCCACATATGGCCAGTACGGGAGGCCTGCTGGACTGAAACAGACACGAAGCCAGGCCAGGGGCTTGCCTCCATGCATAGGAACTCAGCTTTGTTTGCAGATGAAACAGTATCAAAATAAGAATAAACTCCTCAGAAAATAAGAGGAGCAAAACATTGTACTCTGTATAATTAATTTTCTCCCATTTGGTTTTCTATGGGAGGTTTTAAAAGAAAATCAGACCCACACTGTGGAAGATACTATGCCTCCCCCCGGCTCCCTACTATCTTTTGTGATATTGTTAGTGGTTCTTTCTGAAGCAGTTGCTGCCTTTTCAAATCCTGGAAGAAACAAGGTGGTCGATCTTTTTAATTTAGAAGCTGGTAGCTGGGGGTGGTGCAGGCCTAAAATCCTAGTATTTAAGAGACTCAGACTGGTAGATTGCAGGTTCAAGGCCAGTATCAGCAACTTAGGGAGGTTCCGTATCAAAGTAAAAAGTAAAATAGAAAGAGGCTGGGTGTATAGCTCAGAGGAAGAGTGCCCCCTGGGCTCAATTCCCAGGAAAACACACACACACACACACACACACACACACACACACACACACACACACACACACGTAGCTCTATTTGGAAGAACAAGATCATTATTTATTTATTTATTTATTTGTTTTGTACTGGGGATTGAACACAGAGGCATTTCATCTCCAAGATATAGCCTCAGTCTGATTTTATTTCTTCTTTGGAAACAGGGTCTCTTAGGGCAGGGGGTGTAGCTTGGTGGGCGAATGCCCCTGGGTTCCATCCCCAGACCTGCAAAAAAGAAAAAAAAAAAAGAAAAAAAAAAAAAGAAAAAAAAGAAGGAAAAAGAAAAAAAAAAAAGAAGAAAGAAACAGGGTCTCACTAAGTTGCAGAGGGCCTCGCTTAATTGCCCGTGGCTGGCTTCGAACTTGCCATCCTCCTGTCTAAGCCTCCCAAGTGCGCCCGGCTTGACAAGATCTTCTTTAAAAGAAATAACTGAACGGATAGCGTTTCATCGATAGAATTGGCTTTCTTGGGACACGCATCTACAAGATCGGATGCTGGAGAATCAGGGGACCGGCCCGCGGTAACCGAGGCAACGGGGAGGGGGGCCTCCTGGTTCTCCGCATCCTGGGAAAGGCGACGAGAACGCGCCAAGAGGACTGGCCCTCTGGCCGCGCCGTAGTTCGCGGTGCATCCTGGGCCTTGGCAATATGGCGTCCTCCTTGATGTGCTGATGAGAGGAGTTTCACTGTGGCTCCAAACCAGAGGGCAAAACTCCCCTGACCCGATCTGCTCAGGCTCCCCGCCGCTCGCGCGGATCGGCGTCGCCCGCCTGGCCGGACTCGCTTCCAGGCAGGGCCCGGCCACGGGGCCGCGGGCCGGGGCGGCGCGGGGCTGAGCAGCGGCCGCGGCGAGCAGGATGGGCCGCTCCTGGCCCCGGCTGCAGCGGCTCGGGCGAGTGCGGGACCCGCAGGGCTGAGAGTGATCGGACGAGCCCGGCGCGCTCCGAGCCTGCCCTGGGCCGAGCCGCAGCGCGGGCGGCGAGCCGGCCCGGGAGCCGCCTGTCCTCGGCCGTGCGAGGCGTGGAGGCCGGGAGCGGGGTCACCGTGAGGCCTCGAGGCGCTCACGCCATTGACAGCCCGGCCCGCAGCCCCTCCGGGGACCGACGGCCTCCGAAGCGGCCGGCGGCGCGGGGTGGACCTCCGGGTGCGTGCGCGCGGAGCTCCGGCCATAGCTCGATCGCCCCCCGGCTCTTCCCAGCTGCTCCGGCTTCCCGCGCAGAGTTAGAAGGGGCGCAGACTTTGTGGCTGAATAAGGATCTCCGCGCATCCCGCATCCGCTGCTTTCCCGACGCCCCCCGTTCTCGGTATCTCATTTCACCGGTTTGGGTGCACGCTAGATTTTAAGGCTGGAGGTTCTCGAGCGTTTACTGCCAAGGACTCCCCCGCCCCCTCCCCCTCTGATGGAGTCCGAGATGCTGCAGTCGCCTCTGCTGGGACTCGGGGAGGAAGATGAGGCCGACCTTACAGATTGGAACCTGCCTTTGGCCTTCATGAAAAAGAGGCATTGCGAGAAAATTGAAGGCTCCAAATCCTTAGCTCAGAGCTGGCGGATGAAGGATCGGGTAAGTGGGTTCCCGCGGCAGCATTTGGACTTGGTAGTTTTTCCAACAAAGTTCAGACCTAGAAGAGTGCCCTTGGGAAAGTGCCCACGTATTTCCCAGCCAGCCACATGTTGGCAAGTTTGCCAAAAACTACAACGATTTCAGATTCTATAGTTTTTGCTTGAAAATGGGAGAGGCTGTTTTGACTATTTTGTTATCCACTAAGTTTTAATTCAGACAATAATTAAGCAAATTTGAAAATACAGCATTGCAAGCATTTTACACGTTCTTTGATATAATTAGTGCTGTTAACGACTTGGGAAATATATGTACCCATGTGGTTAGTCTACTTTTGTGGTTAGTCTACTTTTTTTCTTTTTTAATGTTCAGGCTGGGTGGAGTGCAAAAGTCTGATAGAGTATGGCAGGAGGAACGAGATTACTGAAAAATGTTCAGCCAGTAACATTTTAATGCAAAGTTATTTATTTATTTATTTATTTATTTTTTTTTTTGCGGGTCTGGGGACGGAACCCGGGAACATTCTGTCCCCGAGCTACACCCCCTGCCCTATTTTTTATTCTTTATTTTGAAGCAGGGTCTCACTGAGTTGCAGAGGGCCTCACTAAGTAGCTGAGGCTGTCCGGTCTCAGCCTCCCGAATACTGGGATTACAAGCGTGCACCACCACGGCAGGCGAAAGTTTTTTTTTTTTTTAAGTTAGTGAACTCCATTCCAGTCTTCTAAATTATGTCTTGAAGCCAGACTTCCCTCCTTTATGTGCTTTCTCATTGCTATAACTTGGAGACAATTTCTTTAATGGAAATTTGGGAGGCGTGTGGGGTATGGTGGATTGGAACTTGCGTCCAGGGTTTTCGGGGTTTCTCATGGTGTTGGAGTGTGGCAGTGATTCACAAGCAGCTGGTAGCAAAGAAAACAGCCAGTTTTGTTGAATCTGACCTTCACCAACCGTCATCTGTTCCTTGGTCTCCAAATCAAAAGGGTGCTCTGTGTCTCCTCTGAGTACACTTGTCTTTTTATGACTTATTTTCCCTTCTAGGCTGCCTTTATTACTACTACTACTACTACTACTACTACTACTACTACTATTATTATTATTTTTCCTTTTGTGGTATTGGGGATTGAACTCAGGGGTATTCTACCTCTGAGCAATACCCCCAGAACTATTTTATTTTATATTTTTATTTTTTATTTTTCACAGTACTGGGGATGGAACCCAGGGGCATTGTGCCTCCGAGCGACATCCCCAGCCCTATTTTTTAGTCTTTTTTTTTTTTTTTTAAAACAGGGTCTCACAGAGTTGCAAAGGGCCTCCCTAAGTAGCTGAGGCTGTCTGTGAACCATGATCTCTGTTTCCCAAATGCTGGGATTACAAGCATGTGCCACCATGTCTCGCTACTTTATTTTTATTTTATTTTATTTTTTGCGGGTCTGGGGATGGAACCCAGGGGCATTCGATCTCCGAGCTACATCCCCTACTCTATTTTTTTTTTGGTGGTACTGGGGTTCCTGGAGACCCTTCTACCTCTGGGCTACACTCCCAGACCTATTTTTATACCCAGACCTATATTTATATTTTTCTTTGGAAACAGGGTCTCTTAAGCCAGGACGGCTGGCTTCGAATCTGCGCGATCCTTCTGTCTCTGCCTCCTGTCTCCGTCTCCCAAGCGCGGGGATTACTAGCGTTTGCCACCACGCCCGGCTTTCCTGCCCTATTTTTATTCTTTATTTTGAAACTGGGTCTCACTGAGTTGCAGAGGGCCTCACTAAGTAGCTGAGGCTGTCTGCAAACTGCGATCCTCCGGTCACAGCCTCCCGAATGCTGGGATTACAAGCGTGCACCACCGCGCCTGGCTCTATTTTTTATATTTTATTTTGAAACAGGGTCTCACTAAGTTGTGGAGGACCTCACTAAGTCGCTGAGGCTGTCCCCAAACCGCAATCCTCCTGAATGCTGGGATTACAAGTGTGTGCCACCACGCCCGGCTATTTTATATTTTTAAATAGGATCTCATTAAGTTGCTGAGGCTGGCCATGAACCTATGATTCTCCCTAGTTCAGTCCCTAGTACTGCAAATAAATAAATAACAAAATTCAGGCATGGTGGGCAAACCTGCAACCCAGCACTTAGCATAGTGAGACTGGAGGATAGATTCCAGTCCAGCTTAAGCAATATAGTGAGACCCTGTTTCAAACTTTAGAAAAAAAAAAAAAAGGTCTAGGGATATAGCTGGTAGGTACAGTGCCTCTGGGTTCAAACCCTAGTACCAAATATACTCTTCAAAACAGATTAGTGGGTCTATTGTGTGTGTGTGTGTGTGTGTGTGTGTGTGTGTGTGTGTGTGTGTGTGTGTGTGTTACTGGGATTGAAATTAGGAGCATTCTATGTCTGAGCTATAACCCCAGCACTTTTTATTTTTTATTTGTTTGTTTGGAAAGAGGTTATCATTAGGTCGCTGAAAGCCTCCCTGTATTGCTGAGGCTGTTCTTGAATCTTTGATCATCCAGTCTGAGCCTCCAAATACGGGGTTACAGGATCATGCGATGCCTGGCTAATGTGTCTGTTTGACCCTTTAAATTGCACAGTAAGGCCGGGTGTGGTGGTGCACACTTGTAATCCCTGCGCTTGGGAGGCAGAGACAGGAGGATTGCGCAGGTTCAAAGCCAGCCGTGCAGGCTTAAGAGACCCTGGGAGTGTAGCCCGGAGGTAGAAGGGTTTCCCGGAACCCCAGTACCACCAAAAAAAAAAAAAAAAAAAAAAAAAAAAATTACACATTAAGCCAGGCATGGTGGTGCACGGTTGTAATCCCAGAACTTGGAAGGCTGAGACAGGAGGATCGTGATTTGAAGACAGCCTCAGCAACTTAGTGAGGTCCTTTGCAACTCAGTGAGACGCTGTTTCAAAATAAAGAATAAAAGCCGGGTGTGGTGGGACACGCTTGTAATCCCTGCGCTTGGGAGGTGGAGACAGGAGGATTGCGCAGGTTCGAAGCCAGCCGCGCTGGTTTAAGAGACCCTGTTTCCAAATAAAAAAAATATAAAAATAGGTCTGGGGTAGCCCAGAGGTAGCCCGGAGGTAGGAGGGTTTCCAGCAACCCCCAGTACCACCAAAATAAAGAATAAACAAAAAAATAGAGTTGGGGTGTCGCTCAGAGGTAGAATGCCCCTGGGTTCCATCCCCAGTACTGCAAAAAAAGTATTAATTTATAAATAATTAACATCCCCATATAAGTTCTTATTAGGTTCCTAAGAAAAACAGAAGTTCTGTGAATCTTAGTGACACTTAGACTGCTCTGGTTGTTCAATGACGAAGAAATCACCCACCTGCTAGCTTTTTTTTTTTTTTTTTTTTTTTGGTGGTGCTAGGGATTGAACCCAGGGGCATTCTATCTTCGAGCTACAGCCCCAGCCCTATTTTTTATTCTTTATTTTGAAACAGGGTCTCACTGAGTTACAAATAGCCTCACTAAGTAGCTGAGACTGTCTGCAAACCGCGATCCTCCTGTCTCAGCCTCCTGAATGCTGGGATGACAAGCACTGGGATTACAAGCGTGCGCCACCACGCCCGGCTGATGACTTTTTAAAAGGTGGGACCATTGTGGCTGAGCCTTGCTTTAGCTCTTGGCTTTTTTTCTTCTCTTTTTAAATATGAAGTCTTGCCTCAGCTGCTGAGTGAGGCTCTCAGCAACTTAGTGAGACCCTGTTTCCAAATAAAATATAAAATGGGTCTGGGAGTACAGCCCGGAGGTAGAAAGCCCCTGGGTTCCACCCCAGTACCACCAAAAAAAAAAAAAAAAAAAAAAAAGGTCTTGGTACTAAATCAGATATTACAAAACAGAGCTGTCCAACACTGCAGTCCAAACAGAGCCCGTTGGCATAGTAGTTTCTGGCCAGTGGGTCCCCTCCCTGTGGGTCCCCTCTGTCTTGGCGGCGCTCGGACTCTGGCCATCTTAAATAGCCAGGGTCCGTGCCAGCTTGTCCCACTCTGGTGGGCTCCTAAAGCCTGGCGGCGTAGCATCTTTGCTTTTCTTTTTTCTTTTCTTTTTTCTTTTGACATTGGGGATTGAACCCAGAGACTTTCTCCCTCCAAGCTACCTCCCCAGCCCAATTTTATTTCTTGTTGGGAAACAGGGTTTCACTAGGTTGATAGGAGCCTTGCTAAATCGCCAAGGCTGGCTGTGGGCCTGTGATCCTCCTGTGCCAGCCTCCTAAGTACTAGGAGTAAGGCCTCGCCATCACGCCTCACCCGTCACAGTGGCACCTTTGTGAAGCAGCACCTGCGGGCCTGGTTGTGCTCACTGGGGAGCCGAGCCTGCCGCTTCCCGTGGCAGGTCACTGTGCTGTGTCCAAGCTCGGATCTTGCGTCTTCTTAAGCGCCATGTGTAGATATGTATTTATCTATTTACTGTGGTGCTGGGGATTGAGCCCAGGGGTATTCTACCTCTGAGCTACATTTCCAGCTCATTTTGTGGACGACCTCACTGAGTGGCTGAGGCTGGCCAGGAACTGTGATCCTCCTGTGTCGGCCTCCCGGTACTGCGGTTACTAGCATGTGCCACCATCCCCAGCTCTACGTGCTTTTATGTATGCAGTATGATTACATATGGGCATCCTCTTTGTTAGGTGGGGCGACAACTGCAAGAGGCTTTCCTGCCCTTCAGCACTGCCGTCCTGCTGCTATAGACATGCCCTCCCTCAGGGCATCCCTACACATTTTTTCCCCCAGTACTGGGGATTGCGTCTCGGGACATTCTACCTCTGAGCTACACCCCCAGCCCTATTTGTTGTTGTTGTTGTTGGAACTGGGGGTGGAACCTAGGGGCTTTTCTATCTCTGGGATATACTCCCAGACCTATTTTTTTCTTTTTTCTTTTTTTCTTTTTTTTTTTTTTTCTTTTTAAATGAACCGTACCTGGTGGTGCAGACCTGTAATCCCACTATGTGAGGTTTTGTGTGTGTGTGTGTGTGCGTGTGTGTGATACTGGGGTTGGAACCCAGGGGCTTTCTACCTCTGAGATATACTCTCAGACCTATTTTATTAGGAAACAGGGCCTCACTAAGTTGCTGAGAGCCTCACTAAGTAGCCGAGGCTGGCTTCGAACCTGTGTGATCCTCCTGTCTCGGCCTCCCAAGCGCCGGGATTACAAGCATGCGCCACCACGCCCGGCTCTATTTTATACTTTATTTGGAAACAGGGTCTCACTAAGTAGCTGAGGCTGGCTTCAAACCTGTGTGATCCTCCTGTCTCAGCCTCCCAAGTGCTGGAATTACAAAAGTGTGCCACCACGCCCGGCTCCCCAGCCCTAGTTTTTATTCTTTATTTTGAAATAGGGTCTCACTAAGTTGCAGAGGCTGTCCATGAATTTGGATCCTCTTGTTTCAGCCTTCCAAGTGCTGGGGTTACAAGTGTGTGCCACGTTGCTTATCACATTTTAATGACTAAGTTACAATTAGTTTAAGATTGTTATTGTCTGGTTAATTGGTGGTTGGGTTAATTCTACTACGTATAGTGAATGATGCATACACTTACCAATAGCGTTTTCTAATAACTAGACATGCGTGAGTTACAGTTCTAAATGAATCATTCCTCGGCCTGTGACTAAACAGATATGTATATTTCTTCACATTTATATTTCTATATTACTCTGATACTTCATAGTTATTACAGAGTTTATTTTCCCAGTGGAAAGTGGGCAGGTGGAGATAATTGGTTTTGGATGGATCTTTTGCCTGGGGTCCGTGGGATGGAATTGGAAGCCGGAGAACTATTGCTCTCGAAGAAGCCTCCGCAGAGACAGCTCATCTACCTGGTGTAGGGCCAGTGATGCGCACACTGCTCAGGGGTGTTGGCCATTCCCAGACTCTGCTCGTGTGTGGGGCGTTGGCAGACCTGTCTACGTGTGTGTAGCTGTAACTGCAGGGAGGAGGCCTGTTTCCCAAGTCAGGCTCTGGTCAGGTTGCATTGCTTTGTAGAAGTGGGTTTTTTTTTTTTTTTTTTTTTTTCGGTATTGGGGATAGAACCCTGGGGCATTCTACCTCTGAGCTACACTCCTGGCCCTATTTTTTTTAATTCTTTATTTTGAAACAGGGTCTCACTGAGTTGTGGAGGGCCTCACTGAGTAGCTGAGGCTGTCCTAAACAGGGTCTCACTGAGTTGTGGACGGCCTCACTGAGTAGCTGAGGCTGTCCTTGAACTGCGATCCTCCTGTCTCAGCCTCCCAGATGCTGGGATGACAAGTGTGCACTACACCCAACAGTAGATGTGCTTTGAATGAGCTGTGGAGGGCGCAGTGCAGACGGGTCACACTAAGCCATGAACAGTGGATGCCTTGCAGCAGGTGAGCAGGTGCACGCCAGCGTCCTGGTGGCCCCTCCACCGCCCTGAGCTGCTCCAGGTCTGCTCTGCTCCCCCGGGCTCAGCATTTGGAGCTCAATCTAGGGTCTCTTCTCTGTCCTCAACCTTTGACCTCAGCTGCATTCCGCACAGCTGACCGCCTTTCCTTCCTTTCCTCTCCCCAAACCTTGGGCTTGCCTCTGGTCATGCGTGCTCCTCCTCAGAGCCCTTTGCTGTTGGGTACCAAGTGGGCACGGTGCCCAGGGACCTGGCCCATTCTAGGCGCGGACCTCGCCGAGGCCCTGGCTTCGGCTCCGCGCCCTGCCTGCGATGCTCAGCCCCTTGCCGGCCTCCTGCTGCCCTTGTTCTCTCCTGGTTGCCTGTCCAGCTTCCTCAGGAGCCTGCAACTTTACTACAGCCCTTCACCGCACGCCACACTCTTCCCCGCTGAGGTTCCAGTCCAGGCAGCTTCCGGGTTGTGCCTGGCTGGTCTCCCTGGTCTGCTCTTCCCCAGGACTGATTGTGCACGTAGGGTCAGGGGGTCTGATGCTGCGCTGGAGCTTCCTGCTGCTCAGGGTGGAGAGCAAGTGTGCCCGCTCACTCAGCCCCTGTGCTCCCGCCTCCCTGCCGCCGCCGCTTTGCGCATGGTGATGCCCGATGTGCTCTGCCCTCGGCCTTGCACACCGGCCTCCTCCTCGCTCTCTCCGGGTCTCCGTCCTCAGGCTCCTCCTCGCTTCTCCCTCAGGTCTCATCTGGAGGGCCTGGGGATCGAACCCAGAGGCATTCTACCTTCCAGCCACACCCCAGCCTTCTTGTTTGTTTTGAAGTGGTCTCACTAGGTTGCTGAGAGCATCACTAAGTTGCTGAGGCTGGTCTCCAACCTGCAGTCCTCCTGTCTCAGCCTTCAAGAACTGGGATTCCAGGTGTGCGCCACCTTGCGTGGCTAGCTGAGGCTCTCAAGGTTGCATGACTAGCACTGAAGGGAAGCGGAACTTGATCAAGAAAGCCTAGTTTAAAAAGCAGCAAAACATAAAATTCACGTTGAGAGGCCACGGGTCTAAAACAAAACATACCAGGTGTGGCGGCACATGCTCGTAATCCCAGGATTTCAAAGGGTGAGACGAGGATCGCGGGTTCACAGCCGGCCTCAGCAACTCAGCGCGGCTCTCAGCAACCTGGTGAGACCGTTTCTAAACTGGGAGGACAGCGTGGGTGGTGAGGGTGATTGTAGGCAGACAGCAGACCAGCACTAAGCCGGCTGAGGGCGGTGCAGGCGGAGCTCCGTGCCTCCAGCGTGCTCGCAGCACGCTCCCAGGGTGCTCGCAGGTCAGGGCTGTCTCATGATAGCCTTTCGCTGATGGCGCAGAGGTGACCGTGGGCTGGACGGTGGCGCCTCAGCATGAATCGGACAGTGGGGGCCACCTGCGCTAGAGGTTGCTTTTTGTCACGCACTTCCATTAAAAACTTCATTGCACTTGGGAGTGTCCTTGGTAAAGCCAGGAAAACGAGCGGTTTTTACTAAATCTCAGCCCTCCAGCCAGGTCTTTTCAGCACTCGGCGTGACCACCTTTCTGCTGCGTGTGAGCCTCGTGACTGGCTGGAGGCCTGGCCAGCTGTTGCTCCTCCCTAGGGAGGGCCGGCAGCCGCTCTGGACAGCAGGCTCTGGACAGCAGGCTCGGTGGGCGGGCGGCAGCAAAGATTCCAGTGTGAACCAAGGGAGGGGCTACTTTAAGGAAAACAACTGGCAATATTTGTTGCCAGTAGAAATTTGAGCTATCAGGTGAAAATTGGAGTTTTGGAAAACTTGTATCTTTCCCTTTGAGTCCTTTGGCTGCCTGATACTTAAAGACTCTTTTCATGAGAACAGGTGATATTAATGAGTACAGTTTTTTTTTGACTAGTGTAGAATGAATGTTTCTACTATTGAAAATATTTGCATAATTCAGAACTATTTTCAAATGACCAACACGAGATAACACAAAATTATCCACTGACAAATAGTGCAGTCAAAGGTCTAGTGGCTGGTCTGGTGGCGCCTGCTCTGCAATCCCAGTACTTGGTGGCTGAGAAGGGACGATTGCAGGTTTGAGGCCAGAGTCAGCAACGAGTGAGATAGTGAGACCCTGTTTCAAAACAAAAAATAAAAAGAGCTGGGGGTAGAATGCGGGTTAAATCCCTAGGGTCTGCTCCGCCCCCCAAAAACCAACCAACTAAATAAACACAGACAACCGCCGGCTGTGGCGGCGCACGCTTATAATCCCAGCATTTGGGAGGCTGAGACAGGAGGATCGTGGTTCGCGGACAGCCTCAGCTACTGAGTGAAGCCCTCTGCAACTTAATGAGACCCTGTTTCAAAATAAAGAATAAAAAATAGGGCTGGGGGTGTAGCTCGGAGGTCGAATGCCCCTGAGTTCCATCCCCAGACCCGCAAAAAACAAAACAAAAGCCGGGCGTGGTGGCGCACGCTTGTCATCCCCGCGCTTGGGAGGCAGAGACAGGAGGATCGCGCAGGTTCGAAGCCAGCCGCGCGCGCTGGCTTAGGAGACCCTGTTTCCAAATGAAAATGTAAAAATAGGTCTGGGAGAGTAGCCCGGAGGTAGAAGGGTTTCCAGGAATCCCAGTACCACCAAAAAACAAAACAAAACAAAACAAAACAAAAAAACACAGATAGTATTTTTTTGGAAGAGGGGTACTGGGGATTGAACCCAAAGGCATTCTACCTCTGAACTCTACTCCCAGCCTTATTTTATATTTTATTTTGAAACTGGGCCTTGTTAAGTTGCTGAGGGTCTTGTCGAGTTGTTGGCTTCAAACCTGCCCTCCTCCTGTCTCAGCTTCCCAAGTGCTGGGGTTATAGGTGTGTGTCATCACCTGAGACTAGCAGTGGATTTTCATGTTCATTGGTATGCTTTCACATCGATAAGATGTTCTATTTTATGTACTACTAAGGTTGTTTTTATTTATTAAATTAATTAATTAGTTAATTAATTTTTGCAGTACTGGGGATGAAACCCAGGGGCATTCTACCTCCGAGCTACACCTCCAGCCCTATTTTTTATTCTTTATTTTGAAACAGGGTTTCGCTGAGTTGCAAAGGGCCTCACTAAGTAGCTGAGGCTGGTCGGGAACCGCGATCCTCCTGTCTCAGCCTCCCGAATGCTGGGATGACAAGTGTGCGCCACCACGCCCGGCTTTGTACTACTAAGATTATAACAAAACTCTAGGAAACTACGACTCATGGAATGTTTATTTAGTATCAAAGAATACTGTCAGTCATTTAGATATATTTTATTTTATTTGTTTTGGTGCTGGGAATTGAACCCAGGGGCAGTCTATCTCTGAGCTACGCCTCTAGCTCTTTTTATTGTTTAATTAGAAAGAGTATTGGTAAGTTGTGGAGGGCCTCAGTAAGATGCCCAGTCTGGCCCCAAACCTGTGATCCCCCTGTCTCAGCCTTCCAAGTAATGGGATTATAAGCGTGTGACACCACTCTGGACTCTGTGTGTGTGTGTGTGTGTGTGTGTGTGTGTGTGTGTGTGTGTGTGTCTTTTTTGTGTGGTATTGGGGATGGAACTCAGAGGCTTTCTACCTCTGGGCTATACTCCCAGACCTATTTTTATATTTTATTTAGAAACAGGGTCTCACTAAGTTGCTGAGAGCCTCACTAAGTAGCTGAGGCTGGCTTTGAACCCGTGCGATCCTCCTGTCTCAGCCTCCCAAGTGCTGGGATTACAAGCGTGTGCCACCACGCCTGGCCTTATTTGTATATTTTGATACTTCTGCCTCTATTTGGATATTTTGATACTCCTGTCCCTTGTAACTATGTCTGCGAGACAAGATTTTCCCCCTAGACTTCAAAAAAGCATAATCACAACAGATTGAATGTGGAAACAAATATTAGAATCTAGCTGGCTTCTCAGAAATGTAAGCAGTAGAGGTGTACAAGTATATAAAATCATGCTGCTTCTCATTAGCAGCTTTTGAGGATATGTTTTTCATAGGAATACGTTGTTTGAGCTGGGCGTGGAACAGTCTCCCAAGCTGCTGAGGCTGGCCTCGGACCAGCCTCCCAAGTCCTGGGATTACAAGCGTGTGCCACCACACCCAGCTGCTTTTTTCTGTTTCAATTTCTAACATGGAAGGTCGGCAAACAGAACTCATAAAAAAAGCTCTGTGGAGTTCTTCAGGAATCTTCGCTCCGTAAAGGAGCCTGCTGTCAGGTTGAGAGTTGGGACGAGACTTGTCGGGGCAGTGAGGCTGGAGACGAGGTGGTTGGGCAAAGTGTCAGACAGCGAGCGACTCCAGCTGGCTTTAGCGGGAGCCAGAACGGAACTGTCAGAGTCTCCACCACGTGGAGCTGGGAGATGTTACCTGGAGGATGTCACATGGATTTGTGTTCTGAAAATGTTGGTGTCTCTGGCTGGAGCGCAGGGTTTGGGGAGGGGCGCTGGCGGTGGAAACATTAGGTGGAAAGGGGCCATGGTAATGCAGGTGAGAGACACCATGGCCGGAAGTGGTCGCCGCAGCAGGGCTGGCGCCCGGGCCTGGGCTCTGCTAGCCCAGGTGGACCCGCTGGAGTGGGCGGCAGCGCACCTTCCAGCGGGTGAGCTCTGAGCCAGCCGCTGGCACCTGGCGCTCCAGGTACGCTGCCCTCCTCTGCTCGAGGCCGGTGCTCCAGGTGCGCTGCCCTCCTCTGCTCGAGGCCTGAGCTGCCCTTTGCGTGTCTCCTGCGAGTCTCAGTTGCAGGGATTATTCACCTAGGTTTAAAAAACCCTGCTTTACAGAAATGTGTCCTGTGCCCTCTTGAACGTCGCGCCGTGCAAGTCTTGAAATGGATGCGAACACTTCCTTCTCATTATCACCTTGCAGAATTCTAAGGCTACGGTCTTAGCTAGCTAGCACAGGGGTTGTATGCGGCTGCAGCCCTCCAGGTTCCTCCTCACATTCCAGATACCAGGAGGGACTTGGTCATCACCAGGACTTGTTTAGAGAGCCGGAGTTGGCACTTTTTTTTAAGGAAAGATTAAATATATAGAAAATGCCATTCTAGTAAATTATACTGGTATTGTATGTTGATTCCTAACCTGTCTTAAGCCTTGAACTTGTCAGACACCGGAAGGTGTGACTCTGCAGAGAATTTTTATGCCGTTAGAGGCAGGAGAGGAAATAGCTCAAGAGGAGACAGTCACCGACAGTAAATTTCAACTTTATCCAGCCATTAGTACTTCTTTTCAGATGTGTCTTTTTTCTCTACTAGTATTATTTTGTCTGTTTGTTTATTTTTTGTGGTACTGGGGATGGAACTCAGGGGCATTCTACCTCTGAGCTACACCCCCAGCCCTATTTTTTATTCTTTTTTTTTTTTTTGGTGGTACTAGGGGTGGAACCCAGAGGCTTTCTACTTCCGGGCTATACTCCCAGACCTTTTATATTTTATTTGGAAACAGGGTCTCACTAAGTTGCTGAAAGCCTCACTAAGTAGCTGAGGCTGGCTTCGAACCCGTGCGATCCTCCTGTCTCAGCCTCCCAAGCGCGGGGATTACAAGTGTGCACCACCACGCCCGGCTTATTCTTTATTTTTGAAACAGGGTTTCATTAAGTTGCAGAGGCCTCACCAAGTAGCTGAGGCTGTCCGCGAACCGTGATACTCCAGTCTCAGCCTCCCGAATGCTGGGATTACAAGTGTGTGCCACCACGCCTGGCTGTTTATTTATTGAATTGGGGATTGAACCCAGGGCATTCTACCTCTGACTTATAATCCCAGCCCTATTTTATTTTTTTTTGTTTTGAAATAAAGTCCCTCTAAGTGCAGAGGGCCTCACTAAGTTGCTGAGGCTGGTCTTGAACCTGAACTCCTCCTGTCTCAGCTTCCCAAGTACTGAGATTACAGGTGTGCACCAGCACACTGGCTGATACAATTGATTCTTATAAACATTGTAGTACCATTTATATAGAGAGTTGGGCATTGGGGATGGTATGAGGTATCAGGGGACACAGGACCTTGGCTGCGGGCCTTGAGGAACTTCTTATTAGAGAAAAGTGACATCTGTATATACAGTCAAGCAGAAGCGCAGTGCAGCAGCTGCTCGTCTGCAGCTGAGGTAGTGCTTTAAGGACTTCTGTGGACCTTTGCAAGGCGTCTCTTGTGCACGAGGCGCCTGCCCAGCCTGCGATGGATAGCTCTGTGCTTAGTGGAGTGGTGGGTGCAGGGCCTTACACAAGGCAGGCACGTCACAAGCTGCCCTAAAGCGAGCTTGCTGAAGACCAGCCCCAGCCCAGGAGACAGCCTGGCCGGCGCTCTTGTCTCCAGGCCTTCCCCGGTCACCGCCCACCCGGAAGCTGCTCTCCTGGCCCTGGACTTGATGGCTGTGCTCGGGTTCTGCTTCTTTCACTCCGCCTTCCTTGCGGGAGACTCAGTGGAGCTCTGCGGCTGAGCTCATCTTCCTCCTGAGCACGGCACTCCACTGTACAGCAGCTTGTGGATGGACACGTGGGTGGTTGCCAGCATCCAGGCTGTTAAAATTGTTCTGCAGTGAGCCGTCATTTGGATGTCTTTGGGAACCTGTGCATTTAGTTGTCTTGGGGACAGATGGATAGGAAGAGAAGTGCGAGGTGATGATACTGGGCCTGTACCACCAGTTGTTTTTCAAAGATCATGTCCATCAGTGTTGAGAACCAGAGTCCTGCTGAGGGCCGGTTCCCCCACAGGCTTGCCAGCCCTGGAAGCGCTCGTGATCTTGCGGTGTGCTGGGAGGAAAGCCTGGAGGCTGCCCTGGGAGGCATTGGGAAGTCGCTGTTACACAGTAGAGCCTTCGTAACTATTTGTTGCATCCCGGGCCAGGCCCTTGGTGACTTTGATACATGTTTTGGTGGCCGAGAATTAGAGAAACTGAAGTGCTGGGATAGTTGTCCTGAGGCAAGAGGAGGGGAGGCGCGGGCGTCCTTCCTCCAGTGAGTGGTGGTGGAGGTACAGGAAACAAATGTTCCCTCTGAAGGACTGGAAAGGTGACAGGGAGAGGAGCGCGGCTGTGGGTGGGTGGGTGGTGGGGAGCCCCAGGCCTGCAGGTAGAGCAGATGCAAGAGTGCCCGAGCTGTCCAGCATCCCATTATGAGGTAGCGCTCTTCCACATGGAGTGGTCTAATTCCCACAAGCCCGGGGCAGCAGGGTTCTTAGCGCCGAGTCCACAGCCCTTCAGGAGGGCTGCCGGCCTATGCTTTCCTGGGCGTTAAGGAGGAGAGCCCCGGGCTTCACAGCTGGGGTGTCCCAGTGTCCACATGGCTTTCTTCTTAGGGTGCAGCTTTTGTGGTGACTTCCCATTGGCCCGAAGTCCCTCCTTACGGATGGGCAGTCTTGATGGGATTTTTGAGGATTGCAGTTTTTAGTGAGAGTGTTTGGGCATCTGGCTGGCTCTGCAGCACCCTCGTGGTTTCTCTTGGCTTCAGTGTCTTCACCTGCAGACTGGGTCAGGACTCCTTACCTCATGGCGCGTGGTCGGGATTCAAGGGGAGTCCTGTGAAGGACCTGGGCTGCTTGATGCAGATGGCGGGTCCAGGAGGCGGGCGTGTTGTTCTGAGCTGCACGGACCTGGCCCTTGGTGTTTTGTCCACGTGCTTGTACGGCAAGGCCAGTGGCCTCGCCCTGCCGCGCAGTGGCTTAGCTATTGCGAGTGTTGGGAAGAGAGCAGCGAGCTGCGCCCGGGTTCCCACCAAGGGCGGGGGCAGAAGTTGCTCAGCAAAGACCTTGGGCTTCTTTCCTCTTCTTTCAACCCTTTACATGGCTGCCCCTCTCTAGCCTAGGACGGAGCTCTCCTGAGCACGCAGAGTGAGGGGTAAATTCATCAACGGTAGACTTTATGACACACTTCCATCAGTCACTGTTTGTGAACATGCCACGGAAATGAACTCATTCTTGCAGGCCGCCACCACGAGTATCAGGCATCTAATAATAGCTTTCGCGCTCTCTTCCGAGGTCAGCGCCATTCCGTTCAGCGTGCGTATTTGTCAGTGCTCTTGTGATAGCAGTTCTGGGCGTCTTGCAGGTGAGACAGGTGGAGAGATCGCTATCGTGCCCCCTCTAACGAAGGTGACACTTATTCCTGTAGTGCGTGGTCTGAAAGTGGCTGCTTGGGTTCAACAGTAGCTACCTGAAAAATTTTCTGAGGGTGGCCCTCTGTGTGGAACTGAGGATTGAACCCAGGGCATTCTACCTCTCAGCAGTATCGCCAGCCCTATTTTATTTTGACACAGGGCCTCATTTTTAATTTTGAAACTCAACCTCAGCCTTGCCTGAGTTTGCCTGTGAACCTACAGTCCTCCTGTGTCAGCCTCCCAAGTACTGGGATTCCAAGTGTGCACCACCACGCCCGGTGAGCATGGCCTTCTGAGAGCTGCTGGCTGGTCTTTGATTTTCTTTCTTTCTTTCTTTCTTTCTTTCTTTCTTTCTTTCTTTCTTTCTTTCTTTCTTTCTTTCTTTCATACTGGGGATGGAACACAGGGGCATTCTACCTCTGAGCTATATTCTCAGCCTGATTTTTTATTCTTTATTTTGAAACAGGGTCTCCCTAGGTTGTGAAGGGTCTCATTAAGTACCTGAGGTTGGCCGCGACCTTGCATCCTCCTATGTTATCTACCTCCGATACACTCCCAGCCCTATTTTATTTTTATTTTGAAACAGTCTAGCTAGGCTAATGAGTCTTACTACTTGCCGAGACTACTGTTCTCAAATCTGCAGTCCTCTTGTCTCCGCCTCCCAAGTACTGGGATTACAGACATGTACCACCGTTCCTGGCTTATGGTAATGTGTTCTAGTGCTGGTCTTAATTTTAAACCATGGCTTCTAAGTTTTAATTTATTTTATTGCCATATTAAAGTCACTTATAGTTTTCACCGCACTCTATATATTTGAGAGGTAGTGATCAGATTATTTTTGATGGGGACTTTGAGAAGAGTTTTATGCTAAGTCGATTGTGGTTGATTCTGTATATTATTTTTTCTTTATTTGGTTACTTATACATAGAGATGTGTTTTGAAAGTAGTATGGATATTTTCATAAGTGGAATGACTGTGCAATTGTCTATACAATTGCGAGCCTATTTTAAAATCTAGGAATAATAAATCCAAGCAAGTATGAAGAACTGGCATTTCCCAGTTTTCTCTAAGACCGGTTGCTGCGGCGTCCAGCCACTTCTCACTTGGTGTTTATTGCATGCACAGGGCTGCTGCCTGTCAGTGGAGAAGGTTATGTACATTGGGTGTCTCACACAGCAGACTCAGTGCTCTAGTACTGATGCAGAGTCCATCTGCTGGGCCCAGAGGGTCCCAAGACACGCCACTAACTAAAAACACAGAGACAGCCCGGTGTGCTGGTGCGCACTTCTGATCCAGTACTTGGGAGGCTGAGGCGGGCATCTGCACTCTGTGGTCTCCGTTGGAGAGGTGCCACTGGGTCTTGTTCTGGCAGGACGTTCATCTACTTGTGGTTCCGCGTTACTCATTCAAGGTTTGTTTTTTATTCTAAAAGCGGGTCTAGGTCAGGGATTGGCCACGGTAGCCCGCAGTCCAAATGTGCCCCTCACTTATTTTTGGAAATAGCCTTTGGAACACAGCTGCGTCATTTGTGTGTAGCCTGTGCTGCCGTGGGAGTGTTGCAGAGCTGGGAGGACTGACCCTTGAAGCCCAGCTGTTTACTCGGCCTCCTGCATACCAAGCCCGAGGGCCGAGCCGGAGCAGCCTTCGCTGCTGGCCTGTGCTGGCCTGCGCCCGGCCAGGGCCTCGTGCTGTGTCTGTGGGATGTGCCGACGTTTTGGTGTTTGTGCCTCTTGACGTCTTTTTTCCTTGGTGGTCCTGGGGATTGAACCCGGGCACTCTCCTCTGAGCTACACCCCGGCTGAGGCTGTCCTTGAATCTGCCATCCTCCTGTCTCAGCCTCCCGTGTACGGGGTTACAGGTCACGTAGCTCCCTCTCCCAAGTTAACCCTTCATAGTTAACAGCTGGCGGGCGTTGGAGTCGTCCTTCACTGGACCTAACTTCTCTTTCCCAGTGCAGTCTCACTTTCCAAGTTCAGTCTTCCATTCAGGTTGAAGAGTCTTTGTATGAAATGACTGTGCAGACTCGAGTCTGCGGGAGCTCCGCCTGCGGTCTCCAGTGGAGTCCCCAGTGGGGCGCCTCCCCCTCTGGACAGGCATTTGCATCTCATTTGGGCTTTGCAAAGCCAGGAGGGTCAGAGGTGACACTGAAATACTTGTTAGACATGCAGGAGGATTTAGGCTCTCAGAACCAAATCCCTCCCAGTGGCCTTACATCTCCAAACCGGGCACTTTGTCACGCAGTTCCGGATTTGACTTGGTACCTCGAGAGCTTAGTTAATTATACAAAATCCTCTCTGGTGCTGACAGCAGTTGGAGCCCGAGAGGAGCTGTCCTGCGGCTTCTTTCCCTTACCTGCTTCACTCAAGGAGATCAAAACATCCATTTACGATCGAGCTGACCTGCCGCCAGGGAAGCGGACCTCCCGCACTGGAAGTGCGTGGCGTGTCCTGCCCGGCCGCCCCACTCTCCTTCGAGAGGCAGAGGCGGCCTTCCTTCTTTGGTAGTAATTATTTCTTCCCTTTTCTACCTGCGCACACTTCTCTAGAGCCCCACTCCAGCTTTCCCTGTTTTGAAGTCTGCACAGTGGTGGCCTGTGCTTCCTGGCTGCTCTGGAGATGTCTAGCACTCACCCCCCGCCCGTGTTGAATCTGCTTGTACGTAATTCCTCTCCACTTCTGTGGAAGATCTCCTCGCGTGGATGTCTCAATTTAGTCATTCTCCCTACTGCTGAACATGGAAACGAGCATTCTTACATTCTAGAAGCTGCTGAGGCTGGCCTCAAACCTGTAATCCTCCTGTCTCAGCCTTCCAAGTACTGGGGTTACAGGCATGCACTACCATGCCTGGCTTGAATTTTCTTTTCTCTCTCTTTCTTTCTTTCTTTCTTTCTTTCTTTCTTTCTTTCTTTCTTTCTTTCTTTCTTTCGTGGTACTGGGGAATGGAACCTAGGGGCATTGTACCTCTGAGCTATACCACAGCCCTATTTCTTATTCTTTACTTTGAAACAGGGTCTCTTTAAGTGTGTGCCACCATGCCCAGCTCTGTTCTTTTTTTTTAAGCTGATTTGAAGAGCGTTTATATATTTTGGATATATAGTAAGAATACCTTTCTTGCTGGTCGTGGTGGTGCACGCTTGTAATCCCAGCATTTGGGAGGCGGAGACCAGAGGCTCGCCGTTCATGGACACTCTCAGCTACTTAGTGAGGCCCTTTGCAACTCAGTGAGCCCTGTTTCAAAAAATAAAAAGATTAAAAAATAGGGCTAGGGGTGTAGCTCAGAGGTACAATGCCCCTGGGTTCCATCCCCAGTACTGCAAAAAAAAAAAAAAAAAAAACAAAACAAAACAAAAAAAAAACCCCAAAAACCAAAAAAACAAAAAACCCCAAACCAAACCCTTTCCTTTCTGTGTCATCTCTAAGAGCTTTACGCTTGCCTTACCGCTAGCGTAAGACCCAGCCGCCTGTCCCCCTCACATGGCTACGGAGCTGGCTTAGTAAATTCTCTGGAAGCCTGTCTTTTCTGCTGCCTGCTGCGTACTCTCTGATGCATCTGTGCAGGCGCAGGTCTGTTTCTTTCCCTTTGTCCCGCTGGTCTGCTTCAGGTACTGGCGCTTTATTGAACACTGTGAAGACAGGCCTCACGTTTATTTATTTTCTCTTTTCTTTTTTTTTTTTTTGTTTTGTACTAGGGATTGACCCCAGGGGAGTTCTACCTCTGAACTACACCTCCAGCCCTTTTATTTTGAAACACAGGGTCTTGTGAGGTTGCTGGGGGTCCTGCCGCATTACGGAGGCTGGTCTGAAACCTCCCAAACCCCGGGACTTCCATGCCTGGCTCAGCTCGTGTTTGAGAAGGTCTTGACTGTTCTTGTTCTTGTGCACTTCATATCAATTTAGGAGGTAGCTTGTCAAGTTCAAGTAAACAAAATCTCTTGGGCATTGATTGAGATTGCACGGAGCCTGTGCATTACTTTGGGGAGAATTGACATCTTCACAAGGCCGAGCTTCCCAGCTCACCAGCATGGATGGCATCCTGTCTGTGGCATATTTGGTTGATCGGTCATCCTCGATTCTCTGGAATAGTCACTTGCTTCCCCTGCGGAAGGCTTGCTTCTCTTTTGTGGACATTCTTTTAGGTGCTTGATAGTATATCTCAACAGCACCTTTAAGACCCACGCTTATAAATGCCGCTGGCATTTGAGAATCCGCTGTATTGTTGTGTGTTGCATGTAGGCGGTATTCAGGACATCTCCGCCCCCGGGAGAGTGAGCATCTCTCTCGGGAGAGGGTCTGTGCGCAGCTCCTCGCCCCCAGCCGCCACAGGGCAGCTGCACCTGCGTTTCTTCCTGGCCTTTAGTCCCATTCTAGAGCTCAGGTCAGGAGGGCGCCAGGAGTCCTCCACTGCGACCAGTGGCTGATTTAGGTCCTCTCCCCTCCACCCAGCCTGGGGGCAAGTCCCAATTCATGCCCCTTCTAGTACTGGGGATCAGATAGGGCGTTCTGTCTCCACATCACACTTCTATCCCTCCCCTTTTCATCTGAAGCAAGCTCTCACTCTGTTGCTGAGGCTGGCCTCATATCTACAGTCAGTCTCAGTCTCCCCAGTACAGAGCTTACACGCCGTGGCCACCGCGTCGTGTTGGTCAGGATTGGGCTGATCAGTTCCACGAATGCTCGGGAGGACTTGCCAGTGAGCCATGTTATCCTAAGGTGTTCTGCGTAAAGAAAGAATATGGTTATAATTTAGTCTTTTACAATGGCTTTATGGTTTTAAGTCAGTTTTGGTAAGCTACATTTTTAGAGGACTTTGCCCATTTTGGGCACGTCTCAAATTTATGGGTAGAAAGTGGCTCCTGATGCTGTGCTCCTGCTCCGTCCCTGACGTTGCCAGCTCTGTCTGCCAGCTCTCAGGGGACTGAGCGCCCATTTTGTTGGTCTTTCAAATAACTAGGTTTTGGCTATCTTGATGCTCTATAGTATGTTTATTAGTATCTCATTAATATGTTTTTAAATCTTTTTTTTTTTGTGATAACGGAGGGTGGAACCCAGGAGGTTTTCTACTTCGGGGCTATACTTCCAGACCTATTTCTTTTATACTTTATTTGGAAACAGGGTCTTGCTAAGTTGCTGAGAGCCTCACTAAGTAGCTGAGGCTGGCTTCGAACCTGTGCGATCCTCCTGTCTCAGCCTCCCAAGCGCGGGGATTACGAGCATGAGCCACCATGCCCGTCTCATTTTTTAATATATACGTGGTATTGTTATATATTGTTATATATTTTTAATATGTGCGGTACTGGGGATGGAACCCAAGGGTATTCTATCTGCAAGCAACACCCCCAGCTCTATTTTTTCTTCTTTATTTTGAAACAGGGTCTTGTTGAATTGCAAAGGGCCTCTCTAAGTAGTGGAGGCTGTCTGTGAACCACGATCCTTCTGTTTCAACCTCCCAAATGCTGGAGTTATGAGTGTGTGCTATATGCCTGGCTAATCTTATTTTTTTGTGTGTGGTATTGGGATGGAAATCAGGGATTCTACCTCCAAGCTACACCCTCAACCCTATTGTTTTTTCTTTTTTTTAACTTTGAAACAAGGTCTCACTAAGTTGCAAAAGGCCTAGCTGTCAGCAAAGGACAATCCTCCTGTCTTGGTCCTCCAAATGCTGGGATTATAAGCATGTGCTACCACGCCAGCCCAACTCATCTTAATAATTTATTCTTTGTACTTTTCTTGTGTTTCTTTTTGTTTGTTTGCAACTTGGGATGAACCCGAGAGTATTCTATCCCTGAGCTACAGCCCCACAGCTATTTTTATTTATTTATTTATTATTATTATTATTTTTTGGTGGTACTGGGGCTGGAACCCAGAGGCTTTCTACCTCTGGGCTATACTCCCAGACCTTTTTTATATTTTTATTTGGAAACAGGGTCTCACTAAGTTGCTGAAAGCCTCACTAAGTAGCTGAGGCTGGCTTTGAACCCGTGCGATCCTCCTGTCTCAGCCTCCCAAGCGCGGGGATTACAAGCATGCGCTACCATGCCCGGCTTCCCACAGCTATTTGTAAAATTTTCTATTTTGAAACAGCATTTTGCCAAGATGCTAAGGCTGGCCTTGGACCACACACTCCTCCTTTCTCAGCCTCCCAAGTGCGGACACTGCAGACGTTTGCCACTCTGGTGGCTTCTCCCTGCCTGATTCTTGAGATGGACACTCACCTTATTAGTCTTCAGCCACGTTCCGTTACCACTATATGTATTTAGTTCTAGGAATTAAATACATGGCTGCATTCAACAAATTTTGATATGTAATATTTTGTTATTGTTCACTTCAATTATTTCATTTTTCACTTTGACTTCATTAATGTGCTGTTTAAAAGTGATTTGTCTGAGACAGAATCTCAGGTTCAAGGGCAGCCTTAGCAAGTCGTGAGATTCTCAACAACCTAGCGAGACCCTGTCTACACACAAGAAATAAAATCGGCCTGAGTGTTGTAGCTTGAAGGTAGAATGCCCCTGGGTTCAATCCCTAGTACCACACACACACATACACAAAGTGTTGTATAATTTTAAACATAGGGGATTTTTCTAAGGTTTAGTTTTGTTTTCTTAATTGCATCTGATCAGAGACGGTCTGATTTCATCTGGGCGCTGGCACATTTGTGCTATCTAGGGGGGCCCTTGACATCATTGGCACATGCGGATGGCGCCCTCTAGTGTTCTGGGCATACGGAGATACAACTCCTTGTGTCCGGCTGTGCGTGCGTGTGTGTGTGTGTGTGTGTGTGTGTGTGTGTGTGTGTGTGTGTGTTTAGGCTTTGGAATTTATTGAGCTTTGCTGTTAGACCTGCATATGGTCAGTTTTGTAATGGTTCTTCTCCTGGAGTGTGCTGTGTCCACAGTTGGCGTGCGTTCTCAGTGTCCATTGGTCTAGGCTGTCTCTGTGGCCTGCAAAGCATCTATGTCTTTACTGACATCTGCCTACCTCGAACAGTAAAAGGCATCTATGTCTTTCTGACATCTGCCTACCTCGAACAGTAACCGAGTGAGGTGTATAAAACCTCTGAGCAATACCCCCAGCCCTATTTTTATTTTTATTTTATTTTTTGCAGTACAGGGGATGAAACCCAGAGACATTCTATCTCTGAGTACACCCCGAGCCCTATTTTTTATTCTTTATTTTGAAGCAGGTTCTCGCTGAGTTGCAAAGGGCCTAAGTAGCTGAACTGTGATCCTCCTGTCTCAGCCTCCCGAGTGCTGGGTTACAAGGGTGCGCCCCGCGCCCGGCTTCACTGCTAAACCTTGATGCCTTTGTCTTCCTTTCTTCCCAGCGCCCTACGCGCTCATCTTAACTCCCATAGCTATTTAGAAAAGCAGGGCTGGACGCCCGGGAAAGCCTGGCTTCCTCATCATCACGCCGTGTCCGGATCTCAGTTCTTTTTCCAGGAGAATCATTTGGAATCACACACGTTTCTTCCTGGGACACACCTGTAACTTCTATGGTCACACTTCTACTGTGGGATATTTAGGCTGTTTCTGGTTGTCCAGTATTATGAAGCATGGGGTGATGCGATTCTTTGTCCAGCTTTCTGGTCGTTTTCTGAGTGCAGTCTCAGAAGTGGCATGAAGGATGCGAACCCGGCGGGGCAGGCGGTGCTGCTCCCTGCGCCCCAGCGCAGCCCTGCCGTGGGGAGGCTCTGGGGGAGCGGCTGCGGGATCATTTCCTGGTTCAGTCCTCACGCCCAAGTATTAGTGTGGCTGGCCATTTCTACTGTGCTTATGAGTCGTTTTAGTTGCTTGTGTTATGTGTTTATGCCTTTGCCCATATCTGAGTACAACAGTGGGAGACAAGCTGTGTGACATTAACACTGATTCTGTAGCCATCCTGTTTGTAACTCTTTTTTTTTGGAACGTGCTATTCTCCTGTCTCAGCCTCCCAAGTGCTGGGATTACAAGCGTGCGCCACCACGCTTGGCTTGGGGCATTCTACTTCTAAGCTGCATCCCCAGCCCTATTTTATTTTTATTCTGCAACAGTCTTGCTAGGTTGATGAAAGTCTATTTGCCGAGGCTGTCCTAGAATCTGCGATCCTCCTGTGTCAGCTTCCAAGTACCGGGCTGACAGGCGTGGGCCACCAACCTGGCTCAGTGTTGTAGGTCTTAGGGGCTGGAGAGACGTCCCTGGAAGTGCAGCGTGGGGCCCAGAGACTTACCCTTCCTTGAGGCCAGTGCTACCATTCCCAGTCCTTGGCTGAGGATGTGGAAGCATGCTTACCAGGTCTCCTGATGATGCAGAATTGGGGAGCAGAGGTTCTACAGTGGATGAGAATCATGGCTGTCCTGATGTTGGAAGCATGGTTCTGGGGGATGTGGGAGGTCCTGCTTTATTTAGGTCTCTCCCTCTCTCCTCCCTCCTTCTCTCCCCCTTCTACAGCTCCATCCCTCTTCCCTTCCTTCCGTAAGTGCAGGTGAGCTCCCTTTCTCTGTTCCCTTTCATTGAGTGTTAACAGTCCCCCTGGCAAGACTGGGACTGGGAAGCCAGTGGCTGTCCCTCCAGGATGGTGTCCCTCTGGGGTGGTGTCCCTCCATGGTGTCCTTCCATGGTGTCCCTCCAGGGCAGAAGGATTGTGTGTTGTTTTGTTCTGGACCTTCATTTTTTTTTTTTTTTTAAATTTTGTTTGTGGCATTGGGGATGAAACCCAGGGGCATTCTCCCTCTGAGCTGTTATCCTCCGGCCCAGCTTTCATTAGAAGCGGGATTTCACTAACTTGTGGAGGGCCTCCGAGGTTGCTGAAGCTGGCCAAGACCCTGAACCTGCAATCCTCCTGCCTCAGTCTCCCAAGTCCTGGGCTGGGCCTTCTGCTTGTGGCATCCCCAGAACTTGCTGTGAGAGAAGAGATCTCTAGGAAGGGTCCCCAGGAAGTCCCACACAGATGTGCAGACTCCATTCATGACCAATCAGGTTCTTGACATGTGACAGAAAAGAACCTTAGCGTGTGTCGACTGGGGCACAGGGGCCAGGGAAGCAAGGGGTGCGCGTGGACGGGAGGGCACGGCCACCTCGAGAATGGCAGATGCCTCCTTGGGCGTCTTGGCTTTTCTTGGTTTATTTTTGGTACTAGAGGTTGAACAGAGGACAGTCTACCTCTGAACTACACTCCCAGCCCCTTTTAATTTTAATTTAGTTTTTATTCTTTTTTTGTGGTGCTTGGGATTGAAAGGGGCATCATACGGGGATTCTAGGCATGCGTCACCTCCCCTAGCTTTAGACCTCACTTTTATTGGAGACCTTTCAGGGGAACTGGAGGCCACCTCCTGAAAGATAAAGGATTTCTTTTTTTTTTTTTTTTCCTTCGGGTCTGTGGATGGAACCCAGAGGCATTTGACCTCCAAGCTACACCCCCTGCCCAATTATTAATTCTTTTTATTTTGAAACTGGGTCTCACTGAGTTGCGGAGGGCCTCACTAAGTAGCTGATGCTGTCCTTGAACCGGGATCCTCCGGTCTCAGCCTCCCGAATGCTGGGATTACAAGTGTGCGCCACCGCGCCCGGCTAGATAAAGGATTTCTGTGTTGCTAGAAAGGTGCTTGATATGGTGGGAGGATGGAGAACAGGCACACTTATTAGAAGTCTAGCTTGGCTGACTCCTGGCTTTGTGGCCTTAGTGATTTATTATTCACTCAAAACATTGTTCCCCGCTGGGCGTGGTGGGCACGCTTGTAATCCCAGCATTCGGGAGGCTGAGACAGGAGGATCGCGGTTAGTGGCCAGCCTCAGCTACTTAGTGAGGCCCTCTGCAACTCAGTGAGACCCGGTTTCAAAATAAAGAATTAAAAACGAGGGCTGCGGGTGTAGCTTGGAGGCACAGTGCCCCTGGGTTCCATCCCCAGCACTGCAAAGGAAAAAAAAATTTGGTTCCTGCATGATAGGAATTGACCGCGCTCCCACAGGGGGTGAGTTTGTAAAGGAGTGATGTCATTGGAGCTGCTGCTTGGCCTGACCCCGGAAAGTTGCCTGTGTGGACCAGGGATTCCTGGGACCCCGACGCTCCCCACGCATACCTGTGTGCATCGCTGGTGCCTCCACGTGGGAGAAGGCGATAGCAGGCAGGCGAGTTGGCTTTAATGTTTGCCAGAGTTTTTTTGCCTCAGTTCAGCTCTGAGTACATGTGCAGCAACTGCCCACCAGCTCGTCAGTTAGCCGATGGGACCGGCCACCTGACTCCAGGGTGTTGTCCTGCCTGCACACTGGGCGCCCGTGGGCCAGGAGGAGGCTCCGGGTAGAGCCGGGCACCAGCCACCCGCTTTTCCTCCCTCCAGTGGGGCGACGGTGTTGGCCTCCTGAGCGGTGGTGAGGTGCAGGAGTGACGCGCCTCATTCTCCCAGGTGCCGGGCCCTCCCAAGAAGGGCGTTGGGAAACCCTGCGTGCTCCCCTCATGTGACTCTGCTCTCTCTAGATCAGGTCGGCCCTGGGCAAGCAGAGATTTGCGGTTTTTGTTTTGGGCTTTGTTGAGTGGAGAGCGCCACCCTGGTGCTAGTGAAGGGAGGTTCCGGTGGCACCTGGCTGCTGCTGCTTTACCTGCCTACACCCGCCTTCTCCTTGCCAGCTCTGGGGCTGCTCTGCAGCTCGGGGATGGGGAGGCGGAGCCCGGCAGGGGCAGGCTGGGCCAGGCAGGGGCAGATTTTACCTTTAGGTTTGTTTTGTTCTGGACCCCGAGTGCTTGGGGAAGGGGATCACGAGCATCCTCGGTTGCACTTTGACGAAGTTTGCTTTTTATTGGTCTGCCTCCACCAAGAGCTACAGAAAACTGCTCACCTGGGGGTTCTGAGGAGGCTTATGTTGTGCAAAAGTTTTCTTTGAACTTTTAAGGTCAGAGCTCAAGGGAACTAAAAAAATAAAAAATAAAAAAATAAACTTTACAGGGTGACTCATAAGTAAGTGCCTTTAAAGATGAGTAGAATTTACCTGGGAAGTATCCCTGTGGAGGTCTGCCCACGAGGAGGGAGAGGCCTCTGCTGCGAGTCTGTGTAGTCAGTCTGCACGGAGTGAGGGCCAGCGGGAGCGGGTGTCGTTGCGCTGACTCGCCTGCCTGCGTGGTCCCAGTAAGATGGCGGGCAGATCCTCTTCATTCCCGCCCCGCCTGCCCCCTCCCAGGGCAGCTGACTGCGTACTTAGTCGGCTCACTTCTGCCGTTTGGAGAATGGATGCCATCAGTGTGTTACTACTTTGATCTATTATTTATTTAGAAAATTTTTTATCATGAGAAATGGGAATTATGTTTTGAACTTTGAATTCAATCAAGGCTTTGGTTGCGGGTGAGTCATGAAACTTTATTAAAACAAATGATCTCAGGCATGCTGGATGTTTACTGATGCGGCGTTACCAGAGTCGAGACGTTTCAAATGAGCCACACGTTATTTATATGAACTCATAAAATACCGGGAGCGCGAGCAAGAGCTGCCGTGGCTGGGTTCTGCATCATTCCCGGCTCTCCACACTTCAGGAGGCGGGACTGCGCTTCTAAGGGACAGGTGGAGAAGGCCGGGAGCTTAATCGTGGAAGGCGTCCCTCGGTTTACAATACTGCTGCTGCTGGAGCCCTTTAGCTCAGTTTTCCTTGGTGTCTGAACGACACATGGCCGCCGTGCCTGTGGGGCCCTCTCTGGCTGCACGTCTCGGGCCCTGTGCACAGCCTCTGCAGCAGGTGGCCCTTGTTGGCGCATTGCTCTTTACACCTGGGTGTATGTGCCTTCAAACATATAATTTAGCGCAGTCATGTTTTTCAGAGTGATTTTTACTTACAGTCATTTGCATTTAAAAGTAAGATGTTTTATAATACGTAATTATAAAAAGAAAGCTGAAGATACATATGAGGTAGAAATACTTTTTATTTGTATTTCAAACAATTTGAATGTCCACTAAACAGGTTCAACATTTGTCCTATTTATGAAAAATATTTATTCCGAGCTGGGCATGGTGGCACATGCCTGTATTCCCAGTACTTGGGAGGCTGAGACAGGAGGATCACAGGTTTGAAGCCAGCCTCAGCAACTTAGTGAGGCTCTCAGCAACTTGGTGAGACCCTATTTCCAAATAAAAATAATAAAATGGGCTGGGGTGTATCTTGGAGGTAGGATGTCCTAGGTTCGACCACCAGCACCCCCCCCCACCTCCTGGATCTGCTTCCCCATACGGTATGTATGGCGTGTGTTCTAGGTACGCATGCGGCCTGCTCGGGATTCTTCATGCTTTGCGTTAAGTATTGTTTTGCGGCCTCTGCGCCCGCGTCCTCGTGGCGGCTGTGAGCTAGTGTTCCCAGCATACATCATGATGCTGTTTGCAGTTTGTCAGAAGGCGCCCTGCGCTCGGGCAGCTGGAGGGGCTGAGGCAGGGTGTCAGGAACCTGTGAGGGCATCAATCCTCAGTTTCTGGCACAGATTTAATTGTTTGCTTCGACTGGGAAGCCATACGTTAACTTCTGCTTCAGCCCAGCCTGATCGCTCTACAGATGCTAGCTCTATACAGGCCTATTTGTCTCTGAAATTGAACCTGAGAGACAAAAATTCACATTGGAGTTGTCAGGGATTTTGCTAAATTGCGACTCATTGAGCTGATTGGATGCCTTCTACCTGCCCAGGTGATCCCTTCTGTAGCGATCGCGTCCCGATCACGGTACCATATGGGGAGAGTTGCCTTCAAAGACGTGGGTTTCTGTTTTTCATTTCACCAAAATGTCGCACTCGAGCTTTCTTTTGGGAACATGACAGTGAAGAATTAAGTTTGCTCGGGCAGCCTGTGCTCGGGGCTGTGGACCTCGGCTCGGGGACTCGCACGCCCTGCTCAGCCCGCCCTGCCTCCCGCGCTCTGCTCGGGCACCTGCCCTGCGGGACAGCCCCACCCGGCCTGCCCTTCCCCTGGAGCTCTGTGTTCCTGCCTCCAGTGCCCTTGGTGTTTCTCAGGTCCTCACACTTCATTACTGTGGCTGTCCTCCTTCCTCACACTAGGCCTTACAGTGTGGATGGTGAGGAAGCCCGAGCAGCAAGCTTCGGGAGGGGCTGTGCTCGGAAACTCTGGAATGAAACAAGGAGCCACCACGGGCACTTCATCGGTTTCCGTAACCTTCTGAGCTAGAAGGATGTGCTGAGCTGGGCATGGGCATGGTGGTGCAGCCCTGTCATCCCAGGGCTTGGGAAGCTGACACGGGAGAATTGCAAGTTTGAGCCAGCCTGGTTAGTATAGTGAGACCCTGTGTCCAAATGAAAATGCCCAGGGGTGCGGCTCAGTGGTAAGAGCGGTTCTGGAGTCAGTCCTCAGCAGCAGCAGCAGCACCAGCAAAACAAAACCCAAAACCTCCGAAAAACTCAAAAAACAAGAACAACAACAAGGAAACCCCAAAACATGAAGAACGTAGACGCTGTTCCACATACAGAAGAGCCCTGGAGCAGGTGCGCGGTGGAGCAGATGCCTCACAGCAGCTGGCCCTTGCCGTTACACTTTATCAGCTGGATGTGCATGCCCTGATAATATGGCTTGGCTGGCCTTTGGATTTTATGCAGGTGCTCCGTGCCCTTTTGGCCGTCATGGCCCCATGCAGACCCACGCGCTGTGCAGCAGGGTCTCTTGTTCCTGAGTGTGGGGTGTCCCCCACCAGGCGTGGGTGTGGCCGTCCGCTTCAGGGTCTCCAGTGCTTGTTTCCCACAGCTTTTGGGTATTATGAGTCGTGTGGCCGGGCGTGGTGGCGCACGCTTGTAATCCCAGCATTCGGGAGGCTGAGACCGGAGGATCGTGGTTCGCGGACAGCCTCAGCTACTTAGTGAGGCCCTCTGCAGCTCATTGAGACCCTGTTTCAAAATAAAGAATAAAAAATAGGGCTGGGGGTGCAGCTCGGAGGTAGAATGCCCCTGGGTTCCATCCCCAGTACCGCAAAGAAAAAAAAGTTTATTTGTTCAATGTGATAATAAATACTGCTTTGCACTCTATGCAGTGGTGAGATCTAGCTAATTAACATATCCGCCACATGAAGAGAACACTTGAAGTGGAGCTCCCTGGACGGGCGGGGTTTGTGGCTCCGCGGTAGAGTGCTTGCTTAGCCTGCGTGAGGCCCTGGGCTCTCTCCCCAGCTCTGCAAGAGCCAAATGAAAGCAAAAACAAATTCAGCAATTTTCAGTGATACAGTGATTTGTTATTAACTGTAGTCACCATGTTCTACAAAAGATCTCTGGAAGCCGGGCGTGGTGGCGCACGCTGGTCATCCCCGCGCTTGGGAGGCGGAGACAGGAGGATCGCGCTGGTTCGGAGCCAGCCGCGCTGGCTTAAGAGACCCTGTTTCCAAACAAACAAACAAACAAAATATATATATATAAAATAGGTCTGGGAGTGTAGCCCGGAAGTAGAAGGGCTTCCAGGAACCTCAATACCACCCCCTCCCCCCAAAAAAGATCTCTGGACTTATGCCTGCTGTCTGACTGAAGCTTGGCGCCCTTGGCCAGCGTCCCTACCTCCCCACACCGGCCCGTGGCCACCATCTGCTCTCGGCCTCTGCGTCCCGCGTGGCGCACTCCACACATGCACTTTTCTTCCTCTGCCTGTCGTGTTTCACTTTTGGCCGTTGTGAACGTGGCGTACAGTGTACTGGTTTCAGGTATACACCTGGCAGGTCACACGGACACCCTGTTGTTGTTTATTTTTTGTGTGGGGTGGAACCCAGGGGCTTTTCTACCTCCAGGCTATACTCCCAGACCTATTTTATACTTTATTTGGAAACAGGGTCTCACTAAGTTGCGGAGAGCCTCACCAAGTAGCTGAGGCTGGCTTCGAACCCGCGGTCCTCCTGTGCTGGGATTGCAGGCGTGCGTCACCACGCCCGGCTATGGACACACTATTTTGATTTTCAGTTCCTTCATGCTCATTGGCCATTTGGCAAGTGTTTTCTGTGATCCACCTTTTAGGATTTGCTCTTTTCCTGTTGTGTTGTTTCTTCCTATTTAGTTTACAGTTTTGGAGGCTGGAAGCCCAAGAGCAGGCAGCTGCCTCTGCTGAAGGCCTCGTGCTATTGTATAACATGGCAGAAAAACAGAAGGGCACATGGATAGGTGAGGAGGTACAAGATGCAAGGGTGGCCTGGCTTTATGTTTTTTATTTTTATTAATTAATTAATTTATTTATTTTTTGCAGTACTGGTGATGGAACCCAGGGGGATTCTACCTTGGAGCTACACTCCCAGTCCATTTTTTAGTCTTTATTTTATTTTATTTTATTTGCGGGTCTGGGGATGGAACCCAGGGGCATTTGACCTCCGAGCCAAACCCCCTGCCCTATTTTTTATTCTTTACTTTGAAATAGGGTTTTACTAAGTTACGGAGGGCCTCCACTAAGTACCCGAGGCTGGCCGCAAACCCAGATCCTCCCGTCTCAGCCTCCCAAATGCTGGGATTACAAGCGTGCACCACCATGCTAGTCTTTATTTTTTTATTTTTTATTTTTTGCGGGTCTGGGGATGGAACCCAGGGGCATTCAACCTCTGAGCTACACCCCCTGCCCTATTTTCTTATTCTTTATTTTGAAACAGGGTCTCACTTAAGTTTCAGATGGCCTCACTAAGTAGCTGAGACTGGCTGCCAACTGCCATCCTCCGGTCTCAGCTCCCGAATGCTGGGATGACAAGGGTGTGCCACCACGCCCTGCGATTAGTCCTTAATTTTTGAAACCGGGTCTCACTGAGTTGCGGGGGGCCTCGCTAAGTAGCTGAGGCCGGCCACAACCGCGACCCTTGGTCTCCGCCTCCCGAGTGCTGGGATTACTAGCGTGCCCACCACGCCTGGCCTACTTTTAAAATCTAAACTTTTTGTACTTTTATGGGTGTGATATCGTCTCACATCATCATGTAGTTCATGGTGGTAGTGACATTCATGCACACGGCACGTGCTGGGCTTTCCTCCAGCTCCCCCGGTACAGGGTATTGATGTCGACAGTGAATTCCTTCATTGGCCCCTCTCCTTCTTCCTGGTCCACCTCCTTGGCTCCACTGAGGTCTCCCTCCACTATCTGGAGGCACTGCCTGGCTTCTACATATTACAGAAAACCTAGGACGCTTCACTTTCTGTGACTGGCTGATCTTAGTGTTCTCCGGGCCCATCCATTTTCCTGCAGATGACACTATTTTGTTCTTTATTGTTGAGCAGAATTTCATTGTGTGTCTATCTCATAATTTGGTAATCCATTCATCTGTTGATGGATATCTAGGTTGGTTCCATAATTTGGCTATTGTGAATTGTGCTGCTGTGAACATGGATATGTATGTGTTACTGTAATTCTCTGATTTTAGTCCTTTTGGAAAGATACCCAGGTGTGGGATAGCTGGATTATTATTTTTTTTATTTTGAAACAGAGTTTCGCTCAGATGTGGAGGCTGGTCTCAAATGTGCGATCCTCTTGTCTCAGTCTCCCTAGTACTGGGATTACGGGTGAGCGCCCCACATCCGGCTGGTCAAGATTTCATCCTGCCAAGCATCTTAAAGCTTCACAGCATCGCAGTTTGCACTCAGGTTCCTCCCTGCGGTGACATTAGCTCCCGGCGAGCCCCAGTGGCCCTGGTGTCACCCCGTTGTCTGGCGTGATGATCATAACACCCGTTTCCACTCAGAGTGCCCCCTTGAACAGTGAGCTGCTCCACCCGGCGTGTGGCGGGAGGAAGGAGCATCCCGCTCCCCTTTGCTGCAGAGGAGTCGTCATTTATCCCAGCGCTGTCCACACAGCCTGTGGTCACTCCCGCGGCCCTCTGTCCTCGGCCGGCGCCGCCTCGGTCTCTGTGCCGGCGTCACACAGGTCTGCGCTGTCTAATCTGAAATGACAGCCGTCCTGCTTGCTCTTTGGGGACAGCCACTCCTCTGCGCTTGGCGTTTCCATAGGCGTCGGTGGGCACATCTACCCATGAAAGAAAGCCTGCCGGAGCTGAGTCTTCATCAGACCTCCGCGTCCCGGGTCATGCAGGCAGACACTGACCTCTCCTTCATGCGAAGTCTTCTGCTTCTCCACATAGGGCATTTTTAGGTATTTTGTTAGGCTTATGCTAAATATTTGAAGTTTTAAATACTATTTTGATGGTGTCTTAGAAATTTTATCTCGTTTGCTATGGTGCATAGGCATACTGATGATTTTCATAAACCAATTTTATATCCAGCAGCCTTGCTGAACATTTGACTTCATGCTTATCCACAAATTTGTCTGGGTCTGCAAATGATGGCATTCTCCGCCCCTCTTTGTATATTTTCTCTCTTTTTATGTGTGTGTGTGTGTGTGTGTGTGTGTGTGTGTGTGTGTGTGTGCTGGGGATTGAATCCAGAGGCATTCTACCTCTGAGCTATACCCCACCCCTGTTTTACTTTTTATTTGAAAATAGGGTCTTGCTAAGTTGCTGAGGCTGGCTTTAAGCCCATGATCCTCTTGTCTCAGCCTCCCAAGTGCTGAGATTAAAGACGTGCACCACACACCTGGCTTTTTTTTTTTTTTTTTTTTTTTTTTTTTTTTGCGGGTCTGGGGATGGAACCCAGGGGCATTTGACCTCCGAGCTACACCCCTGCCCAATTTTTCATTCTTTATTTTGAAACCGGGTCTCACTGAGTTGCAGAGGGCCTCACTAAGTAGCTGAGGCTGTCCACAAACCGCAATCCTCCGGTCTCAGCCTCCCGAATGCTGGGATTACAAGCGTGCCCACCACGCCTGGCTCCTGGCGTTTTTTTAGTTTTTGTTTTGGGACAGGGTCTTGCTAAATTGTGATTCTCCTGCCTCAGTCTCTGGAGTGCTGGAGTTACAGGCACACACCACTGTGCTAAGGTGTGTGTGTGTGTGTGTGTGTGTGTGTGTGTGTGTGTGTTTTAATGGTTATAGAAGTTTTGTGTCTTCTATGGCTTTGTGAGTCTTTTTTTTTTTTTAATACTGGGGACGGAAGCCAGGGGCATTCTACCTCCCAGCTACACCCCAGCCCTATTTTTTATTCTTTATTCTGAAACAGGGTCTCACTGAGTTGCAAAGGGCCTCACTAAGTAGCTGAGGCCATCTGCAAACAGTGATCCTCCGGTCTCAGCCTCCTGAGTGCTGGGATGACAAGCGTGCCCACCACGCCTGGCTTTCTATTTTACGTTTTGTTTTGAAACAGGCTCTCTCTATGTTGCTGAGAGTCTTGCTAAATTTTTGAGGCTGGTTTTAAATCTGTAATCCTCTTTTCTCAGCCTCCCAAGTACATTATGGGTGAGGGCTTGCACACCTGGCTAGGATAATAGATTTTAATGTAACAGTGAATAAAAGTCACTGACATGGTTTCAAATTCTGTATTATGAATGACCTTTGAGAAACGATCACTTGTTGAGTTTTTATATAGTGTAACAGTTATTTGAAAAAAAGTACATAAAGATACACAGCTGCATTGTAAGGCAAATCTTAGCGTTTACTTCAGAAACAACGTACAGCAGCACTTTGAATGTAAAAGCAAAACTTAGAATCCGATTAAACCAGATGGGAAGAAATTTGCAAGAACGAAAACTATTGTCACTTTTCACCAAAAAATTGTTTTAACTTTTTTTGTATTGGGAATTAAATTGAAACGCTTTGCTACTGAGCTCCACCCCCAGCCCATTTTATTCTGAGGCGGAGTGGGTCCTGTTAAGTTGTCTGGGCTGGCCTTAAACTTGGGGTCTTCTTGTTTCAGCCTCCCTAGTAGCTGGGACTGCAGCTGTGTTCCACCATGCCCCACTCACCAGTTTTGTTTGTTTGTTTTTTGGTTTGGGAAAATAATGGTTTTTAAAATTTTTAATTTATTAGTTTATTTTGTGATACTGGGGATTGGACCCAGAGGCATTCTACATGTGAGCTACACCCCGAGCCTATCTTTATTTCTATTTTGAAACAGTCTCTCTAGGTTGACCAGTTTCACTACTTGCTGAGGCTGGTCTCGAACCTGAGATCTTCCTGTCTTAGCCTCCCAAGTACTGGGGTTACAGGTGTGCTACCATGCTTGAATTAGTTTATTATTCATTTATTTATTTATTTTTATTCTTTATTTTGAAACAAGGTCTCAGGAAGTTGCAGAAGGCCTCACTAAGTGGCTGAGGCTGGTCTCACAGTCCTCCTGTCTCAGCCTCCCAAGTGCTAGGATTATAAGCATGTGGCACCATTCCTGGCAGTTTGTTATTATTTAAATAAAAATATCAATCCTATTGACCTTAACTTTTATTGTGAATAATAAACCAATCAATGAAAAATGGAAAAAAAAAGAGCCCTCATTTAAATGTCTAAAATGGAACCGGGCGTGGTGGCGCATGCTTGTAATCCCCGCGCTTGGGAGGCTGAGACGGGAGGAGCGCACGGGTTCGAAGCCAGCCTCAGCTACTTAGTGAGGCTCTCAGCAACTTAGTGAGACCCTGTTTCCAAATAAAGTATAAAATAGGTCTGGGGGTGTAGCCCAGAGGTAGAAAGCCCCTGGGTTCCACCCCCAGTACCCCTCCCCATGCACACTAAAAATGTCTAAAATGGAAACTTCTGGTAGTTACGATTGGCAGAACCTTTAACAAATCATAATTGTTAAGAGTATAAGGGGTCTTGAGCCTGAAAAGTTTGAGAATTTCTGGTTCATAGAAAGGAAAATTGAAATATAGAAGGTAAATTTTGGCTCTTCAGTTGGATGTTAGCATTTCCTGCCATCCCAGCCGACCTGTCTCGGTGTTAATATTCTTGGAACACGGGGTTGCAGGGCTGTTTGCATTTGGACATGGCCTGAGAGCAGTGTAGTTACGGGCCTCTCTGTGTGGGAAAGAGCCTGTCTGAGGACCCTGGAGCTGCCCTAACACCAGCGGGAGAGCCGGCCATTACTGAAAGTGAATGCTTTAATTAAAAATATCCATCACCCCGTGGCTTTTCTTTTCCTTATTTCTCAAGTGTGGCGACCGCTAATAACGGTGCTTACACTCCGAATCCGTGGTAGATTGCCAGTTGGTGGTGGGGCTTCTCCCCTGCAGCACTTAGAGATAAGACCCTGCAGCATCTGTCCTCGTGACAGCTCGCCCTTCTTGATTTCAGCTTATGTATATTTTAGAACTTATGGATAGGAGGCTCTGAGAACCTTCAGGAAGTCTGGACTGTTCCATATGGCTGCGGCCAGGGAGGGGAGCTGGCCAGCCGGCTTTGTGCTAGCCCTGCTTTGTGCTTGGACTGTGGCCCTGCTCCATGCACCACAGGGAGAGGCGCTCAGGGCCACGCACAGTCTGCATCGTCTCCTCCACGAGCGTACCAGCTCCCCAGCGTTATTTCAGGGCTCACCATAGGATTCATTGTTCGTCCCTGTTTTATGTCTTTTATTTTTAAATTTATTATTATCATTATTATTATTATTATTTTGTGGTACTGGGGGTGGAGCCCAGGGGGTTTCTACTTCCGGGTATGGTCCCAGACCTATTTCATATTTTATTTGGAAACTGGGTTTCACTAAGTTGCTGAGAGCCTCACTAAGTAGCTGAGACTGGCTTCGAACCTGTGCAGTCCTCCTGTCTCAGCCTCCCAAGCGCGGGGATTACAAGTGTGCGCCACCAAGCCCAGCTTTATGTCTTTTATAAAATAAGATAGAAGTTGGATTTAGCTTTTCTGCCTTTAAAGTTAGTAAGTAGTCTAAATTTACTCAGATCAGAGGAAGAGAGCTGGAATTTAAAGACTTTTCATGCTAATTAAGTGGATTGATTTTTGGGTAGAGTAGCAGTGGGTGTACAGATGGAGTTTTGATTGTGTAGGAAGAAATTGGCCTTCATACTTGCCCCCGGCTTATATCTTAAATACCTAGTTCTCCTAGGTAGAAATAAAGCCAGAGCACAACAAATAGAAGCCCAACACTTCAGCCCAAGCCGAGGCTCCCAGTAGACAGCGCATGCCTGTTCCCTCGTATCCCAGTGTGCCACACAGCGGCACCTGGCACCCTCTGCTCCCGAGGGGTTACAGGCGCGGGCACCCTCTTTGCCTCCAGGGCTGTTGGGCATGGCTTTGTGGAGCTGTTTTGACGTTTCTTACATGAATTCTGACCACTGTAGGGGAGATACCTGCCCATGTCTTATGTAGGCTCTTTGGCTGTTTCTAGGAACCCAGTTAATACCAGAGGTGACTAACAAGAGAAAAGCATAACCATTTTATTAATTTTGCACGTATGTAGGAATCTGTACAAAAGGGAAGTCTGAAGAAATAACCCAGGTGTGATCTTCATATGCTTTTTGGACCAAGAATAGTAAGTCATGAAGGAAGGACAGGACAGGACAGTGTCTGCCTGGACCTGGGCAGTGTGTTCAAGGATGTCACCGAGAGATGTGGGTGGGGAGCTCGTGAAAGGATGGCGATTGCTTCGGAGTGGGTTAATTCAGCCTCACTGAAGCCCAGTGACCGGTCTCTGGTGACCAAGGCTCTCTTCCGGCATTGCTGTGGGAAGGACACCCCCCGGAAGGATCTTTATGTCTTGCTGGAGGTAGGCAAAGTCAGGCCGAAGGGCCCTCACTGCAGTTACAGATCGTCACGTGGTGCTTTCATTTTGAAATGATCAATAGGCTGTGACTCCTTCACCATCAGCACTTGCCCTGTGTTTGGGGTGCTTTACTTTGGAGACGTCTTGCTGGGGGTTTTGTAAAATGCAATTGAAATATTTTGCTGGCTTTTGGATGGATGCAGTGTAAGTCCTGTTAACTTTTCTGTTACTGTAGTTTAAATTTTATTACCAGGTGAAACTGGAGGCCGGGAGGTGACTGGGTGTTGGCTCCTGCATCCTAGGCCAGGGTTGCAGGAGGAGGGCACGCTGGAGAACACTGTCCCCAGGGGCAGTGGCGTGGGCAGCTGTCCTCTGACGTCTCCTATCGCTCGTATTTCCGTTTCATTTCAGGGGACTCAGTTCATTCCTGCTGTGAATGTGCAATTCTCACATTTCCCTATTGGGATTGGAGCCAATAAGTAAGAGACTGACCCATCAGCACCTTCAAATGTTAAAGGCCTCAGTGAGGAGAAGTGTGTCTTCTTGTTGGTTAAGTCTGCTGTCACGTCCTGTTCTTGAAGGTTCCCTCTCCTCTTCCTGGGCGGGCACCCTTCTGCCTCGGTGTCTTGTTGGTTTCATTGTTTGCCTTTCAGCCGGGTCCTCCACACTGAGCATGGGCAGGCTGGGATGTGCCGGGCTGCGGCTGCGGTGGGACCTCGCGGTGGGTCTCTGATGAGGATAGTGCCAGGCTGTGCGTTCCTTACCTCGTAGGCCACACAGCTTTTTCCTTTTTTCTTTATCCTGGATGTTGGTGGTGCTGTTTAGGAACTCCTGCTGGGAAAGCATTTTGGAGAAAAGCCCCATGCAATTTTAATCCTGATGATGCTGACTCTGCCGTGTATTTAAATGGACTCAAACGGAGGTTGGCCGTGGAATGGTGGAGTGCAGCTCAGACTTGGCCGCAGCAAGGTTTACCAAAGCAGAATGCAGCTCACTCTTAAAAGAAGCTCGAGGGCCTGAGTTTTGGCCGGAGTGTCTCTACGGCAGAGCCCCTCGGAGAGGCAGTGTGGAGCAGCCGTTCCCGCAGCAGACGTTAATCACGGGCTGGCTTTTGCTTGGGGCTGTGTTTGGTTTGACTTTGAGGGGGTTTTCAAGAAGGTTCAACAGCCCACCCCAGACTGAGTGTAGGATTAACACATCCGGAACGTCATGTTGTAGTGTGGACATCAAAGCTCAGGCATGTGGCGTAGGGCAGTGCAGAATGGCTGGGGTTTCTTGGTGGGGGGGATGGCACTTGAACTGGGTCTTGAAGGAGGCCACGAGGAAGGAAAGGGCGCTGTAGGTGTGGGGCAGTCACAGTTTGAGAGGAGACAGAGCATGACCTTTTCATGGTCCCCGTAGGGTCACATGGCCTGGCTGGGACAGGTGAGGGTGAACAGCCAGATGGAGGCTGCCTGCAGGGCCAGGCAGAGCAGTTCGAGCCAGTCTTGCAGCCGAAGGGAGTTGGGAGGGGGAAGCCGTTTCCTAAAGACTCACCTGCTGGGGTGTGTGAAGGAAGTGGACTGGTCTAGGTGATCTGGGCGTTAGACGGTGCGGCTGGATGCACAGGACTGGGAAGGCGCACAGCTGGAGTCGCCGAGGGAGACAGGCGTCCAGGGAGAAGCAGCACAGGCCCTGGCGCACGGTAGGAGGATGGGCCGCGGGGCGCCCAGCTGACGGACCTTCAAAGGCAGTGGGTGGAGGGAGGAAAAGTGAATTCAGGTTTCTGGATTGAACTGTTTTGTGTGTGTGTGTGTACGAGGGATGGAACCAACAGTCCTTGTACCTCTGGGCTTCACCTAGACCTATTTTTATTTTTTTATTTGGAAACAGGGTCTCACTAAGTTGCTGAGAGCCTCACTAGGTTGTTGAGGCTGGCTTCGAACCTGTGCTCCTCCTGTCTCATCCTCCCAAGCGTGGGGATTTTAAGTGCGCACCACTGTGCCCAGCTAGGTAGAGACGTTTCACCTTGGCACTGTACTCCAGTGAAGTAACTCATGGCAGACTCTCGCTTTACAAAATGGAGTAAAAGTGTGTGCCACTACGCCTGGCTTGAACTTTTTGATATCGTAGCCTTCCTTTTATTTTAATGTTTTAAATTGAGCTGTATGTGGGGTAGAACCCTGGGCCTTCTGCGTGCCAGGCAAGCGCTCTACCACTGAGCTACGTCTCCAGCCCTCCACGGCTTCTTTCTGGGAGGCAGAAATGAATTAAACCCTCCTGAGGTCACACAGTGATGGGAGCAAGGGCACTTGCCGTAGTGCGCTCCTCTCAAGATGCCTGGGAGTGCCGAGCCGTCACTGTGAGAGGTTTAAGAAGGTCTCTCCGGAGGCCGAGCAGACCTCTGCTCAGGCCCGCTGGGCTCTTGACAGCGGTGCAGAAACGTCTTTAAGCTGCGTCAGGCTCCACCAAAGACAGAGAGCTTTCTTGGGAAGTGAAAGGTGCCCTGGCTTAACCTCATCTCCTGTCGGCTCCTGCCAGTAGAGCCAGGAAGTTACCGAGTGGCTAGGGGTTGTTTGGTGCCCCTCACGTCTGGCCTCTGGGCCCTGCGTGTCCGGCTCGCGACTAGTCTCAGGCCTCTGGTTCCGCAAGCCCACAGGGACATTTCTCTTCGAGACGCCGCTGGCTGTCTCTCTCTGCAGCTCCTTTTCAGCTTCAGCCCCATGGCCACACTCGCTGAGGAACCCACGTCTTCCCCCCTTGAATGAGCGCTCCCTTGCGCGGGAGCGCGGAGCAGGAGCGGGGTGCCAGGGCACGGAGCACGGAGCTGCCGCCGGGCGCGTGGGGACCTCGCCTAGAACACGCAGGCGCCTGAGAGGCTTTGTGACCTTGAACTTGGCCTAGAAGCTATTTTCACTGAGTAATTAATGAAAACCAGGGCTCATTAGTATAGGGCTCTACCTGCAGTGAAGTTTCTTTCTGCAGGTTGCCTGCCCTCCATCAGAGAGGCAGGCCTAGGGGAAGATGCTGCTCCGTGGCTCGTGGCTCGAGACACTGCTGCACCTGCCTTGGGGCACTCATTCTCGGAAGCTGGCTGCCTGGTGTGAGGAAGCCCTCAGGCAGGCCATGTTGCTCCCACCCACACTGAGCAGTGGGGACGCTCGGGGGCAGTGCTGGCCTCGCCTGGTCGGCCCAGACATGGAGCAGCGCTGAGCTGGACCCTCGGACTCAGCACAAGGAAAGGATTGTCTGTCACCTTCGGGCTGAGCATAGGCTGCGCGTACGCGGAGTTGCTGTCCTGAGTGGGCTGCAACCTGCAGTCCGCTCCAGGGAGCGTCCGTGCTGCCTCCAGGCCGCTCTCAACTTGGCTGGCAGTCACCCGCGGTCCCTCCTCGGCCTGTGTCCACTCAGTGACCTTCCCAGGAGGGGCTCTGCACCTGCTCCTTCCGAGCCACGGGGGAGGCCGGATGTGCTCCCCCTCCCTCATCTCGCTGTCTGGGTCATGAAATGTCTCATTCAACAAGATGGTCTCACCTTTATCCTGGCGACCTGACCAGCAGACTTTGTTGAGTAATTTGAAAATAATGTAAAAATCTAATTTATGTTGTTGTTAGTCA
The DNA here is from genome assembly GCF_963383645.1 of Muscardinus avellanarius. Classification (NCBI taxonomy): domain Eukaryota; kingdom Metazoa; phylum Chordata; class Mammalia; order Rodentia; family Gliridae; genus Muscardinus; species Muscardinus avellanarius. The sequence continues at coordinate 72,851,053 of NC_137802.1, forward strand.
AGAAAAACCTGTCCTGGAGCAGGCAGAGCGGTGAGAGCTCTGGGTGGGCAGCCCTGGTGTGGACGCTGTTCAGCCAGGGGTTCAGATCCCGGGAGCCGTGGTTTGTATCAAGTGCAGGCACTCTGTAAGTGCCGGGGATGGGTGGTGTGTGTGTGTGTGTGTGTGTGTGTGTGTGTGTGTGTGTGTGTGTGTGGTTTTGGCCCAGTGCTTTGCAGAGCAGCTTGTAATTTGGGAGCAGGTCCCTGAGAGCCCCTTCTTGGACGCTTAGCTCAGAGTGCGTCCTGGACGGCTGTGGCCTTACAGTGAGAGGGTACAGAGCAAAGCCAGGGACAGGTCCTGGGCGGGGTCTGTGCGAACCCCCACATGGCCTTCAAGGGGCCTCCCCCGGTGGAGCCACACCGTGAGTCACATGGGGTGGGCTGAATCCCCTGGGCCCAGACAGGACAGCAGTTGTGAAATTGTGAAGTGCTGCCATCCTAAGAGGCTCCTTATCCTCACCTGAGGTTTTATGTTTTGTGGTACTGGGATGGAACTGAGGGGCATTCTGCCTTTGAGCTATACACTGCCAGTCCCTCCCCCATTAAAAAATTTTTTTTTGTCTTGAAAAAGGGTCTCATTGCGGGGCATGGTGGTGCAAGCTTATAATCCTAGCATTCAGGAGGCTAAGACGGGAGGATCACGGTTTGCAGACAGCCTCAGCTACTTAGTGAGGCTGTTTGCAACTCATTGAGACCCTGTTTCAAAGTAAAGAATTAAAAAAAAAAATAGGGCTGGGGGTGTAGTTCAGAGGTAGAATGCCCTGGGTACCATCCCCAGTACTGCAAAAAAGAAAAAAAAAGAAAAAAAAAAAAAGAAAAAGGGTCTCTCTAGTTTGCTGAGACTGGCCTTGAGCCTGTGAGACTCCTGTCTTAGCCTCCCATGTACAGGTGTCTGCTGCCACATGTTTTTCTGTTTTTTCTTTAGCAGTACTGGGGATGGAACCCAGGGTTATTCTACCTCCAAGTTATACTCACAGCCCTATTTTTTATTCTTTATTTTGAGACAGGGTCTCACTGAGTTGCAAAGGGCCTCACTAAGTAGCTGAGGCTGGCCACGAATCATGATCCTTTTATCTCGACCTCCTGAATGCTGGGATTACAAGCGTGTACCACCATGCCTAGGTAAAACAGGTTATTTTAAAAAAGGTGAATATTGGCGTATATCAAAGCACTTCATGAATATCACCAGCCATTTTAGCTGAATACTGAAGTGTGATATAGTTGTAGTCATCAAAGGGAAGTAACAAAATGCTGTGAGAGAAAGAAAGTTATTTCTCTAGAATTTGATGTAAATACTGGACAGAAGCTGAACTGCCCTGGGCTTGTGTTCTCTGCAGATACTGAATACTGGCAGAGAGTTGCTTTTGTGAGAACATCATTGAATGTAATTAAATATTAAGTACCTATAAAATATATTTGTATTACAAAAGTGGTTAAAGTAATTTTCTCAGTCTTCATAAATTTAGATAGCATCATTAAACAAAGTAACGAGTTGGTCTTTGGATGGAAGAGGCAAAGGAGAAAATTGTCCCAGGAGCAGAGTTGCTAATGACACAGTTCCCTGTTCTTCCAGAAGGTGAAGTCTTGTGCTGGTGGCCCTGTGCTGGCAGCCGTGTGTGTGTGTGTGTGTGTGTGTGTGTGTGTGTGTGTGTGTGTGGCGCTGCCCCTTGCAGCCAAGTGTCGCCACGCCTGGGCGAGTGTGGTGGGGCAGGGCGACGGTCTGCTCCCAAAGCCAGGCGGGCCTGCTCTTGGCCCGGGAGGCATGCATTACCTGGGCGTGGAGGTGCACGCCTGTGGTACCACTGATACCAGTACTTGGGAGGCTGAGAAAGGATCATCTCACGTCGAGGCCAGCCTCAGAACTGGGGGTGTAGTTTGCAGGTAGAATGCCCCTGGGTTCAGTGCCAAAAAAAGAATTAAATATGGCTAATGAGGGTTGATCCATGTGTCTCTTGTGACACGGTCTCTATGGGGCTGGGGTTAAAATGCAGGCTTGCTCTAACTCTAGACTGAGCTTTTAGCCAGGCAGAGACCAAGTGCTCTTTATTTTAAGGGAGACTTTCCGTGCAGTTCACGCGCGGTGGAGCCCCGGGGGCCCTCGCCGGGCTTCGCTTGCGGGCCCTCCTGCCCTCGCTGGCTGCCCCCGCCTCGGCCCTCGGAATCCCCTTACGACAGTGTACATGGGACCCTCCGGCTTTGGGGACAGGCCTTCCCGTGCAGCCTAATCCCCTCAAGACTCAGTGGAGCACTTCGTGTGTCTGTCGAGTGTCCCGTTTTATGGATGGGTGCTGCTCTGGGTGCGGGCGGGCCTCACCTGTGTGACTGCTGACTCGTCGGAGGGCACGTGGGCTCGTTCTGGTATGAGCGATGCTGCTGCGGACACTTGGCTCGGGTCCATTCCTCTGAGGTAAACTCCTGCGCGGGAGGGCCGTCGCTGGGCGGCGTGGCTGCATGCTTCTTTTTTATCTTTTGGTACTGGACACTGAACCCAGGGACATTTTCCCTCTGAGCTACATCTGCAGCACTGTTTTGTTTTGTGTTTTGAAACACACATTCGCCAACACACCCGGCTTGCACAGGGCTTTATGAGATTGCTGAGGCTGGCCTCCAACCTATGATCCTCCCGTTTCAGCCTCCCAAGTGCTGGGATTACAGGCGTGGCCACTACATTTGGCTGAGTATTTTTCTAAAACACCGCCAAGCTTGCGTGCATGTGCGCACACTCGCACGCGCGCTCTCTCTCTCGCTCTCTCTCTCCCTCCCCCCCTCCACACGCATTTTATATATTTTTTATTATTTTTTGTGGAACCCAGGGGCATTCTATCTCTGAGCTATGCCCCCAGCCCTATTTTTTTTTTTATTCTTTATTTTGAAACAGGGTCTCACTAAGTTGTGGAGGGCTTCACTAATGCCCGAGGTTGTCCTCGAAGCGTGATCCTCCCGTCTCAGCCTCCCAAGCGCTGGGATCACAAGTGTGTGCCACCACGCCCGGCTGTGCTAAGCTCTTCTCTAGAGCAACTCTACCTTTGTAGGTACATTTGTAGGCTGTGTTTAGCGCAGACGTTCCCTCTTGAATGTAACTGTCTTTTTACGGGACTGAAAAGGCAGCGCATTTCCCCTCACAGCCTCTGTCTCCTGGCTTCTCCTGACCGCCCTTCTCCACCTCTTCTCCTCCCATCTCCTGCTCAGCCTCCGCTTCCTCTTCCTCCTCCTCCTCCACCTCGTGTCTGCAGCCTCTGTCTCCTCTTGCCGTCTCTTCTTCCTCCTTTCCTCTTCCTCCATCTTTTCCATCTTGAAACCCTCCTTCCTCCTTCCTCCTCCTCCCCCTCCTGTTTGTTCGGTTTTCCACGTCTGTTACACACTCAGCTAAGCAAATATGAGGCTTTCGCTTCCCTTCCCGGTGGTGCAGCTGCGCTCACGATGCTGTTGTACGGCCGCCGATGGTGCAGACAGACGCGCTGCTGAGTTTTGTCTTGTACCATGGAATGTGTCCATCGTGTGCCCGACTGCGGCTCACCTGGTGAGCGGGAGAGACCAGGAGGCCTCACGCTGCCCCGGCGGCAGGACCAGGCGGTGGGCGGCTGCTGGCCGCCGACTCTCCCTGCAGTGGCGCAGGCCGGGCTGCTCCTGCTGAGAGGGAGGGGTGTGCCGGGACGTCGTGTCCTTCCGTGGCGCCTGCGGTGACTTCCAGGACAGTGGCTCGCTCTGGGAGGAGGCCAGCGCTGGAGCTGTGCCCGGAGGAGCGTGCGGTGTGCACCTGCTGAGCCGGGAGCGGCCGTGGCGAGGATGGAGTGCAGCCGGTCACTCACAGCGTGCCCAGGCTTGCCTTTCTATGAAATCAAAGTGCTCTTCATTGCTTCGAAGATAGTTCCAAGCAACAGAACGCGTGATTCCTTGGATTCCTGCGATTAGTTTTGTTTTTGTCAGTGTGGATTGCTTCCCAGTCTTCATTCTGAAAAACTTCCCACAACTAGAGAGCTGAAAGGATGCTGCTGTGCACCTCTCTCCGCTCACGGCTGGCCAGCGCGCTCTGCCTCTCACTGCTTTGCTGCTTAGTTTTGAACATCAGCAGTGCCCACCCTGCTGTTCCTGCGGCACAGGCCGCACCCTGGCCGGGGAGTCAAGGCCTCCTCTTCCCGTCCGACCACAGTGCTGACATCGTCCCCAGGAACAGACAGCGTGCCGCGGAGCGCATCTCACGTCTGCTCAGTTCACGTTCCCCGGCCGGGCCGACCGCATCTTTCATGGCTGTGTGTGCGTGCGTGCGTGCGTGCGTAGTGCTGGGGATGGAACCCAGGGGCATTCTACCTCCGAGCTACACCCCCAGCCTGATTTTTTTATTCTTTATTTTCAAACAGGGGCTCACTAAGTTGCAAAGGGCTTCACCAAGTAGCTGAGGCTGGCCTTGAACCCAGCCCCTCCTGTCTCAGCCCCCCAAGTACTGGGGTTACAAGTGTGCGCCACCACACCCGGCTATTTTTTTTTTTTTTTGTTATTGTTATTGTAGATTGAACCCAGGGTCATTCTGCCTCTGGGCTAAAGCCCTAGCCTAGTTTTTATGTCAAAATAGGGTCTTTCAAGCCAGGCATGGTGGCGCGCCCTTGTAATCCTCGAGCTTGGGAGGCTGAGACAGGAGGATCGCGCAGGTTCAAAGCCAGCCTTAGCTGGCTTAAGAGACCCTGCTTCCAAATAAAATATAAAATAGGTCTGGGAGTGTAGCCCAGAAGTAGAAGGGTTCCATCCCCAGTACCACATACACACAAAGATAATAATAAAAAAATAAAATAAAATTATGTCAGGAGAAGACTTTGTATGAGTTATTAGTTTTATTTATTTATTTATTTATTTTGCGGCACTGGGGATGGAACCCAGGAGCATTCTGCCTCCAAGCTATATCCCAGCCCTTTTTCTTCATTCTTTATTTTGAAACGGTCTCACAAAGTTGCTAAGGGTTTACTAAGTAGCTGAGGCTGGCCTCGAACTGTGATTCTCCTCAGGATTACAAGTATGTGCCACCATGGCCGTCGTGTATGAATTGTTTTTGCAGCTCCTCCAGGAATATCTGCTTCTCATGCTGGCCTGTCCCTGCTAAAGTCGCAGGCCCGGCACAGGCGAGGCCTCGCAGTGTTGGTCTGAGGCCCGGGTGTTGATTGCAATGCAGCCTTCTTCATTTTGTGTGTTACATGTTTTTCAACACTTTCTGAAATCAGACCAGACAGAGAATATTAAGAAAAAGCATTTGGGGCCGTTAGAATTGCAAGGATGTCGAGAAGAGGCGCTTACCGCCAGGAGCAGGCTCTAGGAGGACTGGCCGGAAGAGCCTGCAGCCGCTGGTGGGCCGTGTGCACAGCCACGCTGAGCCCTGCGCCCGCGGCCGCCCTGCGCCGCCCTCAGCTCAGTGCAGTGGTCGATCATCCCCAGGGGAGATTCCCACACGCCTTCGCCTTCATCCTGAGGACTTGGGAGGAAATCGAAATGCTGCCATTTGTCATTTCCTGTTTTAAAATCCTTTCCACCTTTGGCCCTGTGCTGTGGTCATTTCTCATTCAGAATTCCTTTGAGGAATCCAGCCATGGGGGCATTCGGACATTATTTTTACTAAAGTGACGTTTGCCAAGCTATCTCTCTTATGTAGGTGGCACAGCCACTCAGGAAGGCGAAACCCGCAGCTGGGCTAAGCAGAGGACTTTGTCCAGGGAGCCCTGGAGGACCTAGGGGCTCCTGCTGCGCCCGCAGAACCAGGGCATCCACTCCCTGTGGGCGGCCCGGCGTGAAGTGCGGGGACTGGTCACCGGCAGCTCATGCAGAGCCTGAGGACTCAGTTCTTTCTGCTGGTCTTACTGAGGACGTGGCCCCTTGGTAGGAAGCAGCCAGAGCTACTGAGGTGTTAGATCATGCCTGACAGAGGGCAGGCCTCTGCTGCGGCTCCCCTGGGCCATCTTAGTAGACGCTTATTGTTGGGCCAGCCCTGTGGGAGCCACCATGTACTGTCTTTCATCTCTGATGCCCACTGTAGCACCTGCTGTTTCCTGGTCAGCGCCCCCCTCCTTTCCTCTTTCTTTGTGGTACTCTGGATTGACCCCATAGGCAGCCTACCTCTGACTTATCCCCCCAGCCTTATTTAATTATTTTATCTTTTTTTTTGTGATACCGGGGATGGAACCCAGGGACATTCTACCTCCCAGCTATACCCCCAGCCCTATTTTTTTTTTTTTTTTTTTTTTGGTGGTACTGGGAGTAGAACCCAGGGGCTTTTTAATTTATTTTTTTAACCTCTGAGCTATACTCTTAGACCTATTTTTTTTTTATACTTTATTTGGAAACAGGGTCTTATTAAATACCCGAGGCTGGCTTTGAACCTGTCTGATCCTCTTGTCTCAGTCTCCCAAGCACTGGGATTACAAGCATGCGCTACCACGCCTGGCTCCCCAGCCCTATTTTCATTCTTTATTTTGAAACAGGGTATTACTGAGCTTCAGAGGGCCTCACTAAGTAGCTGAGGCTGTCCGTGAACCACAATCCTCCGGTCAGCCTCCCAAATGCTGGGATTACAAGCTTGTGCCACCATGCCTGGCTTTTAATTATTTATTTTGAAACAGGGCATCACTAGGTCTTGAACTTGCGATTATCCTGCCTCAGCCTCCCAAGTACTGGGATGGCTGACCTGTGCCAGAACGCCCGGCTTCCCTATTGTCTTTGCAGCAGTCTCTCTGTGTTGCCCTCCCCTTGTGCTTAGCTCAGGCGTCCCCCTCTCTGGACCCTCTCCTGGCTCCCTTTTCTCCTGGCCTGGCCATTGCTGCTGGAATTGTCTCCCTGAAGCCTCCGTCTCTCCAGTTTCAGCCGTGGCGGAGCCCGGGAAAAGGGCCTAGTTCAGAGGCCTCAGTGGGATCTGCTGCACCCTCCCTGTGCCCGCTGAGCCCGGAAGAACAAAGCTTCCTCTGCTCCCTGAGACTTTGTTGTGGACCGCCGCGGGCTGTCTCGGGTGTGCTCGGAGCTGTGTGTGTCTTCGCTTGCCTTGTGATCGCTCTCTTGAAGTCTGTACCGTGGGTGACATATTGCTGGGTGTTGAAGTGGGAAGGAAAATCTGTCTCAGATGAATGGGTCAGCCCCAGGACATGTTGCTAATCTTAATCTACATCAGGGGCCGTAAAGCTGTGGTGGAGCATTTTTATAAAATATAAGCAGTCTCTAAATAGCTTTGAAGCAGTCCATTTATTGACTTGGAAAGTCTTGTGTCCACGAGAGACATTTGAGCAGTGGGCTTTATCTGCGCCATGAACTGGGAAGGAGTGGGAGAAGCCGTGAGTACCCGTTGCTGGTGTGCCCTGCCAGGCAGGCGCCTGCTCCTTGCGGGCCAGAGTTCCCAGGAGTAAAGGACGAACGCGGCCCCCCATGAACCCCTGGCGGGGCCTGCGCTGTGGCTCCTGAGACACCGGCCCAGTCCTCTCGTCACCTCGCCCAGCTGAGCTTCTGCCCACTCAGCCAGCTGTTCCTGTGTCCTCAGAGTGAAGTAAAAACTGTACCCACACACACTTGGCCATGGTAAAATCATCTTTATAATTTCCCCCATTTACTGAAGGAATATAAGCTTATGGTAGGAAATTTGAAAGCCATACACATGGAGGGGCCGGATGCAAAGAGGAAAAGAGGCCCCGCCCCAGATCAAAGCCACCTGTGACACCTTGCGTTTCCATTCTGCGACCTCTCCTCCCTCTGTCCGCACGTTTGGAGTAGCGCCTTCACTCAGTTGTACCTGAGCATGTCCCTGCCATTTAAAATTCCTTGAAAGTTCACTTTAACTTTTCTTTTCTCTTCATTCTCTTCCTTCTCTCCTCTTCTCTTCTCTTCTCTTCTCTTCTCTTCTCTTCTCTTCTCTTCTCTTCTTTCTCTTCATTCTCTTCCTTCTCTTCTCTTCTTTCTGTAGTACCAGAGATGGAACCCAGAGGCATTCTAGCTCTGAGCTATACCCCCAGCCCTACTTTTTGTTCTTTGTTTTGGAATAGGTCTTACTAAGTTGAGGAGGGCCTCACTAAGTAGCGAGTCTGGCCACAAATTTGCAGTCTACTGGGATTATAGGCGTGCGCCACCATGCCTGGCTCTGTTGAAATGTCTCATGCATCAGATTTTCCTCAGGGTCCACCCATTTATAAGCAATTTACCAACACAGTTGACCAGCCTAAAGGCTGGTTTTTAAAGGCTGCATAATTTTCTATCATATAACTGGGTTTAACGCATGCCATTTGATTGCATCCTGTAGGTGTTACTAGAATGGGCAGCGTGGGGTCCCCAGGTCCACTCTGCAGCCGTGGCCTCTAGGTGGGGGCATTCCATTCAGAGACCAACAGCAGAACCCTGTGGAATGTTTGTCACAAAGGAACTGCAAACATGTATTTAGTATAGCTGGGCATGTGGCTCATGCTTGTAATCCCCGTGCTTGGGAGGCTGAGACAAAAAGATCACACAAGTTCGAAGCCAGCCTCAGCTACTTAGTTAGGCTCTCAGCAACTTAGTGAGACCCTGTTTCCAAATAAATTATAAAAAAATAGGGCTGAGGGTATAGCCTGGAGGCAGAAAGCCCCTGGGTTCTACTCCCAGTACCATAAAATCAAAACAAAACATGTATTTTGTTTTTGTTTGTCTGTTTGTTTTTGGTGGTACTGGGGTTCCTGGAAGCCTTTCTTCCTCTGGGCTATACTCCCAGACTTATTTTATACTTTTTTATTTTTATTTTTTTATTTTTATTTTTTGGTGGTACTGGGGTTCCTGGAAGCCCTTCTACCTCTGGGCTACACTCCCAGACCTATTTTTTTTTTTAATTTTTTATTTTGAAACAGGGTCTCTTAAGCTAGCGCGGCTGGTTTCGAACCTGCGTGATCCTCCTGTTTCTGCCTCCCAAGCGCGGGGATTACAAGCATGCGCCACAATGCCCGGCATATTTTTTTATTTTTGGAAACAGGGTCTCTTAAGACAGCGTGGCTGGCTTTGAACCTGGGTGATCCTCCTGTCTCCGCCTCCCAAGCGCGGGGGATTACAAGCCTGCACCACCACGCCAGGCTAGACATTGTTATGAAGGAATTTCTTTAGTTTGTTTAAAGTTTTGCTCTCTATAATCCTCCCTTCACAGACCAACTAGCACCTTTAAAGACAGTACAAGCCGGGCGTGGTGGCGCACGCTTCTAATCCCCGCGCTTGGGAGGCGGAGACTGGAGGATCGCACGGGTTCGAAGCCAGCCTCAGCTACTTAGTGAGGCTCTCAGCAACTTAGTGAGACCCTGTTTCCAAATAAATATAAAAAAGGTCTGGGAGTATAGCCCGGAGGTAGAAAGCCTCTGGGTTCCACCCCCAGTACCACCAAAAAAAAAAAAAAAAAAAAGACAGTGTGATGGTTCCTGTTTGGAAATTTATTTTGTGTCATTGTTTATTTAGACTCTTAGAAACCTGATTTCTCAGGCGTCTCCCATATTGGAACTACACTCACACAACCCTCTGAGCAGCGTGCATGCGTAGGAACGCGTGAGGATGAGCTTGAGACACACGTGCTCGGGGAGGCGGCAGCGGACGAGGCGTTTGGCCTTTGATGTTGGACATTTACCTGCTGTCTTTTTCCATTTGGCTGCTTTATAGGGGCAGAGGTAGATTTTTAGAAGAAGCGGAACAGAATTTTTCCTAAAGAAAAGCACACTTAAGCCTACATTAGGCTCTGGCTCAAGGCAACAAACCGTACTCATAAACCCCGCGCCTCCAGGTTCCATGGACGGGGACAGAGGACTGTGGAGGCTGGGTCCTCCGAGGCCGCGCGGCCCCGGTGTCCAGCATCCTGCTACCGGGTGGCTGCACAGATTCACTATGATGTGCCTCTTGCTACGTCTGTGCGCCTCTGTCTGGCAGTCTTTAGGATGGGAGTTGAGGGGCAGACTGGCTTTTCCTTTAATTGAACCACCTGATCACCTGCTTCCCTCTCCTCTGTGTGTATATTCTAGTTTCTGACTTTCTTTATAAATTATGCATTTGTGGCCTCAGCTCGGCTGTTTTTCCTGATGTTCCGAATCCTAATGAGGGCTCCTGGGAGCGCCTGGCTTTGTCCTAGACGAGCAGGGGAACCGTGCGCTGTGACGTTGGGAGCTAGACCCCAGCCTCTTTCCTTTCGCTCACTTGTTCCTGTGAGCCACTCTCAGTATGGGGACAGACCGCGGTGAGCAGGGCCCTGAACCTCTGCAGTCTATTCTGCACAGCTGAACAGTGGGTGTCACGGCATGTCAGCCTGGGAAGTTTTATTCAGGTTTGCTTGTGCCACCTGGTCACCCGTATCTTTTACACGATTATATAGCGTTGTCAAAGCATTTAAGTAGCAAGATGCCAATAAAGAACTCCTTGTGATTTGGCTTGTCTCTGGGTGGTGACGGGCGTTAATACATTTTTACCCAGGGAGGTGGTGGGCCCCTGTACAGGGCAGTTGGGCCTCCAGGCCCCTACGAGCAGCCCTGAGCCCTGCAGTGTTCCCACAGGGCGAGGCTGCGGCTGGTAGATCAGGAGTCTTTGCGCGTTTTATCACGGCAGCATTAGTGCTTTTGAATACAGGTGCTGCCTCCCACCCTCCTGGATGCCTACATGAGATACGATGGAGGGCCTGGAGCACATCTGGCATTATAGGACTCTAAGGAAAGCTGCTCAGGCTGTGTGTGTGTGTGTGTGTGTGTGTGTGTGTGTGTGTTACTAGGGATAGAACCCAGGAGAATTCCTGCTGAGTTACCTCCATCTCTTATTTATTATTTATTTATTTATTTATTTATTTTTGTGGTACTAGGGATTGATCCCAGGGGCATTCTACCTCTGAGCTACACCCTCAGCCCTATTTTTAATTCATATTCTCTCTCTCTCTCTCTCTCTCTCTCTCTCTCTCTCTCTCTCTTTGCGGGGCTGGGGATGGAACCCAGGGGCATTTGACCCTTGATCCTGCCCTATTTTTGTTTTTATTCTTTATTTTGAAACAGGGTCTCACTAAGTTGTGGAGGGCCTCACTAAGTAGCTGAGGCTTTCTGTGAACTGTGATCCTCTGGTCTCGGCCTCCCAAATGCTGGGATTATAAGCATGCACCACCATGCCTGGCTCTATTTTTTATTCTTTATTTTGAAACAAGGTCTCACTAAGTAGCTGAGGCTGTCCACGAACCACGATCCTCCTGTCTCAGCCTCCCAAGTATTGGGATCACAAGCATGCACCACCACACACAGCTACCTCTTTTTATTAATTATTATTATTATTATTATTATTATTATTATTATTAATTTTTTTGTGATACTGGGGATGGAACTCAGGGGCATTCTACCTCCGAGCTACACCCCCAGCCCAATTTTTTTTTTTATTCTTTATTTTGAAACAGGGTCTCACTGAGTTGCAAAGGGCCTCACAAAGAAGCTGAGGTTGTCCTTGAACCATGATCCTCCTGTCTCAGCCTCCCAAGTCCTGGGATGACAAGCATACACCACCACACCCAGCTTTTATTTTTTATTTTGGAACGGTCTTTCTAGGTGTTGAGAGTCTTGGTGTGTTGCTGAGACTGGTCTTGAACCGTAGTCCACCTGTCTCAGCCTCCCAAGTGCTGGGATTACAGGTGTGTGCCACCACGCCTGTCTGCCCAGGCCTTCTAACACTATTGGGACTCTGTGTCCCCTGGCTCCAAGGTGCCCTTGAAGTCTTTGACTGGGGTTCACAGTCTGGGAATGAAGGAACCAAAAAAGTGTACTTGGTATTGAAGAGACTTTCTTTAGTTTGTTTAAAACCAACCCCAGATGTCCTTCCAGTGGGTCCTGGGAAGCCAGTCATAAGGCAGCACGTGGGGACCAGACGCCCTCGGCATCTGAGGGCATCGTCCACCTCCCGCGTGCCCAGGGCCACCGTGTCAGTGACCACTTGGAGTTTTATAGCTTCTCAATGATTTTATTTTTAAATTCCAAGTTGCCCTTTGGGGGGTAAAACTCTTATCATCTGCAATCACATTGCACTGGAGAAGTGTTTTAAGCCCAGAAGGGTATTCTGTGTGCTGTTCTTTGCGTCTTAGAAATCCATAACTGTATTAAAAAGCATTCATCTAGAATTTTGGGGATGAGGTTACCGCAGAAATGATAATAAGTACCAAGAAGATATTTTAGGTGTGGTTAAGTTTCCAAGGAAGAAGACTTATTCGATTGGTGTGAGAATGAAGAGTGGTAATGTTTTGCCGAGTTTGGAATAAATTGCCTGTTCGGTGCTAGACCAGATTCACATTTCTGGTTTTCATGTGTCAGAGTATTTTGAGGTCGTCTCTTGTTTTCCTAGGAAGTATAGCAGAGGACACTGGTCAGCTGTCTGGTAAGAACGGGCGAGCGTGGTGCGGCGGCTGCTGTGTGCTCATCTGTGTGGTGTGGCGATCTCACACTCGCCTCCTCTGGCCCAGGCCGCGCTGCTCACCTCCAGAGCAGTGGAGGCCAGCTGCCGCCCTGAGTACAGAGATGTACTTCTGCCGGTGTGCGGGGGAGTGCCTGGCGGGACCCAGGAGCAACTGTTAGGCTTCCCTTAGTATTTTTGTCTAAGGGCTCAAAAATCTTCAGAAATAATGTTTGTAATTAACTTTGACCTTATTTACTGAGAAGCATTTATTTGAATCAGAGATGTGGGGAATGCACACCAGTGCCCTGTGTGGAGGGAACAAGCAGGTCTCCCACGCTGAGCTTGTTGAGTGCCCCCAGCCCACGCCCTCGATGCAGATGGCGCCAGCTGGGCCCTGGCCCGGGGGGGGGGGCACCTGCTGGGGAGCACAGCAACTGGCAGTTAACTAAGCAGAGGTTGCTCCCACCAGACAAGCCTGGCTGTGCGCTTCCTGGGTGAGAGCCCGAAAACAATGGGACAAATTACAGAGCAGGCCCAGACAGGCGCTCTGCCGCCCTGCTGGGGCCGCAGGGACGTGGCTCTTGAGAGACAGCACCCTGCCTCCCAGCCCAGGCAGTGGCTGCAGAGCTTGGCCGAGGCTGGCAGGAGGGAATCCTTCAGGTGTACCCCAGACGTGGACCGTGAGAGAGGAAAGGATGCTCTCTCTCAGTAGATAAGGACAGAATGAGAAGCCAGCCTGTGGTGGGGCAGATGGTCTATAGCAGCCCTCTTTATCCACAGTGGGTGTGTTTTAGGACCCCAGAAAATGCCCAGAACCGTGGGCAGTAGCACACCAGATCTGCTGTGTCCTGTAGTGCTTTCCTGTGGGTAGATGGGCTCATTATATAATTAAGGCTAGTAAGAGATTAAGAAGAGTTAAGCAGCAGTAAAACAGAACCCTTGTCACAGTGTACTTTAATAAAAGTTATGAGAATGTAACCTTCACACACGTGCACGCGCACACACACGATGTTATTGTACTTTTACCTGTCACTTAAAGGAAGCACTTTCTCGCTTTTTTTTTTTTTTTTTTTTGAGCATCTGAGTTGCCAGCATCGCTGCTCTTGTGCCTTGGGGCATCATGAGGTAAAATAAGGCTCATCAAACACAAGCACTGCTGTACCAGGACCGTCTGAGCGCCTGGCTAAATCGCTAATGGGAGGGTAGTGTATACAGGGTGGCTGCACGTCCTGAGCCACTGGACGAGGCTCTATTGCTATTCAGTGTGGTTTGTAGTTTAGAACTCGTGTGTTGTTCTGGAATTTTCTGTGTATTATCTCTGACTGTGTTTGAGCCCCCATCTGCCCGCCTTGTTCTGATACCCTGTTCTCAGGGGCTAACCTGGAGACACAGGTAGCAGTGCTGAAGAGCGGCTGGAGGGGCAGGGCAGGGCAGGCCTTTGGGTGCTCTGGGGACATTTAGACTGGGAAACACACCCAAGAGTCCATGTTGAAATGTTTTTCTGTTGTGCTTCCAGATGAAGACAGTTAGCGTGGCCTTAGTTCTGTGCCTGAACGTGGGCGTTGACCCTCCTGACGTGGTGAAGACCACGCCCTGTGCGCGCCTAGAATGCTGGATCGGTAAGTTCTGGCCCCTTCCTCATGCTGCTAGTGGATTTGATTTCTTTTTGGAATTATATAACCTTTAAACACTTTTTTCCTTTTGTATTGGGGATCTAGCTGAGAGGCATTCTATCTCGGGACTATACCTTCAGCCCTTTTTTTCTGCGTGTGGTACTGGGGATAGAACCTAGGGGCATTCTACCTCCAAGCTACACCCTCAGTCTGATTTTATTATTTTATTTTGAAACAGGGTCTCACGAAGTCATAGAGATCCTCACTAAGTTGCTGAGGCTGGCTGCAAACTTGAGATTCTCCTGTTTTAGCCTCCTGAGTAACAGATTACAAATATCACGCACCACCATGCCTGGCTTTTTTCTTTTCTTTTCTTTTCTTTCTTTTCTTTTTTCTTTCTTTTTTTTTTTTTTTTTTGGTGTGTGTTACTTGGGATCGAACCCAGAGGCATTCTACCTTTGAGCTACACTCCCAGCCTCATTTTAGTCCTTATTTGGAAATAAGGGCTCGCTAGGTTGATGAGAGTCTCACTAGGTGCTGAGGCTGTCCTCAGAGCTGTGACCCTCCTGTCTCAGCCTCTCAAGCCCTGGGATGACAGACAGTGTGCCACTGTGCCCTGCTAGTCACTTTAGATGCATTCATCTTTATTTTGTAGCAGAGAAAGTGTTTCGAGGAAATTAATAAAATAGTGCTTGTTGGGTTTTTAAATTTTCCCTTTTAGATCTGCCCTATATCTGGCAATAATAGTAGCTTTTTAAAATAGTAGATTTAAAAAAATTATGACCAATACCTGCATGTATTTGCAGAAAAGGTAGTTGGAAGCATCGCTTAATATATCATAGATCATCAAGGCCAGTATCTGCGGAGCGCTCGAGGCGTGCAGGCGCCGTTTACAGCACGCTCTATCTGTCAGTTCATTTAGTCTCTGCAGCCACCATGTGTGGTGGGCCCTCCTGCTAATCTCCACGTTAGAGAGGAGAGGAGGCGTCGAGATGAGGGCTTGGCCCGGGCTTGGCCTGTAAGTCGGTGGCAGAGCTAGAATCTGAACCTGTGCCATGGCTAAAGACTTATTGTTTTTAAAGTTGTGTAAGCATGTATACCATAAAATACTGTCCAGCCATTTGACGGGTACAGTCTGTGGCATGACGCTCACCGCCGGCGTCGTGCCTGTGTTCCCGCCACGTTCCCGCTATGAGACAGGAAGGTCACAGGTTTGAAGACAGCCTCTACGACAGCGCGAGACTCAGCAACCTAGTGTGCCCTGCTTCAAAACGAAAAAATAAAAAGGGCTGTGGGTGTAGTCTGGGGGTAGAATGCCCCAGAGTTCAATCCTCAGTACTGCTGAGAAACAAAACAAAAGAAAAGCAAAAACTCGAGAAACAACAAAAACCACACTCACACAGTCGTGCAGCCATCGCCACCATCCTTCTCCAGAAGCGTCCCCACCCAGCCCGGAGCCCGGTCCCATCACACGCCGCTTGCTTGCCAGCCGCGGCAGCGACGGCCGCTTCCGCTCGGTGCCTTCCGGCTTGGCTGCTCCGGGGACTTCTTGCAAGTGTTAGCACTTTCTGTTTCTCCTTCCCACATGCTTTTGTGTGGTGCTGGGTGGAACCTGGGCCTTCCGCAGGCCAGGAAGTGTTCTCCCCGAGCGGCTGCCCAGCCTGCCTGCTTTCGTCTGGCCTCTTTCACTTAGCACCGGGTCCTCAAGGTTCATCTGTACTGTGGCATGTTGTCAGAATTTCCTTCCTTTTTTTTTGGGTGGTCCTGGGGGTGGAACCCAGGGGCTTTCTAACTCCAGGCTATACTCCCGGACCTATTTTATATTTTATTTGGAAACAGGGTCTCCCTAAGTAGCTGAGGTTGGCTTCGAACCTGTGTGATCCTCCTGTCTCAGCCTCCCAAGCGCTGGGGTTACAAGTGTGTGCCACCACACCCAGCTTAGAATTTCCTCTCTTTTAAAGGCTGGATAATATTTTGTTGTGTGTCTATTATCATATTATGTATTCATTTATCCATTGATGGACATTTGAGGTTTTGTTTTTGTTTTTGTTTTTGCCATACTGGGTTTTGGACCCAGGAGCATTCTATCTCTGAGCTATACCCCCAGCCCTATTTTTTATTCTTTTTTACTTTATTTTATTTTTTGCAGTACCGGGGCTGGAACCCACAGGTTATCCTACTTTTTAATTCTTTATTTTGAAACAGGGTCTCACTAAGTTTCAGAGGGCCTTACTAAGTAGTTGAGGCTGACCTCAAACCTGCAATCCTCCTGTCTCAGCCCCCCAAGTACTGGGATTACAAGTGTGCGCCACCACGCCTGGCTTTGAGTTGTTTTTAATTAGTGAATAACGCTGCTGTGAATCGGGGTGTGCAGTTACTTGTTTGAGCCTCTCCTTTCAGTCATTTTGGGGATACACACAGAAGTAGAATTGCTGCAGCACATGGCGATTCTTCTTTTAATCTTGGAGGAACTGCCATACTGTCTCTGTAGAAATGGCACCATTGTGCCTCCCACCACAGTGCGCTAGAGTTCTGGTTGCTGCACACCTGTGCCAGTACTCAGTGTTGTGTTTTATTATAGTCAACCTAATGGTGTGAGGTAGTTTCTCACTGTGGTTTTGATTTGCGTTTGCTGAGTGATTGACGATGGTGATCAAGTTCTCAACCAATCCTTTTAAGCCTGGTTGTCTGGTGAGGGGTCGTGGGAGCTCGCTGTGCATTCTGGGTATTAGTTCCTGATCCGATGTGTGATTGTGAACATTGTCTTCCGTCGAGAGTGTGTTCTTAACCATTACACTCTATACCTACTTCTTTCCCCTTTGGTGCCAGGCTTATTGGGATTCGATTTATCTACAGCAAAATTCACCTATTTTCATCCAATATGTCTCTCTGAGTCTCGACAAAAACATATGGTTGTGTAGCAAATACTATGTTCAATATATAGGACATTTACACCACACCAAGAGAGTTCCCTTGTGCCCTTTGTGACGAGTCTCTCCCCTTTTCCGTACCCCCTGGCAGCCAGCGGTGATGTTGTTACTATAACTGGGTGCTCAGGATTGAACCCAAGGGATGCTCTATTTCTGGGATACACTCCAGCTCTTTTAATTTTTATGTTGAAATGGTTTTGCTTAGTTGCTGAGGCTGGTCTTGAGCCTGCAGTCCTCCTGTCTCAGCCTCCCAAGCACTGGGATTACAGGCATGGCCACCATGGCCAGCTCCAGTGTTATGATTCTTTTGTGTCTGCATTTTCCCTTTTTATAGACTGTAATATAAAGGGAATTGTGTGTGTGTGTGTGTGTGTGTGTGTGTGTGTGTGTGTGTGTGTACTGGGGATTGAACCAGGGGCATACTACCTTGGAGCCACGCCCCAGCCCTGTCTTACTATTTTTCATAGTAAGAGGGTCTCCCTAAGGGGCCGAGGGCCTGGCCAGGTTGCTGAGGCTGGCCACAACCTGCAATGCTCCTGTCTCAGGGGGTCTGCAGCTCCGCCTCTCCCGTCTTTGATGAGCAGCCCGTGTTTGAGTCACGCTCACTGCTGTGTGCTGGCAGTTCATCTCCGGTCGATAGGCGTTTGTGTTGTTTGCAGGGTTTGGCAGCTATGAATAGGGTTTCTGAAAGCCCTCAGTCTTTGTGAGGACATGCTTTCTTCTGGGCTGATATCTAGGATTGGGATGACTTGGCCATATGTTAAGTATCTGTTTAGTGTTTTAGGACGTTGCCAACCTCTTTCCTACTAACACTGTATGAGCACCCTCATTAGCACTGGGTTCAGTCAGCTTTTCTTTTTTTAAAATTTTTTATTGGTGCACTGTATTCATACATCATAGTGAGATACAAAAAAACCTTTTGTAGACATACATGCACACATAGCCCAGTCAGCCCCCACCCGATCCCCACCCCATTCCCTCCCCATCCCTCCTTCCCATGCTTGGCTTAGTGGTTGACATCTAGTATTATAGCAATTTATCTAAAATTAAAAATGATAATCTCACATAACAGTTTCATTTGTCTGATACCAATCTTTTGATAACTTAAAGATAACATTTCAATATTTCTTTTTTATTTTATTGGTACACTGTATTCATACAACATAATGGGATAAAAATAATACTTTTGTAGACATACATGCACACATCGCCCAGTCAGCCCCCACCTAATCCCCACCCCGTTCCCTCCCCATCTCTCCTTCCCATGCTTGGCTTAGTTGTTGACATCTTGTATTATAGCAATTTATCCAATATTAACGTTGATAATCTCACATAACAGTTTCATTTGTCTGATACCAAGCTTTTGATGACTTAAAGATAACATTTCAATATTTCTTTTTGCTTTCTTTCTTACCAGAGAATATTTCTTTCTTTTTCTTTTTTAAGGTGAAACTATCATATATTTATTTATTTGTTTTTCACAAAAAAATCTGTCCTAATATGGAATATGGACTCTAGATACCCAAAACGATCTCAAAAAAGCAAAAAGCTAGAAGATGTATATTTTATAATTTCAAACCATATAAAGCTACAATAATTGAAACAGTGTAGTGCTGTTCTAAAGGCAGATATATAAACCATTGGAGTTAAATAAAAGCCTAGAGATAAATTCTTCCATATATTGTCAAGTTATTTTTGACAAGGTTTCCACGAACATTTGGTGGAGGAAATAATTATCTTTTAACTAAATATTGTTGAAAAATAATAATTACATGAAAAAGAATAAAATCGGACCCTTACCTAACACCATATACAAATATTAACTCAAAATATATAAAAGACCTAAATATAAATCTTAAGACTATAAACTTTTAGAAGAAAATCTGGGTCATAAAACCTCACAACATTGAAATTGGCAGTGATTTCTTGGATATGATTTCAATGGCACAGGCAACAGAAGAGTATACAAACTCCCTAAAAAATAAAAAAAATTGTATATCCAAAGACAATGTAAACAGAGTTAAAAGTTACTGATAGAATGGGATAAAATATTTCCAAATGCTATATCTGAAGGTATATTAGTATTCCAACTAGAAATCCTAAAAATTAGCAACAGTAAAAGGAAACAATACAATTTAGAGATAGGTAAAAGACTAACATAAATAATGAATCTCCACAGATAACCAATCTTAGTTGTCTGTTGGATGGAAAATCTTGTTTCTCTGGTTCTGGTGTGAGTTACCTATTTCTTCTTTGTAGTTAATCTCTTTGAGTATTTTCTCTAGCGCTGGTTTTGAAGACATAAATTCCTTCAGTTTCTGTTTGTCATGGAAGCTTCTTATTTCTCCATCTAATTTGATAAAAAGTTTTGCTGGGTAGGAAATTTTTGGCTGGAAGTTGTTTTCTTTCAGAGTTTGGAATATGTTACTCCAAGCCCTTCTGGCTCTCATGACTTGGTTTGGGAAGTCTGGAGTGATTCTAATTGGTTTGCCTCTGAATGTCACTTGGCCCTTTGTTTTTGTTGCCTTTAAGATTCTCTGCTTGGCTTCCACATTGGTCATTTTGACAGTTATGTGGCGTGGGGATCCTCTTCTCCGATCCTGTCTAAAGGGAGTTCTATAAGTTTCCTGGACCTGTGTATCGACCTCTTGCTCTATGTTTGGAAAATTTTCTGCTATTATTTCTTTAAAGATATTACTTATCCCTTTGGTTTCACCTTCTTTTCCCTCTTCTATTCCATTTATTCTTAGGTTAGCTCTCTTAAAATGGGTCCATATTTCTTCAATGTCAGATTCCTGCTGTTTGAGTTTTTTTTCTAAATTAGAAACTATGCGTTCATTTTTGGAATGATCTTCTTCTGAGATCGAGATTCTATTCTCCATGTGGTCTAGTCGGTTGTTTGTACTTTGAATTGAGGCCTTTACTTCATTAATTGCATCCTTTATCTCTTTTTGGCTCTCTCTGAATTCTTTTCAAAACACCTCTATTATTTCTACAGTTATTTTCCTGATTTGATCTTCTAGAAATCTCTGAATTTCTGTTTTATCGGGTTCTGATGTTGTGGGGTTGTGGGCATTCATTGCTCCATTGTTATTCCTCTTTCCCATGATTTTGGAAGTTTGTGCCTTCTCTGGGTTCTTCTCTGGGTCACTACAACTTCACTTAAGGTGCTCTGGATCTCGAGTCTGTGGTATCTCGGTCCCCACTACTCCTTTAATGGGTTGTATGGCAGAGTCTCAGACCCAGGGAGTCAATCGAGGCTGCTTTAGACCATGGGGGGTGCCGGGTTGGGCTTTCTCCTATGGTGTGATATCTCTGCCACCGCCACTCCCCCACTGGGTCAAGTCCCTGGGAGTACAGTACTGGGATTTCTCCTCTGGGGCCCGCAATTTGACTCAATGTTGTTGAGTGCGCCGATGGAGCTGTAGTGGACTCGGTGAATTCGCTGCTGCTCTCAGTGAGCTTTTAAATGATTTTAGGAATCACTGAGGTGAACCCTTTCCTGTTCCCGCTCCTGTTCACCGTTTCTGGGACTGTTCACGTTTGCTTACTTGCGTGAGCCTAGATTTCCATCTGGCATTCTGCTGGAAGAGCTTCCTTATTCAGTTCTTGTAGTGCTGGTTGGCAGGTATCAAAATTCCCAGGTTTTTGTTTGGAAATCGTCTTTATTGTTGAAAGATAGTTTTCTGGTTATAGACTTTTTTGTGTAGACAATGTTTCTTTCAGTACTTTGAAGCATTTGTTGTTTGCTAGCTGGCATAGTTTTCTTTTTTAAAATTTTTTGGTGGTACTGGGGATGGAACCTGGGGCATTCTACTCCGAGCTGCACCCCCAGCCCTAGTTTTTATTCTTTATTTTGAAACAGGGTCTCACTGAGTTGCAAAGGGCCTCACTACGTAGCTGAGGCTGTCCATGAACCACGATCCTCTTGTTTCAGCCTCTTGAATGCTGGGATTACAAGTGTGTGCCACCATATCTGGTTCTTTGTGTGTGTGTGTGTGTAGTACTGGGGATGGAACCCAGGGGCCTTCCACCTCTGGGCTACATTCCCAGACCTATTTGATATTTTTATTTGGAAACAGGGTCTCACTAAGTGCTAAGAGCCTCACTAAGTAGCTGAGGCTGGCTTCGAACCTGTGCGATCCACCTGTCTCAGCCTCCCAAGTAGTGGGATTATAAGCATGTGTCACCATGCCTGGCCTCTGGCATAGTTTTTGATGAGAAGTCTGCTGTGATTCTTATCTTTGTGTCTATGTTTCTTTCTTTTTTTCTCCAGTCTTTAAGATTTTCTTCTTACCTTTGGGTTTTTATTTATTTTTATTTATTTTCTTTGTGGTACTGGGGGTGGAACTCAGAGGCTTTCTACCTCCGGGCTATACTCCCAGACATATTTTTTATATTTTACTTGGAAACATGGTCTCACTAAGTAGCTGAGGCTGGGTTTTGTTTTTTTTTTTTTTTTGGTGGTACTGGGGTTCCTGGAAGCCCTTCTACCTCCGGGCTACACTCCCAGACCTATTTTTACATTTTTATTTGGAAACAGGGTCTCAAGCCAGCGCGCGTGGCTGGCTTCGAACCTGCGCGATCCTCCTGTCTCTGCCTCCCAGGCGCGGGGATTACAAGCGTGCGCCACCATGCCCGGCCTGAGGCTGGGTTTGAAACTGCAAGATCCTCCTGTCTCAGCCTCCTTTGGGTTTTTAGTAGTCTGTATATGTTTTTGTGCTTCTTTGGTTTTTGGAATTTATTTTTCTTGGGGTTCTTTGAGCTTCTCAGATGTATAGTTTGATATCTTGATTTTCTTTTTTGTATGTGTGTGGTATTGGGGATTGAACCCAGGGGCATCCTACCTCTGAATTACACCCCCAGCCCTATTTTTATTTTTATTTATTATTTTTATTTATTTTTTGCGGTACTGGGGATGGAACCCAGGGGCATTCTACCTTCAAGCTACACCCCTAGCCCTATTTTTATTCTTTATTTTGAAATAGGGTTTCACTATGTTCCGGAGGGCCTCACTAAGTAGCAGAGGCTGTCCGCGAGCCATGATCCTCCGGTCTCAGCCTCCCAAATGCTAGGATGACAAGTGTGCACCGCCACACCCGGCTGAAGCAGGGCCTCAGTAAGTTGCAGAGGGTCTCACTAAGTAGCTCAGGCTGGCCGCGGACCACGATCCTCCGGTCTCAGCCAATGCTGGGATGACAAGCGTGCCACTGCGCCACGCCGGCTCGTACGGGGCAGTTCTGCAGGTGCACCTCACCTGCCTTGCTTCTCTGCACAGGCCGAGAGCCAGGCTGACTTGACAGCACACTGCAGCCCCTCGCCCTGGCTGGCCGCCCCAGCTGGCCGCCCCGCCCTCAGGGCTCCAGGGTCACCCAGTGCGGATTTCAGCCTCGTTGGCAAGTGCTTTGGGTCTGGGCCTGGCCGGCCCAGGCGGTGTTGACATGTGGCTACCCAGGGTTGCGAGTCGGGCCTCTCTGGGCAGGCTGGTATTGTGTTCTGTGTTTGGTAGTGTGCTTCTGGGGCCCTCCAGGACAGTTGGAAAGGTGTGTCTGCTTGGAGAAGGGGGCTCACTGAAGTGGAACTCAGGGAGGTCACGTGCATGACCCACAAGTGACCAGAACGAGGGGAGCAGCGGGGCCCTGCGGGTGCAGAGAGGTGGGAGCTTGGGGTGACCAGGGGCCTGTGGAAGCACTCCTGCTTGGTGCTGACACAGGCCGGGCGTTGGGCCGGTAAGACACTGTTAGCGAGGCTGTGCGGGTTGTGAAGCAGCCGGGCTGGCGAGGCAAAGAGGGGTGCTGGGGATGGGTTCCCAGGGTGGGGACCCGAGCAGGGGCTGTGAGGACGCCTCCCTCCATGAGGCCGTGCAGGAAGCTAAGCAGATTGAGCTCATCAGCCGACCTGTGCACACACATCTGTGTGCCGCTACCTGATGGTCCTCAGCCTCCGTTTCCTCATCTGTAGGGTGCTGGTGGCACTTACTTAACTCGGGCATGAGCGGGATGCCGGGGCCTGGAACTCAACTCCATGCAGATCCCAGCCTTGGCAGGGCAGCCTCGTCGCGCCTCCTCCAACACTGTCTGCCTGGTCAGCTTGTGTACCAGAGGCTGGGCAATCTATAAACAGTCGGCATTTATCCCCCAGTTCTGGAGGCTGGGAGGCCCAGGGTCTGATGAGGGCTTGTCTCTCTCCAAGAGCCTGGAGCTCTGTCCTCCTGCGGTCCGGTCCTAATTCCCTAATTCCCTCCAGGCTCTCCCACTCCTGGGCTCTGCCCTGGTGATGTAGTCATTTCCCTTGGGCCCACCTTCCAGATTTTTCTCACAGAGGTTTAAGTTTCAACACATGAATTTTGGGGACAGAGTCAAACAGTAGCTCCAAGCCCCCATACTCCCGCCCCATGATAACCCATGAGAGCCCCCCAACACACTGGCGCTCAGGTGTTCGTGTGGGGACCTTGAGCTGCCTCCTGTGTCGCCGACTGCAGAGAGGTGCCACAAACGCACCTCAGCCTGTGAACAAGTGTGCTCCCCAGGACCGCTGCCCAACCAGAGCTGATGTCTCTGGCAGATGTCTAATAGGATGTTGATAGAATTCTTGTGTTATCTAACAGGTTAGACGTCAGTATGTTGGCTGGCCCTCTGAGCCATCCCTGTGCAGCACTGGAAGCTTTGGGCATGGCCCTCGCTGTGTGGGTGGGCAGACTGAGCCGTCTCAGAGGCCAAGGGCTGGGAAGCTTGGGAAGACAGGGATCTTTACTTCCCGGTCTGTTTGGGACACTGTGCACACAGCCTGAGCACGCATTGAGGAGAGCACTCTCCCGGAGGGAGGCGAGGTGCACTGCCAGTGCTGTCAGCGGCCCCAAAGGTAGAAACCAGGAGGAGAGAGGCAGTCGTGCTGTGCTGGAAGGACCATGCAGGCCCGTGCGGGAGCTGTCCCAGACCGCAGGCTGTGGACTGCATTTCAAGAGTGAGGAATTGCCAGGTGTGGTGGTGTACGCTTGTAATCCCAATATTTGGGAGGCTAAGAGAGGAGGATCCTGGTTCATGGCCAGCCTCAGCTACTTACGCCCTTTGCAGCTCAGTGAGACCCTGTTTCACAAAAAAGAATAAAAATAGGGCTGGAGGTGTAGCTTGGAGTAGAATGCCCCCAGGTTCCATCTCATCTACAGTACTGCAAAATAAATAAATAAATAAATAAATAAATAAATAAATAAATAAAAAGTGAGGAATCGTGGTGCGGTCCTGGGGTAAAGATGCGGGTCCTGGGAGCTCCCTGCCCTGCTCTCCCCGCGGCTGCTGACGGTTGCACTTTCCTGGCTCTGCTCCTCCTTCCTGGGCTGTTTAAAGATGCTGTTTAGTTCCTGAAAATGACTGTTGTCTCTTCAGAAAAGCTGAGAGAGGCTGTCTTATTTATGGCCTGACATTAAATGCTAAAGTAGTAATACTAAAAACAATTTCACTAAACAACGAGGCACGCCCTGTGCTGGTTGGGGAACTGTCTGCCTGAGAGCAGGGTGTGGAAGAGCCGAACGGGAAGAAGTGTGATTTGGCTGAAATATGTTTTTATGTGCTAGCTGGTGGTAGCAGTGCATCAGAAGAGACAAGAGTGCCAAAGTTTTGTCAGGTGCACAGAAATTGGGTTAGCTCAAGGAATTACTGGGAGGTGCTGTGTCCCCCCAACCTTTTGGTGCTGGGGATTGAACCCAGGGGTATTCTATCTATGAGCTACACCCCCAGCCCTATTATTTATTTATTTATTTATTTATTTATTTATTTATTTATTTGTACTGGGGTTCCTGGAAACCCTTCTACCTCCAGGCTACACTCCCAGACCTATTTTATATTATTTTTATTTGGAAGCAGGGTCTCAAGCCAGCGAGGCTGACTTCAAACCTGCGTGATTCTCCTATCTCTGCCTCCCACGTGCAGGAATTATAAGAGTGTGGCACCACGCCCGGCATTTTTTTTTTTTTTTTTTGGTGGTACTGGGGTTCCTGGAAGCCCTTCTACCCCCGGGCTACACTCCCATACCTATTTTTACATTTTTTTATTTGGAGACAGGGTCTCCTAAGCCAGCGCACGCGGCTGGCTTCGAACCTGCGCAATCCTCCTGTCTCTGCCTCCCAAGTGCGGGGATTACAAGCGTGCGCCACCACGCCCGGCCCTGGCATTTTTTTTTATTACTTTTGAAACAGGGTTTCACTGAGTTGGAAAGGGCCTCACTAAGTAGCTCAGATCCTCCTGTCTCAGCCTCCCAAATGCTGGGATTACAAGCGTGCGCCACCATGCCCGGCACTTGTTTTTCCTTCTGTCCTCAGAGAAACAGTTATCCTCTCCGTAGTCCACAGGCGGCCTCAGGAGAGCCTGCAGATGCGGGAAGTAGCCATGGTGTCCCAGGTCCTCGCAGCGAGGCCGAGCATCATGGGCCGGTGGCCAGGCAGACCAGCGGACAGATGCTCAAGAGGAACTTCTGTTAAGTCAGTGCTATGCACCAAGAGCTACGCTCTCAGGCCTTTTTGTTTTGAAACAGGGCCTTGCTACATTGCTGAGGTTGGCCTTGAGCCTGTGATCCTCCTGCCTCAGCTTCTCAAGTGCCGGGATTACAGGTGTGCACACCACTGCGCCCTGTTGGGACTGGACTTATTTCTGTACACCCGTAGGGAGTGAGGCCTGTGGGTCGGCCAGGCCAGCTGGTAGAAGATGTTTTCCAAAGAATTTCGGCCCCAGCATTTGGATCCCGACAGCGAGGGGCTGCGTGTGGGTCCTGCCGCCTGCCAGAGTGGCCCTGCGTGGCCTGCGCGGCCGTGCGGCTCCAGGCTCTGCTCGGCAGCTCAGTGGGGACACGCCCCTCACTGTGCACACCACTAATTATAAAATGCAGAGAGATGATATTATTATGATTAATAAAAGAGTCATTACAAGCTGTCCCTAATTTCAAAGTAGCCCTTCTGCCATTATTTATTTTCTCAATCAGAAATTAGTCATTGGAGGTTACATAACTAATTAGTGGCAGAGTCCTTGAAAGGTATACAGAGAAATTTACACTTGATCCAGTAGGCAGCACTCGGTGAAGCAGTCAATTAACAAATGCTTATTAAGTGTCTACTTCTTACAGGTATAAAGAAGTACAGAGGCTCTTTGAGCATGAGCTCTATATGTCTTTCTTTTATTCTTTATTTTCAATGGGGCCTCACTAAGTAGCCGAGGCTGGCTGCGAACCTCGGGTCCTTCTGTCTTAGTCTCTCACTACTGGGATTACAAGTGTTTGCCACCATGCCTGGCTCTCTATGTTTCTTTTTATTTTAAATTTGTGAGTTATCTT
Source organism: Muscardinus avellanarius (assembly GCF_963383645.1). NCBI lineage: Eukaryota > Metazoa > Chordata > Mammalia > Rodentia > Gliridae > Muscardinus > Muscardinus avellanarius. The sequence goes on from NC_137802.1 coordinate 72,877,318, forward strand.
CATTTGCTAAATTTTATTTTTTACATGTATTACAGTAGATCTGGCATATGGTGGCAATAATTTTTCTAGTGCTCAAGTAATTTCTTTGCTCTCCCTCCTTGTTCGTGTTGGGCCCCTGATCTCTAGACCGGTGCCTTCTCCTCCTCTCCTCTCCCCTTGTCTCCTCTCCTCCTCTCCTCCTTTTCCCTCATCTCCCTTCCATTCTCTGGATCCATTGTTGTTTTCTTTTGTGGTTTACTTCCTAGGAAAAGGAACACGAAACACAGATTGTGTGCATGTTCGTGAGTCCGAAAACACCTATGTCATTTTCTCGAGCTGAATGTTAGAGTGAAAGTGTGTCTGTGGGAGTTCTGAAGACATTGCTCTGCTTTGGTCGGCTTTCGGTATTGTCAGGAAACCGGAGCTTTCCTAATTCCCGGTCTTTGAATGTGACCTGATTTTCTCTGCGGGTTTCCCTCTGTCTTTAGTTTTTATCGATGTAATTACTATGTGTCCGGATGTGGATTTCTTTCGGTTTATCCTGTCTGGTGCTTCTTGAATCTGTTGGTTTTTGTCTCTTGACAAAATGCGGGAAGTGTGGGCCGTCGCATCTATCATTCTGGCCTCTGAGGGCAAGGTGGCGGGGCCAGCCCATGGCTGTTGCCTGCAGGCCCCTGAGGGCCCTCATCTCAGAGGTCACTGTCTGTCCACCAAGAGCCCTTCTCTCCGTTTGCCGAGGTGAGGTTTTACGCAGGTGGCCAGGCGAGGGGAGGCTGACGGAGGAGGAGTGCGTCCAAAGGGCCGTCTGTGAGGACTGCCTTGGGCACGTGGGCAGGTTATGGTAGACACGTGGACGCCAGGAGACTGAAGCCAACACCAAGGAAAACTCTCAGGAAAGCTGCGGGGCGTCTCCTCGCTGGTGCGGCAGGGAAGGCTCCTGTGGGTGCATCGTCAGACACAAGATCCTAGTGTAATGTAAGTGTAATGTGGTGAGTGGGTAAGGACTCAGGAGGGAAAGAGCCTGTGCCCCACGGAGGAAGGCGGCTGATGAGGTCTGCCATGAACCGAGGAAGCACAGAAGACCCCGGACGTGGAGGGAGCCCGAGAGGCACCAGCTGAGCCGTGGGGGTGGCTGCTTCGGGGGGCGGGCACCCCCAGCTCTGATGCTTCCCTGGGCCCCCCGCCTCGCGAGAGCCCGCATGCTCCCCTGGGGATAGAAGCCCGCGGGGAAGAGGTGAACACAGGAGCTGTGGGGTCCTTGGCAGCTGGGTTTCTGAGCTTCCGAGGTAAGGGTCTGGGGCTGCAGTGCAAGGTGGAGTGTCCCTGGGCTGGTGGCTCTCCCTGGCCCACAGTCAGCCCTCTTCTCCTGAGAGTGCTTTCTGATGCAAAACCAGAATCTGCGGAAAAGCAGCAGAGCCAGTCACCGAGCGTGGTCGGAGGCCCCTGGGCTCCGTAGGTGAGGCCTGTTTTTATAGCCCTTTGAGACCGTTTCCCACATAGAGCTGGAGCCGCCCTCGGTGCAGTCAGGGCGGGTCGCCTTTCATTGGAGTCCTTCATTTTTTTTTCTCTTCAGTACTGGGGATTGAACCCAGAGGCATTCTACTTCCCAGCTATACCCTCAGCTCCCTCCTTCCTTTTCTTTTAAATATTCTTTATTTTGAAACAGGGTCTCACTGAGTTGCAAAGGGCCTCACTAAGTAGCTGAGATTGTCCACGAACCCGGATCCTCCTGTCTCTCTTACGGCTTCGGAGAATATGGTTGTGGGGAAACTGTTCCTGGGGACCCCTGTTAGGGTCCCGTACACAATTTCCCTCAAACCACAACAAAACCCAAAACGACTAGAAACAGAAAAAAAAAAAAAAAACCCCGCAGGTTCTTGTCCTGAGCTAAAGATAAATATACATAGCTTGGACAGTTGCTGAAGATTTAAAGAAGTTTATTAAAAAAGATAGAAATACAGAAAACAGTTATAGCATGGGGGGAGTGTGGTCCTGGCCAACCCCCCCCCCCACCAACCTCAAGATACGGCATGGGACCGGACTTTTTATACTCATGACCTCCATCTTGTTTGCGTAATTCTGACATAGTGAATGTCCCTGTAGGGTACCTCCCCCTGCAAGGTGTGGCAAGGTGTCTCCTTTCTTGAAGGTGGAACCCTCCTCCCATCCTAGATAGCTTATCTAATCATGTAGATCTGTCTTTAGATAGAGAAAGGCCTAGCTCCCCTCTCCTACTGACTTGCTAATTACATGTAGCTAAGTCAATCTAAGTTTCAATAGCTGTTTGCTTCCTGACCAAAGCCAAGCCTCTCTCTCTTCAGGTCTGCCGCCATTTTGACACAATTATTTTTGAAATATATTAATAATCAGAGCTTTCTCAAATCTTCCTAGGCCATTCCCAATACTGGTACAGTCTCAGCCTCCCATGTGCTGAGATTACAAGCGTGCACCACCATGCCTGGCTCTCTGAGGGCCATTCAGAGCTTTTTATTTTATTTTATTTTTTTTTTTGCGGGTCTGGGGATGGAACCCAGGGGCATTCGACCTCTGGGCTACACCCCCTGCCCTATTTTTTATTATTTATTTATTTATTTATTTATTTATTTATTTTGGTGGTACTGGGGTTCCTGGAAGCCCTTCTACCTCGGGGCTACACTCCCACACCTATTTTTACATTTTCATTTTGGAAACAGGGTCTCCTAAGCCAGCGTGCGGCTGGCTTCGAACCTGCCCGATCCTCCTGTCTCCGCCTCCCAAGCGCAGGGATTACAAGCGTGCACCACCACGCCCGGCTTATTCTTTATTTTGAAACCAGGTCTCACTGAGTTGCAGAGGGCCTCACTAAGTAGTTGAGGTTGTCCGTGAACCGAGATCCTCTGGTCTCAGCCTCCCAAATGCTGGGATTACAAGCCTGTGCCACCATGCCCGGCTCACTCAGAGCTTTTAAAAAAACCTAATTTAAGCTGGATGAGGTAGCACACTCCCTTGATCCCAGTTGTTGGGAGGGTGAGACAGAAGGATCACAGGTTAGAAACCCTATTTCCAAGTAAAAAATTAAAAAATGGGCTGGGGGTGTAGCCCAGAGGTAGAATGCCTTGGATTCAATCTTCAATACTGTTATGGACTGGGAGACTATGGTTTGGGGAAGCCATTCCCCGGGAACCCCTGCTAGGGTCCCAGACACACTTACCCCCAACCCATAACAAAACCCAAAATGACCCCAAAGAGAAGAAAAATCGTGGATTCTTGTCCTAAGCTAAGAATAAATATGCATAGCTTGGACAATTGCTGAAGATTTAAAGAAGTTTGTTAGAAAGATAGAAATACAGAAAATAGAAATACAGCCCCATGCCAGACTGGCATGGAGGGGTGACTCGAAATGAATACACCAAAGGAATTACACATGGACTCAGCCTTTTATACCCATGACCTCCATCTTGTTTACATGACTCTGACATAGTGAACGTCCCTGTAAGGTAACTCCCCTTAACCCTGTAAGGTACCTCCCCCAATAAGGTGTGGTGAGGTGTCTACTTTCATGAAGGTAGACCCCTCCTACCATCTTAGCTGGCTTATCATGTAGATCTGTCTTTAGATAGAGAAAGGCCTAGTTCTCCCCTCCTACTGAGAGAGAACAGCTCCCCAAAAGGGGAGGGGGTCCCGAGAGGGAAAAGCTCCATTTTCTGGCTGACTAGGGGCCATTGCCCGACCGTTTGCGAGTCCTCTTTTGGTTAGGGTGACTTTGGGAATTCTGGGAAGCAGCTCTCAGGATTTGCATAGGGTATTTGCAAGTCCTTGAAGAATCTCCTTTCAGGAGTGTCAGACTGGCTCTGGGTTTGTTGATTAGTAAACTGATGGCTTTTGTGAAGCTCAGGTCCTTCTTATCTCTTAGCCTTTGGAATTTCAGATATTCGTTGCCCCTCAGGAAACTCAGGAAATTAAGTTTTTCTATCTGCCTTTCCCTATCTGCCTATTTTCTTTCAATCTCCTCAGCAGGAAGAGGAGTAAATGGTTTATTGGAAGCAGCAGGGAATAAGGAAAGATGGCTGAACACCCCAAAGGGGCTGTCGGAACTCTGGGGTCCAGCAGCTGCCTTCAGGACAATACTTGGGAGTATCCCAAGCCAAATGCCTTCAATTACAGGCTGCTTTCTTCCAGAGTTCACGTGATCTGCCAGAAAGGAGGTGCAGGTCACCCCTAGGGACCCTGGTCGGCCTTGATGTTTAGCAGAGGCCTTCAGGTCACTACCAGAGAGCATCCCAGCCAAATGCCTTCATTGCACTCCGCCTTCTCTCAAGGCTAACACTACCTGAGGGGGGGGAGGGAGAGAGGGAGGGAGGGAGAGAGAGAGAGAGAGGGAGAGAGAGAAGCTCCCCAAAGGGGAGGGGGTCCCCTAGAGTGAAAAATCCGATTTGGTGGCCGGTCTGAGCTTTTGCCGTTGGTTGTGGTGAGTTTGGGATCCTGGGAATTCTGGGAAGCAGCTTTCAGAATTTGCATAGAGTATTTGCATGTTCTTTGAAGAGTCTCCTTTCAGTAAAGTGTCAGACTTGCTCCAGTGATGGCTCCTGGGTTTGTTGATTAGTAACCAGATGGTTTTGTGAAGCTTTGGTCCTTCTTATCTCTGAACCTTGGCCCCTTGCCCCTCAGGAAATTAAGGAGACACCTTGCCAACACCTTGCTGGGGGAGGAACCTTACAGGGGCGTTCACTACATCAGAATTAAGTAAACAAGATGGAGGTCAAAGGTATAAAAAGTCTGGTCCACGAGCTGTATCTTGGGGATGGTGAATTGGCTCGGACCACCCTCCCCCAATGCCATTCTGGCATAGGGCTGTAACTATTTTCTGTATTTCTCTCTTTTTAATAAACTTCTTTAAATCTTCAGCAAGTGTTTGAGCCATGTATACTTATCCTTAGCTCAGGACAAGAACCCGCGGGTTTTTTTTTTTTTCCTGTTTTTGGTCGTTTTGGGTTTTGTTGTGGTTTGAGGGAAAATTGTGTCCGGGACCCTAACAGGGGTCCCCGGGAACAGTTTCCCCACAACCATATTCTCTGAATCCATAACAAAACCTGGTTTTGAAAGACCATCCTTGATAAAGCAGAAAAACATTGATTTTACTATATTTCAACCATTGGATGTACCTTTTCTTTTCTTTTCTTTTCCTTTCTCTTTGGTGCTGGGGATTGAACCTAGGGGGATTCTACCTCCAAGCTATATCCTCCAGCCCTATTTTATTATTATTTTTGAAACAGGGCCTCACTACTTGCTGAGGCTGTTCTTGAACCTTCAGTCCCTCTGTCTCAGCCTCCTAAGTACTGGGATTACAAGCATGCACCAGCACGCCTGGCTCTGCTGGAGGTCTTGCTAAGTTACTGAGGCTGTGATCCTGTGATCCTCCTGTGTCAGCCTCCCAGGTGCTGTGGTTTCAGGGCACACGTTTGTCTAGTGTGATGTGCTGAGACGGCTGAGGGAGCCACCGCTGCTGGGTTGAGACTGCTGGCCGCGGCAGGAGAAGCCATGCAGCAGAAGTCTGCAGCAGAAGTCTGCAGCAGACGAGACTGCGACCTGGCCTACCAGCGTCCTCACTGCACCAGTACTGGGAAATGGCTTCAAAATGGACTTGAAAATAGCTTTGGTATTAATGTGCTGGTACTGGGAAATGGCTTCAAAATGTGTTTGGAAACAGCTTTGGTGTTAGAAGGCCAGGCAGGCACTCAGACAGGGAAGGACCCTGCAGAGCTCCAGGGTGATTAGCAAGAAAAGAGAGGGAGCCCAGGGCCTTTTACATTTTAAAGACAAGCAAAATTCCCCAAGAAGTGGGTGGGGGGGAATGTCCTAAGCCTTCCAGAGATCCCAGACTCTAATGATCAATCAACACATTTTGGGGTGTAACAAAAGGCTTGGGGTCTGTACCAGAGATAGGATAGGCCTACAGGACGGAATCCCCACGTCAAAAGACCGGCCCCAGAAGGGGCGGAGCTAGTTGGTCAGATGATTGGTATAAAACTTTTGTATCCAAGAACTTCAGTGACTTATTTTCATGTCAGTCCACTGTGTCACTGTCTCTATGGCGTAGGGCTTTCATCTCAGTTCGGTCCTATTTCTCTACCTTTGCAATAATAAAATGGCTTAAGCTTACAGAAGAAAGAGGAGTTCTGGCTATTGATTTCTAACATAGCTAAGAACAAGAGCCCGCAGCTCCGTCTCACTGCGGAGCCCAGCGGGCAGCGCACAGTCTCACCGTGACACTCACTGCCTGCCATTTTCACCTGTAAGACTGGCACAGGCCCAGTTACTCGCCACACGCTTCCTGAGTGAAGTGAGCCTGCCACTTTTTTTTTTTTTTTTTGGTGGTACTGGGGTTCCTGGAAGCCCTTCTACCTCCGGGCTACACTCCCAGACCTATTTTTACATTTTTATTTGGAAACAGGGTCTCCTAAGCCAGCGCGCGCGGCTGGCTTCGAACCTGCGCGATCCTCCTGTCTCTGCCTCCCAAACGCGGGGATGACAAGCGTGCCCACCACGCCCGGCTTGAGCTTGCCACTTTAAGGAAGTGAACCGTGACAGTATTTGTTGCTAGGGATAAGATTCCAAATGAAAAATTAGAATTTGGAAACTCGGATCTTCCAGAATTGGTGGCATCTTAGTTCTGAAAGCCTCTTGAAATCATGGTGATACTAATGAGCGGAGTTTTGAAAATTAGTAGAGAACGAAACGCCGCAGGTTTGCAGCTCAGTGAAGCATGGCTTTCCAAGTGGCTAACGCCCGATGAACACAGTTGTCTGTGTGTGAGAAAGCCACTCGTGGTGCACAGGCCAGGCCGGGGCACTGGCCTGGTTTCACACACCACATCACAAGGAACCCCAAGACCACTGCCGTGGACTTCCGGTGCTGAAGACAGGCCCCGCAAGCCGGGTCGAGATGCACCTCCCCGCCCAGCCCTAACGTGTGTGAGGAGGGTTTCCCTCCTGGGCCTCGACTGAAGCTGCACACAAGCAAAAACACTGGGCCGGGATGTTGTCCAGAGGTCAAATGCTCCTGTGGTTCAATTCCCAGTAACACACACACACACACACACACACACACACACACACACACACACGTTTGCAAAGCGTACAGTGCTACTCCTGAGTGTTTTTGAGAAACCATAGATAATTTTCACAATATTCATGTTCAAATATAGTGGGCTTATTATCTTTAAATGAATGAATAAAGAAATGCCTTTTCTCATCTTAGTTTCTTTTCTTTTTTTGAGGGGAAGGATACTGGGGATTGAATACAGGTTCATTTTACTACTGAGCTACGGCCCAACTATTTTATTCTTTATATGTGAAATGCTCTTGCTAAGTTGCTGAGGCTGGTTTTGAACTTGTAGTCCTCCTGTCTCATCCTCCCAGGCACTGGGATCATAGGTGTGTGCCACCTCACCTGGCTCTATCTAAGTTTCTAATACATGAATACTGAGAGATGTAACCACATAAATAGAAGCTCTTTGGGGTCCTTAAAGAGCAGAAAGACCAGACAAGTTTGAGAACTCCAGACTTAGAGTCATTGGCACTAGAAGTCATTCCCAAAATAAGCAGCAGACGCAAATGTGTATGTATGCTTGCAAAACTGATTTTTATGGTAAGAGAGCTTATAGAGGAAAACCATTAAGACACGTTGCCCTCTGTCCCTTTCTCCTGGCCCTGCGCACAGGAGCACTAGGATTTGTGGGAGAGTTGTGTGTCGGCCCCACGGGGCTCCTGTGCACAGGGCTCCTGTCCTGGTAGAAGCAGAGCCAAAGGCATTGAGACTGGAGTGCCAGCAGGACAGAAGGCATCTGAGGGGCCGCCGCGGAAGCGCAGAAGGGATGGGCGGCGGTTGCTGTGCGGGGATCTTGGTCAGCTTCCCCGGGCTCAGTAGATGCTTAAGAGCATCGCTGGCTCCAGAGACCTGGTGAGCGGGCGCACCTGCGGCTGTCCCGGTGGCTTCAAGAAGGCGGCCGAGGCGCTCAGGGAGGAGAGCCGCAGCTCCGGAGGAAGCGCACGCGTTAACGCTCTCTCCTGTCTTTGCTTCTGCAGATCCTTTGTCCATGGGCCCTCAGAAAGCTCTGGAAACCATCGGTGCAAACCTGCAGAAGCAGTACGAGAACTGGCAGCCCAGGGTAAGCCCGCTGCGCTCGCTCTTCCCTCCCTTCATTACAGGCCCAGACCATCCCGGAGTGCAGGCTTCTCTGCGGATCCTCAGCCAGGCCGGACACGCACAGGCCTGCGCGTCTGTGTCCTTCCCGCCCCAGCCCACGTGTGCATGGGCGCCGGGCGGTCTGTGCGGTGCGATGCCCCAGTCTTCAGACACGGAAACGTATTCTCTATGCTACTATTACACTGTGGTTTTTATTTGCACAGGAAATATATTTTCAATAACTTTTCTGCAACCTCAGTGAGGTAGAGCTGTCCCTCCTGTCTTCGGTTTTCAGACAGGGGAGAAAAAAAGCAACCAACATTCAAAGGATGACACCTATTCTGTGTGTAGTCTTTGATTCAGAAGGTAGGATTCCTTTTAGGAAGCCGATTACCAATTAGTGTGTTTTTATTGCTTCTATTTTAGAGCTTTTTTTTTTTTTAAAGGAAAAACAGCATAGAATATAACTGTGTCCAATTGCCTAATATCTTAGTTTTTTGTAAACTACCCAAAAACCTATTTCCTGTACCTTTCCACAGTAATTGGTTTGAGCATTTACTCATTTATTTTTGCAGTAGTGAGGATTGAACCCAGGGGCATTCCTCTGAGCTATACCCTCAGCCTTATTTTTTATTCTTTATTTGAAACAGGGTTTCACTAAATTGCGGAGAGCCTCACTAAATATCTAAGGCTGGCTGCAATCCTGCGATCCTCCTGTCTCTGCCTCCCAAGTAGTAGGGTTACAAGCATGTGCCATCACATACCTTGCTTGAAGATTTAATAAACTTAATAGCAAATTAGCAATTTGGGCTATTTGTAAAGGTACCTTTCTATTCAGTACTAGATTCTGGAATGATCTGCAGGTGTGGGGAAGAAGGCGGCCCCACCTGTGCACTGCCCCTCCCCACCTGTGTCCCCCTCCCCACCTGTGTCCTCTCCCCACCTGTGCACCCCCCCTCCCCACCTGTGTCCCCTTCCCCACCCGTATCCCCCCACCTGTGCACCTCTCCCTCCCCACCTGTGCACTCCCCTCCCCACCTGTGTGCCCTCCACCTGTGTCTCCCTCCCCACCTGTGCCCCCTCCCCACCTGTGTGCCCCCCACCTGTGTCTCCCTCCCCACTGGTGACCCCTCACCGGTGCCCCCTCTCCACCGATGCACCTCCTGTGGGCTTGACTCTCCTCTTCTGGCTCCAAGCCTAATAGAAACAAATGGCTCACAGAGCGTGCTTAACACTTGCCTGCTTGGGATTTTGGTTTGCGGATCATTTATCTGCATGATCTGTAATTTAGAGATTTCTTCCCTGTTACTTACATCTGGAGTAAGGAGTGGCCAGATGAATTTGTTCCTGCCTTAACAATGCCCTGAGGTAGTGTCTGCGGAGGCTCTGCGGTAAGATGACTAATTGGTAGGAAGCATCGTGTGCCTTTGTGCTTTGCGTCTCAGCTGTCAGGTCAGTAATAACGAACCTGTGTTCGTAGAAGGCAGATTATCAGTGGTTATTGTGATATATGCCCAAAGTCTTTCTTTTTCTTCTCTTAAATCTGTTGTCCTTTGATGGTTTATACAAAAATTCAGTAGCTTTTTTCTTGAGAGTGAGGTGATTGGGGGCCTGGATGAGGACCGAGGACCGGAGGATCTGGCGATGGCGTCTTCCTTTAAAGACAGTTGATGCCGCGTGCCCATGAGGGCTCCGAGGGCGTCCAGGATGAGCACTTATGGGAGAGGGCCGAGGGCACACGGGAAGCTGGCGCAGCGCGCAGCAGCCGTGCAGACGTCAAGAAACGCCTTCCTGACGGCGCTGCTTCTGGCTTCTTCCGGGCTAGACTTGGTGCTTTGCTTAATGCTGGACCTGTTGTGGAAAGAGACGGCCACTTGGGATCTTGAGACGGCATGCACAGACTGTAACCACGCACCTTCAGCAATTCCCGTCGTTCTTCACAGGACAAGTCTCTGCTATTTTATTAACTTTCTTCTTAAAAAATGATTCCAGAGGACAGTGCAGTCTTCCAGGACATGCACATACACTTGCTGTTTCAGGATGTCAGTGTTCATCCTTTTCGGTGCAATCCACAATGTTCCTAGTGGTCCGAGTTGATCACTGCTGGCTTTATCATTAGGGGAGCCTGGCGGGGGCCAGCTGGTTCACAGGAGCTGACAGTTGAGTGGACCTTCTGAAGTAGGACTTACTGTTATTTTTAATCTAAATTTTTCTCTTTTTTGTGGTGGTACTAGGGTTTGAACCCCAGGGCATTCTACCTCTGTGCTGCACACCCTCAGCCCTATTTTATTCTTTTATTTTGAAATAGGGTTTCACCAAGTTGAAGAGGCTGGCTGCAAGCGTTTGATCCCCCTGTCTCTGCCTCCCAAGTACTGGGATTACAAGCATGAGCCACCAAGCCCGGCTTTTAGTCTAAATTTCTGAGGGCGAATCTCCTCCTGGCACCTGGGGCCACTGTAAGGCGGGCGCCCTTCAGTGTAGGGGAGTGACCAGGCAGGAGTCAGCAGTGTGGAGTCACCTGCAGACTGAGCCGGGCACAGAGCCCAGGGACGGCTGGCAGCGCAGGTCTGGAGGCCTTGGCTCAGCTGGGGAAAACTGACTGCAGTCAGCAGGGTTCAAAACCAGGTCGGGGCAATGGTTTTCTGACTGAGAGAGTCTGAAGGGCTGGGTGGATGGGGGGGACTATTTCAGGGCCTCAGGGTGCTCAGGAAGGGCACTAGTGTGCCAGTTCAGGCGGGGCCCCGTCAGGGTGAGTCTGTGAGGTGAGATCTGACTGAAGTATCAGCTGCGGCCAAGGAAGAAGGTGCGCATGGGAACCGTGGAAACTACGGGTCGCGCCTGCATCCAGGGAGCCAAACCACAACAATGAATACTCAATACTTTCTTTGTGAGTGCCAGGACTGTAGCGTGCATTTTTAAGTATGCTAAAAATGTTTTAAACTTCCCTGCTATAAACCATTAGTGGAACTCATCTATTTCAGAAACAGGCCTATGGTAGCGGCCATTGCAGGACAGGACACAGGCACTTGGTAATAGCACTTCCCCAGGACACGTGGTCCAGGTCTCTGCTCACCTTCTGTTGGTGAGGGCGAGGGCGAGGAAGGCCCGGGTCCACAGTACTGGGCGTGGGCGGCAGACCTCAGGATGCCTCACAGAATTCGCACAAGGCTCGCCTGTGGGGCGAGGTGCCTGGCTCCCAGCTGGAAATCAGGGTCCTTTGAAACCTTGCAGAGCTAAACGCGCACCACTTTATTGCACTCTCCGGGGCTCTTGAGCTTCTGCAGTAATGAAGAGAGGCTGATGTGCCATCTGCAGCTAAACAATGGGGACGTTAGGAATTTCCTAGACCTTTGATGTAAAGACCATAGATCCCGTTTTCCTCTTTCTCTGGATCCCTTATTGCAAGACTCACAAAGGTCGGGCAATTTGCAGCAAGGTCATTTTCATTAATGTTTGCTGAAAACAGTGCCTGCCTCCACCTTGCCGTGGGTGGAACAGACGAGGGGGTGCCTGTTACCTGCAGCCGCAGCTCCCGTCCAGGAGGTGCAGGAGACAGAGCGCTGGCCACCGCCCAGCACCCGGGAGCGGGACTGCAGACCGGCGAATTCCCGAGGGCTGCCAACACACTCAGACCTTTGCCCCCTTAACTTTCCTAGCTGTGACTGTTCAAGATTAAATATTTTGATAAAGTTGATAAAGGTGGTTTTGGTTCAGGAAGGAAATCAGAAAAACTATGATTATTATTATATTTATTTCTGAAGGCTGCCAGACTCTATCTGGCCTGTATTTCTTTGCCTGGCCAATTGAGTCCTTTTCTAAAAAATTTATCAGTTTGCCACTGGTGAAATGTTTCTTCGGTTAAATTTAAGATTTTGCCTTATTACCTTTAGGTCCATAAATTTGTATTCTGCAGAAGATTGAAGGAAAAATGCCAACTGTTGTTTCAGCTGGAAATTTTGCAGCAAAACCTCCCTCATTTCATCAGGAGCCTCGAGCGAAAGTTTTATCGGGAGTTGGGAGTAGGAAGTTATGAAGCTGGAAATTTATTGTTTTAAGAATTTGTCCAAGCCGGGCGTGGTGGCACACACTTGTAATCCCAGCATTCGGGAGGCTGAAACCGGATGATCGCGGTTCGCGGACAGCCTCAGCCACTTAGTGAGGCCCTTCGCAACTTAGACCCTGTTTCAAAAGAATTTGTCCAACACATTAGGGGGTGTTGAACTCGTTAGGTCCTCTTTCCCCCAAACCAGGCACAGATGGCCCCACGCTCTGCTCAGGTCGGTCCAGTCCTTCTGGGGCTTACAGCGGTTCGTGTGGGAGTAGTCCCTGTTCCCTAAGGGAGGAGAGGAGAGTCCTGGACGCGTCCTCTGGGGCAGGACCTGAGGTGACTGGGCTGTGGCTGTGCGGTGCCGCGGGGCCTTCTCTTCTTGGGCTGTGTGTGGCGCCGGCGGCAGGACTGGGAGCCGACGGCCATGGGGGCAGTTCCGAGCTGCCCGGTTCTTCTCAGGCCTCACGCGGAGCGTTGTGTCGTGAAGCACAGGAGCGGCTTTGCGTGTCAGTGCCGCTTGCGTTCACCACTCCAGTGTTTCCATCAGTTGATTCGTGGTCACGGAATGAAAGTTGTCTTTTCCCATTGGGTGCACATGTGCTTTCCAGGACTTCACGCCAGGCAGAGAAGCCTCTTCCAACAAAACAAGGCCCGCCCCTGGTGTGGCAGCCTCCCGCGGCTGAGCACTCGCGGTTGCGCTCAGCGTAGGGGCAAGCGCCCTGCTTGGGATTGGCGAGAGCGCTGTGTGCAGGCCTCTTGGGCTGTGGAACGAGTGCCAGCTGGTGAGGGAGGGGCGGCTCTGGCCTCCTGCGGCTCTGGCCTTGGGATCTTGGGTATGGGAGGGGTCTGCAGGGCCTGAGTCTGTGTGCACTCTCGCTCTTTGTGGGCTTGTGGTTCCGGACAGTGGCGGTGCAGGCTCCCTCACCTCCTCACAGAAGTGGGCTGCTCGCTGACCTGCTCCCCCGCCACAGGGAGAGTGAGGCCCAGCGCGCCAGGCGGGAGCGCCAGGCGAGCCCAGGGTGCCCGGCTCCTGGACCCCTGCTGCTGCCTTCCCTGCGTTTCGGGCCCTGGGCACAGGAGTGGGGCAAAGCGATTGGTTTCTGTATGAGTAGTCACCTACCTGGGTCTGGCTCCAGGACACGGGATGGAATTCTATGGGGCACCCTGTCTAGGAAGAGGCTAAGGGTGTGGGCCATGGATCCGGAGGCTCCTCCAGAGACCTTCCTGAGTAGGCCAGCGTGGGCTGCCACCCTGCAGTCACTCCTGCTCGGGACGGTCACGCTGGCCCTGCTCCAGACCGCCTGCGGCTCAGATGGCGAACCTGGCCCTCTGATGGTGTGGGCATCGTCCCCTGGTGCGGCGGCCATGCTGCCAGCCGCTCTCCCTCCTCCGCCGCCGTCAACCTGGATTGCCCCTCCACCAGCCTCATCCACCTGTTGGCGTTTTCATGACAAACTGCAAATGAGGACTCCTCGCCAGAGGCAGAATTCTGGACAGATGGCTCACGGTTGACATGATCCAGTGTCGGCACGAAGCGCTTTGTGTCCTGAGCTCATTAAGTCTGCGTGACAGTGTAGACAGCACCTTCTGGTTGTCTTGGGGTTAACTGTGTTTTGACTGTTCCTGGGCCACCGCCTGCCCGGTGCTGAGAACTGTACCTGTGACAAGCATTTTGTTTATATTTCTGCTCTGGCCTTAATTACACTCCATCCTTCATCTCTCCCCTTTTCCATCCTTTCTCGCCTGACAGCTCTTCCACGTCCTTGTTGAGGGAGAGTGCAGAGCCGAAGGGCTTCTTAGTCAGCCGGGCCCCCGCACTTCCTGCCTGGCCCTGTCCCCGCAGGACAGGAGTGGGAAGCGTCTTCTGGAAGTGGAGCCCGGACCCCTACCAGCGAGTGCCTCACTCCCCTCGCCCCGCCGCCACTGCTCTCCCCAGGAGAGAGCACGCAGGCTCATCTTGCCCCGCTCAGAGCACCTCAGCGACGGGACCTGAACATGTCTTAAAAACAGCATAGAGAGGGGCCACTGTGCACTGTTGGAAGAATGCGTATCTGCTGAGCCACTTGAAGGGGTTTGGGGACCCCGAGTGCTGGCGTGGGGAGGGGCACCTTCCAGCCAGCCCACGCCATTGCCGGCTCTCTGGGGCACCTGGATGGTCCACGCGGCTCAGGCCGTGCTGCTCTGAGGGGCACAGCCGGCCGATTTCAGCCAGTCCAGTCGCCGGCCGATTTCAGCCAGTCCAGTCACCGGCCGGGTCGTGACGGCGGCGCCTCTGCCATTCCTGCGCGTGCCCGTAGCCACACCGGGCTGTTGTCTTCCCCCTTGCGAGTGTCCATCTCTGCAGGACCACCGTGACCGGGGGCTTCTCTGCACCACTGCGTCATGGGAGGGTGGACAATAGCTGTGGACTTCTGGCTTGCCCCTTCCTAGAAATGTAACTTTCATACTTTGCTCTTTGACCATTTCTTCCCCCTGCGGTACTGGGGATGGAACCCAGGGGCATTCTACTTCCCAGCTACACCCCCAGCCCTATTTTATTCTTTATTTTGAAACAGGGTATCATTAAGTTGCAAAGGGCCTCTGTAAGTAGCTGAGGCTGGCCGCCAACTTGCGATCCTCCTGTTTCAGCCTCCCAAGTACTGGGATTACAAGTGTGCGCCACCACGCTCAGCTTGCTATTTGGCCTTTTAAAGTTTGTAAATGTCAGCCAGGCATGGTGGCACAGGTCTATAACCCCAGTCTGGGGAGTCTGAGTAAGGAGGATTGCAAGTTGGAGGCCAGCCTCAACAACTTAGTAAAACCTTTTTTCAAAATAAAAAATAAAAGGGGCTGGCGGTGCAGGTTAGTGTTAGAGCACCTCAGATTTATTCCTTTGTACCCCCATCCCATACACACACAGGATTTGTAAATGTCTTAGGCTGAGACAGAATTGCAGGCTCAAGACCAGCCTCAGCAACCTCCTAAAGCCTTGTTTCAACGTAAAAAGCAAGCTGGGCGTGGCAGTGCACACTTGTAATCCCAGCGCTTTGGAGGCTGGGACGGAAGAGCCGAAGGTTCATGGTGAGCCGCCGCTGCTTAGGGAGGCCCTCTGCAATTTAGCAAGACTTTCAAAATAAAGACTAAAACATAGGCTAGAGTATAGCTTGTTTATAGAGTGTTCTCGGGTTTAATCCCAATAAACACAGGCGCACACACAGGCACGTGCAAAAAAAAGAAAGAAAGAAGAAAGAAAATATGTACGTGTGTGTATGTGTGTATACATATGTATGTATATATAATGACCATTTCTATATCTTCTTTGAACAAAAGTATCTGTTCAAGTTCTTTGCCCACTTTTATTTGGGTTATCTTTACTGTTGAGTTGGAAGGGTTTATAATGAAGATTTTCAACCCAAGACCCAAGATACAAGGTGTGTTCAGGGTGTGGAGAGACTGTACTTGGCCCAGCTTGTCTTCCCCTCTGCTCCCCTCCCTCCTTTATTCCCCATGGTCCCTCAGACAGCGGCCATCCTGTGGGTCCCTTCTGTAGGAGGGCGGGGCTCACCTGTGGCCAGCCGTGTCTAGAGGCTGGGTGACAGGACTGTGGTGCACGGCTGAGCCTGACAGTTGTGCAGGACTTGGACGAAGGCAGTTTCCTCTGCTCACGTGTCTAGCTATGAGATCATAAAATGTGCCCCAAGCTAAGTCCCTGTCCTTGTAGGACTTTTAGTTATAAGTTTTGTTTTATAAACAAAAACTTTAGCCTAATTCCAAGGAGAAATAATGCAAGATATAACGAGACGAAAGGATTGCTTTTTATAAAACTTTGCAAGTAGATTGGTAAGCCTAGGAAAATATGAATGGCCACACTTGATCTCAGAAAAGAGAGGGAATCCAAATAGATCAGTACACAAGAAGCTACGAATGGTATCAGAGGGGCTTCTATTCTTCCTTTAACAAGATTTTAAACTTCGTAGGAATGCAGTATTCTAAGTCTTACTTCTGTGATGGCAAGCTGTCTAAAGTAAAGTTTAAAAAGTAAGGTGTGAAGGAAGAAAATGTGTTCAGCAGTGCTGCTATGTGCACATGAAGCTGGTAGAAGTCAGTTCTTTCTGCTTGTCAGATTCATATATGTAGGTGTGTGTGTGGCATATATGTGGCTGGCTGGCTGGCTGAGAGTAGATATGTTGCTAGGTGGTAAATGCACGGGTAGATGGATGGATGGGAGGGCAGCTGACAGATAGGTGGGTGGCTGGTAGACGGCTGGATAGGTAGGTAGGCAGAGAGTAGCTGATCAGCAGCTAGGTGCAGGTGGGTAAATGTGCGGATGGATGGATGGGCCAGTAGGTAGGCAGAGAGTAGATGATCAGCAGCTAGGTGCAGATGGATAAATGTATGGATAGATGGATGGATGGATGGATGGATGGGCCAGTAGGTAGGCAGGTCGTAGCTGATCGGCAGCTAGGTCCAGGTGGATAAATGCATGTATGGATGCTTGGGTAGGCAGGTAGATGGGTGGGTGGCTAGGTCGGTCGGATGATGACAGGAGGTGGATAGAGCCATAGCCCGGCCTGCCCATCTTCCACTGTACATCCACAGGTGCCCTGCAGTGACGGGGGACCTGAGCCTGTGGCTTCTCAGACCTTCTCAGTTTCTGCTCGCTTCCTGGTGTCTTGCTGTGCTGATCAATTCTAGTACTGGAAGTGGCATATCGGGTCCAAACTCATTTCATATCTTTTATGCTGACTCAGAAGCTGACCCTGAATAAGCTGTGATCCTGTTGAGGTGAAATCTGTCTTTTGGGTAGAGGGCTGGGGAACATGATGCAGAGAATATTTATCACAGTGAGTTTGGAGAAGATGCAGAGCCTAACTTTTATTTTTTACATGAAAGTCTTCTATATTCCTTGTGTTGAAAAATCATGATTGTCAAGGACCCAGGACCCCCAACCCTGGGCGGGTGGGCAGGCGCCGGCGGGGTGCCCCTAGGCGACCCCCCTCTCCACCCGGAAGGACCCCGGGCCCCCGACCCTGGGCAGGTGGGCAGGCGCCGGCAGGGCGCCCCTAGGCGACCCCCCTCTCCACCTGGAAGGACCCCGACCCTGGGTGGGTGGGCAGGCGCTGGCGGGGCACCCCTAGGCGAACCCCTCTCCACCCGGAAGGACCCCGTGGTCCAGGCCCCCCCGGGCCCGACCCTGGGTGTGTGGGCAGGCGCTGGCGGGGCACCCCTAGGCGACCCCCCTCTCCACCCGGAAGGACCCTGTGGTCCGGGCCCCTGGGCCCGACCCTGGGCGGGTGGGCAGGCGCGGGCGGGGCGCCTGTAGGCGACCCCCCTCTCCACCCGGAAGGACCCTGTAAAAAAGGAAAAGAAAAAGAAAAAAGGAAAATATCGGAGAGGGGTCAAGGAGGTAGCGGATGCCAGGATACTGGAGATGCAGACAAAACTTATCCAGATGAACTGGAATTATTGGAAAAATTCCCCGCTAAGGAGGACTGCTTCTTCTCTACATTGTTAAGAATCTTGGACATCACCTGTAAGGAGAGAGACTTTAGTGGAGACCAAGGAGAAAGGCGTTGCTGAAAGCGGTCTCCGCGTTGGCGGTGGAGAATTGTATTCAGGAGAAGCAGAAATCGGAGCCTACCAACCTTATTTATTTATTTATTTATTTATTTATTTATTTATTGGAGAAATTACACCAAAGGTTGAATGCTACCGTCGCGCATGCTTAGGAAGATTGGACAACATTCAAAGTGAAAAGAGAGCTTGGGAAAGATTTGAAATGATAGAGGCAGTGGCAATGGCAGTGGCCAGTACTCAGGGGAGGCAGAGATCTGACACATTACACCTGGAACTTTTGAAGTAATGACCCCAGAGGCAGAATGCTACCTACTACCACGCACCCTCGAGAACGTGGGACAAATAGTTGGGCGAAGAGGGTGCTCGGATTAGAGCCTGCCGAGAGGTGAGGCCGGCGACAGACACAGCAAAGCTGGGATTGGAGCCTGCCGTGAGGCAAGGCTGGTGCTGGGGCCTCCGAGACCGGGATCGGAGCCTGCTGAGGTGTTAGGCCAGTGCCGGGGCCAACAGCCAGCATTGGAGCCTTCCATGAGGCAAGGCCATTATTGAGGCCTCCAAGGCCAGGATCAGAGCCTGCCGAGGGTTTAGACCAGTGCTGGGGCCAGCGAGGCTGGGATCGAAGTCTTCCGCGAGGCAAGGCTGGTGCTGGAGCCTCCGAGGCCGGGATCAGAGCCTGCCGAGGGGTTAGGCCGGTGCCGGGGCCAACGAGGCCGGGATCGGAGCCTGCCGTGAGGCAAGGACGGTTCTGGGGCCTCCGAGGCCGGGATCGGAGCCTGCCGAGGGATTAGGCCGGTGCTGGGGCCAACAGCCAGCATCAGAGCCTTCCGTGAGGCAAGGCCGGTGCTGGGGCCTCCGAGGCCAGGATCGGAGCCTGCCGAGGGGTTAGGCCGGTGCTGGGGCCAACGGCCGGCATCGGAGCCTTCCGTGTGGCAGGGCCGTTATTGAGGCCTCCGAGGCCGGGATCGGAGCCTGCTGCGAGGAAGGCCAATGCTGGGGCCTCCGAGGCCGGGATCAGAGCCTGCTGAGGGGTTAGGCCGGTGCCGGGGCCAATGAGGTTGGGATCGGAGCCTGCCGTGAGGCAAGGCTGCTACTGAGGCCTCCGAGGCCTGAATCGGAGCCTGCCGAGGGGTTAGGCCAGTGCCGGGGCCAACGAGGCCGGGATCGGAGCCTGCCGTGAGGCAAGGACGGTTCTGGGGCCTCCGAGGCCGGGATCAGAGCCAGCTGAGGGGTTAGGCCAGTGTCGGGGCCAGCGAGGCCAGAACCGGGGCCTCCCATGAGGCAAGGCTGCTGCTTGAGCCAGCGAGGTCTGATCAGTCCACCGGGTAGCCAGGCCACAACTGGGGCCGTCAAGAGTGGGATCGGTATTTGTAACGCGGCATGCACAGAGAAATATCACAGAAAATTAAAACCAGATGCGTCCCCTAATCAGCAATAACTAGGAGGAAAGGGGCAACAGGAAGAGGTTGAGCTATAGAAAGGGCCCTATAGTGAAGCAACTAAGGTGACCAATCAGAGGGTATGGAATAGGGGAGGATGGAGCCTCTTTAAAACGCAGGAGGTACATAAACATATGTATCAAAGTTAATCACCAAACAAGCATGGGATGGAGGGAGGGGGAGGGAATGGGATGGGGGCTGGATGAGGGCTAATTGGATGATGTGTGCTTGTATATCCTCTCAAGTCTTATATTCCAATGTGATGTATGATTACAATGCACCAATAAAAATAAATTAAAAAAATTCTAAACTTGAAAAAAAATCATGATTGTCTTAATAGGAGGCAACTGATTTTAAAATACCTATCCCCTGCATGTCACCTGAGAGAAGGAAGAAGACCTTGAGGCAGAAGGAACCACTTGGGACCTTTGTGCATCGTCTGCTCTGCTGCTTTTACTGCCTGTCTTTGTGCCCCGTACCGTGGGCTGGCGCCTCTGTTGGGGCCTTCCTTTCTTCCTTGCATCTGGGGGAGGGCTGCTCTCTGGATGAGGGAGGCTGTAGTTAGAGGCTCCTGGTGAGTGGCCCTGTGGGCAGTGGCTCTTCTGTCTGTGAGATCTGTGCTGTCCTAAGGGGCCCCGTGGGGCCCAGCAAGGTGGCCGCACAGGAGCCTGCTCCTTTGGCTTTGTCTGCCAGCCTCAGGATGAAAATAGCCAAGCTTGCTAAGGGCATTGTAACCCAAGTTCTGTGTGTGTGTGTGTGTGTGTGTGTGTGTGTGTGTGTATTTGGGTGTGTGTTTCCACTTTTCTGAAGATTAGAAATCCTTTTCTTTTCATAGCTCCATGGTTATGATTGTTTTAATTTTGAGTATGCCTCTACTTGGTCAGCTGATAAGAATTATTATTTTTTTTTATTTTTTATTTTTGGTGGTACTGGGGGTGGAACCCAGAGGCTTTCTACCTCCTGTTTTATACTTTATTTGGAAACAGGGTCTCACTAAGTTGCTGAGAGCCTCACTCAGTAGCTGAGGCTGGCTTTGAACCTGTGCGATCCTCCTGTCTCAGCCTCCCAAGCGCGGGGATTACAAGCAGGCGCCACCACGCTCGGCTTAAATTATTTGTTTTAAATTGATACAGAAAGAGGAAACAGAGTTTGACTGGGACCCTTGCGTGATTTGAATAGTCATTTCTTTGACTTTTGTTGGGAAGGGTCTTGGACAGTGGACCTTGGGTAGGACTTCAGGACTGCACTGAGGGCAGAGGATGCACTTTGCACAGAAAGGGTACACTGTGCAAAGCGGCTATTTGTGAGTGGGGCAATCAGGTCTGCCTGGTAAAGAAGAGGGAGTCCAGCCTTTCAGAGCTTATGACTAGATCTTTTTCCCCCTTGGGTTCTTCCTTGATCTGTTAAGTCTTAGTTTTTGATTGGCAGAGTAACCAGTAGGCTTGCATTCATATCCCCAAAGTGCTCAGCGAGTGCTTAAAGTGTGAGGAATGCAGTGGACGTGCCCTTGTTGGCTCTGGGTTCACAGGGTGGCCTGAGGCTGTCCTCTCATGGGAGCATGCTAGCTCCTATCCACCCTGCCTGGAGATGCAGCCAGGAAAGCAGATACCCAGTGGAGCCACTCACACTGGTGTATTTACTTACTGGTTATGGGAACCACCGTTTTTTAATTAGAGAATATAGTCCATTTACATTTAATATAATTATCAATATATTTCCACTTAAATCTACTATCCTACTATCTTTTTTGTCTCACCTATTTGTTACTTTTTCCCTTTTCTTTTGCATTAACCAGGTTTTATAATTCATTACATTTTCCCCTTACACAGTGGCACCTATAAGCTTTGTATTTGATTGTGCTAACCTTAGCAAGTGCACACACTTATTACCACCTTCCAGATGGTGTGAGATCGTGAAAGCACTTTACTCTCCTGCCTTTTTTGTATCTTACCCTGTACAGTGTTGCAGTCATGGGTTGTGGCTCTGAATGTGTTTAAAACTCTGCAAGATAGTATTATTGTTTTATGCAGTCAATATTTACTTAGATTTAAATATTTAGCTTTTTTTAGTAATATTTAGTAAATATTTAGCTTTTTTAGTTAGTTTCAGTGCTCTTTATTCTTTCCTGCATTTCTGTTCTTCTCTCTGGGGTCATGTTTCTTTAACCTGAAAAACTTTTCTTTTCTTTTTTTTCCCCTCCTTCCCTCCATTCCTTCCTTTCTTTTCTTTTCTTTCTTGTGGTACTGGGAACCCAGGGCCCTTCTACCTCCAAGCTACACTCCCAGACCTATTTTATATTTTATTTGGAAACAGGGTCTCACTGAGTTGCTGAGAGCCTCACTAAGTAGCTGAGGCTGGCTTTGAGCCTGCGCAATCCTCCCGTCTCAGTCTCCCAAGTGCTGGGATTACATGTATACGCTGCCACGCCCAGCTTAAAAACTTTCTTTAGTATTTCTTTTAGTGTGAGGCTGCAGGCAACAAATTTATGTAGCGTCTCTTTGCCTGAAAATGTTTTTCTTTTTACCTCTATTTCGTCTCTGATTGTTGTTTTTACGGTGTGTAGAATTCCGGATCAGCCCTTTAGTTTGGTTTAAAGGTGTTTCCTCTGTCTTCAGGCTTCTTTCATTTGGTAACTCTAGCCTGTGAGTTTAGGCACTTGCTGTGTGGCTGAGCCGAGCTCCAGCCTGCTGTGAGTCTTGGTGTTGGTCCTTTGAAGGCACACTGCCACTGCCTCCCATCCCCGTGCGTGCCCAGTGGACTGATTTAAGAGTTTTCTCTTCCTTCCTTCCTTCCTTCCTTCCTTCCTTCCTTCCTTCCTTCCCCTCTTCCTTCCTTCCTTCCTTCCTTCCTTCCTTCCTTCCTTCCTTCCTTTCTTTCTTTCTTTCTTTCTTTCTTTCTTTCTTTCTTTCTTTCTTTCTTTCTTTCTTTGTGGTACTGGGGTTCCTGGAGCCCTTCTACCTCTGGACTACACTCCCAGACCTATTTTATACTTTTTTTTTTTTTAAACAGGGTCTCTTAAGCCAGCGCCGCTGGCTTTGAATCTGCGCGATCCTCCTGTCTCCGCCTCCCAAGCGCGGGGATGACAAGCGTGCGCCACCACGCCCGGCGTGAGTTTTCTTATTTTATCGAGATGTTCTCAAGCGTGGCTTGCTTGCCGTTTACCTTTGGTGCCCTGAGCCTGTGGCTTGTGCTGTCTGGTGCCACTTCACACCTGGTTCTGTCGCAGTCTGTCTCCTCTCCTTCTGGGATCCTGGTTGAAGTCGGCTAGATGTCTTCTCTGCCCTGCCCCATCCTCCTTGGTCCTGGGAATTGAACCGAGGGACCTTCTGCCTCAGAGCCACAATAAAGATTTTGAAACAGGGTCTCTGTAAGTTGCTGAGGCTGGCCTTCGATCTGTGATCCTCCTGTCTCAGCCTCTCAAGTATTGGAATTATAGGTGTGTGCCACTGCGCCTGACTCCCATGTGTTTCTTATAATTTGGTTCAGTGTATTTTTTGGTGCTTCTGTCTGGTTGTTTTCTGCAGTCACAGAGCTCATGACTCCCGCTGTGGCCGTGCTGTCCAGCTCACCAAGTTCTTGATTTCATTGTATTTGTTCGTCCCATGATTTCCCTTACATTCGTGTGTGTGTGTGTGTGTGGGGGGGCTACCGAGGATGGAACCCAGGGCCATTCTACCTCCGAGCTACATCCCTGAGCCCTATTTTTTATTTTTTATTTGGAAACAGAGTCTCACTGAGTTGCAAAGGACCTTGCTAAGTAGTGGAGGTTGTCTGCGAATTGCGATCCTCCAGTTTCAGCCTCTCAAATATTGGGATTACAAGTGTGCGCCACCACGCCCGCTTCCATCTTATCCTTTATCTAATTCTTTGGTGAAAATTTCTACCTAGTCAGTCGCTTCTACTGAACACAGTAGCTCTCAGTGTCCATTCTCTGCACATCAATATCTCTGAGATTGAGATGTTTGTTCCCGTCAGTCTGACTGCTGTCGGGTGAGTTTTATTTTTTTGGTGCTAGGGATTGAACCCAGGGTGCGCTACCATTGAAGTACATCCCCAGTTCTTTTTATTTTTATTTTGCAACAGGGTCTTGCTAAGTTGCCGAGTTTGGCCTTTAACTTACACTCCCGTAGCCTCAGCCTCCCAAGTCAAGCCACTGTGATTACGGATGTGTGCCCCTGCGCCTGGCTGCTCACGGCTTTGGTGTAGTTGCCATGGCTTGCACAGCGTGAGCTCAGTGTGACAAGGGGTGTGGCAGGGGCAGCATCAGCACCTGCAGATGGGGTCTGCGGCTCAGTGGAGCCCGGCAGCTCCAGGGTCACTCTGTCAGGAGTGCACACCAGCCACGCATACACACAGGCAGCCCGAGTGACGTGTAGCCGCGAGGCTCCGAGAGGGCGGCCGCTGCAGCCGGGGAGCTCTGGACTGAGGAAGGGCTTGTTAGGAGGAGCCTGGCCGGCGGCGTGGCTCGTTTCCCCGCCATACCTGTGGAGAGTGGTAGGTGATGAGCGCATCTGAGTATGTTGCTGCTCCTACATGTACAGCCGCTCCTCCTAAGCATCGGGTAAAAGTTCCAACCCAAGAGCGAGCCTTTGCTGATGCGTGGCCGTGTGTGACTCATGGGCGTTTCCTTCCGTCTTTGGCACTTTGCCTTCCATGGGGGGCACCATCCACTTGTAGAAATTAGAGCCACACCTTTAGGGGAGCAGGGTTGGGGACAGTGCGGAGGTCCGCCACGGGGTGAGCAAGGCCAGCAGAGCCTCTGCGGGCTCCCCAGCACCCGTCTTGCCCATGGCTGTCTCTTGCCCTCTTCTTCCCTTTTCTTTCTTGTGTCACAAACACCTCCTTAGATTAATCTCCTAAAGTGCTGCCAAACAAAGGGGCCAGTCACATTCCAGCTCCGGCCCGCAGGCTCTCAGGTGCGTGCCTCTCCCCTCCTGCCTGCTCTCTTCTTCCTTCTGCCCGCCTCTGGTGCCCATGCCTCCATGCCACGCCCCCGGGGCCCCCGGGGCTCCCGTACCCCAACCCCGCGTCCCCGCATCTTGCACAGGCTGGCTTTCTTGGTTTGCTGGCGCTCTCTGCCTGTGCGCCTGACTCAAGCTTCCTTGTTCACGTAGTCTTCTGTGCACCAGCCCCAGGCCGCAGCTCCAGGTGGAGTGGAGCTGGTGGACAGTCAGGGCTTGGCTGCGACCTGCTTGATGCGTGCCCAGAGCTGTGTGAGATCTGAAGTGCTTGTCCTCAGAGTCAGTATTGATCCCCAGCGGGATAGGAGGAAAGGACTCATTCTGAGCCTTGGCGCCAGGGCGACCGCGAGGGGTGTACCTGATTCCCTGTCTTGGAGTTAGGGCCTGGAGAGCCCAGGGTGAGGTCCTCTCAGCTCCTCACTCCTGGGGAGCCCTGCCCCAGCGGGTTCTTCCTTATTTTTTATTTTTTATTTGGTGATACTGGGGTTCCTGGAAACCCTTCTACCTCTGGGCTACACTCCGAGACCTATTTTGTATTTTTATTTGGAAACAGGGTCTCTTAAGCCAGGAAGGTTGGCTCTGAACCTGCGTGATCCTCCTGTCTCCGCCTCCCAAGCACGGGGATGACAAGCGTGCGCCATCACGCCCGGCTTGGGCTCTTCCTTCTCAAGCCGAGCCTTCGATGGCACTGACCTGCAGGTGACTTGAGAACGCGCGCTTGCTCCCGGCGGCTTGCCTCTTCCTGTGTGTGGCCCCTCTTTCACACCCTCCAGGAAGGCCCGAGGCCCACTGCAGAGCTCCAGCAGGTTCCTGTGGAAGCCTCTTTGCAGAGGCTCTGTGGGGCGGGAAAGGTGTGTTCTCTTCCCCCTGGCACTTTCTGGAGGGTGAGTGTGCTGTTGGTTGCTAGGCTGCACGGAGTTCCTGGCTTCCCAGCATGGCTCCTGTATGCGATGGTGCTGCTATGGTGCTGCGGTGAGTGATGGCACCGAGCGTCTTGTGGGATCCAGCCGTGCACTGGGGCCCAGCCATCCGTGGTCCAGACGACAGGGTACAGGAAGTCTGCCTTTATATAGCTCGTGTCTTTTTTTTTTTCTTTTTTTTTTTTTTTTTTTTTTGGCGGTACTGGGGGTGGGACCCAGAGGCTTTCTACCTCTGGGCTATACTCCCAGACCTTTTTTTTTTTAAAAATATTTTATTTGGAAACAGGGTCTCACTAAGTTTCTGAGAGCCTCACTAAGTTGCTGAGGCTGGCTTCAAACCCGTGCGATCCTCCTGTCTCCGCCTCCCAACCACAGGGATTACAAGCGTGCACCACCACGCCCAGCATCAAGCTCGTGTCCTTTTAAGCTTGTCTTTCTGTCCGTCCGTCCGTCTGTCTGTCTGTCCGTCCGTGTCTCTCTCTCTCTCTCTCTCTCTCTCTCTCTCTCTCTGTACTGGGGTTTGAACCCAGGGACATCTTAATTCTGAGCTATATACCTCCTGTGTCAGCCTCCCAAGTCCTGGGATTATAAGCAGGTGCTACCTGCCCGGCAAATCACCTGTTTCATATTTTTTGTTTTTCTTTTCAGTGCTGGAGATCGAACCCAGTGCCTTGTGCATGCCAGGCGGGCACTCTGCCACTGAGCTCCACCCCCAGCCCCTACTTTTAAGTCTCTTAAACTTAGAACATGCCTTTCTATGCCAGTCTACACACTTGTTCCCAAGCAATTTTTAGATGTCATTTACATGCAGTAAATTGCACAGATCTTAAGTGTTTAGTGTGATGCGTTTTGACAGTTTTATGCTCCTGTTTGGCCACCATTCACAACACGAGAGAATGTTTGGCCTCTCAGAACGGCCCCTCGTGCCCTCTCTTGCTAGCCGCCGCCGCCGCCACCTTGGTCGCCGTGGCCGGGTCTGGCTCACAGTCTCTGCTTCCAGCATGTCACTGTGTGGCTCTCAGTGCCTGGCACAAACGCATCCATCGTGTCTACTTGCCTTCCTTGTGCTTTGTTTTTTGCTTTTTTTGGTACTGGAATTGAACCCAGGGGCATTTTACCTCTTAGATTCTGAGCTACACTCACAGTCCTATTCTAGTTGCAGAGGGCCTCACTAAGGTGCTGAGGCTGGCCTCAGACCTATGATCATCCTGTCTCAGTGGCCCCAGTCCTGGGATTACAGTGTGCACCACTGGGCTGGGGTGCGGCTCCGCGGCCAAGTGTATCCTTGTAAGTTTAGTGTCCTGGGTCAGTCCCCACCTCCAAAACGACAAAAAAAGACCCCCCAAAAAAATCTCACAAAAAACAAACAAGCGTGCATCACTACACCCAGCCGTTCCTTGTTCAACAGAAGCCAAACCTGGAGAAACAGCCTTCCTCCAGCATCAGGTTTCTGCTCCAGGTGCTGGGGCATCCTATCCCCCAACCCCCGCGTGCCCACTTTTCCCTGCCCTCCTGCTCCCTCCCTGCTGGACCCCAGGAGGTCCGTATCCTCCAGTCCTCAGTGCTGGTGGGCTTGGGAGGGCGGGTCAGTGCAGAGAGGAGAGTTTCAAGGGTGTCATGGTTGTTGGAGCTTGGCTTGGTTAGAAGATGGGATGTTTATAATAATGTGGTTGTCAGCTGCCAAGTGCCGAAGATGAATTTATAGCACTCATTCCCTCAGGAGGACCTGGAGCTTTTCTTACAAGGTGAACTATGCTTTTAAAATTTAAGTCCAGGATACTGACGTGGGTTTAATTACCATTGTTCCTCAAAGGAACAAAAAAGCTTTTTTATTTTTTTCCTGAGCTGCAGAAACTTACGTTTTCTCTTCTATCCATCTTCTACTTCTCCCCATTTCATCCTCTTCTTTCTTTCAGTTACCTTTGAAAGGAAGTTCTAGAAATAGGCAACAGTGCACCCATTTTACTGCTGCCGACTGAGCCTCCTACCCGAGGGGGTGCGGTTTCACCAGGCTCCTGGTGGTGCCAAGCGAGTGGCCCTCTAGCGCTCCGCCTCAGCAGCCGGCAGGTGCCCGACCTCCCCACGCTTCCCTGTTTCACACTGATAGGAAGCACTGAACTCCAGAACCTCCGCGGGCTCCAAGTCACCACTGCCTTCTGCGTCTTGGGCCGTCTGTCCCTGACCGGCACCTGGGTCATGAGAAGCGAGCACACGCTTCTTATTTTTAGTGACTGTCTTGAGAAGAACTGGCTTCTTCATGTCTTTCAGTATGAAATATTAAAACTCTTACTATTTGATATTACCTAAAAATTACCTTTCTCCACAGTTGGTTGTGAAAATAGATTATATATTTATTATTCTCTCTCTTTCCCTGCTGTGAGTTTGAGAAGACTCTGTGCCCTCCCCTCTGGCCTGCTGGAGACATGAAAAACGGAGATTAGAAGAGGTGTTAGGACAAGTTACTCGTGCCTCAGAGAAATTAAAGGTTCGCTGCCGTGAGCATAGGTTAGAATGTGAATAAAAGTGAGACTGCTACCCTGGGCAAAGTGCAGGAGGGACAAAGGATGAAGCCTTTCACACCTGGCTCAGCGCCACCGGGTCTTCCTGGATCCGCGCCACGGATGTGGCACTTTGCTAGTTGTTGTGGATGTAAAAATAAGAGGTGCTTCCAAGTGCAAAGAACTCGAGTCCAGTCAGGAAAGTAGACCTTCACCCACACCGGCTCATTCAGCAAGCGTCCGTCAGGGTTGTACTATGTGTCTGCTTCTGGGGTCAGCGCAGATGTGGTCCTCACCACAGCAGAGCAGAGTCCGGGGGGTGAGAGCTGGTGGAGCAGGGGACCCCGCCGAGGAGTGGAGGACCAGCTGAGCGTGCCCTCAGAACCTGGGATGGTGCAGAAGCACAGGCCACACGGTCCTGGGGAGGCTTTGCCTACTCGGCCCGGTGCGGGGGCAGAGTGCTGCCTCCGGTTCAGCCCTGACCGATGGGCGTGGATCCCCAGCGGAGCTCCCCCACCTGCTGGTGGGTGTCAGGCGATCCTGCCCGTCCCTCCCCAGGTGCACTGTCCTCCCTCCAGTGTCGAGTCTTGCCTTTCAGGCTGGGCGGGGAATGCGGCCACAGCAAGTTGCCAGAGCTGCTGGTCTCCGGGAGGCAGAGGGATGTGACCTGCTGACTGAGCTGGGGGTGGAGGGGACAGTAGGCGCAGGCCCCATGCTGCACCCGGCTGCTCTTTGAATAAGGAGCAGACACTTGAGCAGATGTGGAGTGACCAGCTACCCTCCCACTGACAGTCGTCACAGGCTCAGGTCCTGTGTGTGTGTGTGTGTGTGTGTGTGTGTGTGTGTGTGTGTGTGTGTTTGTGTGTGTGTGTGTGTGTGTGGTTTTGGGGATTGTGCCACGGGCATTCTACCTCAGCCCTATTTTTTTTTTTTTCCAAGTACTGGGGATAGAACCCAGGAACATTCTACCTCCAAGCTACATCCCCAGCCCTATTATTTTTCTTTTAATATTCTTTACTTTTGAAACAGGATCTCACTAAGTTGCGGAGGGCCTCACTAAGTACCTGAGGCTGTCCGCGAACCGCGGTCCTCTTGCCTCAGCCTCCCCAGTGCTGGGATTATAAGCGTGCGCCACCACGCCCAGAGTCTTTCAGCCCTATTTTATTTTCAAATAGGGTCTCACTAGGTTGATGAGAGTCTCACTACTTGCTGAGGCTGTCCTTGAACCTGGGATCCTCCTGTCTTAGCCCCCCAAGTAGGATTATAGGCCTGTGGCATCACAACCAGCTGGTCATCTCATTTTTAAGGTTTCTTTCTCTCAATATGTGACCGGGACAGACAGAGCTAGTAGTTGACATCAAGTCACTTGTCCTTTCAAGATGTTCTGTGATGGGTCTCTGCCTCACCTGCCTGGACAAGCCAGTCTCTCTCTGGAGTGTGTCCTTCAAGCCATGACCTTTGTTTTTAGCTCGGCCCCTTGGGCTGAGGTAACAAGTTGCTGGCAAATGTGAAGGGACTTTGATCTCCTCCAGGTTCCACGGGACACACACGCGGCCCCTCCATTTGCTTTGCACTAATTGCTTTAGGGGCACAGGATCGCAGAGGTGGTTTGAAAGATTCTGGTAGAAGGAATGGCATAATCACAGATGTGGTCGTGCACAGGAAACCCGCAGCTCTCCATTCCTTTGGCTCTCACGAGGACCAGCTTTCAGAAACGGGTTAACTTTTCCCTTAGCGTGGGGTCCTGGAGGACCTGCCATTTCTTGTTGACGGCTGAGCTCACGAGCAGAGAGCCCGGGAGTCTGGAGCTATGGGGCGGTGGTGCGCACGCGTGGTGTGGTATCGCACTGGGAAGACGTGGAAGCCACCCTGCCTGCGGCGCAGACTTCAGTCCTGCAGCATTCGGCGGCTCATCGCACTCCCTGGTGTAGGGCCGCGGGAGGAAGAGGCGGCTCCCGCTGCGGGCCTGTCCTGTTCTGCTGGCGTCGGCTCCAGGGCCCGCTGGTGTTTGCAGAGCCTTCCCACCTCGGCGTTTTCAAGTGCAGAGTGGATCTTCGTTGTGTTTGTGAGTTGGGAGAGCCAGGTCCCCATGCGGCCTGAGGCCCCGGAGCGGCTCGCTCCTCGCTGAAGCCGTCCGTGGGAGAGGGCAGCAGCTCCTCAGGGTCTGTCCCCGCGCCTTGCTCGTGCTCTCATGCAGACAGTATGGTGGTGATGACCGGGTCAGGACAGGTGACCCGTCCACCTTCGCCTCCTGCCTCCTGCTTTTGGAATTGAAGAGCAGTGGGCCTGAGGTCACCACGTCGTCACGGTCTTCTCTCTTCACGCCTTATGGTGTCCCATTGTGCCTCCGCCCTTCACTTTGAAGAGAAGTTGTGACTGCTGCTCCCCGGGCTTTACGTCCTGCTGGCTAACAGCGCTCATGGCCGCCCACCGCAGCTTTTCCCAGGCCTCTGGTCTGGTGATGTGGAAGCCTGGTGGAGCCCTGGCCGAGGACTCTGCACTCAGGCCGGTGGCCGAGGACAGGGCTACTCTGCACTCAGGCTGGGCCTTGACAATGTGTCTCCTTTGATCTCCGGGAAAAGCGGTTGTCTCAAGTGGCTGCTCTCACTCCTGTCTAGCAGTTTGTAAAGGACACATGGCATATTGAAAAGGAGGCTCACAGTCCCTCCCTCGGCGCCCGTCCCTCGGCGCCCGTCCAGCGGCCTAGGAGCTCTCCACCGCCTGCAGCGGTGGCCCGCCAGCTGCCAGAGCCGGCAGGCTGCAGATCCTGGCCCTCTGGTGCTCCTGAAGTTCCGCCCTTGTGCTTCCAAGGCACCCAGGAGCCACAGTTCTCAGGCCCTCCACGATGGAGGCTCCGGTCCACAGTTCTCAGGCCCTGAGGCTCTGGTCTACCTTCTCTCAGGCCCTCCACAATGGAGGCTGCGGCCTGCAGTTCTCAGGCCCTCCGCAATGGAGGCTCTGGTCTACCCTCTCTCAAGCCCTTCACAATGGAGGCCTGGCCCGCAGCTCTCAGGCCCTCTGTGCACAGCCTCCAGTTCCTTCTTACTCACCGCTGTCTTCTTCCAGGCCCTAGCCAGTCTGCTTTTCTCCAATGTCCTCTCGCTTGAAATAAGTGTAGACATCAGGGAAAGGAACTGCAGGGTGCACGACGCGCCCGGTGCACACGGCCCTGCCACTTGTGAAGGAGGCAGCTATTGTCTTGTTTAATACTTAACTGTGGGCTTAATTTCAAAGTAGCTGCTGTAGTGTTAAATAGCCTTGGCTAGGTTCCAGTAATTACTTCCATTTCTACACTGAATCCATTGCTGCTTTTAAAAATATGGTCATTAGTAGGTTGATTTATCTTTTTTTTTAAGGGCTAATACCACAAAGTAGGGTTTTGAGCAGATACTTTAATAACTAAGGAGGCTTTGTTCAGATTCAGATGTGCAGAGGAGCATTAGCCCTGGACTCCTTCCATGATTACCCTGCTAGGGTCTCTGTGCTCACTGCGTGAGGGTGAGGTTTGCGAGAGTTATGGGGAGCAGTAGTGACGGCAGGATGAACCAGGTGGTCCAGAAGCATCCTTCCCGGTAACGTGTTAGGTACGCTGGAGCGCTGGAGCGGGGTCCTGCATGCTTCTGTTGACTTTGCTCTTCACGGATTCTATTTTTACGACACCTTATTGTCCTTCATGGCTGCCAGAGCCCCAGTCATTGCAAATGCATTTCAGCTCGTAGGAAGAAGGAGGAGAGAAGACTCCGCTCTTCCCCTTTGAGTTTGTTTCTTCTTTTTCTTTTAAGAATTTTTTTATTGAACATAAATAGTATACATTTAAACTATATTTGGTGCCGTTTTCCCTTCCCCCCTCCCACCAGTGGCTGTCCAGGTTAACCATGTCATATTCATAATTTTACACATGTTCAGATGTAGACCCTCATTAATCAACATCAGCCTTCCTCCTCTCCTGTCTTTCCATTCAAACTTTGCTGATATTTCCCCTCCATTATCTGGAGTCCCGCTGGTATCCTCTGTGTTTCCTAGTTTGGGCATATTAGAGGAAACATATGTACCTTCTCCTTCTGCCATAAAGAAGAACAAAATTATATCGTTTGCAAGAAGATGGAAAGCCCTGGAGAGCATTACGTTAAGTGAGATCAGCCAAGCGCAGGAGGAGAAGGGACATAAGTTTGTTTCTTTAGAGTTACGTAGAGCACTTTCACTGGGAGGCAGGGGAGTCTGGGAGGGTTTGTACCTAAATTTTAAAAATCAAGATTCTGTTATTCTAGAAAAGGGCGGGTGCGTATTGGGAAAGACTGGCGCTGTGGCACAGGCGCCGCCTGGCTGATGGCGAGGCCTGTGTTTTGTGCCCAAGCTGAGCTAAATCTTGCCACCGTCCTGGAGGAAAGTGAGTTTGCTTTGGTGTTTTCTTCAACCCTTCAGATTTGGTTCTAGGTACCAGGTATCTTGTGTTCTGATCAAATATACACTAACAGGAGGATGAATTCCCCACCGTTGAGTGCCCTGGGGTCCTCAACCTGGGTGGCCAGGTGACTTTGAAGGAGGCCCTGGAGGCCCGTGCTGGGAGCCGTGCCCAACTGGTGCCCGCTGCCCGCGCTCGGAGGGGAGGCCGCTCTTCCACATTTTTCTGATTTATGTTCCTGCAGGTTTTGTACTGCCTATGGACATTTTATATTATATTGCAAATTTGGGGGAATAACCTTAAGCCTTGACTTTATCTATTTATTAGCATTTCTGAAAAGAACGGAAGGAGATTGCTTGGAGGCTCATAGACTGCTTCTCCATCAGACACATAAATACTGGGCTTTCTCAGATGAGTGGTCACGTCACGTATTGATAAAGCCCGTGCCACAGAGCAGTGCTTGGAGGATTTTCAGGAAAACAAATCCTTCCTGACATGAGTGCCCAGGGGTGCTGACGGGCCCCATTGCCACCAGCGGGCCTGGCGTGCACAACTTCCCTCCTGCCCACGCTGTGTCTGCGCGGGAGCCACGGAGGGCGCCTCGCACATGGAGGGGAGACCTTGCAGGAGGGTGCTCTGGTGCCTGGCTCCAGTGTCTCCACCAGACCCTCCCAGAAAAGCTGCTGCTTTTATATTTTATTTACCTGATACAGAGCATGAAAAGTGCACATTCCATGAGGCACTATGTTATTTTTGATAGGAATATACCTTGTATAACTTTTCTTTCTTTTTTTCTTTTTTTCTTTTTCTTTTTTTTTGCAGTACTGGGGATGGAGCCCAGGGGCATCGTACCTCCAACCTACACCCCCAGCCCTATTTTTTAGCTATTTATTTATTTATTTATCTATCTATTTATTTATTGTGGTACTGGGGTGGAACCCAGGGGCTTTTCTACCTCTGGGCTATACTCTCAGACCTATTTTATACATTATTTGGAAACAGGGTCTCACTAAGTTGCTGAGAGCCTCACTAAGTAGCCGAGGCTGGCTTT
Organism: Muscardinus avellanarius; assembly: GCF_963383645.1. Taxonomy (NCBI): domain Eukaryota; kingdom Metazoa; phylum Chordata; class Mammalia; order Rodentia; family Gliridae; genus Muscardinus; species Muscardinus avellanarius. The sequence continues at coordinate 72,910,332 of NC_137802.1, forward strand.
GAACCTGTGCGATCCTCCTGTCTCAGCCTCCCAGTAGTCTTTTATTTTTTGAAACAGGGTCTCAGTGAGTCACGAAGGGCCTCACTAAGTAGCTGAGGCTGTCTGAGAACCGTGATCCTCTGGTTTCTGTAATCCCGAATGCTGGGATTACAAGTGTGCGCCACCACACCTGGCCTGTTTAACTTTTCTTTTTGAAATGGGGTCTTACTGAATTCCCTCACCTCCACTTCTGAGTACCAGGGGTCACGGATGTGTGCCGCCACCTGGCCGTGTATTCTTCCAACCAGTGAAAGCCTGTCCATCTCCTAGGACACTGTCAATCCTTTATGGTGGGTAAGGACACCCCAAATCCTCTGCTCTAGCTTTCTGCAGTACTCAGTAGGTTCCGGTTATCTGTAGTCACTCTGTGTGCAATGGCACACAGAACTTACGGTTCCTGCCCTGAGACGATAACTCAGCACCTTAGTCTTTTCGTTAGTGTTTGGCTCAGTTTCCCAGGGATTCGGAAGGAGCTGTTGAAAGGTAAGACTGAGGTTTAGGTCAGGGTAAAGCTCCTCGTGTGAAATTCTCCTCCCTCCTCTCCCCAGCGACTAGCGCAGCCTAAACGTGTGCTCTGCCACCTCGCTCCACCCCAGCACCCTTTTCTGAAAATTCACAAGTTCTTGAAACTTCAGTTGTCTTCATAATTTGGTGCTGAACGATAAGGCTATTTGTAGAATTAAAGCAACAACAACAAAAGCCAGATGTGGTGGTACATGCTTATAATCCCAGTACTCGGGAGGCTGAGACCGATCACAGTTTCTAGGCCAGCCTCAGCAACTTAGTGAGGCCCTCAGAGCGTAGCGAGACTCTGTTTCAAAACCAAAGATAAATAGGGCTGGAGGTATAGCTCAGAGGTAAAAAGCTCTTGAGTTAAATCCCCAGTATAAACAAACAAACAAACATAAACATCACATTTGTGACTACTTACAGTTTTGTGGATAGAAATATTTATGTTTTTGTTTATTCACCATTAAACTTTGATTTTAGAAAAAAAAATTGCCAGACATGATGGTGCACACTTGTAATTCCAGCGCTTGGGAGGCTGAGACAGGAAGATTGCATAGGTTCAAAGCCAGCCTCAGCTACTTAGTGAGGCTCTCAGCAAATTAGTGAGACCCTGTTTCCAAATAAAGTATAAAGTAGGTCTGGGAGTATAGCCCGGAGGTAGAAAAGCCTCTAGGCTCCACCCCCAGTACCACCAAGAAAAAGAAAAAAAATTTAAACAAAAGTTCTGATTCAGAGCCGAGGGCCCCGGGGAGTGAGGCGAGGGCTGCCCACCTGTGGGGTCCTCGCCTTCCCAGGCCCAGAGCCCAGCCCGCTGCTGCTGAGTGCGGCCCTCTGCCGGGCGCAGTGGTTGGCTTTGCTTTGTGCGCCTACAGGAACGGAAGGAGCCAGCAGCAGCAGGAGGCCCGGCAGGCGGTGTCTGTGTCTTCTGTGCAGAGGCAGATGTGCAGCAGCTAGGAGCGGTCTCATGCCAGCCTTTTATGGGGCTGGGGGAGGAGCCCCTGCTTCTTCACTTATTTTTTTTAATGTTATAGGGTTGTTTTGGCTCTGTCAGTCTTTTCCTGGCTGTTTTGTGACCATGTCCTTTATTCTGGGACTTAGAATAGTATTTCTTCACTCGAGGTCACCTGGGAGTTGAAGGTAAGTCTAGAAGTTCCTAGGCCAGGGAGGCAAGGAGTTTTCAAAGCAGGTGCAGACCTGTTATATCCTGCTTCAGTGCTGTCGATGCAGAAAGTCCACAGACGAGGAGCAGCCGAGGGAAGGCGAGTGTGGGCTGGACCCACTAAACTCGAGGATGTGTGAGGGCGCCCAAGGCCATGGACCCCAGCGTGGGTGCACAGGAGAAAGAAGAGAAAGAAGGGGCTGGCCGTCCACACGCCATAGAGCCCCTGGCTCCGTGCAGCCACGGCAGGGCTCTGGGCTCTGCCAGTGCTGGGGCCTGGCCCACCCTCCCTCCACCGGTGGAGCTCTTGGCATTGGGAGGTCAGCAGGGTGCCGGGAGGAGCTCTGCAGCATCAGGGTGGATTGGGGGTAGAGCGTAGCGGGTTACAGGCCTCTAAGTGCGAGGCAGCCCGCTCCTGAGTCGGGGAGAGCCGGGCCTGCCGCCCAGTGTGGGGGCCACTGCAGGGCCCCCGCCCCCAGCACAGAGCCAGCCCTGCAGCGGTGTTTGTGTAGCCACAGTTTGAAGGCAGGTCTTGTAGGCTGGGTTTGGGAGGCCGGGGGCCACGCCCTTGTGCTGCCGCCCCAGCCGGGCTTGGACGGCCGGCCTCCTGCTCTCTGGGGCCCGGTGGCCGGAGCGCCTCCTGTCTTGGCGGCTCTCCTAGCTGTCACTTTAACGTTTGCCTTGTATGTTGAGCACTCAGACCAACTTATCCTGTGCTTTCCGACTGCCGTGACTTTACGTTTTTGAAGTATGATAAGGAAAATGTAACCCTAAAGTTGCGAATTGATCCCTAAGCTCAGCGCTTGCTCTCCACCCGGGGACACCCCGGGCTCCTTCCGAGGGCTCCTGGTCTGCCCAAAGCATCTCATGGCTTCCCCTGGCCTCAGTACAAAGCCTCAGCTCTTCAAGTGGGTGGAAAGCTGCTTTGATCTGGTCCCTGCTCCCCGCCCAGACTCGCCTGCTGCTCAGCGTTCCGTCCCCAGCCTGCTCCCCCAGCCCTGCCGGGCCTCTGCGTGCGGTCTGGGTAGTCCTCTTCCTCTGTCCCAGACCTCCATTCATGCTTCAGGTCCTGCCTTTGATGTCCTCCCTTTGGAGGCTGTCCCTGAATCCTTAATCCTGACTGCCTTGAAAGAGAACAGCCCCATGGTTAACCCTGGTGAAGGTGCTCGTGCGTGGCCCCCGGCAGAAGGCTGTCCTCACATAGGCATCCCACATGTTGTCGACACGTGGGCATTATTATATTGATTGCATTTGTGCTTTTAGCCCCTGGGCATCAAGAAAGCAAGAACTGGCAGCTTCCAGGTATGGAAGAAATGGAAATGTCCTATGTTCCCATCTCTAAATCTTCCCCCAGTAGCACAGAAGGATAAGAGAGAAGTGAGCCTCCCGACCCCCCCCCCCATGCCTGCCCCACCGCAGGGCCCTGGGGAAGCAGGCCAGGACGCTGCAGGGCAGCTGGCAGGGAGCTGTGGTGGCTGGTGCTCCGTGGGGGGACCGAGAGCAGAGCCGAGGACAGCAAGCAGCAGGCCCGGGTCGGGCGAGAGTCTGGAGAGGGCAGGCAGGGGAAGCTGCGCGGGCGAGCGGGCACTGAGAGGAAGAGTCAGGCCAGTCAGAAAGGGCGGCAGACGGGCCGCCCAGGCCAGCGGGCACCACGGAGCGGGCAGCCATGAGCGGGCAGTGCAGCCCAGGCAGGGAGGGGAGCGGGCGCCGCTGCAGAAGCTCAAGCAGGCCTGGCATGGGCATCGCGTGCCATACGTCGTCCTGGCTTCAGAAAGTGCTCTTTCCACGTGGCCAGCGTTAAGGGATGCCAGGCGACAGCTGTATCAGGATTCTCTGCTAGTCTGCCATGTGTCTTCAGAAAGTAAGAGGAGTCTTTGGTTGGTTTTAAATACAGCATGAAGAGCGTGCTGGAGCACTGGCCTGGGGTTCTGGGCATCAGGAACCTCGACCATCACCGGGGCCCCTGCGCCCCCTGTGGCTGAGGCCTTGCAGAGGTTTCTGGCTGCCTCTGTCGCTGCGCCTCCCTGGGCCCTGCGTCGGTGGCCTTGGTTGCCCCATGGGTGGGGGCAGCTCACTTTGAGTGCTTTATTTCAGGGCCATCTCTCGTCCCACGGAGGGGCCCCGCTCACCAGCTGCTCACTGTCCCACCGATTCTTTTCCTTGTCTTTGCTTTGGGTGATGGTTGGTGGCCCTGTGGCCTGTGGCAGGGAGCAGCGTTGGGATGAAGGGAGGACCGCCTGCTGCACCCTCTTCTCTGCTTCATTTTTACCCAATACAAGAGGCGTCTGGGGCAGTGGTTATCATGTTCTTGTTAAGTGTCTGCTTTCTTTATACGCAGCTGAGAAATATTAAGATGTCTTTAGAGACCTGCTTGAATGCATTCAGAATTAAGGGTTTCTGCCATTTCTTCTCCCTTTTTGTTTCTCAGCTTAATTTTTGAGCCTGCAAGTTATTAATTTTCATTATGGTGAAAATAACTTGTTGCTAACTAAAATCCAGTTTCTAAAATGCAGGCTGTGGCTAGGGAAATCAAAGTTTGTAACTGCGGGAATTGAGCCTTGGGAGGTAGTGTTTTCTATTTGCGGCTCAGTGCATTTCAGCTAGCCACAGTCCTGTGCTGAGCATGCCCCATGCCTCAGCCTGCTGAGAGTGGGCCTGGCAGCTCAGCCTCTAGGCCAAGCAGTGGCACGGGCGATCTTTGGTGCCCATGGTCGAGGGACTTCAGAGCCCGAATGGTGACTCTCAAGGAGTAAACCCTCAGTTCTCTGGTAAGACCGTAAGACTCGAGTGGTGCTGGCGCCTTCTCTTACCTGCCCCATCGGAGTGCTCATCTGCGGGAGGCGCAGCGCTGGGTCTCTGTGTCCCCACCTCTGGGTGCCATTGTGGATTTTCTGTTCCATTTCTACTGCAGGACTTGCTCAAGTCTCTCACCCTCGCTGGCTCTAGCCCTTAGGATACATATCCAGGACGCTTTCTGTGGCAGGGCCCAGTGGTCCGCTGCCCTGTCTCTCCCTGGTCGTCTCTTCTTCTTCTTCACCATGTCTTGGTCATTGGTTTCCTGCCCCTGCTGCACGACAGTCTTGAGCTCCTGGAATCCACGGCGGTGTGGGCAGAGCCGCCGTTGGTGGTGATGGGATCAGGCGTGGTAATCGTGTTCTCAGGGGCTCCTAGCCCAACCGCCCTCTCCCCTCCCGTGTGCCCTGGGCAGGCGGTGCCACCACACTGGCTGTCCTCTTGTGGTTCAGCTTTTGAGCAGGGTTTGGTCCATGGCCCAGTACATAAGCATTTGATGGGCAAGTGCCTGGCTTCGTCAGGCAGTGTCTGACTGTGCGCTCCACAGAAGGATTTGACCATGTTGTTGTCTAAACAGATTGTGGTTAAAGTACTCAGAGTGGAGCCAGGCGTGGTGGGCACACTTGTCATCCCAGCACTTGAGCGCCTGAGACCGGAGGATCCAGGTTCTCGGCCAGCCTCAGCTACTTAGTGAGGCCCTTTGCAACTCAGTGAGACCCTGTTTCAAAAATAAAGAATAAAAAAATAGGTCTAGGGGTGTAGCTTATAGTTTAGAGGTAGACTGCTCCTGGTTCAGTCTCCAGTACCACCACCACCACCACCACAATAACAAATTACAACTCCGAACAATGCTGGGTTTGGTTAAGAATTGTTGGGTTAATGAGGGAACGGCACCTGAGGGGGTTAGTGGTGAAGCAGCAAAGCTGCAGCTGGTGCTGAGGCCCTGGCGTGGGGTCCCGGCGCTCTCACGTCCAGCAGGCATGAGATGGGTCTCCCTATCAGCCCCTTGAGGTACAGCAAGACGGAGAGGCTCACAAAGGAGGGAGCCATACTCGCGCCCAGCTTTAGGTGCTGGGGTCATCATTGATGACGTCTCCGCTGGCTTATCGTAGGCACTTCTTTGGCATGCCACCACATGCTCTGTGAAGGACCAGTTAGGGTCACCAGTCAAATGTGGGCCCTACTGGCCAGCACACAGGCAGCTTGTTTTGCTGGTGCCAGTGGAGCACTCACTCCCTAGGAACAGAGCACCAGTGGGCACCGTCCCAAGCTGGAGGAGGAGCAGGCCCAGCGTCGCCTGGCTCGAGGCGCCTCACTCGCAGCCCCGCTGCCTGGGGGTGGGTGTCTGGTGGTGGTGGTGGTGGTGGTGGTGGTTATACCAGGCACAGCTGTCACCCCAGACAGGCGAGTTATCAGGAAGTGCACACAGGGGTCAGCCAGTGTGGACTGTCTGGTGGAAACAGGGCATGGGAGTGCTGCTGGCCCCAGGGGACGAATCAGCGACTTGGAAACCAGCCCGTGTGCCTGTCTGAACGTTTTTATTGTGAAAACCAAACTGTGGACAAAGTTTGCTAAAGCCTGTGAGGTTGAATGTTCTTCTATTCATTTCATTGAATATTTGGTTGAATAGTTAAAAATAAAGAATGGGCGCTGTAATCTTTCCTGTTACTTGAACAACGACAGCTGAATTTGCCTCGACACGCCATCAGTGTGTTGACACTTAGGCAGGTGATTCACATCCTGCATCCTGCGTCTGACGTGGCGCTGCCCCTCCGTTCCGCTCCTCTCCGCAGGGCGCTCTCTTCCCACTGCCCACCGGGCCCTGGCGTCACGGTGGGGGCCGTCACTCACCTCCCACACCACCTCCCGCATCAAGACCACCGGGGCGTATCTTCTGATTGCCTCCCTGGCCTGCCTCGGTCACCTGCACATGCCGCCCCGCCCCATTCCTCAGCTCCAGCACAGGCACAGCACATCTGCCGGGAGCACCTCTGCTGGAACCAGGAGCCCGGGGAAGGCGATGGCGGGCAGAAAGCTGGAAGGACACTGTGACCCTTGCACACTACTGTTCACCTGTTTGTCTATACAGATTCACTATTCATATGTAAAGCCAACGTTTATTGCACACCCTCTGCAGCCCAGGGGCGTGGCGTGCCCGGGATGCAATGTCCCTCTGGAGCGCAGTGCTGCTGAAATGGAACTTTGACCTGTCCTGGCGACCCATTTCCCTTCGCCATGCTCCCTCTCTTTATAGTTCTTCTCCCTGAACTTGAAAGCCATCGCAAACATGGTTCTTTGTCCATAAAGAGTCATCTGCACAGCTGTGGCCGGCCAGCGTCCTGCTGCTTCCGGAAGCCTCCCCAGCCCACTTCCTTGGCCTGCTGCCAGCCGGCACCCTGCCACCCGGCGCCAGCACCGCAGGTTAAGGAGGCGGCCAGGCCGGCAGCCCACTGCGCTCTCAGCCCTTGCGGCACTTTTGGCCCACGGGTTGTGTGTTTGGAAGCTGTACTTCTAGGGAGCACTATGGGTGCGTTTGGGTTTTATCGACATCACCAGTAGCATTCGTTCGTGTGTCATTCTTCCCCGCATTTATATGAAGGAGCTGGGTCCTTGCGCCTGTGAGTCAGCTGGTCCACACAGCCACCCATCTAAAGAAGTGGGAGCCGGGAGGGTGCATGGGAAGGAGCAGCTGGCTGTCGCGATCAGGGCTGGTGGCGCAGGGAGATGACTCAAGCCCCTGCAGGTGCACGCTGGGGACCCCGGAGGCCAGGGAATGCCGAGCGAGCGAGGGCTGCGCAGCTGCGCAGGCAGCTGGCGGTATGGATGCTTCAGCAGCATGCAGCCGGGTACCGTGAGTCATGCCAGTAAACACTCACTAGCCCAGCCCGCACGTGCTTCCTCTGTGCCGAGAACCGCCTGAAAGGCTTGCTTTACACTAATTCCTTTAATCTTAAAAACACAAGGCACATACTCTCTCCGTAGCCCTCCCCCACTTTTACAGAGGGAGAAATGGAGGCACAGAGAAATCCAGCAGTTTGCCAAGATCACACACCATTCTGAGCCGGGGTTCTGTCTCCACAGCTGACGCGTCGGCCGCCACGCTGCGTTTTCCCTGTGGGCCAGCAGTCACAGGTGTGCAGGCTGAAGGGGCGAGCACAGGGCTGGCTGCTGGTCTGCTGCTGAAAGGTTCCGGGAGGCTTCTGTGTTCTTGGCTCTTCTCTTGTGAAGACAAGATGGCCGCTGCCATTCCCAACATCAGCAAGGGAGAGGCGGCCCTCATTTGGTCAAGGAGAATCCTGTTTCAGAAGCCTTGCAGCGGACCCCTGGGGTCTCACTGTCCAGGCCCGATGTCCAGGAACTTTCAGCCTCTCTTGAGCCACACTGAGCTGGGGAGGGGTGTGGGAAGGCAGCGGGTTACGCCCTTCCACTAATGCTGCTGTCCTGCTTTGGGACGGCTGTACCCGTGTCTGTAGGGCAGTGGCCGTCGGCTCCGCCGTTCTCGGCAGCACGGGGCCGCTCCCTGGCTCAAGCCCAAATGCTGGGCACAGCCTCTCCACCCTCCCCAGCTGAGCTCCAGGGAGCTGTTGGTCCTGCCCCGAGTAGGGCAGGGTGGCCCTTGAGCCCTTTATGCAAGACCGTAGCTCACCTTTGCAGTTCCGACTGCAGGGTGATTAAGCACTAGAAAGTGGCGTTTTGGATTGTGGGTATGACTTGGCCTGAACTTGTTACTCTGGGTATTTTCTAAGCCGTTATCAAATGACTTCGTGTGTTTGGAATGTGTCCAGGCGGCATTTTCAGGGCAGTAGGTAACCCTGCTCTCAGTAAGTACCCTGCCCCAGGTAGCCAATTCCACAGTCTCCTTGATGTCCTCGGCAAAGATTTCTATCCCCAGTACTGGAGATCGAACCCAGGGGCACTTTACCACCAAGCTATCCCCCCACGCCCTATTTTTTATTCTTTATTTTATTTTATTTTATTTTGTAGGTCTGGGATTGGAACCCAGGGGCAATCTACCTCTGAGCTACACCCCCAGCTCTATTTTTATTCTTTATTTTGAAACAGGGTCTCACTAAGTTGCAGAGGGCCTCACTAAGTAGCTAAGGCTGGCCACGAACCTGTGATCCTCCTGTCTTAACCTCCCAAGCACTGGGATTACAATCATGTGCCACCATGCCTGGCTCTGGCAACGATATTCCTTTTTTTTTTTTTTTTTGGTGTGTGTGTGTGTGTGTGGTACTGGAGGTAAAAACCCAGGGGCATTCTACCTCGGAGCTCCACCCCCAGCCCTATTTTTTAGTCTTTATTTTGAAATAGGGTCTCACTGAGTTGCAAAGGGCCTCACTAAGTAGCTGAGGCTGTCTGTGAACTGCAATCCTCCTGTCTCAGCCTCCTGAATGCTGGGATTACAAGTGTGCACCACCACGCCTGGCCTGCAATGATATTCTTAGAGAAGTTGTGTTCACATCTCTGAGTCTGGGATGAATGATTGTTTTACTCATAGAAGCCATGAAATTCTTCACGAAGAGCTCGCACTAGGACTTGCAGGCCTCAACCTAATGTGAGCAGGGAGGCCAGCTCTTTCTAATGATACTGGAGGAGACCACAAGGCCAGAGGGTTTGTAAAGTAGAAAGACCGCCCTTTGTGGGGGTGCACTCCGGTTCCTCCCAGGATCTGTAGGTGTCGGCACCGCACCAGGCAGAGTCTCTGCTGGCAACCAGACTTTTGCTAGTTAGTGTTCAGCTGCTTCCGCGTCAGGCCATCTCCTTCCTTCCTTCCTTCCTTCCTTCCTTCCTTCCTTTCTTGTGGCACTGGGGGTGGAACCCAGGGGCTCTACCTCTGGGCTACACTCCCAGAGCTATTTTATATTTTATTTGGAAACAGGGTCTCACTAAGTTGCTGAGAGCCTCACTAAGTAGCTGAGGCTGGCTTCGAACCTGCGATCCTCCTGTCTCAGCCTCCCAAGCGCTGAGATTACATGAGTGCGCCACCACGCCCGGCATTTATGCTTTCTTTTCTTATGTGACCCTGAAGCACATCAGTATCAGTGTGCATTTATAAACATGTTTTCTCAGATATAATAGTTGTCTTGATTATCCGTATGTATATCTTAGCTGAAAACACATTTAAGGTTGTTTACCTGTCCAGGAACGTCTGCTCATACCTTGGAAAATACTTCATGTAGGTAAATTTCAGTCGCGGCAGCACACTTTACCACTGAATCATGTGTAAGAGCACTGCAGAGCAGATTTTTTTTTTTTTTTTTTTTTTTTTTTGTGGTACTGGGGTTCCTGGAAGCCCTTCTACCTCCGGGCTACACTCCCAGACCTATTTTATACTTTTTACTTGGAAACAGGGTCTCTTAAGCCAGCACAGCTGGCTTCAAACCTGCGTGATCTTCCTGTCTCCGCCTCCCAAGCATGGGGATTACAAGCGTGCGCCACCACGCCCAGCGCAGAGCAGATTTTTACATCACAGCATTTTGAAATGCTGCCTGCTCATTCACTGTGCTGTTTGTGTGGCTTACTTGTTTATTTTTAAAATGATTGCTGGGAATTTCACTCAGTTCACTAGTCCAATCAAGTTCATTCCTAATCTGCCTTCCTCCACGCTGCCCCCGCCCAACCACTGCCTGCACAGATTCTGAAGCAAATTGTAGGCATCATGTAATTTCATCTGTAAATACTTGTTGTGTGTCTCTAAAGATAAGCGTGACACACACTCACATGCACACACACACACATGCACACACGAGTCTTTCCTGAAATCAGCGTCTGGCAGGGGAGTGCTCTGCGACTGCCTTGTCGGCCCGCCAGCCTGCGCCTGCGGCCGTCCGCTCCTCCTGCAGTTTACTGGTTGAAGAGCCCAGGTCGTGAGCCCCGCGGAGCTTGAGAGGGTCTGCATTTTGTTCCTTGCTCTGCTCCCCACCCTGTGCTGAGCCCAGTTGGCTTCTGTCCCGTGAATTTGCCCTGTGTGGCTCGAGGGGTTGGTGGGGTTGCAGGTGTTTCGGAAGTGGCTGGCGTGTGTGGAGTCCTGGTCATCTCTCCCCTGGGATGGCAGCAGCCTCTGCTGCCCGGGCCCCGGCTGTCCATGAGCACAGAGCGATGGGGGCGGGCTCTGCCTGTCCTCCTCGTTTGTTCACTGGGCTGTCTGTACAGACGCATCTGCTCATCAGTTGTCTGGATAGCTTGAGGTGCAGTTCAAGTAGGAAAGCCGGAATCAATCCTTTATTGTGCTCTAGTCACCAGTTTTCGTAACACGTGGGCTTCTCCCACAGATAACTAACGAGTGGGGGGCGTGCGTGTGTGTGCGTGTGTGGGTGGTTGTGTTCGGCTACCCTCCGTAGTGTGCAGAAACCCTCGGTGTTTATGAGTCATTGATGCCCACAGCCTTTGCCATTGGCAGGTGGGAGCCCTTGCTGCTGGCTCCTGAGTCTTTCTGATGCGTCCTGGGAGTCTTTCATTGCTACTTTCTATCTGGTACGACTTGTCAAGATGCTCCGTGTGATCGCCGGGCGCGGTGGGCACGCGGTCATCTCCTGCATCTCCTGCCCCACGTTAGACAGCGGCCAGTTCTCCCAGGCGCCCAGTCTCTTCCAGTAGGAAGTGGCATTTAGGGAGCTGAACTGGGCCCCAGGGGCGAGCCACGAGCCATGAGAGAAGCAGGCCGAGAGCAGCGCAGGGGCCTGACGTGGGGCAGCCCACCAGAGCCACAGCGGTCACGAAGGAGGCAGGAGACTGAGAGGCTGAGGTGGAGGTCAGCCTCGGCAACTTGGTTGAGACCCTGTTTTAAAATAAAAATTTTAAAAGAACTGAGGGTGTAGCTCAGAGTTCGATTCCCAGTACGAAACCAACAAAGCCAGAAGGCAGGAGAGCCTAGCGAAGGTGGCGGCACAGGCTACAGGGAGCCGCACCCCACGCCGGGACCGTGATCGGGCTCAGGCTGGGTCACGCAGCGTTCTCCGGCCAGCGAGAACAGGCCGAGCGCAGCAGGGGTGTGGAGACGGCCTGAGGAGAGGCACGGCAAAGAAACTCAGAGCCTTGCTGCTCCTGAGCGCGCCGCGCTGCTGCTCTCCCGCGTGGGCGGGACGCCGTGCCAGCCTTCCGCCCACACTGACAGCCACAGGAGAGGACACGGACAGAAAGCACCATTGTATATACCGAGCCAGCCATCGGGGACTTTCTTTTGCCCTGTCACTAGTTAATTTTCACCTTTTTTTCCTTTTCTCCTCAGTCTGTACTCGTGGAGAACCTCCTGTAGACAGTGACCAGTCCCGTAGAGTGAGCTGCTCCCTGGCCTCGGCTGGAAGAAAGTACCGTCTGTCCTGGCCTCTCATGTAGTCAGTCACAAGCCTTGAGAGTTAGAAGCAATCTGCAGTCCCAAGCACGTCTCTCTTGCTTGCTCCAGAAGGCTCTCCCGGTTCCCCAGGCCACATAGACAGGCCATCCCTCCCCACGATGGGTTTGCAGTCCAGTTCCTGTCGAATCCCAGGAGAGCCTGCTGCAAGGCGTCGGCTGTGCCTGGCTGGTAGGGTAACTGGGTGCAGGTGCCCGTGTTCTGTCCAGCCTGTGCCCTGAGCTTGTTTGTTAAGGCAGTCGAGCAACTTGTAAGGAAAGTAGGTGGTTTGTGGAGGGGTTTGGGTGTTGTGGCTAAGTGCCTGCGCTACCGCTCCATTCTAACCCAGCACAACGATTAAAAATCTCAGCCACAAAGAACAGAACCCCCAAGTTCTCCTGTCACTGCTTTTTGGAGAAGCTCATAAGCTGCATAACTCTAATAAGTATCCGTCATTCGTTCATGCATTCATGCCCACATAGCTACCGAGCACCAAGTGCGTGCCTGGCACTGCGCATACCCGAGGATGCTGAGGCAAGCACAGGTTAGTACTGATGAGGCCAGGGGATGGGCAGAGGCAGGTAATAGCAGGTAGAGCCTCGCTGAGGTGCTGTGATGGGGATGGGGACATGGAGTGCCAACGGGAGACTACCAGTGTCCAGGAAGGCATTGGAGGGCCACCTGTTACTTGCAGACTGAACAGCAAATGGCAGGCAAAGCTTGGATTGGGAATAGAAGAAGGGCAGAGGGTTCTGGGTGGAGGGCTTGAACATAATTAGGCCAAAGACTTTAAGGGATACTTTCTTGTGGTTGAGGCCCAGACTTTCTGAAATTCTGTCTAGAGATAAGGCTGGCAGTCCTGCGGTATTTTTGAAGTATTGTAGGATCAGTGGAAAGCTGCCAAAGAATGTCAAGTGAGTCAGAGGCACTGAATTTTGGAGAATGGGTTTGGAGAGAACAAGGCAGGTTTGAAAGCGAGGTCACCCGAGAACTATACGGCGGTGACGGTGATGACGGTGGTGATGCTAATGGCGGTGGCAGTGATGAAGGCAGAGGCAGTGATAACAGCAGTGATGCAGTGGTGGTGGTAACGATGGTGGAAATGATGACGTGATGGTGATGATGGCATGATGATGTGATGATGCTAGTGGCTATGACGACCACGATGGTGATGGTGCTGATGTTGGTGGTGGTGAGGATGATGGTGGTGGTTATGATGCTGCTGCTGGTGCTGCTGCTGGCGGTGTGATGATGGTAGTGGTGGTGGTGGTAATGATAGCGACCGTGATGGTGATGGTGCTGATGTTGGTGGTGGTGAGGATGATGGTGGTGGTGAGGATGATGGTGGTGGTGAGGATGCTGCTGGTGCTGCTGCTGGTGCTGCTGCTGGCGGTGTGATGATGGTAGTGATGGTTGTGGTAATGATAGCGACCGTGATGGTGATGGTGCTGATGTTGGTGGTGGTGAGGATGATGGTGGTTGTTATGATGATTGTGATGATGCTGGTGGTGGTACCTTGGCTTGGTAGTGATGGTAGTGAGAGTGCAGATAGAAAGGGGTGGATGGATTCAATCAGGACTTAAGGGTTAGACTAAACAGGGTGACCTTGTTGATTAATAGAGTGGGTGAAAGAGAGGAAACTGTCATTTGTGCTTCTTGGTTTCAGTTGTCCAGCTGGGTTGATAATGGGACCACTCATTTGGAAGAGGAGAGAGAGGAACAGGTTTAGGAGGGAAGACACAGAAGTATGCCTCCTACCAGCTCCTCTGTGGTAAAAAGTCTCAGCTGTACTGCTGAGCTGCTGAATTCATGCACACTCGGGAACAAATGCTAGAAAGGCTTGGGTTTCTCAGTGGCCCTTTCAGGATGCATGGGGATAGGAATGTAGGAAAGGGAGAGGGTCTATTTTTTAGGGTCTTTCCCCACATAGACCACACAGTTCGTTCCAATAAACTGCAAGGCAATATCTTACCATTGTTTTATTTTATTTTTTGGCCTTTTTTCTTTTTCAATCTTACTTGTTCTTTTTTTCCCTTTTTCTTTTGCCCTAACACCTTAAATAGGGTTAGGCCTGTAAACAGTGAGAACTTTCAGGGGTTACTGGCCGGGGGGGGGGGGGGCTGGCTGCTCAAAGGTCCTCCCCGCCTAGCATTTCTCTGGAAGTCCTTAACAGAGGCTGGAGTGCCCGAGTGCTAGCATTATGCTTCTTCCTCCGGAGACTTCTGAGAGCCCTGGGCCAGCAGCTCAGCCTTGCAGCTGAACTTAAATATTACTGTCCCTGTGATGCTGTCCTTTCTCACACTCCCAGCCCAGCAGGGCACTGTGGCCACACCATGCAGGGTTTCCTTAGTGTGGGGTTTTGTCCAAACAAAGGACCCACGAGCATCCCCCAAGCCCCTCTTCCTCCCAGCATGGCCCTCCAGGCACACTGGCGAGCTGCTGGTACCAGAGTCTGTGCAGGGCCCATGCTGCCACCTCCACCACGCGAGCAGAGCCCGTGGCACGGGGGCTTAGCCCCGGAGTCCGCTCTTCTGGGCAGGGGCTGGGGCGCCCTACAGTGGCTCGCACACACGCTCTGCAGAAGCTGGCTGCAGGAAGCTTCCCGGTCCTCCGATGGTCCTCCGGTCCTCTGCAGCGGAGCAGAGCTGCAGGTGTTGCTAAGCAGCGGCCATCAGGAGACTCGCAGAGAGGAGCCGGGACTGGGGCTGCCTTGCCTTCATTAAGCCGCGGGGCGGGCTTTCTCTGCACCTCCCCCTTACTCATTCTTTAATTCTCTTCCCCACTGCCGGCTGGAGCTGGAGCTCTGGCTTTTCAGGAGAGCGCCCAGCACAACAGGAGGCTTTTGGAGACTTGCTTTGCCGTTTTGGGAGCCCAGTGGAACTGGCCATGAGTCCCCCACCACTAGATGCTTCTCTGTGTCCCTGGCTTTTGCCACCGAGCTGTTAGCCAGGGTTCTCATTTTGAAGCAGAGCCTTACCATGGCGTGGCGACATTTAATTTAGTGTTTCTCATTTCAAAGCCCTTAAAAATATTAATTAATTCCTGTCAAACCCCAGGAGGCATATTATTAATATCCGAAGTGCCTTTCATGCTGGTTCGTTAATGTGTCTTCTCATTGTAATAGGTAAGAAAATGAGGATGAATCTTTTTTTTTCCCCCCTTTCTGCAACCCCACAAGACAAAGCCTTGCTGGAGCCAAGGTCAGAAATAATGACCCCCTAATTTTATTGATGTCTCTGAGTGACTCGGGCTCTGTGGCCGTGGGTATGGCTTGGCAGAACAGCACTCCTGTTTAGGACTCATCTCTGGAGACTGCCAGTGATTTTTCAGTGGAGCTGTGAGTTCACAAATCCTAGTTCGATAGCTGTGCAGAGGAGAGCAGAATGGAGCAAAGCCGAGCTGCAGCAGTAGATTACAAGTGAGCTCCAGACAGGGCGTGGGGCGCGCTCCCCACTGTCCCCTAACCTCCCCTGGGGCCTCACGGGCCTCTATGGACCCAGCCCAGGGAGCAGACAGGCCGCGCCCTGGGAGGCAGAGGCATGATGACCAGTGCAGCCTGCTCTCATCTTAGGGACCGTGTCATGAGTGCCTTCCCTCTTCTTTGCTTTATGTGGGGATTCTGTGGCCTAGGGTGAGGTAGCAACCGCCAGGGGACACGGGCTGGGAGATGCCTGGCGTCCTGGGTTCTGTTTGGGGTCCTTCCCTTCCCCTTTCCCTGCTGCCTGGCCCATCACACAGGTTCTTCTCTACTCTGTGCTTATAGCTCCTGACCATAGAAATGTTCTTCTATTTTTTTATTCTTTATTTTGAAACAGGGCCTCACTAAATTGTGGTGGGCCTCGCTAAGTAGCTGAGGCTGGCTGCAAAATGTGATCCTCCTGTCTCAGCCTCCCGAATGCTGAGATTACGAGTGTGCGCCACCACGCCCAGCTCGAAATGTTCTGACTCTGAAAATGTGTCCTGTGTTCTTGAGGTGGGTGTGGTTTTCATATGCTGTGGAGAGGCTGCCATCGGCCTTCTGGGGGCTGGCCTTGGCTGGGTAGCCAGAGGCCCCTCCTCCCCAGCAGAGCTGGGAGCGAGGCCCTCCACGGAGCTCCCTGCCCTGGGCGGTGGGCGCCGCCTGCCTGTGTGTGTGTCCGAGGAGGGCAACAGCTGGCTCCTGTACCTGCTGGTGCGATGAGGAGCTGGGAGCCTCAGGAAGCAAGTCCCTGTGTGGGAGAACAAGCATATGGCCAGGGTTTCTTTGCTGCTGTCTGCACGTTGTCCAGGAGAACTGCCAGGGAGGCGGTGAATGGAGGCAGCTCTGACTGCAGGAGGGGTGCAGCCGTGAGCCACCCTCTGCACTCACTGGGAGCCTCCCCACGGCTCACCCCGCGCTGGGGCAGAGGGGTCCTCCTGGCGCTCAGCTCCTCCCCGTCCGTTAGCATAGGGAAGGAGCCCCTCTGCATCTCCTTTGGGAGACAAGCCTGCTTCTAGCTGCGCGCGCTTCCCCCCACATGAGACGTTTGGTCCAGGAGGCGGCGGAGGCGTCTGCAGCAGTGCCTCTGTTGGCCAGCACGTCCTGCTGTGGACGGCCCCCAGGTGGCGTAGGCCCGACCTAGAGCTGGCTCCCTCTGGGCTTCCCCTCGCCGTTCCCTTGGTAGTAATAAATCGCTTTCAGCTTTTCTGTGCTCACAGAGAAACTAAACAACAACTCCTGACTCCTCTTCGCACCTATTGAAAGTGCACTGTGGAGTCCACGACTCCATCTTGGCTGTTCCCACAGAAGGTGTTCCTGGGGTGGGAAGGCGCCCCCCAGGCCCAGAGTGAGCCTCAGGGCACTGCCCTGGGCGCAGCCCGTGCCTCCTGCCAACATGTTCTCTGCATACCTCTCTTTCTAACTGCTCAGCCACGACACATATTACAAAGCACTTGTGTTAAAAATGTATTGGTATTATTTTGATTCACATGAGGCCCAGCGCAGCTATCTGCCAGAATGGGATGTGTTTTCTGCTTAGTTTGGCCATAATAGCAGCTGTGGTTCAGAGAACACGCAGGTCCTGGGCTTGCGCAGTCGCATCCCGGTGCATCCTGGTAGGCTGGGGCCTCGGTTCGTGTTGGGCGGGCCCACGGCTGAGGGGGTGGCCTGCTGCCTTACGGACCTGAAGCCCTGGCCTGCAGCAGCCCGTCCCCGAGCCCGTCATGTGAAGAGAATGTCTAACCGTCTACTTCAGACTTATTTCCCAATTTCAGAGCGTCCTTGCTGCTGTGGAGGGAATTTGGAGGGTGTTCGACTGCGTGGGGCTGAGCAGGCCCTTCCTTCTTTGCCCGTGGACCCCTCTTCCACTCAGCCGCCGTCCCCTGCTATGGGCTGAGCACAGCCCGAGGGGCCAGGACTCAGCACCCCGCCCAGCCTCGCCCAGAGCACAGTGAGCAGATGAGTCAGGGTTCACTGTTCCTCTGGGGACTGGCCCCAGGGTTCACTGTTCCTCTGGGGACTGGCCCCAGGGCCTTGGTGTGCTGTGGAGCGCCGCCCCTCAGTGGCTCCCAGCCACGCCCCCTGCCAGGGTACAGTGTTTGAGAGCGAATGGGCATTCCGGTGCCCAGCACCCAGATCCCACCGTCGCTCCACATGGTCTCCAGCGCGCATTCCCCTGATTTCACTTCAGTGTCACATAGGATTTCATGATTTCCACTTGTTTCGTTACTAATTGTTGTAATGAATGTCACCACCAATCTGATTGCCACTCATCAGCGTGGACAGGACATGGCGGGAGGCCCTGAACAGAAGGGCGCGCTGAGCTGCAGCATGAGGCAGTCAGGGAAGACAGAAAAGAGGCCAAGGGGCTGGCCCTTGAGCAGGGACCGAGGGCTGGCTGTGGCCGGCTCTCCACCAGCACCTCCTGTAGACTTGGCAAGGGCCACCTCGCTTCCCTCAGGCCTCTTGTGTGCCTGCTGGGGGGAATAAATGAACTTGAAAAGCTTGCATTGTATGTTAGCTTTCTCTCTACCACCTCAGTGACACTTTTATTTTATTTTGTTTATTTTTTGTGGTACTGGGGGTAGAACCCAGGGGCTTTACTACCTCCGGGCTATACTCCCAGACCTATTTTGTAATTTATTTGGAAACAGGGTCTCACTAAGTTGCTGAGAGCCTCACTAAGTAGCTGAGGCTGGCTTCGAACCTGCGTGATCCTCCTGTCTCCGCCTCCCAAGCGCTGGGATTACAAGCGTGCGCCACCACGCCCAGCCAACACTTTTATTTTGCCAATAGTAGTCTGGCCCGTGGGGAGGGGGCACCGAAGGGTTTCCACTTTGCTGGGCCCTAACTCACCTCAGGGCAGGGCTCCAAAATTGTCCAGCAGTACAGGAGGGTGCTGCTGCTGGGCTTTGCTTACAGGTGCAAAGAATTTAGGGTGCCTGGAAGAGGGGTTGGTGAGCTTTGCCCTACCAAAGCTCACTGATGGCCCCAGGGGGCGAGGCAGAGCGTGCCGGTGGAGATTTGTCTTGAGTTGTAGATTTAACACATGATCAGCTGACACCACCACGCTCTCGGTCCAGAGGCTAAGGTTGAGAGTTGTTTGTGCCTGTGCAGAGCTCCCCCGTCCACCCTCTCCAGAGGCCAGGGGCCCTTCTGAAGCCTCTCCTGCTCCCTGCTCTTCTAGGGACATCAGCTGGCGCTGGTGGCCGGCCACAGCCAGGCACTGGCCTCCGCTGTGGGCTCTTCACTCCGTGCGCCTCCAGCACTGGCTGCCTTTCCCTTTTTATTTACTTACTTACTTACTTACTTACTTACTTACTTACTTATTGCAGTGCTGGGGATGGAACCCAGTATCTCCGAGTGACACCCCCAGCTCTATTTTTTATTCTTTATCTTGAAGCAGTTTCACTGGGTTGCAGAGGGCCTCGTTAAGTAGCCGAGGCTGGCCGTGAACCACGATCCTCCTGTCTCAGCCTCCCGAATGCTGGGATGACAGGTGTGCCCCCCGCGCCCGGCTGCAGGTCACTTTTTAGAGTCAGATCATAGCGTCCACCGCAGGAAGACCCTTTCGCCATTTTCCCCTAGGAAGCCACATCTCTGGAGAGTGTGCTGTGCCATGTGGCACTGATACATGGACTGGGAACATTGTTACTGGCCTCTGGTGTGGCCTACTGTGTTTACAGTCATGCTCCTACTCCAGGGTTCAGGACAGTTACACATTTGTCTTTTAGTGCATCTTTATTGGGAGCTTATTATTAAAAGTTCCTGGCAACCAAACAAGGAGAAGTGAACAGGAAGCAGGAAGGCCCTTGTGGCCATGGCTGGCTTCGGCAGCCTATCACATGGCGGGCCGCCTCCCCGCCCACCCAGACGGTCTGCAAGCCAGCACACCTTACTGAAACCATGCTTGGGAGGTTTGAATTGTGCACAGACTGCTTGTGAAAGCTGGCTGTGTGTGTGTGTGTGTGTGTGTGTGTGTGTGTGTGTGTACGCGCGCGCAGCTCTGTGGAGGTGTCTAGGGTGCCTCCACACCCCCGTTTTGATTCCTGTTTCCCTGACTTGTCTTGCAGGTCTTTTCTCATGTGAATTTCAGTAGCACCTTGTTTAATTACAGGAGATGGCTTGATGGGATGTTTATTAGGATGGCGCTGAGTGTGCAGGTGACCTGGGGGCCGACATCTTCAGGGTATCGAGCAGCCACCCAGGCGGGGCCCCCTCCTCGGTCTCCAGGACGGTGGTGCACGTCCCCACGGCCCAGTCCTGGCTTCCCTGTGAGCTCGCCTACGCATTTGGTCCGTGACTTTGCTAGTGGGGCTCTTCGCCCGAGTGGCCCCTGTTACAGTTTGTATCTGTGAAGACTTCTGACTCCACCCCAATTCCAGGTCCTGCTAATCCACTGAGTCCTGCGCTGTGGGCAGTGAGGGTCCCGGCGGGCTAGGGCTCACCCTGGGGCCGCACCAGGCAGCTGTGAGCCCCCAGCTCTGCCTCCTTGACGCTGCCGTCTATACTGCAGGCGCACCCTAGCGAGTCATCCAGGATTCTTGGCCTCGAGGAGCACAGGACATCTGACTTTACCTCGTGCCTTGCTCCACCGTGCATGTCCTTGGGTCTTCCTCGTCATTCTCAGGGATATGTGTGAATGAGTGCCTGGCTCTCACAACCGCCGGGCGAGGCTGAGAGAGTTTGGGGTGCCAGGTCAGGAGTGTGGGGTGCACGTCCAGGAGGCTTGCAGGAGGCACCGCCCAGCTAGTTCATATTCACAAGCATCTCATTTCTTTTCTCGCCACAGGCCCGGTACAAGCAGAGCCTTGACCCAACTGTGGACGAAGTTAAGAAGCTGTGCACATCCCTGCGCAGGAACGCCAAGGAGGAGCGGGTCCTCTTCCACTACAATGGCCACGGGGTGCCCAGGCCGACGGTGAACGGCGAGGTCTGGGTCTTCAACAAGGTGGGCCTGCCCTCAGGATCCTGCCTGCCTTTTTCCAGGAGGGATGCTGGTCTGTCTGGGAGGTTGACTGAGGCCCACTCACTTGTGGCTTCTGTCAACCCAGAGAGCAGCAGGGTGGTCCAGGCAATGGCCAGTTACCTGGCAGGGTGTTTTAGGATCACCTCTGTTTTTTGAGATCAAAGCCAAAAGATAATTGGGTGCTGGAGCTCCTTCTGTGGGCAGACACTGATGGAGGTATGGAAGTGTATGGGTGGCGTGTCCTCAGGAGGCCTGGGAGTGGCGCTGCTGAGCACTTGCCCTCTTTCAGTCTACGCAGTTGTAGGGTTTCCCAGTTTTAGGAGAGTCTTCTCTTGGGAATCAGTGATTTTCTTAGGAGATACAGTGCTCTGAGTTTTAAAAAAGCTAAATCCCAGCCTTCTT
This sequence comes from Muscardinus avellanarius, assembly GCF_963383645.1. Classification (NCBI taxonomy): domain Eukaryota; kingdom Metazoa; phylum Chordata; class Mammalia; order Rodentia; family Gliridae; genus Muscardinus; species Muscardinus avellanarius. Next base: position 72,930,994 of record NC_137802.1, read on the forward strand.
CTTTCTGGGGTCACGTGTGACGGCCTCCTGCAATTCCTTATGCCAGGGCCTGGGTATGTCATCTAGGTCACGCGAGGGCCCTGGTTCCTGCAGAGTGGCTGGCCGGGCCCTCTGCACCTTTGTGTGATAGAAGCCCTCGAGGCATGTGCTGGTGCCCTTGCATGCTTGAGCACTGGCTGGGGAACCCAGCAAACATCAGGCCAGATTTCAGCCATGCTACCCATTAGCTTTAGGACCAGAACATACATTGAAGCTCCGGCCCTGCTGTCCTGGCCGGAGTGTCTGAGAGGACGAAAGGGGTGTGCCTGTGGAGCGCCTTGCTGGTGAAGCTCCGGCCCTGCTGTCCTGGCGGGGGCTGCCCACGTGTCCGAGAGGACGGAAGGGGTGTGCCTGTGGAGCGCCTTGCTGGTGGCTCAGCTTCTTGCAGAGAGTGAGTTATCAGCACAGCCCACTGCTCTATTTTCTCTTCAAGGATGTAGAACATGGGGTGAAGCAGCGCTGGTCAGTAAGAAAGACACCTGGAGAGGCCTAGGGGAAGACTTCAGGGCCTTGAGCCTGAAGGCGGAGGATGCTAGACCCAGCTCCTCCTGCGGGGCCCTGCCCTTCTCCCTGTGTTTTTATTAAATGCTGAGTTGATTCAAAACTAATTGTGGCAGAAATAGAATGTAAAGAAATATATGAACTACTGGGTATCTGCTGGGCAGTCTGAAAAGGAGCCCCACCCACCCCCACCCCATTGGCTCCGCAGCCTGGGTGTTTCCACAGACAGGCTGGGCTACCTGCGGCGGCTGTCCTTGTACGCTTTCCTCTCTCAGCCTTCTGCTCTGAAGATTTGCCTGCGGCCTGCAGCCAGCCTCTCCCTCACATTCTGCTGCACGCCTGCCCTGCCTCCTGCGTCCTCTCGAGGCCTCTGGGCAGGGGCTTTGGGTGTGTCCCGTCTTCTTCCTGTTCTAAATGGCACCAGTGTTTCAGTCCCCACCTTCCTCACTGGCTGGTCAGCTTTTCTTTGCTCTGACAAAGTACCGGAGTTGCCGCTCAAAGGAGGAGAGCAGCCAGGCGTGGGGGCGCACGCTTGTAATCCCAGCCCTTGGGAGGCTGAGACAGGAGGATTGCAGTTTGAGGACAGCCTCACCTACTTAGTGAGGCCTTCTGCAACTCAGTGAGACCCTGTTTCAAAATAAAAAATAGGGCTGACGGTGTAGCCTAGAGGTAGAATGCCCCTGTGTTCCATCCCCAGTGCTGCCAAAGCAAACAAGCAAGGAACAGGAGAGCTGTAGTCTGGCTCATGGCTCCAGAGCCTCCTGGTCACGAGGTTCCGTTGCTGTTGGGCCGCGGTGAGGCATGGCGTTGCGACGGGCAGAGAGGCTCACCTCGGGGCAGCCAAGCAGCGAGACGGCAGGGAAGGACCTGGGGACGAGACAGGCCCCGTGTCTACTTCCCCCTTAGCCTCCACCCCGCAAGCCCACGGAGGCTCCACTCCATCAGTGGGCCGATGCCTTGAGTAGGTTGGGCTCTCACGAAAGGCTTGCTCCCTGGACACCGCTGCACAGAGAGCAAGCCTCCCGCACTCGAGCCTTTGGGAACATTTAAGGCCCACGCCACAACAGTCACCAGCGCCAGGCTGCCATCTGGGCGGGTCTGGACACAGTGGGCTGCAGTGAGATTTGGCCCCCAGCAGCTGGGGGTGAGCACCTCTTCAGTACTGTGAGGCCACACCGGCTTCCTCTGCTGGCAACGGGCTCCTGTCTTCCACCTGGGCTGTTTGCCTTCTTCTCACTTGTTTGAAGGAACTCTGTGTATTCCAGACAGCAGCTCCTCGCTGTTCATAGAATTGTGGCTGCCTTCCCTGAATTGAAGACTTGCTTCGTTTCTTTCACTCTCTCTGTGGTGCCTCCTCGTGGACAGGAGTTGTTTATTTTGACATGGTCACGTCTATCAGTCTCTCCTTTATGTTGTGGGTTTTTTGTAGCTTATTTAAGAACACTTTCTGTATGCCAAGGCCATGAAGTATTCTGCTGTATGTGTCAAGAGCATTATATTTTATCTGTTATATTTAGGTCCTTAATCTACTCAACACTGATTTTCCGTGTATAGTGTGAGGTAGGGGTCTAAATTCATTTTTGTATTTTCTACTTCCTGCTCCATTACCGTTTAACGGCAGTTTGGAAGGAAACCCAGCGTCTGTGCCACACGGGGTCCCTCTGAGCTCTCTGTTCCATGCAAGGTGCCATGGCCCTGGGCTCTTATGCTTCCCAGGGTTGGAAGTGTGGGCTCCCTCCTCTGTTCTGCACGGTGGGACCTTGGCTAGCCGTGGCCCTTGGATCTCCTGTGAACCTACACGTCCGTTTCGGGGGATTGTGTTACGTGATAGGTTTTTGGGAGATAATAAACATCTTCAATACCGAGTCTCTCAACCGTGTTCTTTTTAAAGTGTCTACAATACAACTTTAAAATTTCCTTTATAAAGATTTATTCTTCCTAATGTTCTTATTGGTGTATTTGGAAAAACAGTTGATTTTTATACATGTATGTTATATCTACCAACCTTGCCAACCTCTCTTATTGGTTCTAATAATTTATTAGTATATATTCTTGGGTTTTTCTACTAGACCGCGATGCTGTCTGCAGAGAGCCAATTTCACTTCTTCCTGTCTGGTTTGTGTCTTATGTATTGTGTTTGCTTTCCTGCGCTGCCCCACACCTCCAGGACACTGGTGCTGTGGTTGGGGACATCTGTCTCCTTCGTTGTTTTATGGGGTGCTCTCTCTGTTTCAGAATGTGATGTTTTGTTGCAGGCTTTTTGCAGGAAAAAAAAAATGATCAGATTAAGAAGGTTTGGTTCCTAGTTTGACTTTTTAATTCTTTTTTATTTTTCCGGTACTGGGGATGGAATCCAGGGGCATTCTACCTCCAAGCTACACCCCCAGCTCTATTTTTTTGGTCTTTTTATTTTTGAGATAGGAGCTCACAGAGTTGCAAAAGGCCTTGCTGAGTAGCTGAGGCTGTCTGCGAACCAGTATCCTCCAGTCTCTGCCTCCCGAATACTGGGATTACATGTGTGCCACCATGCCTGGCTTTGGTTTGGCTTTTTTTAAAAAAATGAATAGATGTTGGTTTTCCTGAAGCCATTGTCTTTGTATGTGTCTATTAACATGGTCAGAAGGGTTTTTTCTCCCTTAAACTGCTAATGTGTTGAGTGATATTACTTTCTTTTCTTTTTTCCTATTCTCTGTGTGTGGGAGGAGATTGAACCCAGGGGCATTTTACTGAAACAGGGTCTTGCCGAGTTGCCAAGGGCCTTCTAAATTGCTGACATTGAACATGAGATCCTCCAGTCTCAGTCTCTCAAGTACAGGCACGCACCGCTGTGGCCAGCTGATGTGATGTGGCTTCCTATTAGACACACTCTCACTATTGGGATAACCTATTTGTCATTAGGGATTTAATTCAGTTTGCTGGTGTTTTGTTTGGTCTTGTAAGTCTGCTCGTGAATGAGAGTTTTCTGGGATTGTTCTCTTTGCCTGGCCTGAGTAATCAATATAACTGTAGCCTTAGAAGATAAACTGGGGATGTTCCTTCTTTGGCGCACACTCAGCAGCCTGGTAAGAGGCATGCTGTCGGTGTGCTGTGCAGCTCGCCCAAGGGCTGTCTTGGGCCTCCGCGGAGCGCCCTTCACCGCTTGCTGGTCTCGGTTCTCTGTGACTAAGGAGCTTTCAAGTACTTCTGTTTTCTCCGAAGGCAGAATGTATCCATTTCCACCAGAGTTTCATCACTTATATAGCCCTACGAACTGTCAGTCTGGGGTATCCGCTAGTGATGGTCTGTTAACCGTTCTTGGTACCCATCTCATACGCCTTCTCTCTTGTTGAGTGTCCTTTTCAGGTTACATGCATTTTATAGTCTTTTCAGAGAACCGCTCCAGAAAGCAGGAGGAGCCTGGAATGGACACCTACATGCCTTTCACCTGTGGCAGCAGGTGACGTTGCATCTGCGGTGCATCTGTCTAGGGGGCGGGAGAGGGTGAGATCGGTGTTTCTCAAAACTACTTGAAAGAGGCAGCTATCATGACACCAAGGATGAGGATGCTTCCTTTGGATGCAACACCACCAGGTCGCTCAAGTAACATCAGTCCGTAATATTTAATATAGGGTTTATCATGCTTCCCAATTGCCTCAGAAAGTGCATCAGTAAACAACGTTGGGGCATTGGGAATGGAGCTCTGGGCACTCACTCTGAGCTACACCCTGCGGCTGCTCTGAGCTACGCGCCCAGCCCTATTTCATTCTTTATTTTGAGGCAGGGTCTCACCAGGTTGCTGAGGCTGGCTGGGGCCTCACTGAACGACGAGGCGGGCTTTGGACCTGGAGACCACACCTGGCTAGCCCGCGTTATTTGTGTGTCTGTTTTGTTTCACATCCAGGACCCACCGAGCTTCATGCCCTGTACCCACTTCTCAGCTCCCTGCCGTCCCCTTGAGTGTAGATTGGTCTCCTCGTCTCTTTTTAGAGAGTGAGGTTTCACACTATTGTGTCCTCAATCCAGTCTTTTCAAAATACAACAGACCCTGGCTTTTAGAGCATTTTAGCTTTACAGAAAAACCGAGCGTGCAGCCCCCCCGTTTTCCTGTGATGGAAGGTTTGTTGTTGCTTACAGTGGTTGCGAGTGCCGAGCTACATCGGTACCTTATCACTGGCGGTGCCATGGTGACACAGGTTCCCTCTTGGTTGGACGTTTGTGTGTTTTGGCGAGTGCATGCCGTTAGGCGCCCAGCATCATAGTATCACCCAGAATCCTCTTGCTGCCTAGAAGTCCTCTGTGCCTGCCTGCCTCCCTCCCTCCCTCCCCCTCCCCTTTAGTTTTGTCTTTTCCAGAATGTTCCCTCGTTGAAGTCATATGTGTACAGCCTTCCAGACTGGCCTCTCACTGAGCAGCGTGCATCTCAAGGTCCTCTATGTCTTTGAGAGCTCAGTTCTGCCTGGATGGATACTGACTGATGATAATATGCCTGTGTGTGAGACTGCCACGTCTTTTTATTTATTCCCCTCTGAAGAACATCTTGGTTCCTTCCATGTTTTGGCAATTATGAATGAAGTTCTTATAAACATCGGCGTGCGGGTTTCTGTATGGATGTGAGTCTCATCTCCTGTGGGTAGATTTATAGAACCACGATTCCTGGATTGTTTGTCAAGAGCATATTTAGCTTTGGAAGAAACCGCCAAACTCTCTTGCAAAATGTCTGCACTCCTTGCACTCCCGCCTGCACAGAATGAGAATTCCGGTTGGCCCCTGCTCCGCCGCACTTGGAGCTGTCCTGTTCTGGGTTTGCCCTTCCTTCAGGCTCAGTAGTCACTTTGTATCACTGTCTGACTTTCTAATGACGGGATGTCGAGCATCTTTTTAAGTGCTCGGTGAGGTCTCTCCCCACTTTTGCAGGGACAGAGCCTTGCATATATGAGACAAGCATTCCAACACAGAGCTGCGTCTCCAGCCCAAGTTGTTTACTTTCCTGTTGTTGCATTTTTAAAATCTTTGAATACTTTAGATACCAGTCTGTTATCAGATATGTGTTTTTAAAATATTTTCTCCTAGTTTATGGGTATTGAACTCGGGGGCATTCTATCTCTGAGCTGTACCCCAGCCCGTTTTTTATTCTTTATTTTGAAACAGGGTCTTACTAAGTTGCAGAGGCCTCACCAAGTAGCTGAGGCTGTCTGTGAACCTGCGATCCTCCTGGCTCAGCCTCCCAAGTACTAGAATTATGAGCATGTGCCACCATACCTGGCTAGAAATTGACTTTTTTTTTTTTGGTGGTATTGGGGTTCCTGGAAACACTTCTACCTCCGGGCTACATTCCCAGACCTATTTTATACTTTTTATTTGGAAACCGGGTCTCTTAAGCCAGGGCAGCTGGCTTTGAACCTGTGCCATCCTTCTGTCTGCACTTCCCAAGCGCGGGAGTCAACAAGCGTGCGCCACCACGCCTGGCAGAAATTGACTTTTTGAAGAGTATAGACCAGCTATTTCTAGAATGTCACAAGTTCTGATTTACTTTCTTTGATGCTGCTGTTTTTGTGTTTTTCTTTTTCCCCTGGTATTGGGGATTCAACCCAGGGCTCTATGCGTGCTAGACAAGCAGTGTACTGCTATGCTATATTGCAGCCCTACTTTCTTTGCTTCTTAATGAGTTTATGTCAGGCTGGATCAAAAATGAAGATGAAACTTCTTGCTGTCTCCAGAGGTGCACTGTAATACAAAGGCATATGAAGGTAAAGAAATTACAAGAAAGAGAGAGATCGACCATGTAGGTGCCACTCACAGGGCGGGCATGCTCCACTAATAACGACCAGGTGGGGGGACAGCTCCTATGGCAGCCCCCCTCTGGGGAGCACACACCGTCCTGCTGCATCAGTGAGTGGGCAGCTTCCTGTTGTTGGGAGGTCAGGGGACGCAGTGGACGGCCTCCAGTCCAGGCCTTTCTCCTCCAGCTGGGGTTTCCCTCTGTTTTCCTGTTACTTCATCCCTTCATGGGTTTATTTTCTCTCTTCATGTGCATGCCACCAGAGACAGGCTGCTATTTATCTACATCCGGCTAACTGTAAAACCACAGTAGTAATACTGTGCAGTCCCCGTTGCTAGGCCTGTCTACCTTAAAACGACTCTACCTAGCAAGATGCAGCACGCACTGGACATGATGCACAGTAGGGGAAAGGTAAGATTTAGAAGCGTTGGGGCCTACGAGTGTTGACCATGCACGTTTCTCCTTCTGAGTCACCATGGATTCTGCCCCCGATTCCCTTCTCAAGCTCAGCAGCCACGCAAGGTTCAAGACTTAGGCATACCTTGGCTCAGACCCCCTCCTCCTTCCACCCCCTTGTCCGTTCCAGGCAATTAGGACTGGCAGCTGTGGCCATTAGGAACTCACACAGCAGAACGCTGGGGAGGGGTTACCACGACTGAATATTCCCAATCGGCTTTTAGCCCCACTCTTCTTCTTTACAAAGGTGAGGGTTTTCCCACTCAGCACGGTTTTCTCTGTTTTGTCAGGTCGATTCCAGCCAAAGCCATCTCTGTTCTTGGCATGCGCACCAGGCACAAAGCCAGGTGGCCTTCCTGCCTGCTAGAGTTGGGGGCCTCATGGGGGGGCGCTCCCCAGCGTGCCTCCCTCTCCTTGATTTTCTAAAACACAAAGCTGAAGTCTTACTGACTTTTCATGTCAGCATAAGAGAATTGTTGGTTCTCTGATGGTCTTCCTGTTATTTGCCTCTGTCAGAAATGTCTTCAGAGGCTAACCCCTCGGCCTCCCCCGGTGCTTGGCCACTCTGGACAGAAATGTCTTCAGAGGCTAACCCCTTGGCCTCCCCGGTGCTTGGCCACTCTGGACAGAAATGTCTTCAGAGGCTAACCCCTCGGCCTCCCCGATGCTGGCCACTCTGGACATTAATGAGGGAACACAAAGGTTGCATTGTGGGAAACACAGACGGGAAGCAAGACCTGTTTCACGGCAGTTACTGGCTGTGAGTTGAGGTCAAGACGACGGTTGAGCATTCCTTATGATGTACGAGAGCCACACATGGGGAATAGAGCCCCCCTGACGGCCTGCTAAGTCGGGGCAGCAGGGAGGACGTGCTGTGGGTGCCGGGGCCTGAGCATGAAGCCCCAGCACGTGGCAGCTAGTGCTGCGCTGCAGGGACTGTGTGGCGGGGTGAGGAGGCTGGTGTGAACGTGCCTCCCGTGCGTGTGTCGGAAGCTTGCTCCCTAAAATCATACGCTGCCGGAAGCGGGAGGTTGGGGCCTTTGGTTGGTGATTAGGATTGGATGAGGCTGTCTACTGGGGTGGGGGGTAGAAGCCGGGCACCATGACACACAGCTGTGACCCTAGGGCCGAGAGTCTGGGACAGGAGGAGCATGGCAGGCTCAACACCAGCATGTGGTAACCTAGCAAGACCCTGTTTCTAAATAAAAAATAAAAAAGGCTGGGAGTATTGCTCTGAGGTAAATCACCCCTGGTTCAATCCCCAGTGCAAAAAAAAAAAGGGAGAGGAAGCGAGGCCCGAGCTGGCGCTGCCCTGTCGTGTGCTGCCCACTGGCCTCGTGCTGCAGCAGGAAGCCCTCGCAGACGCCGCGCCAGGGCTGTGAGAGCTCGACACCCCACCTGTGGCACCTGGCACAGCAGCAGCAACAGACTGAGACGGGGAGAGGAGCCGGGAAGGAACGGCGTGGAGGAAGCCCGGGGAGGGCAGCTCCGTGCAGGCGTGTCCAGCCCCAGCACGTGCAGGTGTAGCTAATGCCCAAGCTTGGTCCTTTGGCAAGAGGAGTGTCTGGTTTCCCAGGTAAAGCTGTCCAGTTCTAAAGAAGCATTCTCATTTCTCAGAAACTCCAAGTACATCTTTTGCAAAGAGCTGGGGAAATGAGTCAGAGCTCTTAGCCATATTATCATGGCATCCTCTCAAGGGCTGATTCCTGTCAAGCGCCTTCAGGGTGCCAGCCTCCTTCCAACTCAGACAGGAACTTGAGCCCCATCTGGATGTGTCACCAGCCTCCCCGGCTGTGGGTGTTTTGCATGTGCTGCTCTCAGAGGAGAACTGAGGAGATTCATCTCCTTCCCCGCCTGCTCTCTGGATGCACAGCACCCAGCAGCAGGTGGTGACAGCCCAGAACCGCAAGGCATTGCTCGAGTGGTGCTTGTAAATGAGGCGCGGCGGCAGCGGCTTCTGGAGTAGCCACACACAGCTGAACTTGGGCCCTAAATCCTCGCGGCGGAAGGCTGGCCGAAGCCGCTGCCGTGCTTCGCCGAGGCCGACTCGCTTCCTCGGGCGCCATCCTCACTCAAGGCAGGCAGCTGGTGGGGCACTAGCCTTCCCGTGGCAGTGTCGCTGCCCGGCAGGTGCCTCAAATCCTGGTATGGCGCACAGCTGCTGCTTCCATGGGAAGACGAGCAGAAAGGCTTTTACATGTATGATTATCAGAAAAGAACTCTTGTGATTTTTAAAAAAGCAGCATACATGCCAGGCCACATTTATCATTTGTTATGATTACTATTTCGTCCATATTTAGAATGCAGTAGGGTCCAAGAAAAAAGCTGGTGATTTTATTATGGATGTGAGTACTCTTTCCTGTGAATATCTAGAATCTGTGCTGCTTACAACTGTAGAAGACTCAGGAAATATTACATTTCTTTCGGAGAAGTGCTGGAAAAGGCCAGAGTCTTTATTAGAGCTTAAAATATTTATTTCGGTTAGGTGTGGTATGCATACCCCAAATCACGGTACTTGGGAAGCTGAAACAGAAGGTTCAGGGCCAAAACTCAGGGACTTAGTGAGACCCCATTTTAAAATAGAAAATAAAACTAGGACCTGGGGGTTTAGCTCTGAGCTAGAACACGTCTGGGTTCAATTATCAGTACCAAGCAAGCAAAATTAATTAAAATTTTATTTATTTATTTATTTTGGTGGTACTGGAGTTCCTGGAAACCCTTCTACCTCCAGGCTACACTCCCAGACACCCATTTTTTTAATATTTTTTATTTGGAAACAGGGTCTCTTAAGCCAGCGCGGCTGGCTTCGAACCTGCGCGATCCTCCTGTCTCCGCCTCCCAAGTGCGGGCATTACAAGCGTGTGCCACCACGCCTGGTTGGCTAATTAAAATTTTAGCTGGGCTGGTGGCACACACTTGATATCCCAGTACTTAAGAGGCCGAAATAAAGAGGATCACAGGTATGCTGCCAGTCTCAGCTACTTAGTGAGGCACTCTTCAAATTAGTGAGACCCTATTTCAAAATAATTTTAAAAGGGGGTGGGGTATAGCTTGGGGTAGAATGCCCCTGGGTTCAATCCCCAGTACCCCCCCCAAAAAAAAAAAGACAACTTTTTTGGGGTGTGTGTGTGTGTGTGTGTGTGTTACTGGTGATTGAACTCAGGGGCATTCTATCACTGAGCTACATCCCAGTTCTATTTTATTTTTAAAACAGGGTCTCATTAAATTGCTGAGGGCGTAGCTAAGTTGCTGAGGCTGTCCTCGAACCTGTGACTTGCCTGTCTCAGCCTCCTAAATACTGGGATTATAAGGTGTTTGCCACAACACCTGGCTTACAATTTCAAAAACAAAAGGCTTCCTTGATGGTAAAGGATGCAAACCGCAGGCCACGGCTCTCCCGACCTCTCAGGCGGCCTGTTGGAGAGCCCTGAGTTGTACGGTGCTGCTTCACACCGAAGACCCACAAGCCGGAGCACGCCCACACTCAGGACCACCTTCAGGGCTGCCCCGCTGGGGTCACATGGGCCCTGGCTCTTCTCCTTTCTTGTTGACTTTCCAGCAACAGGAAGCTGGCGAGGCGGCAGTGGGATGTGTGTGCAGGTCTCCATGCTGCTCTGCACCAGCAAGGCCTCTCCCAGGCCCGCCGCTCGGCTCCACTCTGGAGCCTGGGAGGAGGCAGGGCCTGGCGGGCAGGAGGGCAGTGGGGGTGTGGGGGCCTTTCAGCTGCCCTTGCCAGGGAGGTGAGCACCGGGCTGGCCAGGTGGGCCTGGGAGTGCCTGGGGGCTCCGCTGAGCGGGAGCAGTCCTCTGACCCTGCTGGTGATGCTGTGGGGAGCGTGGCCGAGAGGGCGCCATGCCGTGGCGATGCTGTGGGGAGTGGGTGTCTTGGGGCCCACAGCACGTACAGCACGAAGCAACACCGTGAGCTGCAAGGTTCACAGGGCAGCTGTCGCCACCAGACCCCAGGCTTTCAACTCTAGACATACGTATCTCAGAGTTGCCATGAGCGGTATACTCTTTGCTCAGCTTAAGTTTTTATCGGTGCTGCACAGCTGGAAAGATGGGACGCTGAGGGTCAGAACTGTTGCACAAGCAGCTGGGAGAAGAGGGCGGCGGGCGTGGTTAAGGCCCAAGCGGGGGCCATGAGCCCCCGGCCCAGCACCTCCAGAGGCCAATTGCTCTTCCTGTCCTGTGTGCATCCGCCACTGCCCCTCGGTCCAGGGCAGGAGCAGAGTGGCAGCTGGCCACACATCACCGGGGTGGCCGGGCGCCCAGGTCTGCAGGAGCACCCCGAGGACCTGGCCGAGTGGGGTGGCACCTGAATGACAAAAGTGCTAGAGGAAAGAGGATTACGCTGACCTTTGGGGAAGATGAGAGATGGAGAGTGCAGCCGCTTTGACTTTGTTACTTGTTTTAAAGGCTGAAGAGAGGCAGAAGGAAATTAGTGCTGGAGCCTACCGCGAACTGAGAAAGCCAAGTGTTTATTATTATCCAGTTTGCTTTCTGTGTGTGTGTGTGTGTGTGTGTGTGTGTGTGTGTGTGTGTGTGTGTGTTCATTAAGCTGAGGGCAAAGGTTCAGCTGCTTTCCTGGTGGCATGCAATTCTGACAGGGAGCTTGGACTTTTGCAAACAGGAGTTGGAAATTTGAAGATGAGGAGGTTCTGAAAAGATTTTTTCTTAACTATTTTTAAGTTTTCTATAAAATCACTATCTTCAAATGGCACAGAAAAGTATAAAAGGAACAACACAAATTCTTTCTTTGCTGGGCATGGTGACACATGGCTATAATCTCGGTTACTCAGGAGGCTAAGGCCGGAGGACTCTGCATGAGTCCTCCTCATGAGACCCTGTTTCAAAAATATTAAAGACTGAAGCTGCAGCTCAGTGGTAAAGCCCTTGGGGTTCAATCCCCAGTGTTGCAAAAAAATAAAAATAAAAAATTCTTTCTTTACTCCCCTCTAAGCCTGTCCACTCTCCTGTGATAATCTCTGCCGTGTCTTTATATGTGCTTTTGGAAGTTTGTTTATGAAAGGCATTTTATTTTATTGTTTGCAGTGCTGAGGAGAGAACTTGGTGCCTTATGTATTAGGCAGGAGCCCTGCTATGCGTTACACTCCAGCCCCGATAGCTAGATGATCAGTGGGTAGTTATGGGCCCTTTATATAGTAGTGTACAACTGGCTTTGTGTGTGTGGTGCCAGACACTGAACCCAGGGCATTCTTCTGAGCCACACCCCAGCCCCCTTTTCTTGTTTGTTTTAAACAGGCTCTTGCTAAGTTGCTGACGTCCTCTCTAAGTCGCTGAGGCTGGCTTGGAATCTCTGGTCCTCCCGTCTCAGCCTCTTGAGTGCTGGGATTACAGGCGTGCACCGCCACTCCCAGCCATGGCGTGCATTTGTGAATGCCGCCTACTTGATCAACCTTCTGCATTATTTATTCTTATTGACATTTTCTTTTTAAAAAAATATATGTGCCAGACATGATTTATTAAGCCCTCATAGTAACTACTTCGGTTGTTTCAACTCTTGGCTTCTGTAAACAGTGCTGTGTTAATGATCTTAATATATATCTTTGCAGATCTTTGGAATGAAACTGCGGAACTGCATTTCTTCTGACAGGTGGACTCCCGAGTCCCTGCCAGGCACGGGGAGGGGCGCTGAGTCGCTGCACACTTGCACTAATAGTGTTAGAGGCGGGCTCCTCTCTTGCCCTGCTCCAGTATCTGGCATTTTGGCTTCCTCACTTCCTCCGATGGGGGACGTGGCACCTGCTCATTGATTGCTTCTGAGTGGTGACCTTGCTGACCGCTGCATTCTTCTCAGCTTAACTCTGTGCCCTAGACTGCATGTATTGTGGGCACTCCCTCCATTTGTCATTTATGTTTGCTCTTTTTTGTGTGTGTGGTGCTGGGGGTGGAACCCAGGCGCTTTCTACCTCCAGGCTATACTCCCAGACCTATTATTTAATAATTTATTTTGAAACAGGGTCTCACTGAGTTGCTGAGAGCCTCACTAAGTAGCTGAGGCTGGCTTCGAACCTGTGCGATCCTCCTGTCTCAGCCTGCCAAGCGCGGGGATTACAAGCGTGCGCCACCACGCCCGTCGTTCTTGTAAAATTTCCGCGAGTGCCTTTTCACCATTAAGTCTTTCCCTTAAAATCTGCCTTTGCCCTGTCTCTGTCCAGCTTAAGAAGTACAGCGTTGGACTAGCCCGGCCTGGTCTGCTCCCTGGGCTCTCTCCTCCCTTCCGTGCCAGTTGCTGGCTGGAGTTGGGTTGTCAGCCTCGCTCATGTCAGTGTCCTTTATTTATTTTTATTAAAAAATATTTTTTGTGTGATACTGGGGGCGGAACCCAGGGGCCTTCTACCTCCAGGCTACACTCCCAGACCTATTTTATGTTTTTTATTTGGAAACAGGGTCTCTTAAGCCAGCACGGCTGGCTTCGAACTTGCGTGAGCCTCCTGTCTCCGCCTCCCAAGCCCGGGGATGACAAGTGTGCGCCACCACGCCTGGCTGCCAGTGTCTTTTAGCATACAGGCGTGCGGTGTGTGATGCTACGCATTATTCTGTGTCGGGCGTTGTTGTGGGTCTGAGCTGTGTCGTCACAGCTGCTTTTGCACTCCAGAGTGTGTGCGTGGACACTCCAACCTTCTCCTTCCCTGCTGAGTGGGCTTTGCATCCATACAGCGTCGAATTATTTTGGTGCTCAGGGTGCGAGTTCTTCTCAGCAGATGCGCGGGCCGGGCCGCAGCCTCTGGTGGGAGCGCGCCTGTGCTGGGCCAGGCTGGTGCAGCTGGCAGAGCACGCAGACTGCCTCACGGCCCGAGGCAGGGAGGACGCATGCCCTTGGAGGGTGATGATTCATGAGCCAGGTGCCTAGATGCTGGGTTGTAATCAATAGTTAAAATAGATTTAATCATACATGCTTATTTTGTCGTATATTTACCATAGTATTTACTGTTTTCCTAGCAACTACTTAACTTTCAACTAGCAAAAGACACTCAGTAAACAGAAAACCCAGTGACATATCCTAACTCTTCTTCTGGCTCCTCGAAAGTGCTTGCGAGCCCAGGTGGAGGCAGCTTTGGGGAATAACGTGAGCGCCGGACGCGGTGGCGCCTCCCCGTAACTCCAGTTCTTAGGCTGAGAGAAGACGATTATGTGTAGTCTGAGGGCCGGCGTGTGATAACCTAGCGGGACTCTAGTTAACAATAACTAACAAAATAGGGCTTGAGGTGTGGCTCCGAGGCAGGACACCTCTTCTAAGTCGAAGCCCCTGTACCAGATGGAGAGGGAGAGAAAATTAATAAGGACCCTGCTGTGTGTATTTATGCCACGCATGTGTGCACAAACGCGTCTGCAAGAATGGCTGCGTGATGCAGGCAAGCAGCGTGTGACCTGTCTTGTCACTGTAGCTAATGCCTGAGATGGTCAGCTTGAAAAGAGAAGGTTTGCTTCTGCTCACAATCTTGGAGGCCCCACTTCACAACCCATTCGCCCTGTGGCTTAGGGGCTGTTTGGCACAGTAAGCACACCGTGGTGGGGTCGGTGGGAGGCAGCCCGTTCACCTCGTGGCAGGATGGCGGAGAGGAGGAGCCCAGGGTCCCTCAGAGCCCTCTGAGGGCTCTTCCCGGTGACAGAGATGTCTCCACTAGGCCCCATCCCAAGGGCCCCAGCACACCCTGGAGCAGCCTCTGACGCGGGCCTCCGGGACATCCCAGGCCAAGTCCAGCTGTGACCGACCTGGCACGCCTGGGACCCGCTGCCTGTCACCAGGACTCAAAAGCTAGTTGTATTGAAGGGACTCGTCCAGCCACCTTGAAACTGTAACCCTTAATTTTGTGCTTTTAGTAAATTAATTTGCCGCATACTGTTAGTTGTGCTTGTTTCTGAGTTTCATGCAGATGTTACCAAGTCTAGTGCAGCTAGCTAGTGTTTCAGTTTAGCTTACTTGTTTCTGAAATTGGTCTGTGCTGTCATGCAGCGCTTTAATTAATTCCTGTCAGGTTAATGTTCTACTTGGAACGTTCTCCAGTGTACTGATCTATTCTGCCCCGGTAGGCTTTGGGGTTGTTTCTAGTTTGATTTCCATTACAAAGAATCCTCTTACGAGCATTTTTGTGCTAAAAAATGGAGCAAAGCAGAGAGGAAGGTTAGGAAAAGGTGTGTGAGGCGTGTGCCCGTGTAGAGGACCGGTGGCCGCGGCGGCGTGGCCGCTCTCCCGGCTGAAGCAGGGACCCTGAGGTGGTGGGGCGAGACGAGCTGGGCCGGCGCTGCCCCAGGCTGCTGCAGCCGGTGCTGCCCCAGCACCCCAGCCCGCATGTGTTGTGAAGACGACTGAAAGTCTAGCGTTTTCTCCAAACTCCTAGTGTTGGCGTGTAAGGAAGTGTCCCCTCCTCCTGTCGTCAGCAGTCACGTTCGTAGAGTGAACTGCATAGTTTTACAGTCGGGATGCCTCCTGTGTGAGGCCAGGGAATGTGGTGTGAGGTCAGGGCACATGGCGTGAGGCCAGGGCACGTGGTGTGAGGCCAGGGCACGTGGTGTGAGGCCAGGGCACGTGGTGTGAGGTCAGGGCACGTGGTGTGAGGCCAGGGCACATGGTGTGAAGTCAGGGAATATGGTGTGATGTCAGGGCACGTGGCGTGAGGCCAGGGCACGTGGTGTGAGGCCAGGGCATGTGGTGTGAAGTCAGAGCATGTGGTGTGAGCCA
Organism: Muscardinus avellanarius; assembly: GCF_963383645.1. Classification (NCBI taxonomy): domain Eukaryota; kingdom Metazoa; phylum Chordata; class Mammalia; order Rodentia; family Gliridae; genus Muscardinus; species Muscardinus avellanarius. Next base: position 72,946,454 of record NC_137802.1, read on the forward strand.
GGGCACGTGGTGTGAGGTCAGGGCATGTGGCGTGAGGTCAGGGCATGTGGCGTGAGGTCAGGGCACGTGGTGTGAAGTCAGGGCACATGGTGTGAGCCAGGGTACGTGGTGTGAGGCCAGGGCATGTGGTGTGAAGTCAAAGTATGTGGTGTGAGGCCAGGGCACGTGGTGTGAAGTCAGAGCATGTGGTGTGAGCCAGGGCATATGGCGTGAGGACAGGGCACGTGGCGTGAGGACAGGGCACGTGGCGTGAGGTCAGGGCACGTGGTATGACCCTCGCATTTTCTGGTGCCAGTCAGGTCTGTGTAGATGGCCGCTCACCCCAGGCCCAGCCTTTGCCAGCAGCTCTCTGTCCTGCTTCACAGACTCTCCAGACATGTAAATGTCACAGTTTGGGGCCCAGCATCCTGGCAGGTCTGGCAGACCCTCGACCCCACTGTCATGGAGTTCCTGAGCTGCGTGCACACTGGCACGTGTGTCTGTTGCTTCCTGTGTCCAGCCCTCTGGAGTGGAGTCACCCTCAGCTCCATTGGTCGGGATGGGACAGTCCCGGCAAGGACGCCGCCTGAGCTGCCTTCCGGAGGGCTGTTGGACCTGCTGGAAACCGACCAGCAGGGAGGCGCCAGCTAGCAACGGGGCGAGCTGTTTCCTGTGCAGCATCACAGGAGTAAATGTGGGAAAGGTCAGAAGGTGGCGCTTCCCTCTAAAGCGTGCCATTTGCAGCAGTGCGGAAGGAGCTGGAGGGCCTCGTGTCCAGGGCAGTGAGACGAGTCCTGCTTCTTCTCACTTCTGGGTGGAAGCCAAAGGCTGATCTCCAGCAGTAGGTGGACAGTGGTCACCCGGGGCCAGGTGAGGGGTGGGGCGGGAGGGTGGCTGGGACGGCGGAGCAGGTGCATGGGAGACTTCTAACAGCAGGGTGACTGCGGTTGGCAGCAGTTAATTGTACGTCCCAGACTTGCTGCTGGAGAGGACTGGAGTGTTGCTTGCTAGCGCCAAGAGACGGTGAATGTGTGAGGCAGTGGACGTGCCGCCCATTGCTCTGGCCTTTACACGCTCTGCACAGGTTTTGAAGTGCACCCTGTGCCCTTAAGTTTGCACAGTCACTGCCAGTTAAAAGTTAAGATAAAGAGACGAGGGACCACCCAAGCAGTAGGGAAGTCCAAGGAAGCTAGGGACAGCCGTCCAGGCACCTGCCCATCCCCTGGACTCCCTAGGCATAGATTCTGTCCCCAACGCCACCTTTCACCCCTGGCCAGACCTGTGCCGGGCTCTAAGTGTGGCCTCATCCACACCGCCCTGCCCTGCCTGGCCACAGGCTTGCATTCCCCAGCCAGCCTGAGGGCTCTGGGGACCAAGCCCTTGTGTGCCCCTCTACACCAGCTCCAACCCGGCGGCCATCGTAGAACACGAGGGCAGCCGGAGGGGGAAAGGGAGGGAAGACAGCGAGGCCTCCACGGAGCTTCAGGAAGTCCGTTGGCCCAGCGCACCCTGCGACTCTGGCCAGCCAGGTCCCTGTGCGCCTCCGGGCAGCGTGCCGGGCCCTTCTCGCCTGATGGTGGAGAACATAACTCGGGTAAAGAGCTTTGCAGGCGTTTGTATATTGTGAAGTGACGTCGTTGGAGGGTGCAGTCCTGGAGATGCCCCTGGTGCTCAGTCATTTTTGGTGAATGGTTGAGAGAGAGAAACCAGATTCAAAGGCTGGGTGTCATGGCGCACGCTTGTAATCCCAGCACTCGGGAGGCTGAGACAGGAGGATCACAGAGATTCTAAGCCAGCCTCAGCTACTGAGTGAGGCTCTCAGCAACTTAGTGAGACTCTGTTTCCGAATAAAATAGGGTCTGAGAGTATAGCACAGAGGTAAAGGCCCCTGGATTCCACCCCAGTACTATAGGAAGGAAGGAAGGAAGGAAGGAGAGAGATTCACCTTCTTACACTCTATTTAAAATAGTTTTAAAGCCGGGCGTGGTGGCGCACGCTTGTAATCCCTGCGCTTGGGAGGCGGAGACAGGAGGATCGCGCAGGTTCGAAGCCAGCCACGCTGGCGTAAGAGACCCTGTTTCAAAAATATAAAATAGGTCTGGGAGCGTAGCCCGGAGGTAGAAGGGCATCCAGGAACCCCAGTACCACCCAAAAAAAAAAAAAAAAAAAAGTTTTAGATGTGCATGAGAGTTGCGAGTGCAGCGCAGACTGCCGGGGCCTGGTCGTTGTAGTGACCGCTGTCCTGTGCCCACTACTCCCTCTACTTGCAGTTGTGAAATGGCCCTTCTCTGCCCTGGGAGCCCACCAGCGCTCTGTGCTGCATCCGTTGTCCTGTCCGGTCTCCCCTGGCCGTGTCAGGCCTTCTGTGGCATGCAGGGAGCCGCTCAGGTGCTCTATAGAATGCTCCATGCTCCTTTCTCTCCTGGCAGAGTGAGGTGGGAGCTTTGGGAGGAGCCGTGTCAATGGGAAGCTCCCTGTCCGTGCACCCAGTGTGCTTGTTGCTGGGAAACCCTTCTTTTCTTTTGTGGCACTGGGGGTGGAACCCAGGGGCTTTCTACCTCTGGGCTATACTCCCAGACCTTTTTTATATTTTATTTGGAAACAGGGTCTCACTAAGTTGCTGAGAGCCTCACTAAGTAGCTGAGGCTGGCTTCGAACCTGTGCGATCCTCCTGTCTCCGCCTCCCAAGCGCGGGGATTACAAGCGTGCGCCACCACGCCCGGCAATATCCTTTATTTTGTTGCTCATTTGTTCCAGCGTGGACCACTGGTAGCTCTTTGGGGTCAACTCTGGTATCTTCTTTTCTTTTTTCTTCTTTGGTGATAGCGGGGATTGAACCCAGGGACATTCTACCTCTAAGCTATCTCTCCCCCACCACCTGCCGCCCACCTGTGTGCGTTCCGTCTTCTTTGATAGAAGGATTTTTACTATGAAAGATGCCTGCAGGAGAGACTACGAAGAGGAGCCGTAGCCTGCCCTCCACACGGCCTCCCAGAGAGCAGCCGGGCGCGGTGATGGTTCTGTCAGCACCACCGCCATGCCCTGCTCGCTCCTCGGCAGCTGCCGATGCTCGGGTGCCGGGGCGCAGAGCTTTGCACCCACAGCTCTTCCTTGTCTCCCCCCACAACGAGGCCAAGTATCGCATGACGTTCTGAGGCTTATATCCTAAAAACGCATAAGCCCAACACGTTTGCATGTAAGTGCTTATGGAAATAGCCTCAGTCCGTAGCGGGGCGCAGCGCTCTCATAGAGCCGTGTGGACCCTCCTTAGCCTGTGGCTGTCGTTTCTATGATGAGGTCTCACTATACTTCCCAGCCTAGCCGTGAGCCCCTGGGCTCAGTCCTGCCTCTTCCGCCCCGTAGCTGGAAACAGGCACGCCACCCTGCATGGCATACTTTTGATTCTTGTCTATTGAATTGTTGGGATCCAGGAAAAGCTCTAGGCTAAGTCGCTCTATTTTCGGACTTTGATTGTGTCCATGTAGTCGCCCCTGATGTTTGTTTGGGTACAGTGCCTCTCCATCTCCAGCTCCGCTGGTCCCGGCCACCGTCCTGTCCAGGACCCGCAGAGGCTCACCCCATGCCATCCCAGCAGGCGACGCTGCGGCAGCGCTTAGAACCCAGACTCCTCACTTCCGGTCTTGTCCCACTGGCTAGAACTGGGCCGCAACCATGGCATTGTCTTCAGCTAAGATTCCCCTTGCTGAAAGAGAGAGAGGAAGGTTCGCAAGCCGTCTCTGCTAGAGGCATCCAGTTGTCGCAGGTTTTTTTGTTTTGTTTTTTTACTAGTAAAAGTACAGCGCGTACTTGTGTAGCATCTCTGTGTGCAAATTCTGGCAGTCCTGTAGAATGGACAGGTGGAAATCATAATATGAATGTACATTTTACATTTTTATCAGTAATGCCAAATTATCTTCCAAGAGGTTTTTGTGTGTGTGTGTGTGTGTGTGTGTGTGTGGAGGCAGGCCCTGGGTTTGAGCCCAGGAGCATTCTACCTCTGAGCTACACCTCCAGTCCGATTTTTTTTTTTGGGGGGGGGTTGTTGGGGATGGAACCCAAGGGCATTCGACCTCCGAGCTACCCCCCTGCCCTGTTTTTTATTCTTTATTTTGAAGCAGGGTCTCACAAAGTTGCGGAGGGCCTCGCTAAGTAGCTGAGGCTATCTGCGAACCGCGATCCTCTGGTCTCAGCCTCCCAGATGCTGGGGTTACAAGCGTGCGCCACCTCACCTGGCTCCGATTTTTTATTTTTACTTTGAAACAAGGTCTCATTAGTGCTACCGTTTAAATGGTGCGAGGGCTCTTTTTCTTATCAACTAAAGTTTACTGAATAGAAAAATTAAAACTAAGAGGCAGCTTGGTGCAGCTTTAGTAAATCTTTATTACAGAGTCAGTAGGAAATAGAGAAGAGAAGGAAAAAGCAGTGTGCTGGCCGCACGCCGGAGAGCCCAAAATGGAACTCTCCATCCCAGCCTTTAAGTAGATTTTGGATTGGTCTCTTCTTACCAGTGCTATGAAGACAATGGGCTGGTAACTTACTCCTTAGCCAGGTGGGGCTCTCTGTCTCCGGACAGTGCACTTGCTAAGTGCAGGGTCAAGAATCCACCTGGCCTTCGCCTCTGTTGTATTGGGCAGTACTGGTTGCTCATCAACTAGGGTGCTTTGAAGTAGCCACAGACTTTACCTTTCCTATGCCCAGGCCAGGTCAGAGAGGAGGCAAACAGAGGCACTGATGGCTTCTATACATTTTTAGGGCTAAAGGCTTCAATTGACTCCAAGACTTTTACTGTAGGTTAATCATTAGAACGAAGGGCAAAGAGAGAGGGGGACTCTGCATTTTAACAGCTGCTTCCCCCCACTCCTGCCTCAGTGCCTGCACAGCACCCAGGCTCTGACTACTTTTTACATTTTGGAAAGTAATACCAAAATAATTTCCATTACTGGCACAATTAGGTTGATGAGAGTCTCACTACTTGCTGAGGCTGTCTGCGAACCTGTGACTTCCAAGTACTGAGATTACAAATGTGTGCCACCATGCCTGGCTTTCAAAAAGCTTTCTTAATTTTCATTCCCACCAAGTTCAATGTGTGTTCTTGCTAATAGAGCCCAGTCAACAGGGGTATTATTTGCCTGTTTTATTTCTAGTTTACTGCATAAAAACAAACAGAGAAAGATAGATGGGTGGATAGGTGAAAGGACAGACAGATACACAGACAAATTCTCATTATAGTTTGCATTTCTATGCTCCTTGGGATCGCGAAACTCTTCAATCGTTGACCGTTCGGGTTCCTTTTGTGAATTGTCTGACCTTTTCTGTGTGTATTTTGTGACTGTTGTTGTTCTGCAACAGAGGCTTATACACACACCTTCCATATATAAATTCTGTTACCCTGTTGTGCCTTTCTTTTAAAATTGGCAATCTTTGGTATATCATCAGAATTATATAATTTTTATTTTAGTATATCCATTAGTTGTTTTCTTTAAGACATAGGGTTTTCTTTTCTTACTTAAGAATGTTTTCTTGCACCAAGATGAATAAAACTCTTCCTCTGTTTTACATTTTTTAACTCACCTCGGTGTTTTTTTGGTATAGACTCTGAGATGGCTGTATCAAAGGGTTAGCTAGATTTCCCGGCATTACTTACTGACGTGCTCGCCCCGTCCCCGCCTTGGTCACAGCTATATATGTGAGTCTATTTCTGGACTTTCTCTTAATTTGTTTGTCTCGCCCTCTCTAATGCCAGCCTGTAATTACCATAAATTATAGTGCATTTAATATCTGGTAGTGCGCATCTCTATTCATTATTCTTTATTAGAAGTTTTTTCTAATCATGCATTTCTCTTCCACGCTCACTTTGGAATCAGCTTGTCAAATTCCACTAAAGGAAAAACCCCGCGGGTGTTTTGATTGGGTCTGCGTGGAGTGTGTGGGTTCATCAGAGGGGATTTGACATCCTCAGCTCCCTCAGGGGGTTGGTGTGCGGGAACAGGTCCAGCTGCTCTCTTTCCGTGTGCAGTGACTGTGGACAGTGCGCGGCAGGGCGGGGCCCCAGCAGGAAGGGCGGCGCCTTGTGGGTGGCTGGGTCTTATGTTTTGAGCGTGCCGTGGGACTCCTGCTGGCCCCAGATCTAGATGCCGCGTTTCCCCAGGCCTAGCCTGGCATTCCTGTCTTCCTGCTCAGCCACACACTGCCCTACAGGCAGAGTCAGAGGCGATACGTGGACTCAGCTACTGGGCAGCACGCTTGCATGTATCCTGAGTGTTCAGACTTTCATTTCTTTCAGTTTTACCACGTGTACTATTGATGTTCAATGAAAGGCACTTAAGTGAAGGTATTCTGTGGAGAAGAATTGTTTTCAAATGTTGTCAGAGAAAGCATTTTCAATGTCTCTCTAGTGAGATGAGAACCTCCTCCTCTGTGTTTATAGAGATCACATGCTCTTTCCAGGTGAACAGAACGCTGTTTCTGAAAAGACACCTTGCTCAGTAGGTTGGTGTTCATAGGTTATTGTTTTGTGATTTGGGGAAAAAACAAAAAGCAGCCTACAGGGCCAAACCTACTTGTGTATCTTTTATTATTTATTTTTTTGTGTGGTACTGGGGATTGAACCCAGGGGCTTTCTACCTCCAAGCTACACCTTACCCCCAGCCCTATTTTTTATTCTTTATTGGGATTACAAGCATGCAGCACCACGCGTGGCTCTACTTGTATACCTTAAGCATGACTTTTAAAACTCACCTAGAGGGCAGAGTGCTTGTGGGCCTCTTGGAAACCATGCAGATTCGAGGACCTCATCAACTCTCTAGAGCTCCTCCTGTGTAAATGAGTGATGCCGTTACATAAAGGCAGCGAGGAGGGCCAGCAGAGAGGTGGTGCGAAGGGCATTCCTGCCATCAGTTGGTATGCGGAGGCTGGGTGTACTTGGGACAGTGGGCACGCGTGTTCCTTCCAAGGCCAGCGATCAGCCACAGGTTGCAGATGTGGACAGCTGTCCAGCACTCAGCAGTACTAGAGCGGGGATCCTGAGGAAATGTGGAGAAGTTTCCTTTGCTGTTATTTATAGTTTCATATGAATGGTGTAGGACCAGAGCGGAGCCATGACAGGCTTCCTCCATACAGCAAACGCTGGGCCTGAGTTTCAGTTTCCCAGGAATACAACTAACACTTAGGCGCCAGTTTTGGCACCTGGGTCAGGATGAAAAACTCCCAACCAACCCCAGGAGGCACAAACCAAATGGGGGGCACCAAGTGTCCTGTCCGTTGCTTGTGATAACAGCAGTAAAAATTCCTTTTGGTCTAACGATAACTCCTTTGTAGATCACAGCCCGAGTGACTGAAATGTACAAAACTGCCTCGGAACAAAGACTCGGGGTCCATGTCACGATTCCATTGCATCGGAGGGACTTGGACCCTAGTTCGAGCTACTTCCCCAACAAACCCCTTTCTGGTTTTTTTTTTGTTTTTTTTTTGTTTTTTTTTTTGCATTATTGTGTGTGGTGGTGGCCTCTCTCCCCCTGGGGTCCTGAACTGGTAGCTAAAGAACACCTGTCTAGAGACCAAGTGCTGTATGTTGTACCTTCTTTAACTTGCAGGTGCTGTTTAGCAGCCCAAAGAGTTCTTGAGATGTAGGGTAATCGTGTATGCTTTGTTTGCTTTGCAGAACTACACTCAGTACATCCCTCTGTCTATATATGACCTGCAGACGTGGATGGGCAGCCCGTCCATCTTCGTCTATGACTGCTCCAACGCCGGCCTGATCGTCAAGTCCTTCAAACAGTTTGCCCTGCAAAGGGAGCAGGAGCTGGAGGTGAGGTGCTCTACAGCCCTCGGTGTGGCTGCATTTCACTTTGCGTCCAGGGTTGGGTGGGTGGGAGGCTGGCGTTTGCCTTTGAAGGAGGACGTGCTCAGAGCACCGAGGGCGAGATCGCAGTTCAGTGAGAATGGGGACTTGCTTGCTACAAGCGGACCCATTTTACCTCCTGTTTTACTTGGTGTCTTTTTTTGTGTGTGTGGGGGTCTGGGGATGGAACCCAGAAGCAATCTATATCCAAGCTGCTCCTCCAGCCCTATTTTTTATTCTTTATTTTGAAACAGGGTCTCACTAAGTTGTGGAGGGCCTAAGTCGCTGAGGCTGTTCGCGAATCGCGATCCTCCTGTCTCAGCCTCCCAAGTATTGAGATTACAAGTGCGTACCACCATGCCCAGCTTACTTGGTGTCGCTTTAAATCTAAACATTAATAAAGTGATAACATCGATAGCGCCAGTTTGTGCTCCAGCAGTCCTCCCCTCTGAGGTAGCGAGTGGTAACACATACAGACACATTGATTTTAGAATCGAGCCATTCTTTTCATTGACAGAGCCTTCATTTTCACTAGTATCTTTGTCATTGCCCCAACTCCTTTTTTTATTTTGCGTCTTTAAACCAAAGCCACCAGACTAAATGATAGAGGCCGGACCAGCTGGCCCTGGTGGCTCTTCAAGGGACGGAGAACCTGAGTGGTGCCGAGGTAATGGAGTGATATTTCCTGGTAGTTTAATTAATACGTGATGCTTGAATTAAATGATGAATTCCAAAGAGAAATGAAGAGGCATTCCAATAAAGAATGCCTCCACCCTGCGGCCTGCGGAGAAGTGTCAGGATGAAATATCCTGCCGCCTCCAGGGAGGCCAGTCCAGGCAATTCTCAATCCAGGAACAAACAATGCTCTCAAGTGTGTTTCCTCAAGCTTTTTAGGTCTATTCAATTTTAATGTATTGTTATGTTTTTCACATTTCATCAGAGGAGAAAGCTTAAGGAGTCAGCAGCAAAATTTGAAATTCTATTTGGTAGAACTTAATGTTAGCAAGCCTGCAGTTTAATATTTTATATGTGTAAATGAAGTCCTCCTGCGGAACGTTGCATGCGAGGGGCTGGCGGGCGATGCCCTGTGAGCTTGGGAGCGGAGCGGGGGCCTCTGGCGCTTGTGTGCGCTTCTTTGTTTGCTTTGCGTTCTGTAATAAGAGAAGGGAGAGATCACGTCTCTCACCGCACTTTTACCTTCCTCTCAGGCATTTCATCAAGATTTGCCCAGGAGTAGGTTACCTAATGAGCACTAAAAATCCCAGAGCACCGAGAAGCAATTTGCGTTTCCTCCCATCAAGTAATGAACATTGGAAAAAAAAAATTTGTTTGCATTCGTAATATGTCAATAAAAATGCCAAAGAATCCTGGCTGGTTTTTACACCCAATTTCTGAGCAGTAGAGTGGTTAAAGCAAAGACCTACCACCCCCCAGTTACCTAACACAGACTGAACGCAGACCCGCCCCTCCCCACCTATCAGCACTTCTAACTCGGGCCTCAGGTTAACCTTCACCCACTTGGGTGCCTGCCCTGCCGGGACTGTGTGTGCTCTCCGTAGGGTGCCAGGGATTAGTCAGCCCAACACTGTTCATTTCATTAAGTGCAACAGAAAAAAAGTCACAGGCATCTCTTCGGGAAAAATGTTTCACTGACTCATTCCTCGTTAAGAGCGAGCCGGCGGAAGGCAGCGCTGGCCGGTGGCGGGGCGCCCCGGCGCTGCGCGTTCCTTGAGTGCCTCCAGATTTTCTCTCCGTTCTCCTGATGATCGTATTCTTTAGTCTTGCGCCTCTATCACAGTATCGTTGGCTATTGTTCAGTTGGTCTCTTGCATAAACAGCAGAAATTGAAGCGATAAAATTGGCTCCCAGCTAATATCGTAATGTTTCTTTTAGTCATTTTACTATCTGCTATAGAAATAACAATCCTCTGTGGCCTGTTAGGTTTGTTTTTGTGAAATATTATTTTCCTCTCTATAGCTAGCCAATTTCTTTGCAAATTTACAATATATTTTAATTCTTTTTCGTGTAGCACGTGAACTGAAGGAAATTGGCAAGTACATATTTCGTGCCAGTGTTAAAAACTGAAGAGCAGCTTGCTGTTGTTCTTTTGTTTTCATTCGGATGGAAAATTCCTGCCTCTCTGCCCGTCTTCATGGCAGCCCCAGTTGAACTGGGGATACATCTGTAGCATAAAAGGGGGGATAAAAATGACTAAATATCACACAGGGAACTGGCTGCCTGGACCAGAAGCCTCTACATGCTAAGCTTGAACAAGAGAGAGCGCCGATGGCCAGCTCTCACGGGCAGGGGCGCGGCGCTTGTCTGGGACTGCGGGGTTATCTGCTGTGCGCCTCTCCGACAGGCACACTGTAGGCAGAAGATGGCTTCTCAAAGCCCAGCGCAAGTTGCTGAGTGCAATTGAAACGTCATCACAGCCAGGAAGATACCCCTGTGTCGCCAGGGAGGCTCCCTGAGCTTCCAGTGCAGTGACTGTCTCGTAACTTGAAATTAAAGGAAACTGCAGGTCCCTCAGCCTTTCAGTGTTCTTTTAAATAAATATTTTATTTTTACCAAATTAGAATATGCCATGGGTTTTAAAAATTAAGGAATGTAGGGGGCCTATTTATAAAGAACACAATGGGCCGGGCGTGGTGGCGCATGCTTGTAATCCCCGCGCTTGGGAGGCAGAGACAGGAGGATCGCGCAGGTTCGAAGCCAGCCGCGCGCGCTGGCTTAGGAGACCCTGTTTCCAAATAAAAATGGAAAAATAGGTCTGGGAGTGTAGCCCAGAGGTAGAAGGGCTTCCAGGAACCCCAGTACCACCAAAAAATAAAATAAAATAAAATAAAAATAAAGAACACAATGGCCCCGGCCCCGGGCCTTTGGGCTGGGACGGTCTCACCAAAGGGCGCCACCTCTCCACACCTCCCCCACATCTGGAGGCCATGCGGGACTTTATGCTTCCTTGATTCACCCAACTCAGAGTACCTGGGGCTTTCTGCTGTGACACAAGCCAAAAGCAGAACTGCCACAGGGGCTTTCCTCCAAGAATTCGAGAGATCAGGTTGGGGTGTGACGGTGAGGAGAGGTGAGGAGACTGCTCCGTGGTAGTTTTGATTATTTGTACTTGAGATTGAATTCTGTGTAGAAAATCCTCAGGTGAAGACCCCTGCCGCAGCTGAAATCCTGTGTCCTCCACCATTCAGTTGTAGTGAGATGTTTGCTTTTGCTATACTCTGTAACCTTTGTGTATTAAATTATACACACACACTCTTGTTCCCCTTTTATAAGCAGGAGTTAATACTGTGTGTGTGCTTTTGTTGGGGGGGGGGTTCCTGGGGAATGAACCCAGAAGCATTCTACCTCTGAGCTACACACCTGACCCTTTATTATTTTTATTTATTTATTTATCTTTGCGGCCCTGGATTGATCCCAGGGGCATTCTATCCCTGAGCTACACCTCCAGCCCTATTTTTGTTCTTTATTTTGAAAGAGAGTCTCACTAATTTGCAGAGGGCTCACTAAGTAGAGGAGGTTGGCCATGAACCTGTGCTCCCCGTCACAGCCCCCCAAGTGCCGGGGTGACAAGCGTGCGGCACAGCTGGCTTGGTTGATGGGGCGGGTCTTGAACCTGTGGTCCTCCCGTCTCAGCCCTGGAGTAGTGGGATTTGGGTGTGGGCCTCCACACTGGCCCTTGGCTTCCTTTCACTTTGCTTCTTCAGGCTTCTGTCATCTCTGCTTTTGCTTGCTCAGTGGCCTCGGTTCTCTGCTTATAGCCAAGTGCTCTGAGGTGCCCACGGAGGCCCCGTTGCCCGATTGTGACCGTGTGAACACGCTCCTCCTGAGGCTCCACGGACTCGGCAGTTTTCATTTTTGTAACAGTTCTTATTTGCTTCTCCTGGAGGTCTCTTTTCTTTCTCAATTATAGATTTAGGGGGAGGGGTACTAGGGATTGAATCCAGGGGCCTCCTGCCTCTAAACTTTAACCCCAGTCCTTTTTTAAAATTTTTTTCTTTTCAGTCTCACTTAAGTTGGCTAAGGTTGGCCTTGAACCTGTGATCTTCCTGCCCCAGCCTCCCAAGTGCTGGAAATACAGGCAGGCACCACCATGTCGGGCTTTCAGTTATAAGTCTGTAACACTTCCTCAGTCTCCAAATTCCGAAGCAGAGCATTAAGTCACAGAATGAGCCCTGCCAGAGTCCCTCATCCAGCCCCTCTGCCACTCCCACCAACCACTGCCCGCGCTGCCCTGAGCCGCCACCCAGCTCTCCTGGCAGGCTCTGTGCTCCTCACCCCTTCGTCCTGTGTTCAGTGCTCCCTCTGTTCTGCCAGAGCACATCCTCCAGTCCCTCCCTCTGGGAGGAGGTGGTAGCTCCCCTCCAGGGCTAAGCATTTGCACTTGGAAAGCCTTCCCTTTGAAAAACTCACTGTGGGTTTTTAAACAAATAACAGTTTGTCTCTTTCACTAATAAGGTCTCTGGCAAATGATTCGCTCCTCAGCAGTGCCATGTGGGCCAGGCCCTTCCCCACTGGCTGGCGCAGTGTCCTCAGGCTGCCACCTGCCCTGTGCGGGAGGGAGTGGGGAGGGCGGGAAGCGCAGCCTCAGCCCTGCATGGGAGGGAGTCGGCGTCCAGGCATTGTCTGAGGGGGACGGCCGGCAGGTGGTGTCTGTACAGGGTCGTCTTCCTACCGCAGACATTATTAATAGTGTGTGGATAGTGTGTGGGCTGTTCCCCCCTCAGAACAAGCCTATTCTTTCTACTTGCCACGAACAAGTAGATATACTTGAAAAACCTGTAACCTGGCTTCATGTAGCTGTGCCCAGGAATCCAAATAAAAATCACCGAAGGGGTGTGTGTCATGATGCACAGTGCATGTGTGGAAAGAGCGGAAGAGAGAAAGCGAAGCTTCCTTCCTGTGCGCCGGGAGGAAGGCCAGTGTGGGCGGCAGGTCCTCCCGGATGCAGCCTAGGCGGCCTGGTCAGCCCTGCTTTGGCACCCACAGCTGCACCAGAGCAGCCGTAGGCAGAGTCAGCTCCAAGCCAGCTCTTCTTTGTTGCTGGAGGCAGGCAAACAAGTTCCCCCAGTGCCAGAAGACAAGAGCTTTTTTTTCTTTTTCCTTTTTTGTTTCTGTTTGTTTGTTTTGTGGTACTGGGGCTTTCTACCTCTGGGCTACACTCCCAGACCTATTTTATACTTTCTTTGGAAACAGGGTCTCACTAAGTTGCTGAGAGCCTCACTAAGTAGCTGAGGCTGGCTTCGAACCTGTGCAATCCTCCTGTCTCAGCCTCCCAAGTACTGGAATGACAAGCGTGCGCCACCACACCTGGCGACCTTAACTTCTTTATGCCAACAGAAGGGCCCAGCCTTTCAGTAAGACCAGCAGCCCATCTGCGATTGGTTCAGCACTGGCGCGTGGACAGCTCCGGGCGGCGCTGGCTGGAGCTGGAGGAGGCAGGCCCTCCTGGGCGGCAGGATTGCTGCAGGGTGCGCCAGCTGGAGGAGCCTGTCTCTCCTGGCTCTCCCGCTGCTGCTCGTCCCTCGGCAGGGCTCTCTACGTTCTGGGCTGACATCGTCTGACACGTGCTGTGGGTCTGCTCCGTGCCACAGAAGCGTGTCCTGCCACTCATCTCCGCAGCACACAGGCCGGGCCCTGCAGCCTTGCCGCGTGTACCACCTGCAGCTCTGCTCTCCTTGCACGCACCCTAGTGCACCTGTGTAGCACCTGCTCCTGTGTGACCCCGACAGAACTGAGCGCGTTGGAACGGTCCAGCTTCATCCAGAAGCGTTGCGTGTGAACCCCACGGCACCGCCTTTGCCTGTGGACGAGCCCACATGTGGCCGAGGTGGGCTGTGCCGCACAGCCAGCGCTTCCTGTGCCCTTGGGGCTGGGGCTCCCCCTCAGCGGCCTGGCAGGGGTCTTGCCTGCCATCTCCTCTGGAACCTGTGGCCGTGTCTTGGGGGCAGGGTCCACCGTGCGTGTTCTGGGGGACTCCATGCACGCCCCGAGCAGTGCGAGTTCGCTTTCCACGTCTCTCGTTCTTCTCTGGTGTCACAAGGGAATGAGTGAGCCAGTATCTCTTGTGTAGCGTCTTTATTTTCACTTTCATTTTAAGTGATATTAATTGTGGTACCTGTTCCCTCCAGTATAATTGTTTCTCATTTATTCTGATGGTTCTCTTCCATAGTGGAAGTTTATGATGATCTTGTTGCTTCTTATATTTGTTTGTTGGTTTATCTATTTTTTTGCAGAACTGGAGATGGAACCCAGGGGCATTTTACCTCCAAGCTACACTCCCAGCCCTATTTTTTATTCTTTATTTTGAAAAGGGGTTTCACTAGGTTGCAGAGGGCCTCACTAAGAATCTGTGGCTGCCTGTGAACTGCGATCCTCCTCGACTCTTGAGGAGAGTGGAGGAAGACGAGCCGTGCAGCTGTGGCGTGCGCCAGGCGCTTCTTTGCTGGCATTTGTTCCTGGTGGCTGCTTTTATCTCCTCTACTTGGATACCCTTGGGGACGTGCTAGAATGAATGGGAGCAATCTGGCATACGAGGCGGGAGTTGTAATCTATCAGAGGGGTCCCTGCGCTGATGGGAGCGGGACCCGGACCGGAGCCAGCAGATGAGGGGAGGACGGTCATCATCTGCCAGGGGGGCAGCTCTTGAGAAAGAGGCCGTAGTGGGAGGAAGAACAGAGGTGAGGAGAGGCAGGTGTGCACACACGCACGTGACGTGTACGCCCATGTGTGTGCACGCACCCCCATATCATTAATATCATTACTTATAGACATATGTATGGACGAATATGCACCCACTTATACATGCACACTGTTCCAGCGCACACACATTTATTTATAGGTTATGCACGCACCAGCACACACATACATGCACGTGCCGATTTCTGTGCTGTGCCACTGTATCCGGTCTGTTCCTTTCCTCTCTCTCCCTCTTCTTTTGGTACCAGAGGCTGAACCCAGGGGCATTCTACCTCCTAGCTAGACCCCTAGGTCTATTTTATTTTTTCTTTTGAAACAGGGTCTCACTAAGCTACTGAGGCTGGACATGAACCTGCTCTCCTCATGTCTCTGCTTCTCAAGTCCCGGGGCTACCGGTGTGTGCCTCCAGGCCTGACCATTATGTTCCTTTCTAATTGACACTTGTTGCAGGAGGAAGGAGAGTGCAGGGCCTTGGGTCTGGCCATGTTGGCTTGTCCTTTGAGGGCGTGCAGGCTCTTTCTGCCAAGCTACCCCTGCTTCCCCAGCTCCCCCCCACCCCGCTAGAGCTCCCCACGGAGGCACAGTGGGGTGGTGGCCAGCGAGCATCCTGGCAGGTTAAGGAAGATGCTTGACTTGGAGAGGCAGGAAGCGGGTCTCCTCTGCTGGCCATGGAGAGCACGGCCCCAGGGCACATAGACGTGGCCTGCGCCTTGCAGGGGAGGCTCCTGTGGATGCTCCAAAACACAGGGCACAGTGCCCTGGCCAGGGTGACCAGGAGCTCGTGCATATGTCCAGTGTGCAGGTGAAGATCCCCTGAGCCCCCGGGAAGAACATGGCGACGGGTGGCCTCTTCCCTGAACCCGGCACACGGATGGGGGTGTGGCGTGAGACGGAGAAGTGTGTGGAAAGGCCGGCTGCACCCAGGTGGAGGCTCGACATCCACAGGCCACGGTGCGCCTGGCCAGCGCTCGTGAAGGGTGCCCACGTGGCCGGGGGTGGGGGTGAGTCCTAGAGGGACCTTCAGCAGCACTCCAGAGCCCGAGCCCTGTGGTCCACCGCGCCTGTACACCTCTAGGGAGAACTGCTGTTAGCGGCACAGGCTCAGGCTGGGGCTCTTTGGAGAGGGCACTTTCTGATTGTGGATTTGGACCATGAATACACAGGACAGACTCTTCCTGCATCTTACCCAGAAGCAGCAAGGGTGGGGAGCGGCAGCCTGGCCTTGGGCCTCCACAGGTCTCCCGGCAGGCTCTGGAGCAGGGTGCTTTACTCTCTGCTACCTGGAAAGCTGAGTGGATAGGAAACTGACCCTCCCTCCTCCTGGTACAGGGTTGCAGAAGGTCAGCCTCGCCCTGTCTTAGCTATTCACTCAGTCTGAGAGCGGTTGGTTATTGTTTCCAGTTACCATCATCACTGGGTTGTGGTATAAGATGGTTTTGTAGCATTTAGAAGCTATTGAGTTGCCAGCAGCTAAATGGTTTTTGAATAATGGACAATTCATTTGGATAAGCTGGGGATAATTGTGACACTCTGCTGATAGGGGCTGTCGCTGCCAGCACTGTGTTCATCCAACACTCTCTGCTCCCTGGGCCAGCACTCACATCTCCCAGCCAGAGGCACTCCTGGGTTTCTAAGTTATTATTTAATAATATGTAATTATATGAGTTACATACTAAAAATGTGACCAACTGGATATCTGCTTTTTTATGGTGATACCAGACCTATTTCATTTGTAATTTTGAAACTCCTTTGTGGAGGATCTCGCTAAATTCCTGAGGCTGGTCATGAGCCTGCAATCCGCAGGCTTGGCCCCCAGTACTGGAATGACGGGCGCCGCCGCCACCACTGGCTTCTGCTGTTTGGGGAGTTTGTAACACACACGATCGTCCAGCATTAATGGAGTTGGACCAGTAGCAGGGCTGTCACGCAGAAGGCTCATCTCCTTGAACTTTGCAGAAGCACCCCTTGTAATTAGGTGTTGTCAACTTGGAAATAAAGTCACTTTCAGGCAGAACTAAATGTCTTGCCAAGGAGAGGTAACTCTTAGAGTCCTCTCATTAAGAACTCCTGAAATCATTGGGGCCTCCGTGTTCTTACAAAGACCTATATCTTGTCTGTCTGAGAGGGGCAGGAGCTGCTTAATGCCAGCATTTGCTTTGGAAGAGAAAGATGGGGCCTGCGCTGGGCCGGGAGCAGAGCCCCGGGGAGTGGGGAGTCTGCCCCTGCGGAGTGGGGAATCTGCCCCTGCGCTGGGCCAGGAGCAGTGCCCCGGGCGGGGGCGCTCTGCCGGGCCTCTCTGCTGGGAACTCTGAGCAGCCCACCGTACGCTGCCCCTGCCCGGGGAGATGCAGTGATGCCCTTGGAGCCTGCCTGCGCTGTCATATTGAAATATTATCCTGTACCTTTCCCAAGCCCTCCAGAAGGCTCTGGGGAGCACACAAGGATGGAGGTCCTTTGGGCCCCGAGTCTCTGGATTCCCTGGAGGAATCCTGTCGGCGCGGGAGCTTGGCCGGCTGCTCGGAGGGCGCGCTGGGGTGGCGGGAGTGCGCCATCGAAGCCTGGGCCTCTATGAGCCCTGAGTCACCATGGTGAGCCTGATGCTCAGGCCCGTTTGCAAAGAACAGCTTAATTAAAGGGTCAGCATCTTAGATAAAGCGAAACTAAAACAATGTGTGGGGAGTAGCTCATCTGTGTAAATGAATTTCTTTTATATTTTTGGGTTAGCAAGCCTTAAAAATAGTGTTCATTAGCTGGGTGTGGTAGCGCACGCTTGTAATCCCTGCACTTGGGAGCTGGAGACTGGCTTAAGAGACCCTGTTTCCAAAAATAAAATAGGTCTGGGAGTGTAGTCCTGAGATAGAAGGGCTTCCAGAAACCCCAGTACCACAAAAAAAAAATAGTGTTCATCAGTGTGCTCCTCCTCTTTGAACGTCAGGATGCTCTTTGGCGGCGGCGCTGGTCCTGCTGAGCCTGAGGCGGGGCCGTGGTGCCGTCTCCACGGCCCAGGCTCAGCCCTGCGTGCCTCTGCACCTCGGGTCGCCTGCATCGTGAGCCCTTGCCTTCCTGTGAGTCCTTGCCTTCCTGTGCGTGCCCGCCCGCGCTGCCAGGGCTTCCTAAGGGCTTGGCGTTACCATCAGCGGCCATTTTGAACTGGGAAGTTTAGTTCCTGGTGACTTCCTTGGGTGTTTCTGTGTCCAGCTGTGTCATGTCCTGACTCAGCACCCAGTGTCCCCACATCCTAGGGACTTCTCTGGGCTTTGGGCCACATGCCAGTGCACTGCCCGGTGTGTGAGGTGATGCCGTGCACCTAACCCAACCGCCAGCCTCACTCAGGACATAGGGGCATCGACTTCTGTCCAGACAGTATGCAGGTTTCCTGGAACCCGAGGGTGCCCTCCTCCCTTCAGGGAGTCTGCTCTTTCTGTGCTCACCCGCCTCTCAGCGCCATCCTGCACTCCAAGCTGGCAGTGGGGAGGAGCTTAGGAAGGGCTGGGCTTCGGCAGCGTGGCCAGGCTGCGGTGGCTGGAGGTTGCCGTGACCCTTCCTGTTGTCCAGGCGTCAGCTTGTTTAGAAAGTCAGCTGAACTTGGAAGCAGAGTGACAAGAAAAGGCAAAACTAGTAAGCCATACCAATTTCTGCCAAAGAAACACACATCCCAGCTGGGCATCATAGTACACGCCTGTACTCCCAGTGCTTGGGAGGCCAAGACAGGAGGATCGCAGGTTCAAGAAGAGCCTCAGCAGGTAGCGAGGCTCTCAGCAACTGAGAGAGACCCTGTTTCCAAATAAGAAATAAAATTGGGCGGGGGGTATATTTCAAAGGTAGAATGCCTGTGAGTTCAATCCCCAGTAACACACACACACACACACACACACACACACACACACACACCTCTTTGGACAGGAAAATAAGATTATTGAATTTAGCTGGGCGTAGACATCTGTAATACTAGTAACTTGGGAGGCTGAGACAGGAGGATGGCAAATTTGAGTCCAGCCTGAGCAACTTAGTGAGGCCTTGTTTCAAAATAAAAAATGAAAAGAGCTAGGGATGTAGCTCTCTGGTTGAGCACTTGTCTAGCATGTGCGAGACCTTGGGCTCAATCTCCAGCCTCACAAATAAAACTAAATAAAATTTAATTTTTTTTTAAGTACTGGGGATGGAACTCAAGGGTATTCTACCTACGAGCTACACTCCCAGGCCTATTTTTTATTCTTTATTTTGAAACAGAGCCTCAATAGGTTGCAGAGGGCCTCACTAAGTATCTGAGGCCGGCTGCGAACTTGAATCCTCCTGTCTCCGCCTCCCAACTGCTGGGATGACAAGCCTGTGCCACCCGTTGAAATTTAATTTTAAAAATAAAATAGTTAACATGGCAGATTTTACATTAGACATAATTTAGCACAATATAGAAGTCTCATTGTTTTAGAGATTACTTTTTATGTAAAAGTTTATGTTGTGTTTGCCATCGCGTATGCAGGTGTTTGATTGTGCTCTGAGCTTAGTGTTCCTGCTGCGGGAGGGGTTATTGATAACGTTCAGCCTTGAGTACCTTCACTTGAGAAACCTGCAGCGCTACTGATGAAGTTTGTTGGCAGTGCAGTAACAGCCAGCACATGCCCTCATCACCGGCTCGTGGCCACGGCTTTATGTGTATTTGATTTTAAGGGTGTTGAGTGTGCCGTTTGGAAATTTGGGGTCCTGGCTGCTTGGCGTAGATTGAAGAGGGTCCGGAGGGGGGCAGTGGGGTGACTGCTGACCCTGTGGCCAGCAGCAGCTCCTGGGGCTCTGGCCTTGTGCTGGCCCAGCCATTAGGCAGTCACATGGATTTGGAAGGCCTCCATTTTCTTATCGCTGAAGATCATTGAAAATAGAGATGAGGGTTGTAAAGAGCAGAGAAAATTGTGTGTGTAAAAGAGACTTGAGTACTCGGGACTGTCTAGCTAGCAGGGCTGGAGAGTAAGGGCCAGGGTGACGGCGGCATGTGCTCCTTCCCTGAGCGCCCAGCGGGAAGAGGAGGGCCTCCGCCCCAGCCCTCTGTGCGCAGCAGCGCACCTGTGTAGCTCCTCTTCTCAAAGGTCTGTACCGGCCAAGTCAAAGAAACGCCGCCTTGCTATGGAATCACTTAAAAGAAATCATCTAAAAGCTCTGGAGGCGGAGTGATCCGCGTCCTGTAGCGTGATCCTCCAGATTCCGTTGCTAAACGGCATGATAAATAAATAAAAACACATTAGAAGGAGGTTCTTTCCGGCATTGAACTAAATTTTATCACATTGGAGATGGCGCGGTGTTGTGCCAAATCCCTAACCAAGGTGGATTAAATCGGGGCTCTGGAGTAGACAGATTTTCATTATGACCTAGAAAGGGGTGCTCCCAGATAGGGAATGTTGGGGTCCTCGAGCTGTGAGGCCCTGTGTAATCAAGCATTTTCTGGGTTTGTCTTTCATTATTTTAGTTACTTAAGTGCTGTGTTCAGACATTATAATTCAGGCCAACTAAAGAAATCGCAGATGCTCTCTGTAAGCTGGTGCAAGCCTCACGGTTCTTTGATTGCATGCCCCACGGCCTGTCCCCATCTGCGTACCTCTGCCGTGCAGCCCACGCTGTCCGGGGCGCGCATCCGCAGAGCAGCCCACGTCCTCTGACTCACTGGGCTCCCAGGAGAGCTGCCCGCGTGCTGCGCGTCCCCCAGCCAAGGGGCTTCACGTCACATGGTGAGGTGGTCCTGACACGTGTTCACTGCGAGCTGCAGGGGCTGGCAGAGTAGTGTGTGCACAGTCCCTGTGCACAATGCTTATTAAATTTTACTGGCCAAAATGCCATGATTCCTCGCGAACCTCATTATTTCCGAAATGACAGCAAAACCTCAGTGGATTCCATTCTGTCGCACACGCTCCATAGGAAGCAGAACAGGCAAGCAAGGCGCCTGCTCAAGGCCTGTGTGTGAACAAGGCTGCCGCTCCCCTGCTCGCAGGCACCTGCCACTCAGGCCTGTTGTGTTTTAAATGTGTGAGTGCCTCGCATCCTTTAAAATGTTTACACTTTTAATTGCACTTTTAAAAGTCTGCTGTGAGGGTCGGCTTATGGGAATGACCTTGGAGCAGCTGCGGCCTTTGCCCTCCAAACCCTGTGGAAGTAACTTACCCAGGCCTCCTGCCCTGCACGCTTTGCATGTCAAAAACACTTGCCCTGATATAACACCAGTGCACATTTGTCTGTTGAATGTTTTAAGAAATTGGGTGAGGACGGGAGGGAAAGATCACCCACCCGCTGCTGTGCACACCCACTCTTGGCCCCTCGCTCGTCCAGCTCCTCGCTTGCTGGGTGTGCTGGGGGCTCGCACTTCTGTTTGCTCTTGGTGTGGATCTGGTTTGCCCAGAACATCTTCCTCTGTCACTCAGCACACCACAACAAGGTTATGATGGATAAAGTTGGAGATATATATATATGGTGGTACTAGGGTTCCTGGAAGCCCTTCTACCTCTGGGCTACACTCCCAGACCTATATTTTATATTTTTATTTGGAAACAGGGTCTCTTAAGCTAGCAAGGCTGGCTTCGAACCTGCGCAGTCCTCCTGTCTCCGCCTCCCAAGCGCGGGGATGACAAGCGTGCACTACCACGGCCGGCTAACGTTGGATATTTAAGAGAAGCAGTAAGACACTGTCGTTTGCTGATGTAATAGCATCAGGGTGTGGCGGGCCCTTGAAAGAGGAAAGCCACGGCTGGTGCATTGCCACCGTAGTGTGCGTGCCAACATGCTCAGGGGCCTGGGCTGGGCCACAGTACCGCTGCGTGTTGGATTGTAGGGACAGTGGCACGACACGGATCAGTTTTCAGCATGAGTCTTCATCCTCCAGGAGAGAACTCACCTCATCACCTCCCAGAGGGCTCAGGAGTGAGAGCCCAAAGCTGAGGCCTCACATTCCATCCCCGCGTAGCTGCCAGATGTATCAGCTAAGCCACCTGTCTTCTTGTGTCCCCCTGTAGGTAGCTGCAATTAACCCAAACCACCCACTTGCCCAGATGCCTTTGCCCCCATCGATGAAGAACTGCATCCAGCTGGCAGCCTGTGAGGCCAACGAGCTCCTGCCCATGATCCCCGACCTGCCAGCCGACCTCTTCACGTCCTGCCTCACCACCCCCATCAAGATCGCCCTGCGCTGGTAAGAGCCCTGCCGGGCGGGGCCTGAGCATCCCGGGTGCTCTGAGCCCAGGCCACTCCTCCGTGCATCCACTCTTCCTGATGTCATGGGACGCTGGCGAGTGCTTGAGAGTGCAAGGACCAAGGGTTCCTGTGCGAGCTGGAAGTAGAGTCTGTTCCTGACGGCTGGGGTTTCAGAGGAACCGAGAGAGCGCCCAGGAGGGTGTGTGTGCATGGAGGGCAGGAGCGGTGCCCCACTAGACAGCGAGGGTCCCCAGAGGCGTGGGGGCCAGATCGTGAGAGGTCTTTAACGACCCCCTTGCCCAGGACTGTGTAGGGAGCCTCTGAGGCGCAAATGTTGGAAAATCAGTTGGGAATTGTGTTAGGAAGAGGATCGCGTGATGACAGGGAGCCCTTGTACCAAATTAGCCCTTTGTCCTGTCGGCACAGTCACGGACTGGCGAAAGAACAAAGCTTTGCTGTGGGAAGTGGCGTACAGCCCCAGGCTGGAGCTTCTACCGCGCCCAGGGGTGCCTGGAGCCAGCCACTGGCCGCACTCCTCCCATTTCTCCCACGGAGGCCCTGCCGGTCCCCCTGCCGGTCCCCCGACCTCGCGTGCACGCTCCTCCCAGAGCAGACACAACTCTGCGATTGGACTGCACGGCCAGGGGGGTGCTGGGTCACGAATGTACATGTCCAGGCAGGCAAGGAGGGAGTGAGGGAGAAGGAAGACAAAGGGCGCAGTGCGCCCCGCCCGCTGACCAGGGCAGGAGGCAGCCTCGTCACCATAGCTACCTGGATCCTTTTGAAGTGAGGGCTTAATTAAATTTCTTTCAAATTAAGCATTTAGTAGGGCGTGCGATGAAAAACATCAAATTAATACAGTTACTCTAAGATGGACCTTGCAGTCAGTACGCAGACTCGGTCCTCAGATGGCCCCTGGAACAATGGAGTGGTGTCTCAGGCGGGCAGATCTTTTACAGTAAACTTCTTTTTGCTGTATCAGGTGCAGAAATTAGATTTAACAGAACACTTTGCTAAGTGTCTTTGGTTTCTGGATCACAGTAGGTGGAATGTACACTTCTTTGTAATAGCTGCATTAAAAACATAATCATGTTTTAATGGAAAGAAAATACAATTTATCAGAAAGTAGTTATTCTTGTTTTTAGAGTTAAGGTTTTATTTTTCATTTTAATTTAATACATACACACACACACACACACACACACACATATTTTTTTTTTTTCTTTTTTTTGGTACTGGGATTGAGCCCAGGGGCATTCTACCTCTGATCTACAACCCAGCCTATCTTTTTTTTTTTTTTTAAGCAGGTTCTTCCTGAGTTGCAAAGGACTTCACTGAGTAGTAGCTGAGGCTGTCCACAAACTGTGATCCTCCTGTCTCAGTCTCCCAAATGCCGGGATTACAAATATGCACTACCACGCCTGACTCAACTTAATATTTTTAAATCAAAATGGGATATACATTCTTTGCAGAAATATTACTGAAAGGCAAAACAAGAAAAATTATCCAACAGTTTACACTCAAAGGACAGAAAGTGCTGACTTCTTGGTGTATTGCCCATCAACCCTTTTTTTCTGTGAATGTACATTTTGCCACTGATGTAAGTAGACCGCATTTGCTATTTTGTATACTTACACTTTGGCATTATTATACACTCTCTGTCCTAGACTTTTAGAACCTCTGAGTAAAAACCATCTTACCGTTTCAACTCTATTGACAGTTCATGTTTTATGTAACCATTTCTGGAGTCTTAGGATTTAGCGCTCTGAAGTGTGAAGGTTGGAGAGGTGGGGCAGTCCTCCTGGGGCAGTCAGTGGGTTAGGCTTTGGGCCAGATGTTCTGGCTCCTGTTGCAGCAAAACTATTTATAGAAACAAACCTTCAGGACAAGCTGTGCCATCGGCGTGGACTGGACACGCTTGAGTCTGTCCGTGGTGTCAGAGTCTATTAAATAACAAATGTGTACTCTTCATCACTTTTTTGTGTGTGCGTGTGGTGCTAGGGATTGAACCCAGGGGCATTCTACCTCTGAGCAACACCCCAGCCCTACTTTTTATTCTGTATTTTGAACAGGTCCCACTGAGTTGCAAAGGGCTCACCAAGTAGCTGAGGCCAGCCCTGAGCCCGCGATCCTCCTGTGTCAGCCTCCCGCGTGCTGGGGTCACCAGTGTGCGCCACCTCGCCTGACTGGCTTTGTCACGTGCGTCAGATGCAAATCCTGAGGACCCGTGGGCCACGTGGCAGTCAGACGCAGGGCAGGCATGGCTCTTTTCTTCCAATCTTAATTTTAGTATCAATAGTACTCAAGTCACATATCACACTTTACACAATAATATGTATATAAAACAGAGAAAGGCCGTTAAGGAGTACGGCATGCGCTGGGTTTCTGCACTAGAGCAACAGCAGAGAGCACATCTGAGTGCCAAAGTTTTGGAGCAGCCCAAGACCTTGCCCGGGCTGCAGAGCCGTCCCAGCGCAGAACGGTTGTGGGCCAGGGCCCTTTGGCAGTTGTTTTGAAGTGGGCCGCATGAGGCAGGGAGGTGGGGCCGAGCTGAGGCCTGGGGACAGAGTCAGCGCTTAGTCAGCTGCGGCCTGCTGGCAGGTTGGTGTGTGCCACTGTAACCTGGCTTGGGGTGCTTCTTTTATGGGGCTCAGGTGAGGAGGGTACATCTGGAGAGACAGATCAGCTTAGGGGCCTGGCCTGTCTGACATGGGTTTAATATACCCCTACATCCATGTGCTTCTGTTTAATGCCACAGGTTCACAGGTGGTCATGCTTTAGTAGCACAGTTATATGTTTATCAGTTTGTCCTTATGATTATGCTCTGCAGCTGGGGGCGTGTCTTTCAGTAAGTATGTCCAGCATCTCTTGGTTAACTGTGTGTTCCGGCAAGTTACCGAGTCATTCTGCCTTAGCTCCTGCGCGCAGAATAGCTCAGAGCTAACCGCTGCTTTGCAGGATGGATGCACTCAGCTCTAAGCACTCCAGTCCTAGGCAGCATGGAGTAACTCACAGCAGCACAGCCTGCTGTCCACCCAGGCAGTGGGCTGTAGATCTCCAATTCCTGCTCTAGAAAATAGAGGCTGGGCGCCGGGCATGGTAGCACACGCTTGTGATCCTAGTACTTTACTTGGGAGGCTGAGACAGGAGGATCGCAGGTTCAAGGCCAGCCTCAGCTAATTAGTGAAACCCTCTGCAACTGAGACCCTGTTTCAAAATAGAGAATAAAAAATCGGCTGAGGGTATAGCTTGGAGGTAGAATGGCCCTGGGTTCAATCCCCAGCCACACACACACACACACACACACACACACACACACACACACACAAAAAGAGGCTGGCTCTAGCTGCAAATGACTCTGTATGCTGGGCAGCAAATGACCTGTAAAAGAATGAACCCGTGCCAGGGTCTGGATACGGAGTACCTCAAGGCCCCTTGGTGAGGCTTGCTCTCCAGTGCAGCGCACCCGAGGTGGGGCTCCGGGGATGGGATGGGGTCCGGAGGCTCTCATTTCACCAGTGCGTGCATCAGCCTACGGACTCATGATCTGGACAGGCCACCGGGAGAGGTTGGGGCTGGGGCTGTGGGAGCTGGTGAAGGTTTCTTGTCCATTGCCCGACCCCCTCTCCTTCCCTCTCTCTTCCTCTCCTCCCTTTCTCCCTACTCTCTCCCTCCCCCTCTCTTTCCCTCTCCCTCCCTCTCTTTCTCCCTCCCTCTTTCTCCCTCCCTCTCTCCCTATTTCTCGCCTTCCCTCCCCCTCCCTCTCCCCCTCCCTCCCTCTCTCTCTGCTTCCCGGCTGCCGTGAGCAGAGCAGCTTTCCTCCGCCGCCATGCCTTTCCTCCACGATGCTTGCCTCATTTCAGGCCCAAAGCACTGCAGCCAGCTGCCCATGGCTGAAACCTCCAAACCCTGAGCCAGAGTAAGTCTTCTGTTCTGAGTTGTTTCTGTCACATACTTTGGATACAGGGATAGAAAGTCGAGGAACACAGAGAGAGAAAGGAACAGCCTCCTTCCCTCTCTTCCTCCCTCACCCCTCCCTTCCTTCCTTCCTTCCTTCCTTCCTTCCTTCCTTCCTTCCCTCCCTCCTTCCCTCCATTTCTTCCTCCCTTCCTTCTGGATGGTTTTGAATGACATTGTGCTCATGATGTAAGGCATGGCTGCTGAAGAATGTTATATGCTCTGTAAACATGGTAACAGCCGTGCTTTATATGAGCGAAATATGCATATGTGTACTCAGTGGCGAGTGTGTTTATGGATCTCTGATGATAAAGTGGTTGGTGGCAGGCATTGCTCTCTGATATTTTTCTTCCATTTTTTGCTTCAATCTTTTTTATTTTCAAAAGCTGATTTCAGTAAATCTGAAGTGAACAATTAGATTACTCTGTATATAACTAATCACCTAACTCACCATATATATGTGTAGTGTAAGAATCCGGATCCCCGCTCTGGCTGTTTTCTATTTCTTTGATTGAGTGGCGTAATGCCATCTTAAATTTATTGAGGGTATATTTGTGTACTACTGAGAATTATAGCTTAGTGGTGCGCTCTTTGCAGTGGGACTTGCTATAAAATAGATGGATGCCTCTTGCTTTGTGCAGCACGCAGGCTCTCTGTCTGTTAATGGAAATGATAGGCATTATTTGGGATTGGATAGAGGTCAAGAAACTTATTTCTTTCCTTTCCATTAAGTTGAGGAATTCAGGGAGTTTCAGAGCTAACAGCACAGTGTTAATGCGCATCCGTCAGCGTGGCAAGTTTGGCGCTGGCGTCTGCCCGGCGAGCAATGGCAGATGTGCGGCAGGATGGAGAGCTCACGGGTGCTTTATCTGGCCAGGCTGAGCAGCCTGTAGTGCTGGTCTCACTTCAGACGCGGCGGAGACATTTACTTTATATTTTCTCTTGATGACTCAGCCAAGAATCAGTGAAAATTATCTTTGGAAACATAATTTTTTATGGTTTTGATAAATAGGATTAACCATTTGCTCTCTGAGGAGTCTTCAAAAATCCATCTTCTTTGCTAGAGAATACACTTCCTGCCTACCTGTTCAACATTGCGTTCTTATTTAGTTATTATTATTATTATTATTATTATTATTATTATTATTATTTATTTGTACTGGTGATTGAACCCAGGGGCATTCTACCTCCAAGCTACACCCCCAGCCCTATTTTTTATTCTTTATATCGAAATAGGGTCTCACAAAGTTGCAGAGGGCCGAAGTGGTAGCTGAGGCTGTCCGTGAACAGCGATCCTCCTGTCTTAGCCTCCCAAGTACTGGTATTACAAGCGTGCGCCACCACGCCCGCCTGTTGAGCTTCTTTTAAAAACTCGAGCCTAATGCTGTTGTCTTGCTGCTACATTTCAAGACATGGCAGCTGGCCCTCCCTCCCTGTGCTGCTGCACCTTGTGTCAGACTTGGTAGCCAGGAGTTTGGTCTGGAATCCATTGGTGAAGAATGGCTTCATCGTCTAGAGGTCTTTGCAGTGGGGCTGTGGTGTTCAAAACTAGACAGTATGCTCTGACTGCCCTAGCCTCTTTGTTACATGCCGTTAAGACGAAAATCATCCTGAATTGTGAAATAGCTCCATTTTTAAAAATGTTGACCCATTGCCTGGCCTGGTAGCACATGCCTGATCCCAGTACTTGGGAGGGTAAGGAAGGATGATCTCAGATTCCAGGCCAGCCTCAGAAACTTATTGAGTTCCTCTACAACTTAGTGAGACCCTTTTTCAAAATAAAATATAAAATTGGGCTTGGGTATACCTTAGAGGTAGAATGCCCCTGAATTCAATCTCCTGTACCACAGAAAAGAAAAAAATGTTGATCCGTACAAGTCTGATTTATGCCAGTAATAGCAGTAAGAAAGAGCCCTACTAGCCGGGCATGGTGGCGCACGCTTGTAATCCCAGCAGTGGGGAGGCTGAGACAGGAGGGTCGTGGTTTGCGGACAGCCTCAGATACTTAGTGAGGCCATCCGCAACTTAGTGAGACCCTGTTTCAAAATAAAGAATAAAGGCCGGGCGTGGTGGCGCACGCTTGTAATCCCCGCGCCTGGGAGGCAGAGACAGGATCGCGCAGGTTCGAAGGCAGCCGCGCGCGCTGGCTTAGGAGACCCTGTTTCCAAATAAAAATGTAAAAATAGGACTGGGAGTGTAGCCCGGAGGTAGAAGGGCTTCCAGGAACCCCAGTACCACACACAAAAAAAAATTATAATAATAAAAAATAGGGCAGGGGGTATAGCAAGGAGGTCGAATGTTCCATCCCCAGACCCGCAAAAAAAAAAAAAAAAAAAAAAAGAGCCCCACTGACCCAGAGTGGCCAGCTGCCCACTCCCTCCACGGGCCCAGTCCTCGGTGGCGCAGGGGAGAGTGAGGCTGGTGGTTCTAGGTGAGTCCATGCAGCAGAAAAGTCACACACGGCGTGCGTAGAGGTAGCTGTCCCCGCCGGGCTGGGTTAGGACCCCAGGGCCCACCTGAGGGTTGGGCACGCAGCCCCCTGGTGTTTCAGCTGGCTTTGCTGCTTGTGGGCTCCGGAAGAAGACTGGAGGAGCGAGGGAGGAAAGCAGCGGCCCCCGTCCCCGGTCCCTTGCCACGAGCGCGACCCAGTGAGGACCTTGACCGAGGGGGTGTGGAGGCGTGAGAAGGGCCGGCTGGAGGTGCGGACAGGCGGGGAGAGGTGGAGAGGGGCATTGTGGGCGTGATGCTGGGCTGGGGTGGCCGGTGAAGGTGAGGACGCTCACCGTAAAACCCACGCACGGGTCTTACTGTGTTAGAGGTGGCTTCCAGGAGGAGGGAGACGGACGTGTCATTTCACACGAGGCAGAAAAAATTTTACTTCCCAGAAGAAGGGAGAAAAGGAGAAAAGAGCAGCAGGAACGTGAGTCGGGATCACTGGGTGCTTGCGTTGAGAGAGGCTGCCTGGCTGTGAATGCAGAGCATCCACTCCGCAGAGGAGAGGTCGTCCTGACGATGCGCTCTGTGGCCGAGGTCACACACGTAAGACAGTGTATGAAGGACGAAAATCAAAGGATGGAAGAGAAACGTGAGCCATCAGGAAGTCGTGGTGACGGTCCTGGTACACACAAATGCAGAATCTGACATAAAAATGTGAGCATTCCACTGTGGGAAAGACTTCAGAAGATGCTCCAGGCAAGAGCCGGGTGCACAGGGCTGCGTGACCTGGACTCGCGGGAGAGGGGAGGGCGGTCAGGACCGTGGCTGGCCACTGAGACGCCACGCAGGCAGACCGAGCAAAGAAGGTCCCCTTCTGGAGCAAGAGGTATAGGACCGTACCTCCAACACACAGAAAGCGTATGGGGGCCTTATGATCAACGCACATAAAGCAATTATGTACTCCACTAGAAAGGAAGCTTTGGCCGTCCTGAAGGCCTGCCTCAGGGGCGCTCTGCTCAGACCCCCACGCAGTCGCGTTGGAATTCAGCAGTGAAACAAGAGCATTAAAGCAAAGTCTGAAAACAAAAACTCTTGGCTTGAAGAGGAGAGACGGTTAAGGTGATGAAATGCTCAGAGCTGAGTGACAGGGAGACCACAGCGCTTCCTGCCCGGGAAGGAGCTCAGGCCGGCCAGGCTTCACACAGTTCGCTAGAAAACAAGGATGGAAAGACAAAAGGAAAATTAGACGTTCACCTAAAGCGCTGAGGGCGGCCTGCCGTAAGTACGCAGATGGTCACCGTGTGCCCGCCCCGGGCGCCTGGTCCTGCTCTCCAGACTCTGCCGCAGGGAGAGCTCTGAGGCCTCGAACCCTGTGGCGGGTTTCTGCCGCATGCTTTACTTTCAGTCACCTTTGGGGGCCTGGCGCCTCGCTCGCCCTTTCTGAGAGCACGTTGGGAGCTGGCTGCTTCTAGACTTTGACTCTTACAGGCTTAAGCTTCCATTCCCTCCTCCATGGGCTCCTGTACCCCTCCACTGCTCCTTACACTTGGGTGGCCCTTTAGGAGCACATGGCCGCAGTAGCTAGCGCCTGTGCCGTTTCACGGGGTCAACTTGAGCAGCGCACTCACATGGGCTGCGAGCTGCGGCTGCCACTCACTCCACTGCAGGGCCTTCGGTTGGAGCACAGTACTGGTACGCAGATCCAACCGGAGAGAGCTCGGCGACTGGCATCTCCTCCCCAGGACCTCTTCTGTTTCTTCCTCTGCCGTGGGGTGTTATGGAGGAGCTGAGAACATGGGCCGTGGGATCCACAGCCCCTGAGCAGAGGCCTGCAGGCTCACCTCAGCCAGTAAAGGCGGCAGCAGAGCTCTCTGTCAGCGTCCTGCTCAGCGCAGAAGCCCCAGAG
Organism: Muscardinus avellanarius; assembly: GCF_963383645.1. Lineage (NCBI taxonomy): Eukaryota > Metazoa > Chordata > Mammalia > Rodentia > Gliridae > Muscardinus > Muscardinus avellanarius. The sequence continues at coordinate 72,976,453 of NC_137802.1, forward strand.
ACCTTCCTTCTGAGGATGGGAGTGAGTCAGGGATTCTCTCTAGCATATGGCAGTATTAGACGTCCTGGCTTCCAAAAAATCGAGGTAAGTAGGTAACATGAAAACTTGGCACTCTCCAGTACTTTATGCATCTCCTGTCATGTTTCTTGGCTTCTGCATCTTCCCATGTGGTATATCTGGGTCCAGAACTGTCTTACAACGAATGGTATGCGTCTTTGATAAACAGCACTGGTTTCTATCTTAGTTGAAGCACTTTAGAGACACATGCAGAGGAGGCGAGAATCCTCATATAAATAAGCTAGGAAAGGTACCAGAAGATTAATGAGACTAGATAATAGTGTTTGAAAAGTTCAATGAAATTTTTAAAATACTAGCTAGGGATTAAGAAAAATAGAAGACAAATTACCTATATCAAAATGAAAAAAGGACATCAGTACAGATGCTACAGACCTTAAAAGGCGAATAAGGAAGTCTGTAATTATGGAGAACCTATGCCAATGTGTTCAGCATCACAGATGAGATGGGTGAATTCTGTGAAAGATGCAAACGACCAAATCTGACACAAGAAGAAAAGGAAAGATGGGATAGGTCCCCATCTCTTATAGAAACTGAATTCCTAGTTTAAAACTTTACTATCTTTACTGGTGAATTCTACCAGACATTTAAAAAAGAAAGCCTACCAATCCTCAATGAAGGAGGAACATGTCTTATCTCATTCTAAGAGGCTGACTTAGAATCAGAATTTGGACTTTACCAGGGTAGATAGGAGTGGGGGCTGGGCACCTTCCGACCGAGATCCCTCATGAACAGGGATGTAAAAATTCTTAGCGCTATACTAGCACATGAAGCCAAATCATATGTAGAAGGGAAGCCTGGCGACCTTACACAGGTTTATTTCAGGAAACTAACACTTGTTTAACATTTGAAAATCAGGAGTAGAATTGATCGCATTAGCACAGTAAAGGAGAAGCTCCGTATTACCTCCCTAGATACAAGAAGAGCCCCTGACAACATTCCACACCCATTCAGGTGGCAGCCCCGTTCAGCACGCTGAGAAGAGAAGGGAGCGCGCCTCAGCCCCAGAGGGCACAAAGACCCGTCCTGATGCTGTGTGCAGGAGGACTGGAAATCTGCCCGAAGGCTGGAGACCAGACAGAGGCTCACGTGCCTGTCCAGCACAGTCCCAGACCTGGCAATGAAGCGGGGTGGGGGGGGGTGTCAAACAGAAGCAAGCTGCTTTTATTTAGAGACGGCATGGTAATGAGATCAACAAAGGAGTCATGGGAACTAATACTTCATTTCAGCAAGGTTTTAGGACATACTAATCCAACATTCAGTTGCAATTGGAAATAAATTATTTAAGAATACTATTTGCTGTTACATCAAAATTCTGAAGTACCTGGGAATAAATATAACAAATATAAAAAATGTGTGCCAGACCTGTGTACCAAAACTATAAAACATTGCTGAGAGTAAGATGATCTAAATAATGGAGATAATTGTACTGTACTTAAAGATCAGAACACTTAATATTTTAAAATTTACTTCTCATCCTGATCTGTAGACTCAGTGAAATCCCCAGTCAAAGTATCAGCATCGTTTAAACTCACGTTAAAATGCAGAGTCTAGCTAGGGCAGTTCTGGGGAACAAACCAGTTTGCTTCATCTCAGTACTCGGCGTGTAGCGAGTCGTGGCAGGACAGCCGTGTCCGTGGTGAGATGCGTGCGTGGGGTGCAGGGATGGACCCCCGCGTGGCCATCTGCTCACCCTGGGCAAAGACCCCAGGTAGTCCATCGGGGAGAGGACTGTGTTTTCAACAAAGGGTGGTATAATAACTGGCCATATGTACAGGGCAAAAGAAAAAAGTAAACTTCACCCCTATTTTGTGCCATACAGGAAAATTAACACCTGGGCTTTATGATGTAAAAGATAGAGGAGAAAATGTTCACTTTTTTTTAACATGACAAAAATAGCACAAAACCACTTAAAAACTGGTATAGTGAGAGGCGAGGGGCAGCCACTGGTGGGCGCATGCTTAGCATGCAGAGCCCCAAGCCCAGTCCCGCGCCCCGGGGGGCAGAGGAGCCTGCGCTGGAGGTGGCGTCGGGAGGGCGCGGCCCTTCGCCTGCACTCGCTCGCTGCCTTTGCCTGTCCTTTCTACTCTGGCTGCCTCCTGGGGGCCTGTGTCCTGAGCATGTTGCTAACATACGAGCCTCAGGTGAGTCCTTGGTCCCCAGCCCTTTAAGGTTCACTCCCTCCAGGCATGGCTCCTCCAGATGCCCGGTGGTTTTCTTTGGGTTTGTTGTTTTCTCAGCCAATCACAAGCTGCAGGCAAGGACTCTAGGACGCTACTGGGGGGCTTCAAGAGTTCCTGGTTCTGTATTGCAGTGCTTTATGGTTTTTGTTTTCTTTTACCTTTTCAGACTCAGTGCTCCCTTTGTGTTTATATATTCCTATCTCATCAACACTAAGAAAAAGTAAACATAAAAGTTTTTTAATTGATAAATTGAAGTTCATCAAAACTAAAACTTCTGCTTTTGGATACATTTGTGAAAATAAGACGAGCCACAAACAGGTTCTAAAGACTCTGTTCCTTTCTGTGTGACACTCAGGCCAACTGACTGTGATGAGACCACGCAGTCCGTGGCTGCGGGCCCCAATCAAAGGGCAGTGTTGCCGTGTCTGGGCTCTCAGGAATGCCAAGTGCTTGGGCACAGAGCAAATCCAGACCCCCGGCAGCCTCCCGCGGAGGGTGGGCTCTGGAGCTGCACGGAGCTCTGACGCACAGGGCTGGCATGATAGGAGCCACCTGCTGGCCACTGCCCAGCCCACCAGCTCAGCGGGTGCTGTGAGCCTAGGGTGTTCATGGTGCTCTGTCCAGCAGTGGAGGGAGGGGTCTTTGGGGCTTGGACATTGGATACCTGCCAGCTTTGCAGGGAGCCGCCCTTTGACGACAGGCGTTGTGGAGTGCTGAGGAGCTTGGGTGGATGGCACATGTGCCCTGGGGAGAGGGCCAGGTCTAGGCACCAGGGGAGCTCCTGGAGAGGTTGACAGTGAAGTCCTGGGCAGCTCCGTGGGGAGGCCCGGCAGGCATGCACGCTGGCTCACCGTGGCCTGCACATGTGGGTTTGTCATTCTTTGCCTGCAGATGTTTTGGTGTAAACCTGAAAGTTTTTACCAGACGAATTGTGAGATGGATGACCCGGGAGGTTCGTCCCTCACCACTTGTATTTGAGGTCAGCACCATCCCTTGTGAGTGATGACTCGAGATGCCATCCTGCTGCGTAGTCGACTGGCAGGCCCAGTGGCCTCGGCTCAGAGCTCCAAGGCCACCCACCAGGCGAGGCTGGGTGTGCAGGGTCCCCTCGGTCCCTCCTGGGCAGACTGGAGGGGCTGCAGGCCGAGCGGACTCCCGCTGCCCAGCAGGACAGTCCAGGCGGCCTGTGTCGCCCTCCCCAAATAAATAAGTAAAATAGAAAAAGGTAAGAGAAATGAAGTAAAGACCAATAGAGAAAGCAAATAAGCCCCTGGATGGGGTGGGGCAGATGGCAGCACGTGCGAGGGCTGCCGGCCGGTGTGTGCCCTTGTATGAGGGCTGCTGGCTGGTGTGTGCACTGGTGTGAGTGCTGTGCTGGCCCCTCGTTAGAGGAGTGTGGCAGGGCAGAGCAGAGCTGCAGGCTCCGGCCCCTCAGCCATCCGCACAGGCATGCGCTGGGCCCCTTAGACCGCCTCAGTGGGTCCTCACTCACGCGCACACACACATGGTGAGCGGGTGGCAGAGTAGGTGTGCCTATGCTCAGTGGACCGCCGTGGCCCGGCACTGACTGTTAAGTAGAGTAAGCCTTTGCTTGTGATTTTCTTCCTCAGTGGCCCATCCAGATACTGCACACCATCCATAGTTCTGAAGATCTCTCCGCCCTGGCCTGCTCATGGGGCACCTGGCTCCCAACCCTGATGGGCATCAAGACCAGCGCCAACATGGCACCTGCCGAGGTCCCTCGGCACCCCTCTGCCACCTGCCCTCGACTCTCTTGCTCTTAGCTTTGGCAGCCTTGATCTGCCCAAGAGCACCCAGGCTGGTGCCGTAACCGCGCCCTGAGCAGTGGGAGAGTCTCCAGCTGGAGAGCCCTGGGCTTCGCCACTGCCCTACTCGTGGGCATCACCACTGCTGTGACTTAAGCCAGGCCTTCTCGGAGAGACCTCCCTCACAAGGTGCCGGAAGCACAGAGGTCTCGGGCGTCCCCGTCTGTCAGCGAAAGCCGTGTGTGGAGCCGTGCCCTGGCCAGGTGGCTGTGTGGTGACCGCTGCTGGCAGCTCCTCGGCACTCCACCCAGCCAGCCTGCTGCTCTTACTGCCCCTGACGGTGGAGCTTCACCTGCAGTTTGTCACCAGAGCCCTGAGGCTGTGGCACTAGAGACAGGCTGGTGGGAGTTGTCCTGCCAGCCCAGAAATCTGTAAGTGTAAGAGGCTCTGAGTCGCAGCTAAATTACGCGGTGCCGAGCGGCGTCTTGGCAGTGGGTTTAATATCCTTGTTGGTGCTGAGCAGTATATTCCAGGAGCGCAGGAAGGCAGTCATTTAAAATGTCTCTTCCTTTTATGGGTCAGTTTTTCTTTTCTTTCTCGCTCCCATGCCAGTTGTTAGGCTTGGAGTTTGTTGGGAAGACCTCCCTTCATTTTGACTTATGCCCATTCTTGGCTTCGCGCAGGCCATTGGGGCACTTTACCCTGAGGGTTTGGTGGAGTTGTTAACTGCTGCCTGGCCGGAGTCTGCTGTGCTTTGGCTGGCTGGTGGCCGTGGGATGCTCCTGAGTTTCGCCTCCTCTTGTGTGGGACCTCCTGCCAGCAGCCCTCTGAGCAAGCTGACAGGCTCATGTGCTTCCTGCTCAGGGACGCACTGTCCTGCCGTCATGGTGGTTTTGCCAGTAAATTGTTCTTTCTGGAACAAAGGCTGGCACGGCGCCCCACTCACCATGTTGAGAGGTCTTCCCAAGCCATCGGCTGCTCCCGTCCGCTCCAGTCAGCTCCTGGGGACCGCGAAGTGGGCCTGCCGGGTGCCAGGCGGTGTCAGGCCCTCTGCAGGGCGGGCAAGGAAGGACACGCCAGGGCCTGCGTGCTGTCACTGCTGTTTTCCCGCACCTTCCCCTGGAAGGGCATGCCCGTGTCCCTGCGACTCGACTCCGCTCTGTGGTCGCCAGAGGAAGCAGGGCCTCTGGGGCCCGGGGCCTTCGGTCCTGTCCCCTCCACTCTGGCGAGCCCCACCTCTCCCGCTGTCAGCCGCAACCACAGAGGTGTGAGGAGCACGCTCCGCTTCCCGCGGACGGTCATGGCGCAAGTGCGGGGCGGTGCTTGGCAGTGAGGCTGCGCCTGGACAGAGGCCTGCGTGTTCTCTGCCTCGTATCTGAGCGTACAGAGCTCCACGTGGCCTCGCGTTGCTTCACCCAGGAGCAGAGCAGACGGGCAGGGAGCACCGCATGTGACTGATAAGGGAGCAGATGCTCGCCACATCAGCCTTCCGGCTGGGTTTACAGTGGAGCCCACCTGCAGCCCGGACTCCATCCCAGGCCTGCGCGCTTCCGCGCGCCTGCCGCCGCCGTGGCCCGCGGAGCCGTGCTCTACAAGGCGCTCCTGCAGGCCTCTCGGTGCGGTGCGGCAGAGCTGTGACGCGGCGCCCCAGGGATCCCCCAGCATCTTAGGGCCGGACACGGCCTCTGGCCTCAGGATGTCTGGCCTACCTCCTCTTTCCTCTGGCGTGGAACACTTTCAAGTTGTTGAGTTGCTGTCTGCACTGTGCCCCGTGGCGTGCAGTCACGCTCGGTCCCGGCTCTGCACCTGTCACGGCCCCGTGCCTGTGCCTTCCTTCACTTTCTTGCTGTGGTCCCCCTCTCGGCAGTCTGCTCCCAGCCGGCTTTCTCCCCAATGCACTAATTGCTTCTCGGGCTCTCCCCGTGGTTTGCCTGGCCAGTTCTTAGTCCACTGTTTTCTTTACCTCGGTTTTAGGCTCCTGGCTTTGCTTTCTTTTCCATACTCTGAGGGTGCTCAGGAACAGGAGAGCAGCTGAAGAGCAGCGGGGCGGGAGCAGCCAGGCCAGACCCTGCCTCTGTCCCTGAGCGCAGGCTCATCACCCCAGGCTCGAGCTGGCAGCCCAGCAGCCCAGCGCCAGCTGGCCCTCGGGCTCAGGAAGCCACCCTGGCCCGCCCACGAGGCCCAGGCACTCACACCTCCTGAGCGCCTGGGGAAGCCTTCCCGGCTGTGTCCCTCATGGCACAAACAGCCTCGTGGGCACAGACAGCTGAGAGAGCCCCGGCCGGTTCTGTGTGCGCACGTTCTCTGTCCTTCCTGTCCACTCTTTTGGTTGTCTGTGTGTTTTGAATACTAGCTCCAGAATGTGAGGTTAACAAGGTTATCATTTTAATTGCTGCCAGTAGCTGTCAAATTTAATATTTTATCATGCATATGGACAGCAATACTTAAAGATTTTTGTTATGAAATTAAAGTTTTGCGGGGGAGCAGAGTCCTTGCTCTTCTTTGCAGAGCATAAAATTTTTCTTTGTTTTGGTCTGTTTCCCTAAATATGTTTTTAGGAATGGGATCAGTAGGTTAAATAGCTGTCACCAAACTTCTCCTTTTCTTCTTTTCTCTTTCTTTCTTTCTTTCTTTCTTTCTTTCTTTGTTTGTTTCTTCTTTTTTTGTGGTACTGGTGAACCCAGGGACATTTTACCTCCAAACTACACTCCCAGCCGATTTTTTATTTTTTTTATTTTGAAACAGGGTTTCACTAAGTTGTGGAGGGGCTCACTAAATAGCTGAGGCTGTCTGCTAACCTGGATCCTCCTGTCTCAGCCTCCCGAATGCTGGGATGACAAGTGTGTGCCACCACGCCTGGCTCAAGCTTCTTACTGCAAGGTGACCCATGGCTTAGACTGCCCGGGACCACACATGCCCAGAAGTGGTGTTTTCAGCAGCTTTACCTTACTTTCAGAGAGTGTTCTTACTCTGCGTGTCACATTAGCTAGACTCTATTCTGCGGTTCTGGGAGTCACCCTGAGGAAGGGCCAGTTCCGTGGGCCAGAGTGAGCCCATCCGGTGACATTACACCAGATTTTTTTGGCAAACACACGTGCTATGCTTCTGATTGGAATCGAGCTGAGCTCACTCCGGCCAAGCAAGATGTTGAAAAGTCTGACAGGCTCACTCCAAGTTATTGATCACTGTAGAAAGCAGTTCTAAAGTGGTGTGTGCATCAGTTCCACTCACTTCCAGATTTACTGATAACTGTGTACTGTGCCGTTGAAAGCTCAGCATGCACACAGGACGAGGAGGATGATGTCTTTCTGCAGCCTCGTCAGTCCTTTGTCCTCACGTATGTGCCCTGGTGGTCCCCATCTCATTGTATTTGTTTTTCTTGTTGTGGTGCTGGGGATGGAACCCAGGGCCATTCGACCTCTGAGCTATACCTTCAGGCCTATTTTATTTTTATTTTGAAACAGAGTCTCACTAGGTTGATGAACGTCTCACTACTTGCTGAGGCTGGCCTTGAGCCTGCAATCCTCCTGTCTCAGCCTCTGTATAACTGGGATTACAAGGGTGTGCCACTACTCCTGGCATCCCATCTTGTTTGAAAGAAGCAGAAAAGTTGCAGAGAGACCATCTTTTTGATGACTTTTTTCTCTGTTACATTTTCTCATGCTTCACATGATTAAAAGGATATTCTTTTGGGATTGGGTGGCCAGATCACAAGGCTTCAGGGAAGGAACAGAAGCAGGACTCCAACTCAAGAGAGCGCCTGGCCCAGGAGGCAGGGGAGCCAGCGCCCACTGCTGTGTGCCGGCCTCTGGTTGGATATCGGTGGGTTTGGACCAAGCCGTGCCATTTGCATCTGCTGTGGCCACTGGAGAAACAGGGCAGTGGCTTCATGCAAAAGTCCAGAGGCGCGCAGCCCAGCCCTCCACCCACAAAGCCGAGGGCCTCTGCAAGACTAGGTATGAGTCGGAGCTCTTGTCCACATGCGTGCTGCCTCAACCTGGCTCCCCCTTCACAGACATGCACTTTCCTTTAAACAGTACCGCGATTGTACCTAGAGAGAGGGCCCGGGACACTGGCTGCCTTCCAGGTGTCTGGCACCTCGTGGAGGGATGTGGCCGGAGGCACAGGACTTTCACGTCCTGTCACACACAGTGCATGCAGCGCTCTCTGGGAACCTCAAGAGAGAGGCTCACACTCGGCAGAGGAGGTGGCGCCTGGATGACTCCTCCTCCTGTGACGCTCATGGTACTTTGCGTAATGTAACTAAGCCCCGTGGCAATCAGGCGTTTCCTCTGTGAACAAGATACCTGAAACCTGTGGCCTTGAAGCCTGCCCCTTCCTAACTGTGGGCCCCTCTGCCTTTCGAAGCCTTGGGGGCAGCGTGTGGTGACATCCCAGGCCGCCTGCCTGCCGGGTCCTCAGAGCAGGAGCACAGCGGATAAGACTGGCAGGAGCGCAGAGTAAACCGGTGCACCGTGCTCCCCGCCCAGCTTAGGACACGGCAGATGTGGACCTCTCACGTTACAGAGCGCAGTCCACACCTCAGTTCCTTTGGGAGACCAGTGCGACCTCGCGGCTTCACTGCCCCAGTGCCAGGGATTAGCCAGGCACGGTGCTTTCCCTTGGTCTCAGCCAGGAGCGCTTCGGCCTGGAGAAGCCAGCCGAGTGCCTGGACCTCACGCCTTCATCCAGCGGGATGTCACTACAGGTCTGACCTGCCTGAGAAAATGTGCTCTCTAGTGGGAGTTCCTCGTACCTCGGGCTGGATTTCCCACAATCCCTCGAACCACTAGTGTTATCATCATGTCCATCTGCTTCCATTAAGTCAATGTGCTTGCAGTCGTAAAGCAGTTGAAAGTCCAGTGCTTTCCAAATGGCCTGATTGCTGGCAGCTGGAATTGTTTTGAGTTACTCAGAACCATCCCCGAGCTCTTCCCTGAGGGTGCCTGGAGCCGCCAGTGGGGAGAAGCTGGGGAGAAGCCTGCATGGAGGACTTAACTGTCGGGAGGGCCGGGCATCAGTCTGCTTGCTTCACACACCAGGCATAGAAGCCCGAGTCCCAGTCCCAAGGACAGCAGCCAGCCAGGGGCGGTACGTCTCCAGCCACTGCAGACTCCGGCCTGTCCAGCCTGCCAACAGCTCCTGATGGTCCGGCAGCGCACGGCCAGGCCCAGGCTGAGAGGCCGTTCCAAGACGATGGGCCACCAGCCCAGAACAGCGCCTGGACGCACTTCTCTCCATGGCTTTACGTTGCTTCTCGTCTGTATCTCCTGGGTTAGAAGGAGCAGCATGCACCTGCTGCTTGCGAGTCATGGAAGCCAGTCAGTTGCAGCGCTGCCTGCTGCCTCCCTGCTCCCTGCTCTGCTGTCACACACGGACCTCCCTCCTGCCTGCTTTCCTTAGCTGAGCTGAGGTTGCTCACTGGCCATGAGCAAGAGGCGAACAACTTAGGCCACTGTTTGACTAAAGTGTGCCGGCCCTGCGCCCTGCTCCTCTTCCCCTGGAGGCTGGGTCTCGCACTCCCGTAACCAGCAGGGTCACTCTGGCTTCCTTGGGACTGGCCAGATAATTCTGAACCAACACCTTCTCCCTTCTAGGACACGAATAACAATAGCAGATGTAAACTGACTGGCCTGAGAAGACGCTTCATGAGTGACTTGAGCATCCCAAGCCAGTCTTCCTCCAGGCCTCAGGGCCGCAGCTGGGAGGAGGAGCAGGTGGAAGCAGACACATTGCAGAGAGAGAGAGAGGGAGAGAGAGAGAGAGAGGGAGAGAGAGAGAGAGAGAGTGTGTGTGTGTGTGTGTGTGTGTGTGTGTGTGTGTGTGTGTGTGTTGGTACTGGATTGAACCCAGGGGAGTCCTACCTCTGAGCTACATCCCAGTCATATTTTATTTTTTATTTTGAAACAGGGTCTCCCTAAGTTGCCGAGGGCCTTGCTAAGTTGCTGAAACTGGCCACAAATCTGTGATCCCTCTGTGTCAGCCTCCTAAGTACTGGGATCACAGGCACGCACCGCCATGCCTGTCTTTAATTTTTTGCTGGCAAATAAAAGCACTCTGTCTCACCGTTGACCCAGCCTCAGCTTCAGCCCTGGCTCTCCCACTATGTGAGTGGTTCCTCCATTGTTTCAGCGGGTCGCTTCCTCTGAGGTTGTTAGTTAAATCCGATGCGGCCAAAAAGTAATTGGGGAAACATTCAAAATGTTAACAAGAAAACTTTCCGAGGTTTAAAATATATGGAACATTTCTTTCTTTCTTTCTTTCTTTCTTTCTTTCTTTCTCTCTTTCTTTCTTTTTTTTTTTTTTTTTTTTTTTTTTTTGTGTGTGTGTGTGTGTGTGGGTGGGTCTGGGAATGGAACCCAGGGGCATTCGACCTCTGAGCTATACTCCCTGTCCTATTTTTTATTCTTTTTTTTTTTTTTTTTTTTTTTTTTTGGTGGTACTGGGGTTCCTGGAAGCCCTCTACCTCCGGGCTACACTCCCAGACCTATTTTTTACATTTTATTTGGAAACAGAGTCTCCTAAGCCAGCACGCATGGCTGGCTTCGAACCTGCGCGATCCTCCTGTCTCTGCCTCCCAAGCGCGGGGATTACAAGCGTGCGCCACCACGCCCGGCTTTATTCTTTATTTTGAAACCGGGTCTCACTGAGTTGCAGAGGGCCTCACTAAGTAGCTGAGGCTGTCCGCGAACGGCGATCCTCTGGTCTCAGCCTTCCGAATGCTGGGATTACAAGCGTGCGCCACCACGCCCGGCTTATATGGAACATTTTCAAAAAAGGCCTCTGCTGGTGGACGATTCTGAGAGTAGATTTGGTGGTGCCATTCAAGTGGGAACTCGCACCTGAGACATTTGGCCTTTTCTACACGACCCCTGTGACTCCTTGCCTGAGGTCCTGACCTGGATGTCCATCCTAAATGGACAGAAACAAATTTCTGTCCTTGTTTTGTGAGGCCTCTTGGCACAGGAGGAAGCGAGAACTCCTGGTCTCTGTCCTGGGCTGGTTGAGGAGGGAGCTGTGGATCCATCTGCATGGCCCATTTGGTCTCTGGGCCTCTTCAGATTCCTTCCAGCTAGTTTCCTCTCTCCCTTGGTTTTGGAAGAGTCAGAGCTTGGCTTCAGGCCACCAGGTGTGCAGTAGTTCCTGAGCTCTGCGGTGGCGTCAGTCTGAGCCCCTGTGATGGGGACCAGCTGATTCTAAAACGGTCCCTGTGAGGCGACCAGCCTTCCGCTCAGAGCCTCAGCTGCCCGCAGCAGCCATGTTGTAAATGGGATCAGCTCTCTCGATGCGTGGTGAGGAATGGGCCGCCCGGTGCCCTCCTGCCCCTGCTGCTGGAGCTCTGCCCCTGGCTGGCCTCTGCTGGGCACAGCCCACCTGTGAACTCTGCTGGGAACAGCTGAGCCAGGCTCTGACCGGGGAGGCTGGGCGAGGGTGTGGCTTCTTAACAGAGAGTCATCAGATGGCAAGGAAGAAAGACTGAGCATGGTGGGAGACTGCAGTTTACTCTGTTCTTTGTAATAAAAAAATCACATATTTTTAATGCAGCTGAGTTTTCTGGGTCTACCATAAGGCCATCCTATAGCCCAGACAAGGATGGATGAGGGCCCAGCTGTCGTGTGTGGAAACACGCGGTGCATTTAGTGGCAAGCGTGTCCTTTCAGCTAGTCGGCAGTGTTTTTCTAGTACAGTGCCTGCATTCCCCAGGGCCCGCAGCCTCAGTCACCGCCTCAGCCATCTCAGCTTAGCCCTGTGCATGGGCCGTCCTGAGCAGAATGTGCGCCTGGGCGCCTGTGGGCACTGGGGAGGAGGGCCAGCATCTGGATGTGCCCAGGTGGGCTGCGCCTGGCTGCCTCCAGTACTGTGTTTATTCACCTCGATCCTTGCCAAGGTGTGGCAGCAGCAGCAGCCCTTGCCGTCTTAGCTTACTAGGTGAACAGGCTGGGAAACTGGAGTTTGAAGCGGTCCCAGACTGGCCAGTTTTAAGTGTGCAGATGGCGTTGGTGTGCACGGGCCTCTCCACACGCAGCGGCCACGGCCCTCCCTGCGAGGGAACGCCACACAGTCCCTGTGCTTTCTGCCTGCGTCCTGAGAGCCACCTGCATGGAGGGTTGGCCTTTGGTTTACAAGCTATTTCCAGGGACTGACAACCTCAGGCATGGAGGTGGGAGGGGACAGGAGCCCCATTAATCTTGGCACTCTTCACGAGCATAAATTTGGGGCTAGGGATGTGGCTGCGTGGTTGAATAGTTGCCTAACATGCAGGAGGCCCCGAGTTCAGTCTCCAGCACCACAAAAAAAAAAAAAAAATAGGTTAGAAAAAATAGATTAATACCCTTAAGTATGTTTGTAACATTGACTCCACGATGTTGGATATTATTTTATTGACTGGCAGATGGTCCTCTCTTCTCCCTCTCAGCAGCTGCCTCTGTTCTTTTTATGATAAGGCACTTTTCAACAATTCTAAGCAACAGTTGAGAGAATGAGAAAATCTTATTTAAAGCCAGGCTTGGTGGCGCATACTTGAAATCCTAGTCCTTGGAAAGTTGAGACAGGAGATTCAAGGACAGCTTCAGCAAGTAATGAGACGCTCAGCAACCTAGCCAGACCCTGTTTCCAAATGAGAAATAAAATTTCTCTGGGGATGTAGCTAGGAGGTAGGTGCCTCTGGGTTTAATTCTCAGTACCACACACAAAATAATCCTATTATTTAGATCACCTAAATTTTACAATTGTTATTTTCCCTGTTCTATTTTTGAGTATATTTAGTAAATGATATGATGATGTTATACCCTCCCCCCCAAAAGAAACCCACTTGAATATGCATTTTAAAAAAGGAGATCCTTTCCCTATGATCCCAGTGAATTAGCAGTTTAATGTCCCCTGACCTGAACCAATGATACCATCCAGTTAGCCTTGCTTCCAGCTAGGTGCTCCAGGCTGGCTGGGTCGGCCTTCCCTGGTGCAGGGGTGTGGTGTGGCGGTGTGGGGCGGGGGGCATTCATTTCCAGCAAAGCTCTAGCTCAGGACCTGTATGTAGCCCAAGACAAGGCACGGGTCGGGTCAGTTCAGATGAACCACTCATCTATCTCTCTCTTGCTAGTAATTCATGAGTTTTTCTTTTAGCTTGCGTGCTTGCTTTTGAAGCAGAGAGGACAACTGTAAAATAACCAATTATGTCTTGTCCTGGTGACTGGCCTAGGAGCTGCTGAAGAGAGGAAGATTTCTTGTCCACGTTTGTCAAGTTTGTAAATTAGTGCTGAAGGACAAAAGGACAATAACTTAGAGATGGTTGTCGGCTTTATTTTCAATTCAAGTACAGGGCAACACCTCATTCCATAAAATAGAATGAGTGGCCTGATAATCCGAGCGGAAGAGGTGAGGGTTTGCAGACAGCCACTCTGCAAAAGGCAGAAACAAAGAACAGAAGCATTGACCTGGTCATTTCACGCTGCCTTGTAAGTCAGGAATAGGGAGACGAAAAAACAGGGAAGTGACCGGCAGGCACCAGGCTAGCATCTGTGGCAGGATTAAAGCAACGGGAACTTCATTGCCGTGCGATGGAAACGGGCCCCCTTGGGGCCTTTCTTTGTCTGTTAACTCATTTCTCCTGGATTCTGCAAGGCCACACAAGCAGCTGAGTTTCAGGGTGGAACGGAAGCACAAGTAATTCTATTCTGATGCTTAGCTTGGCCTGCGTGGCCCAGTGCTAGTGCTTAGTGTAAAATAGGGGCCTCCTATAATGGAAAGAAAGCAAGAAAGCCCCTTCCACTCTGTTTCTTCTAATACTAAGAGGAACGCTTTTCAGGTCAGTTACAAATACCAGAGGGCTGCAGCACTGACCTCATGCCAGTTGTTTCTTCTTTGGGGTTCTTCTTTTTTTGTTGTTGTTGTAGTTTTCTTAACCTGCTGAATTGGAGAGATGAAGGAATTAGCTTGTTTTTAATTTTAGCAGTGCATCTATTGCACTGTGAGCTACTTTCTATATTTGTTAATTTTAGGGCTAGGGATTGAGCCCAGGAACCTTTTAACTCCAAGCTACACCCCCATCCCTTTTTATTTTGGGGTGTCTCTAAATTGCCAAGGCTAGCCTCGAACCTGCGATCCTCCTATCTTAGCATCCCACGCACTGGGATTGCAGGCACACACCAGCGCACCCGGCTTCCAGATCTTTTTAAAGAAACGTGTGAAGCCCAGCCACTCTGGAACTTAGCTCTGTATTCAGGAGAAATGGTTAAAATAACCCGACTGGAAGCTTCAGTGATGCCATCGCCAGCACATTTCCTGAGGCCCGCAGCTTTCTGCGGCTCCTGCCCCAGCGCCCTGCCCAGGACGGAAAGCTGGACTGGAGTCGGAACCAGGAAGCCATCCTCGAAGCGTTTCTGCGGTCTTGCCCTCTCCCTGGCCCCGCCTTTGCCCCAGGTGCAGACCACGTCCTGGCACTGACAGGGAAAGCAGGAGAGCCCCCCCCTTTGAGTGGCGGTACTAGGGATTGGACTGGGGGCTTCTGCTCTGCACTACACTCCAGCTCTTTTCTTTTTACTTGGAAGCAGGATCTCACCAAGTTGCTAAGGGCCTCACTAAATTGCTCAGGCCTCCTCACGCTGGGGTCCTCCTGCCCTTTTACCCCTGGGTCACGTGACAGGAAGAGCAGGAGGGAGAGCGCCTGACTGACTGGGTTTGCTGCAGGACACAAGGAAGCATGGGGACAGAGGCAAAGGGAGACCGGAGCACCGGGCGGGGAGCAGCCAGGCTCCGGAGGTCTGCGGAGCCAGTGCTCGCCGTCACCGGTCCCTCCTCGTGGCCCTGGTGCGGCTCCATCACGCCGCCGGGCTGCCAGCCAAGTCACGAGCTGTTCTCTAGCAGGGCCTCCGGCGCCGGCGCCTTTCAGAGTGAGGATTCACAGAGCAGGGGCGCAGCCAGCCGCGTCTCAAATGGCAGTCTGAAAGCAGTGGTATTTATAGTCCCAGAAGGTGTATTATCTCAGCTTCCAGATGCCATTTTGGAGGGAAAGGTCTGGGATACCAGTGTCTCATTTGCATATTGGGGCACGTTGTCAAGGTGGCTGTCAGTCAGCCAGTTGTCAAGGTGACTGTCACCCAGCCACTCGGCTGCAGCTGTGTTACAAGAGAAAGCAGAAGGCGCTCCACAGCATAGCCAGTTAATCACAGTTAGCATGGCGACTACTTGGACGCACAGCCACGCTGCGCAAAAGCCTGGACACCTTTGTGGCATCACAGAGGGTACATGGTGCGGTGTGTGGCCCTAGCAAGACATGAGGAGGTGCGGTGCCGAAACCCAGCAAGCAGAGGAAAGAGACGTCTGCGAGAGGTCTGCACACAGAGGCGTGATCTATGAATGGAAAGACTCCTTATCACTAAGGGATCACACCAGTCTCACCAGAGTGACCCATGCATTCCATGCAAGCCAGTCAGAACCTCGGCCGGCTTTTACTAGATGTCGACACGTTGATCTCAGTACTGACGTGGAAAGTAAACGAGTGTTTGCCTAAGTAACTTGGGAAGGGAGAATGGCGCTTAGACACGGATCCTGCCCAACTTGGCAACGCGTTGTACACCTGCAGTCACCGAGGCCCGGGCTCCTGGTAGAGGGGGACACGTGGCCAGCGGGCAGCAAGGGCAGCCTGGAGGCGGATCGGCACAGACACGGCTGGCTGGCTAACACGCTGCGAGGCCGATTTGAGGAAGAAAGGACCAGGTGTCCAGGGTTTCAGGGTGCCCGGACGCCCTCGTGCAGTGAGATGAGCCCTGCTCACTAACATGCGCCGTGTGCAAGTCTAACTCTAACTGTGTTGTAGCCCAGGGCACAACCCACGCCATATTCTAGATTTTGGAGGAGTGACATATTTTGTTTTGTTTGGGGGTGTTGGAGGAACATACTAATTAACCTTTGTATTAGGAATTTTCAAACAGAGAACTGCAAAAGTATATTCCTCAAAAGGAAAAGATAATGAGCATACTAGTTGACCTTTGTATTAGGAGTTCTCAGATTAGGGACTGCAAAAGTACATTCCTCAGAAGGGGACCATAAACTGGACTTTGCCACAACCCATACTTTGTCGTAATAGGGACAGAGGACAGAGGTCTTGTAATAGATGGAGAAAGAGTCCTCAAAGCTCAAAAAGAAACAGAAACACCTTAAAAACGAGCCAGAGAATGAGTATCCGCTTTAGGAAAGGGGCTACAGGCAGAGGTGCTCAGCAGCCTGTGAGGGCCAGGCCGGCTCCTGCGAGCTGCTGTCCCATCACGGCCTGCCCCTGAACAGCCCCCGCCGCCCACTCTCCTTACCTGCACGTGCCGCTGCTGTCTCACACCTTGTTAAACACAGCCTCGGGTGCCTCCCGGCACACCTGGAACACAGTGCTGGCAGCCAGAGGCAGTAATTGGTACCTCAGGCACCAACGCTCACCCTGCTGTTCCCAGGAGGAGCCTGCTGACGGCCGAGGGTGCCAGGCCTCACACAGGCCTCGTGCCTCCAGCATGCTGAGTGTCCTGAGACTCCACAGAAAAGTAGAGCCATGCCCTGCTGGTCCCTTCCAGCAAGGGGCCAGCCAGTGGCCTGAGAGCACCCTTGCCTCGGTGGAGGACAGACCGTATTGTGGGTCCTCCACCTCGGAATTGTCTGGTTAGGGAGAACAGTGGAGTAGAATGGAGAAGCCTTTAGAATGGCTAGCACGGGCCCCGGCACCTGTTGTCATAATCCCACTGTGTGAGATAACAAATATTTAGTCCTTGTCACAGGTTCCGGCCCTCTGGAATCTCCAGGTATAAGGATGGCTGTATGTGCTAATGAGAGACCGCTTCAGCATGGGGCCTGGTCACCAGAAAGACCCAGGCAAAACTAAAAGAGTGGCTCTCCAGCGCCCCCTGCCCGGCGCTCCTTCCCCATCTCTGAGGAGTGGGGGGGAGCATTGAGTCATGCCCCCGTCTCGAAGCCCACATTAAATACCACGAGAGGAGTAGGGTAACCCCAGCGGCTCTGGAGGCTAGGCAGGAGGATCACGAGTTCAGTGCCAGTCACAAGTGCTGGGCATGAAGCTCTCTGATAGAGTGCTGGGCTCAGTCCCCAGCTCCGCACCTCTCCACTGACTTGCAGAAGCCTGTGGAGCTGGGGCCCCACCTATCTGCTGCAGGGGCACCCTTGCCCAGAGCGGTCAGAGCAGGAGTGGCGGTGCCCAGCCCCTTCTGCGCCAGCCCGGCTCTCCCGGATAAGCTCAGCAGTCACGGTGGCCCGAGCCAGCAAATCCTGGGCAGGTTTCCTCTATCTCAGGCAGCTAAGGGGAGAAGGATACTCGGAGCAAGGGAAAGCTCTGCCGCCCAGAGCGGGACGATGCGGGGCGGGAGCGGGGCGTGCGCCCGGTAGACGCAGGGCGTGAAGAGTTCCCGCCTCTGCTGGTCCTCGCAAGAGTTACGTAGGAACAACAGAATGTCAATGGAGAAGGTGAAATGACCCGCGAAGATGAAGAGCACTGCAGCAGGGCGGACCTCCAGAAATCAGAGAACCCAGCTGCAACTCAAGTGACCTTTAAAGTCACTTGTCAGTAGAATAGGTGTTATGGGAATGGAAAGTATTAAAAACGAGGAGCAAGAACAGTAAAGCAGGGAGGATTCCTGCAGATCACTGTGCTTGAGATCGAGGTCAGAGCAAGTGGCAACAGAGCAGTATTTAATATAAACCGCACTTCACGGGCGCAAGTTCCCTTGTTGAGGTTACCGTGAGGAGAATAGCATAGCTGACCATCAGTGCACACACTCACACGCGCCCGATGTGGACGAGCTCCAGTCGAGCATTGGCGAGTGGACCCCAGGGCACAACACGAGGTCCTTGGCGTTAGCGGTGAGTCGCGTCCGGCCTGCGTGGAGAGCTCTCTCAGGCCGGCTCTTAGTACAGTCATCATCTGAGTCAGCAGCGAGTGTGGGGGATGCAACCTGAGTGGAATCCGTCAGACCTGCAGACTGGAGCAGGAGGACGCTCTCGCCGCCCGGCAGCGCCCCGCCAGGCTCAGCAAGCGGGCGCCCGGCATGGCTGGGACTCTTGCACTTGTCGGCACACTTCTGGAAATGCTCGTCGATGAACATTTGGACGAGAACAGGAAGTGCAAGGTGTGTGCACTCCGGGTTTCAAAATAAGTAATAAAAAAAAAATAGAGGTGGGGGTTTAGCTTGGAGGTAGAATGTTCCTGGGTTCAATCCCCAGTACCACAAAAGAGAAAAAAAGAAAAGGAAAATAAAAACTATTAACAGTACCATTGTGTTGAGCACAGAAGCTGACTCCTGGGGGAACACGCGGGTCAGACCAGGACCGCCAGAGTGACCACTCCTGCAGCAGGGGCGCCGTGGGCCACACGTGGCCCGTTAGGTGGCCGGTGTGCCCTAAACCCCGACCGTGGCGACAGGGCCTTTCCTTTGTTATTCTTTAAACCCACGTCTCTTATACACCCTTCATATATGCTTCACAGTTTGAGTTTCGTGACTGTGACAAGTTGAACACGTGCAAAACCACTTTTAATAGCCTGGAATTCAGAAAACAAAAAGAAAAAGCACAGTGGCAGAAGCTGAGCTGCAGAGTGCTAGGGGCTGTGGGTAACCAGGCTCGTCTGACTCCAGGCTGCCAGCTGAGAGCGGACGAGCGCGCAGAACTGGCTCGATCCTAATTCTTCATGCCATTATCCATGCTCTGCCTGATTTTAGCAGTCAGTGAGTTAAGTCTTGTTTTTATGTCAGTTTATGCACCCAATTTTCCCTCTGATGGACGCTTGCAGCTCTCGTCTCTTCCTTGTCTTGCTCTGCTTTGCTTTGGCGCACTGTGTTTTACTTTTGATGTTACCAGCAGGCGTGCTGCGAGTGCTCTGTGTATCGCATTGAGTTTCCTATCTACTTGAGCAGAGAGGTGTGAGACCAGTTTATGGAAATACTCAATTTTAAGAGATAACGGCAGTGTTTCTGCATTCAGCAATGTTAAGGTATCGAGGGCAAACATATCCTTTCTAGCAGCTGACGGGGTCAGTCAGATTTTGTATTTGCTGAGTGAGTAAGGAGTGAGGTCTCTGTGCACTCTGGATTTGCATTTTCCTCATCTCTAATCCTGTGAACATGTCTTCATATATTTAGTGGCCATATACGCCCTCATCTTGTTGCCTGTGCACGTCCCCATCCATTTTGCTGGTGTGTGTGTGTGTGTGTGTGTGTGTGTGTGTGTGTGTGTGTGCTTCCGACTGGTTGTAGGCGCTCCGGACACCCTTGGTAACCGTAGACCTTTGTTTGTCAGGCCCCACCCTTGCCCCATCATATCCTGCTCTCTAGCAGTCTCTGCGTGGATCGCTGTCCCCGTGAGTGGTGTGATTGTGGTGCCGGAGGAAATGACTCATCGGAGGAGATTGTCTTTTGTTAGGGTCATAGCACTTCCAGTTTCCACCTGCATTTGTTTGTTCTGTGATGTGTTCAAATGGCTGTTTTTTTTTATATTTTGTCCGGAGTTTATTATTGTTATTGGCAAACGGATTAGTCTGGTACAAATGATTCTGTCATTACTGGACTCCAGAAATTCGAATCAATAAGTACATTAGGGATGAAAAGACAAACAATACAGTAGTGTGGTTTGCATAGGACTCAAGAACTAGACCAGAAAGTGCTTTCCTCTGCATGGTGCCTCTCTACCCGGAGATCTTGAGCCCCAGAGGCTCCACGTTAATTAATGCTTACCACCCCTTCTCAGGAAAAAACATAGACTCAAAGACCCCCGGAAATCTGTGTCCTTTAGCTAAATAAACAGAGAGACACAGTGACAAACTTGCTCTCTTTGGAATATCTGTATTTTCTTCCAGCACCCTCCCCACAGCGGTGCAGTGGGTCGTATATCACCCACGTTGGGAACCTGTGATACGCAAAGCCACCGGTGGAGCTGAGTGTCTGTGCTGGCTGCAAGGTTGCAGAGGTGTTGGGAAGCAGGCCGAGCAGAGCTGTCTGAATGTCAGCCAAAGGATCGGCCTAGAAAACAGCTCTCCACCGACCGGGTGGAGCAGCTCGGCCACTGTACGCTTCGTGCCGTGGAGGGGGGTGGCTCTCTACCACTGGGAAAACATGGCCCTTGTGTTTATTTCTTTTGCTCTTTGAATGGTGAAACACTGGCGAATACAGCCCCCAAAACCTCCATGCCGACTAAGCCAGGCCTTGCTTCCACACAGCAAGCGTGGCCAGGCGGCTGTGCCCAGGCATCCGGGCAGCTGGCTCCATGGCCTTAACCCAGGCTACAGGTGGGTGGTATGGACACATACTTTCCCAGCAGACACTGAGCTACACGTCCTTTGCTTTTCTGGTTCCAGGTCTTTCTGTTCTTCTTTGTTTCTGTTATCCCGCTGCTGTCTGTAGCCCCCCCAGCCCACCCACCTTCATAAAGGGCCAACTTCTATTCTCCCCTGACTGGCCTATACTGGCCCCCCTCCCCGCACACACTGTCTGCCAGTGAGAAATGGAAATACCTTTGTGAATGGGTTTAAAGAATGCATGTCATGCACCTGTCCTGCAAGCTGACGCCCCTGTGGGGCAGTGGGGTTTCCCTCGGGATGCCGTGGCTCCCTGGGAGCCGTAGCTCTGTGCTGCAGCTCAGCATCACAAGACAGGATCTGACCACATATCCCGAGGTCGGGAGGAGAGCAGAATGAAGAGCACCGTGCTCCTGAGTGGGTCCTGCTTTCACACCACCACAGCCCGGAAGCTCGCCCATGGAGCTGTCGAAAGTTAAGCCCATCTTTATTTACTGTGTACCTCCTGCTGAGTTTGGAGGGGCTGCTTGTTTTTTATTTTAAACAGAGGAATCAGGCATTTTGCATTTCTCCCAGTAAAAACATTAAGTTGCTCTTCCCGCTTGCTACCTTCCCATTGATTCTGCCCTGCTATGTGCCAGTGGCCTTGACAGGAGAAAGAAAGATGGCTTCCTGCCTGCTGTCAGCGCGCACCGGTTAGAGGAAGCTGGCACGATCCGCTCCGGCTCTGACGTCCATGGGTTTGATGATTAGGATGATGCGGTAGAGTTTGCGCTCCTCTGTCTTCTCTGGGCTCCCTTCGTGTCCCTCGAGGTTATTCATTCATTCATCCAGGACGCTCCTCAGCTCACTCTCTTACACACGAGTCTAGTCTGCTCTGGGAGCCTTCAGTTCGGGTGCTTTCACTAGCCTCTCCAGGGACGGGGGTGCACGGAGCACAGCCCCGCTCGTCTCCTGCCTGCTGACAGCCCCCAATTGCGGCTCTGGAGTCTTGCAGGGTCGACCGGCTGGCAGCGAGAGCTGCTTCTTACATGTAGAAGCTGCCGGCAGTAAGGAACCCAGACTGGTTTGTGTTGCGCGGTGGCCCGGCCCCGCCATTCCCGCACGGTCCCCGCTGGCCAGCTGCGTGTGCGCTCAGGTTTTCCCTCTGTGCCACTCACGGTCCTTGTTCCTTTCTCTGCAGGTTTTGCATGCAGAAGTGTGTTCGTCTGGTGCCTGGAGTCACACTGGACTTGATAGAAAAGTAAGTAAGGCCGGGGCGCCATGCCCTCCCGGCCCTGGCGGCGGCTCGTGGCTCGCGGGTGCGTCTCGGGGTATGGGTGCCCCCTCGTGTCCACATCCTTTTGTTCTCTGGTGAACCTGCCTTTGTGAAGGGGACACTGGTGCCTAGTGTAGGAGGGAGCTAAGTATGGGGCCATATTACAAGGAAAATGATAAAAAGCTGGATTCTTTTGAACCTTAAAAATACTTCAAACTCTAAGCCAGCGCAGAGTTTCTTGTCCTGCACACAGACCACCTCTGCTTTTCCTCGCTGAAGCAGCCAGAGCTCTGCCGTCACCTTATTTCTTCCAACTTGCCTTCAGCGTTGTGAAACTCCCTCTTCCCTGCCGTTCTACTGTCGAGGGCACACTGATTCCAGAAGATTCTAGAAGCAGGCCCTGGGTGTCCCAAACGAGGCAGCGCACGGCCCCCAGGTCTCTGGCTGGCTGAGCAGCAGGTCCTTCCCGTGCGTCCGTGCCCTGGGCTCCGTCCCGGACGCCTGGCCAGTGTTTTCACGTGTGCCTGTCCCTCCCTCAGCTCGCCCGACTCCTCCAGTGTGGGAGACCTGCAGAGTCGCGCGAAGCCGCGTGCTCTGAACTGCGCGCCTTCCAAATCTGACCTGCCGGTGGCTGCAAAGAAGTGATGTCCACATGGCTGAGGCCTAAACGTAGACGTTGTGTAGAAAGAGCAAATCTCTTTCCAGGGCTCTCCCTAGGGAGTGCTCACCTTGTGCATAAGGGGACCATAGAAGGCCGTTAACCAAGGCCACCGTCGTGGCGCCTTCCTGCAGTGGAATGCTGCAGCCCAGCCGGTGGGGATTACATGAGATCTACCTGTGTATGTGTGGGTCTTCCTCAGTGTGACTGTTGACATGAAAAATACACATGGTGGGGCCCACTTCCATATGATGCCTCTGTGTGCACAAATGTACATTTCATAAAAAGCATGGTAGGTCCACATAAAGGGCTGGGGACGAGACTCACTGGCAAAGCAAGTACTGAACACGCGCGAAGCCTTGGGCTCCACCCCACCACAGAAAAACAGACCGAAGCCGGGCATGGTGGTGCGCGCATGGGAGGCGGAGACAGGAGGATCACATGGGTTAAGAGACCCTGTTTCCAAAAATAAAATGGGTCTGGGAGTGGAGCCCGGAGGTAGAAGGGCTTCCAGGAACCCCAGTACCACCACCAAAAAAAGAAAACCAAACAAAAATGTGTAGTTTATTCAGGGTAACAAGGTGAAATTCAGAAAAAGGAGAGGAAGTAACATTACAGGACCCTGGCTGTGATTAATATTTTGTACAAAAATATAGTTAAGTAAGATACTATGTAAATAGGTTTAAGAGAAAGAATTAACAAAATGAGATGAGGACACCGTGAGTCCAAGACCTGGGGCCGGTCATGTGGCCGCCCCCCTGCCGGCCACCTCAGGGTGCTCACCCAGAGCACAGCGGGTGATGGGAGCCAGCGCCGACGACAGGGCGTGGCAGTCCTTGTGCTGGAGCGCGGGCTTGGTCCTCACGACCAGCGCCTCTGTTGGCAGGTGCCGCCTCCCTGCGGGACACGGCTGCAGGTACTGAAGGGCTGGCTGTGCCAAGCCACATCTGAAGTAGCAGAAAAGGAAAAACACAGTCACTCCGAGGTTTGCATTTTTAAAAGCTTGTTGTTGAGACTAATCAGTTTAACTACTCATTCTCGAAAGCTCGGACTCCATCGGGCTTAGTCTCTGCGTGTTGATTTGGGTCCGAGGTGCTGCTGTGTGAATACAGCTCAGCAAAAGCATCTGCTCCGTAGTGAGTTCAGCTGAAATGGACACAAATCAGCACTTGCAGTTTGAAATACCATCTCGCTGCTCTCTCTTGTTGCATAGCAGAGGTTAAATTGATTGTGAGTGGTTGAATTCCACTTACCTTTTTATGCCAGGACAGATTCCATTTTTGAGAATCATGCCGCGCTAGGAGAGATCCCGACGCGTAGCTACAGAGCCGCCCGGCCACAGCACCGCGTGGGTTCTGACCGAAGCCAAAGTCTTCGCCTTTGCAGCCCACTTGAGAGATGTCTTCATTTAAAATAAACTAGGAAGCGGGCGTGGTGGCGCACGCTTGTCATCCCAGCATTTGGGAGGCTGAGACCAGAGGATCACGGTTCATGGACAGCCTCAGCCACTTAGCGAGGCACTCCACAACTTAGTGAGATCCGGTTTCAAAATAAAGAATAAGAAATAGGACAGGGGCGTAGCTCGGAGGTCGAATGCCCCTGGGTTCCATCCCAGACCTGCAAAAAATAAATAAAATAGGAGCGTGGTGACGCACTCCTTTAATCACTGTACATGTGAGGCAGAGACAGGCAAGTTCTCCACCAGCCTCAGCAACTTAGTGAGCCCCTCCATAACCTATTAAGATCCTGTTTCAAAATAAAATAGAGCTAAGGGTATAGCTCAGAAGTAGACTACCACAATAAATTAATAAGTAGGTAATAAACACAGTGCCTCTGTGTGTGCGCGCGTGCATTCGTGCATGCATGCCTGCACGTATGTGGGGGGGGGGCTGGGATTGAACCCAGGGCCATTCTACCTCCAAGCTACACCCCCAGCCCTATTTTATTTTTATTTTGAAACAGGGTCTTGCCAGGTTGCTGAGAGGCTCACTACTTGTGGAGGCTTTCCTTGAACCTGTGATCTTGTTTCAGCCTCCCAAGTACTGAGATTACAGGCATGCGCCATCATGCCTGGCTAAAATGCTAGTATTTTATTGTTATAATTTTTAGATATTTTTGCAATTATGTTTACAGTCTCATAAGAAGGGAAGTTTTCAGTTAGCAGATGTGATTTTGAAGTTATAGGCCCGGTAGCAAATGCAGCACATCTCCGTGCAATAAGGTCTCCTTAGGCTGCCGTGATTTATGTATGCAGAGAACACTCCTGGAAAAAATGTCTCGTTATTTTCACCTACTTTATTACCATTTTCTGGAGATGTCTTCTCAAAACATGTTCTCCTTAGTTGTGGGAGCTTTGAAGCTCGCAGCCTACAAGGACTGGCCTCTGCGCTCCCTGCCTGGAGCCCACCCTGTTCTCCACTCAGGCACCATCGGAGCATGTGGACTCTGGTCACAGTAGCCAAGGTCAGCACTGCAGGCCCACTCGGACAGTGGTCACATGTGTAGTTCAAACCACACACACTTTTTGAGATCTGTGGCTCTGGCGTTCAGGCCTGAGTTCCCTTCTTCCTTCATCTGCAGCAGTGCACTCGCAGGGACCAGCACATTTCACACTCTGCAGCCTCTTGTCCATCTGGCCTCCCTCCTCCACATCAGCCCGCCCGCCCTGCTCCTGCCCACGTCTCTGGGCGAGCATGGCTGAGCACTCCATTCTGGTGGACTTTGTGTGGCTGAGAGCTTTTGCCTCAATTTCGACCCTACCCCCTGTGTCAGGGCTTCCCAGCTGCCTTTGCCACCAGCATGCCTGGCGAAGCTCAGCTGTGCATGCTGTGACCCAGAGGGCTCGGGCTCCGGCTCGCCTGTCCTTGTGTTTAGTTCAAACAGGTTTAAATCCCATCTCACTCCACGTTCAGCTGCTGGTGTAGACTAGGTGAGCTACAGGAGGAGGGTCTGTGGTGGCCCGTGCTTCTGGAGGTGCCAGGGCAAGGGGCCACGTCCGATGAGGCTGCAGTCCCGAGGCAGGGCAGGAGATCCGCGGCACAGACGGGATGTATACGAATGCACGCGCCTGGGCTCGCTTCTTCTAAAACCTGGGGACTCAGCCAGGCGGCTTCACCCTGACGGCTGTATTCATGTTACTTACCACCCCAAGGCCCACTTCTAAGCAGCCGTAGTTTCCGCCCTCTTCACACTTCACAGTGGAGTTTGGATTTTAACATAGGAAGCTTTGGAGACATGCTCAAACCATATCTAAAATATGGCAGATCCTTTGATGAAGACATGAAAGAGAAAGGGTGTATAGAAAATGCAGTAGAAAGAGAATATCACCCAAGACCTGGTGCGAGCTGGGCTGCTCCCCACCTGGGCCTGGGCGTAGTGTCCAGATCAGACGTGCACATGGTGGTCATGCTGGAAGCCACTGCCCACTGGACTGCCCTGCCAGTGTCCGCCTGCTTCATCCTGCTTACACCCCACCCCAGCTGTGCAGGCAGTCGGCCCACCTCGCCCGGGCAGAGCGTGGGGCCAGGGTGCTCAGGATGAGCCCACTGGGCACCAGCGTGGCACAGGGTGACAGAGCCCCAGAGGCTCCTCCCTCCTGCTTTCCCGCTCCACCGTGTGCTGATGCTCGGCCAACAGCCGCTTTCCTGGTCCATGCCATACCCAGGACCTTGGCTGGGTTTCCCTGTCACACCACAGCATCACCTGCGCCCAGCCACCTCCACGGCCACATCTGGCACACAAAAGCCTATTACAATTTTTATTTTTGTCTGTTTTATTTATTTATTTATTTATTTGGTGGTACTGGGGTTCCTGGAAGCCCTTCTACTTCCGGGCTACACTCCCAGACCTATTTTTACATTTTATATTTGGAAACAGGGTCTCCTAAGCCAGCGCGTGCGGCTGGCTTCGAACCTGCGCGATCCTCCTGTCTCTGCCTCCCAAGCGCGGGGATTACAAGCGTGCGCCACCACGCCCGGCTTTTTTGTCTGTTTTAAAACCTTCCCAAAATGAAGTGACCAAAAAATAGTTGCTTGCTCCTCCTCAGGTGGTTGGTCCCTTCTGTTCGTTCAGAATAATCCTCCAGACACTTTAAGTGGCCCAGACTGTCCCCACTTGGCATCAGAAGGAGGCTGAGCCTCCCCACCGCCATCACCCACCCAGGAACACTCCCCTGGCTGTCTTCCTGGCGCTGGCCAGAGCCGAGCACGTGTAGGGAGGGACACCGCCTCCTGCCTGGCAGCGCGGTGCTTTTCCTTTTACAAATTGATAGGTAGCTGAGGTTTCAAGAATCATGGAATATGTCAAATATGTAAATGTTTGAGTAGTTGAGCGATTTTAGTAAAAACACTTGCCCAGTATTGACCGAGCTGCCAGGTGGGGGCTGGGCGGGGCTCGTGACTGGCTGAGCCCTTCACCACGTGTCCTGCAGTGGCCGGTCCCCTTCTAAGATAGTGGCGCCCCGGGTTGTCCACACCCCATCTGCACTGGCACCACGGACACCCGTCCTTCGCCTGCTAGGGCAGGTGTGTTGCTGGCCCATGGCCCAGGTCTGCCTGGGCGTGGCGTGGTCTTTGATGCAGAGCTGAAGTGGTCCTGGCATCCCGGGCAGCTCCTGGGAGCTCATCTCAGACCCCAGTTCACTGGTGGGATAAGTTGTTTTTAATTGCAGTGATAGGAGCAGACAGAACGGTCTCTTTGGCTCAGCTCCTCAGTCTCGTTCCACTTCCTCTTCAGCGGCTCATTATTCTGAGCAGCACTCTGGGCTCTACAGATTGGGGTGGGGGGGCTCCCTCCTGAGCGGCGAAGGAGGCAGCGATGGGTGGGGTTGGAGCTGTGGAGAGATTATGGGGATGAACGGATGTGGGGAGCCTTCTCTCAGGACAGAAGTGCAACATTAGCTGCACTTCCACTTGATCTGTTATTGATTTTTGCTGGCTTTTTAAGGATTCTGAGCGTTTAGTTTTGCATACAGTTTTATTCTTTCATTCAGCTCCCCGCATGGAAAGCTCTTGCCTGAGAGAACATCTCTGTTGTGCTATGTGTGAGGGCGACTGGTTCCGTGTCATGCCGCCAGGCAGTGCGACAGGTCACACTGGATTAGAGGAGAGCAGGCCTGTGTGCGGGGACGTGCTCCCTTCAGGCTTTGCAACTGCAAAAGGCAGGCCTGCTTCTCCACCCGGCCGCCCCTCCTTGCCCTGGCCCTTGTTTCCTGGTGCACCAGTCTGCCATGGATGTTGGTTCCTGCGCAGTATTTCATGCCTGGACCAGGGCATAGGCATATGTCCTTGCCTGCTATCAAGCAGTCCTCGTTGTCTTCCCCAGTGTGGCAAGGTCCCCAAGGCCAGAGCACCTTGGGCTGGACCGCCAGCTGTTACGCTGGCATTGGCTGAACATTGAGACACCGACCCACAGATACAGAGCAGGCGGCTCTGTGACCACGGCCTCCGTGCGCAGCCTCCGGCCCTCAAGACTCTCCTACCCTGAGAAAGCTTGGTTTGGTTTTTCCCTTTCCTTGGAGCGGGGGATCCAACCAGGACCTCATACATGCTAAGCAGGTGCTCTGCCGCAGGGCATGGCCTGGCAGCCTGGCTTCCCCTCCGTCTTCTCAACACTTGATCCACAGAACCCTGGAGCCACGTCTTCACCCCTCTCTGTAGCCCCTGGAGAAGTGGAGGGGTCCTGCACTTGAGAGATGTTGGATGGAGACGCTGTGTCACTACTGCTGGGAATGGCTGCCTCGCTGTCACTGCTCTGTCCCAAGGCTCCTCTGGGCCCCAGCTGTGAGCCTCCCAGCCTTTGCCACTGCATCAGATATGTGCGGGTGCAGGCTCAGGCCCCACTACCAGCCAGGAGCAAAGGCGTGGCTGTGTGGGGGGACAGCCATCGCTCTATAAAGCCAGAGAGGGCATCTGTGTTCTTATTGAGCTGCTGTGTCTGGAAGGAAGTTGGCACTGGCCTTCTTTGAACACCCCCCTTTTCTAATTATCTGTGCTCACCTAGCTGCCGGATGAGTAAGCCTGTTGCTGCTACACTGCATATTTATATTCCTAATCCTTTGAGAGAGTGGCAGGAAGATCCATGCTCGGAAATCAAGGGACATTCTTCAACCCTGAAACAAAGTAATGAAACGCTGAGGCAGTGCTGGAAATATTCGGGTCTTGGGGAAGCTCCTGGGATCTGAAAGGTGCGGGGCCTGTTCCTTGAGGCTGCTAGTTAGTATTCAGGTCACTGGAGGCTCAAAGCGTACAAAAATTATTCATGATTAGCATCGATTGTGTAAACACAAATTCTAGAGAGCTAACAGCCCAGGTCTGGAGGAGAGCAGGCGGCTGCCTCAGAGGCCACGGGCCGCTCAGACTCGGGGTGGGGTGGGGTGGGGTGGGCAGGCTGGGAGCCCACCGCCCTGGTTGGGCTGGGTTCTGGCTTTAAAACTGAAAGTGCCCTTTTGCACACTTACTGAGCACCTGCTGTGCGTCAGGTCCTGTGCTTGGGGCTTTACATATGTTACCTCTTTTAGTCTCAGCAGGTCTCACCCAGGGTAGGCGCTGCTCTTCTCCACAGTAAATGCTGGGGAGCCAGATACACAGCCAGCGAGCAGGCTGCCCAGCCGTGGTGAGCACAAGCGGGGCAGGCAGCCGAGCCACGCCGTGCCCTGCCTCAGCCTTCCCTGTGGAAAGGCCCAGGCAGGGCCTGCCAGAGACAGCACGCCCGCACCCGACGCGGGGGTGGTGCTTAGAATGCACCCTGCTGTCGAGCCGAGTCATAACATGGTTAGGTTTGAAAGGAAAACCATCTAGAGGTACAGTCTGGATACAAAGGTGCCTTCTCTCCAACATGAATATACTATCCCAGCTGCCTGCAGGTGAGAGCTCAGCAGTTCATTAGCACGTGTCCGCCGCCATCAGGTGAGGCTGCCAGGCTGGAACTGACTCAGCGGTGAAGTGGGGAGCAAACCCTGGAGTCTGCGCTGTGCAGCGCCGGTGCCCGCACAGGCATGGGCGCGCTGGCATAACTGCACAGGGCTCCCTGGCCCTGAGAGCCGGCGCCCGGCAGCCTGGCCTGGGCGTCCAGTGCTGGGGTCTGCACGCCTGCTCTGGCACCTCACTCTAATCCCCTGAGTGAGGAAGGAAGATGAGGGCCACGGGGGCCTCCGCTCTGCACACCAGCCCCACCAGAGCCTCCGCATCCACCCTTGGTGGTGTGGACACTCCACACCGGGATGTAATTGTGGACAAGGCTCCGAGGCGAGGTTCGGGGCCACCTGCCATAGCCTGGAGAGCTTCCATTTCCTTCACAGTGCTACCACATCCTGGCCCTTGTCATCAGGACAAAGACCTGCACAGCCCGGCCTGGTGCAGCTCCACACCTGCGGCCTGACTTCACCTCCTCCCAGCGTGGTGCGCTCAGTCCCCCGGCACCCTAGGGAAACGCATGTGTCCGGAAGTATCTAATGGATGCCCTCGCCTGTGGGAAGCAGGGCGAGGGGTGTTGGAGGTGGCCTTTCTTTAATTGAAGCAGGCTTCCGGGCGGTGAGAGCCAGAGGCTGCCAGGAGGCCGAGCGTGTGCTCCACCACCACCCTCAGATCGTCTCTCCTCCCAGCTGCGCTTGCCCAGGGCCCTGAGCCCCGCCGGTGCCGCCCGCGGGCTGCATGGCACTGCCACCTCGCTGGGACAGCAGGCTTTCCTCCACCGCTGCCTCACTTGCCCTCTTGGTCTTGGGTTTTGGTTTCTTGAGAGGTGGTCATTCACTTCCCAGCTCCTTGATGGTCACTCTGCTCCATGAAGCCCCTGGGGCTGGGCTAGTTCTGTCTTCTTGGGGTGTGGGGACCCCACATGCTGAGCAGTCCTACTTGAGACAGGGTTCCTGCAGGTGCAGTGCCCACCACCGCTGCCCCTGAGTGTCCAGAGGCTCCATAGTCCCCATGCCGGCCAGGCTTTGGGAGGGGGCCTCAGCGTGTGTTTCCAGGCCTCACTGCCCCAGTGCACAGCTGCTGAGCTCGTTTCTACCTTGAGCAGCTCAGTCTCTATGGGGGTCCTAGTCCCCGAAAGCCTGGAGTCTGCTCCCCTCCGCACTGCTCCAAGCCAGGTGGCCTCCTGAGAGATGACCTGTTCTGATTTGGCGACTTCTGACCTGGAAGCCACCGAGTCATGATGTTCTTAACTCACCTGCACTGACAGACCCTGAGTTTGTGCCGCGGCCACTCAGTGAGTGGACAGATGCTTGTTGCGCACGTGCTGGGCAGAGGTTCTGCACGAGGACCTGGATGATGACAGGATAGCCCCAGTCCTTTCATGAATTGACATTCTAATCAGGGAAAGAAGTACCAAACATCCACAGGCAGAGTAGCCAGGTGCAGTGCTGCACACCTGGATCCCAGCCTGTAACCCACCCATGCACGAGGCTGAGGCAGAAAGATCGAATGTTCAAGGCCAGCCTAGGCAACATGGAGAGACCCTGTCTCAAAATAAAATAGAAAAAGAGGTCTGGAAGCTGGGCGTGGTGGCGCACGCTTGTAATCCTCGCACTTGGGAGACTGAGACGGGAGGATCGCACAGGTTGGAAGCCAGCATCAACTATTTAGGCTCTCAGCAACTTAGTGAGACCCTGTTTCCAAATAAAATATAAAAATATTTTTATATTTTATATAAAATATAAAAGGTCTGGAAGTATAGCCCGGAGGTAGATGGGTTCCACCCCCAGTACCACAAAAGAGAGAGAGAGAGATAGAGAGAGAGGGGTCTGGAGGTGTAGTTCAGTGGGAGAGTCCACCTGCATTCCATTCCCAGTATTGCAGAAAAGGTAAGAAAAGTAAGAAATTGCCAGGAGTGCCGTGTGGTGACAGAGTGGCCACTGCTTCTCTGAGCCCCCAGGAAGGCCTGACGCAGGCCCAGCAGCCGAGCTCAGGGGCCTCAGCCAGTGCCTGCGCCTCCAGTGTCTGGAGCTCCACCTCGGCCCCGAGTGTGGGCCTTGAAAGAGGGCTGCCTAGGCGTAGCCCTTGGAATGGACACAGCCGACCCGGAGCTCCCAGGGCTCTCCAGTCTGACTCCGGTCACGGTGTTGGTGGGGAAACTGAGTCCCTTAGTGGCTCGGTCGCTCCCTAGATTGGATGCTTTCTCCATGCAGCTGCGGTCCATCGGCTGCAGTGGCCACTGAAGGGAGCAGGGGCGCAGAGCCTGACTCGAGCTTCTGCTTCCAAGGGAGAGGGAGGCCCGGAAGCCTCCAGGAGGGCGGCTGCTGCTCTGACCTGACGAAGGGCTGGAGCGGTCCTTTTGACGGAGAAATTGAGAGATCCCAAAGGTCGCTTCCATGGCGATGATGCCCAGCCCGGCCTGGCTGTGGCTGTAGCTAATCACTACTGCGGCGCAGGCCACACCTCCCCAAGACAGGCCTGCTGGGCTGAAAACAGCAGGGGAAGGGCAGCCTTGTGGAGACAAAGGTGCCCTGCTGGCCCTGCCTGAGGAGGGCAACAATTAGCCACCAAGACAGCTTGGGAGCCTCGGGGACCGAGCTAGAGGGCTGGCCTGAACGAGCTGTGCGCCGGAGCCTGTGTGCCCAGGGCTTGCCTCCCCAAGTCGCTGCTCCCGAGAGACTCAGTCCTTTCCTCTGTCTCCTCACTTGTCTACACACCTCACGACGCTGTGGAAGAGGCTCCGGAAGCTGGAATCCACAGCCACCTCTGAAACCACGCTTCCTGCTTCTGCAAGTACATGTGAGCCTGCAGGTGGTGAAGCTCCGGTGGTTTCTCTCTCAGTGTATTTACAGGTCCATTCCAGCTGAGAGCCTGTGGGATTATTGCTTTTTCCCAATGAGGTATAGTTCAACATACCCAATTTAAGTGTACAGTTCAGTGGTTTTAGTTTATCTACCAACTTGTACAACTGCCACCATAAACCACTTTAAAGCTTCCTGTCGATCTGATAAGACCTTCAGTGCGTTTGTGATCGACGTCATTCCCACCAGAGCTACAGGCACCTTCGGTCTGTTCAGCCCTCTGGGCCGGGGCCATGTATGCTCCTGTCTCCACACGTCACCAACATCTGCATGGCGATATCCCTCTCGGGTGACGGGCAGTCTGCGGGCAAGCCTCGAGTCCCACTGGCTTTCAGCTTTGCTGACGGTAGTGGTCTTAAGCAACTTCTCATGTCCTTATTTGCTACTGCTGTTTCGTTCGTAATAGTGTCTGTTAAAGTCTTTCTCCTGTTCTTTATTTGGGTTGTCTTATTGACTTGTAGGTGTTCTTTGTATATTTTGAAGTTAACTTGTTCATCGGGTATGACTTGCAAATTAGAGGCAGTCTACCTCTAGGCTACACCTCCAGCCCTATTTTATTTTCTTATTTTAAAATAAGGTCTTACTAAGTTGCAGAGAGCCTTGCTATGTTGCTAAAGCTGGTTGCAAATCTGTTATCTTCCTGTCTCAGCCTCCAAAGTACTAGGATCACAGGAGCACTCCACCACACCTGGCTGAAAATGTATTTCTTACTAAGGTTCATGTTCAAGAGTTTGAAAGCTTTGTGTTTAAAAGATCACTGCTTTCCTGTCAATTAAGGACCTGACTCTAAATCTGACCTTAGTTTTAGTGCTGGATACATTCAGTCCTTTCCTGTTTGGAGCCTCAAATTCCTGTTCTGCCATCAGCCTAATGCCCTATTATGTTTTCCTATAACCTGCCCCATCCTGTTTTTAATTAGAAATGCTACAGATACACATCTCTCCTGCCTCCTCTTTTCTTGTTGAAGAGAAGTTTTGATGGGTCTTTTACCATTTGCCTTTACACTGAAAGCCCCTACCTTGACCATATGCCCTGGTCTTCAGGACAAGAGGATGATAGCCACAGCTGAGCCTCCTGTCGGGGTGAAGGGACGCTTTGCCATCAGGAGGTGTGGCTCTTTGCCCTGTGTGGTGACTCCTGCCTTGGAGCCCACTGTTTGGGTAGTAACATAACTTCACACTGGTTTTGGGTGTATACAGAATGCAGCTTTTCATACTTGAATACATTTAAGGTATTCAAGATACCTTAAATGTATACCTTCTTAAATGTATACCTTCTTTTTCCCCAGGTATAGTTGGCTTTTGTTTAGTTTTGTTTTTAAACATTGTTGATTTAAATTGAAGTATTTAGCCTCTTTATATTTAGTGTTGTTATCCATACCTTTGGGTTTAAGTGTACCTCCTGTTTGCTTTCTTCTCCTCCTCCTCCTCTTTCTCCTCCTTTTTCTTGTGGTACTGAGGATTGAACCCAGGAGCCTTCTTCCTCTTAGGTATGCCCCCAGCCATATTTCATTTTAAAACAGGGTCTTGCTATGTTTCTACATGCTGGTCTCCATCCTGCAGCCCTCCCACCTTCCAAGTCCTGGGATCACAGTTGCTCCCACTGCACCCAACTTGCTCCCTCTGCCTTTTCTTGTTTCTTTCCCCATGTCCCCTGACTTTGTTTCCTTCTCCGTTGCCATCTTTTACACTGATTTAGCAGTTTTATTACTCTACCCCTATTGTTGTTGTTGTTTTGTGGTACTGGGATAGAACCCAGGGCCATTCTACCTCTGAGCTACACTCCCAGCCCTGTTTTATTCTTTATTTTGAAACAAGGTCTCACTAAGTTGTGGAGAGCCTTGCAAGTTGCTGAATCTGGCTGCGAACTTGCGATCCTCCTTTCTCAGCTTCCGAAGTACTGGGATTACAAGTGTGCGCCAGCACGTCAGGGTTCATTAATTTTATATTTTTAATGTACGTTGGTTCTAGAGCAAAGTTTTTCTGTTAGTGGCTGAATACTTCATTCCTGCAGCCTGAAGGCTTTGTGGGCTGTATAAGGTCTCTGTCCCATATTCTTCTTTATTTTTCTTGTAGCTCTTTAAAAATACAAAAACCATTTCCTGGCCCATTGGCCTTACAGAAAACAATTTGCTGGCTGGGCATGGCCTTGGGTGCCCTCTGCTTTCGAGACTACAGCACACATCTCACGAGGTTCAGTATGCGCTGGCACTTGCACCCCCCAGGCACTGCAGGAATCATCACACTCTGGCTCCGTTTACCCACCTCCGGACTTCTGCACATTATTCTAATTTTGATTATCTATATGCTTTGTCTTTGTAAACATTATTACTGCTCTCCAGACTTCATACTCATTTATTTTACCTACACATTGACTTGTTTTGTTGTTTCTCCTCGCCTGCATCGCAGAGCTCCCACCTAAGGTGATTTTTCTTTACCTTTAGTGCAGATCTGTTGGTGAGAACATTCTGTTTTTATTTGTTTATACTGCCATAATTTCCCCTTTGGTCATTTCTTTGTTTTTAAACCAACATTATTGGGAGATATTCAATAAAATATCTTCACTTTAACTGTACAGTTTGATGAGCTTGGGCAGATTTATGTACGCGTGGAACACCACTTAGCATCAGGATAGATTCCCTTGCGTCCCTTGTGCCCATCCCAGCTAATCCTCTCCTTATCCCCCGGGCTCGGCCTGCGTGGCTTTGCCTTTCTCATGCCACATTAGATGTTGCTTTTCCAGAACCTCCTATAAACAGAAAAATGCCTCTGCTGCTCAGTGCAACGCCTTTGAGACTCACCCATGTTGGGGCGCCCGTACTTCATACCTTTGAACAGCAAGTTACTTTTCGTTCTCTCAGTCACACAGTGGTCCACCTGTTGACGGACATTCAGGTGTTTTGGTTGTTATAAACAAAGCTATACAGATGATCATGTGCAAGGCATTGTGTGGAAATACACACTCGTTGTGTGGAATGGCTGTTAGGTGTACAGATAACGTTAACTTTAGAACTCCCACCTCTTTCCACAGTGGCTCTTATCCTCTACCAGCACCGTGAGTGTTTCCACGCTTCTGTGTCCATGCCAGTGCTTGGTGTGCTGTCTTCTTAAGCGTAGCTCTTATGATGGCTATATAGTATAATATCATTATGATTTTGATTTGCATTTGCTTAATGACTCATGATGCCAAGCAGATTTTCATGTGCTACTAGTCATTAATTTATATTCTTTAATAAAATGCATGTTCAAGTCTCTTGCCATTTTTTAAATTGTGCTATCTGTCTTCAAGAGTCCTTGTATATTTTGGGTCAGATCTATGAATCATATGTATCATGAATATTTTTGTTCAATATGTGCCTCATATTTTTATTTTTAAAATGATCTTTTAAAAACCACAAGTTTTTCTTTTTTATAGTCTTAACTTTTTTTCTTTTATAGTTTGTACTTTCTGTGTCCCACCTCACCAAGGTTGTAAAGATTTTCTTCTGTTTTTTTCCCTAAAACTTTTACAGTTTAACTTTTATTTTCATTTGCATTAGTATTAATTTTTATATAATATGCAGTAAAGGTCAAAGACTTTTTTTTTCTACACAGCTATCAAATTTTTCCAGCACCTACCTGTGTGGAAAACATTGTCTTTTCTGGTGGATTACTTTGGTACCTTAGATGAAAACCATTTGACTATTGAGTATAGAGTTCCATTGCCCTGTCTTTTTATTGGTCTGTGTTGTCTTTATGCCAGTGCCATGCTACCTTGATCACCGTAGTTGTATTATAAATCTGTTCCTTCTTAAAATGGATTTTTGCTATTCTGGCTCCTTGCATTTCATATAAATTTTAGAATTAGCTTATTCTTTCTAACATAAATCCTGCTGAGATTTTGATTGGGGTTGCACTGAATCTATAGATCAGTTGAGGGAGAATTACTATGAGTTTTCTTTTCCATGAACATAGTATAACTTTTACTTTTTAAAAAATTTATCTGAGAAATCCTTTGTAGTTTTGGTAGTGGTGGAGTTGTTTTTTTTGTTTGTTTGTTTGTTTTCCCTGTCCTATCAGTTTTCAACAAATGTCATCAAGCATCTCCAGCTGTGATAATTGAGTGTAAAGTGACATGCTCTTTTGGATAGACTGATTGGTTATCTAGATTCTGAGGAAATGTTTTACAAGTTGAAGGAAGTCAGAGACATGCGTAGAGGCATTGTGTGAATGCTGGGGAGATCTCAAGGTTTCTTTGCCTACTTCTAATCTGGAAATGACCATTGCGATGGGGACTTGGAGGCCAAAGGGAGGCTTCATATTGAAGGTTGATCCACATCATGTGTTAATTCTGGACAAATCTCTCCATATTGATTGTTGTGTCTAGTTTTGAGGCGTAAGGTACGATGAGCATGTGGCTAAGGCTGCAGGTATCTGCTGGACACTGAGGCATCTGGCCTGTGTGCTGTTCTTTATTCACTGCCTTGCTCCTGTCGACCGTGCCCTCTCACCAGTTCTTTTCTGCTGATTATCATGGCTCACGTGCATCTACTTGAGCAGCTGAGTTGTGTTACCCATTGTGCTTTATTTACATCACATTTAATTTAACCCAACAAACTTCACAGATGAGAAAACTGAACCTGAGAAATGTTGGATCATATAAATACTGGGTGGAAGTCCCAGGGCTAGCCTCAGGGTTTGTGTTTGGCCATGATATGCTCTGCCCTACCCTGCTCCGATCCCTGGAGTTCCCTGGTCTAACTTACACATTTATTCATTATGCTTCCATAAGTCCTAAGTGTGTTCATCTTCCATAAGCATCATCACACCGGATTAAATTATCCTGGTTTTTTGTAGTTTTGACTGTATACATCTTGCAAACATTTTGTTAAATTAATTTCAGGGTTTTTACTGTTTAACGACAGCGTATAGAAATATAATTGATTTTTGCATAATGACCTCATTTTCTCTAAACTTGCTAAACTCATTTGTTCTGATAGCTGTTTTGTAGATTCCTTAATATTGCCTATGCATATAATTATATCATTTGCAAATACATACAGCTTTATTTCTTTCCCATCTTTATGTCTTTAATTTCTTTTTCCTGCTTTATGGTACCACCTAATGCCTCCAGTATACTATTGAATAGAAGCAATAAAACTGGTCATCCAAGCCCTGATCTCAAGGAGTTTTTAAGGGAAACATTCTGTGCTGTACCCTTAAGTATGATGTGAGCTATGGATTTGTCATGGGTATCCGTTATCAAATTGAGGAGGTTCCCTTCTGTACCTCTTTTTCTGCGAGCTTTTGATCATAAGTTGGTGTTGAGGCGTGTTAAATGCCTTTCCTGCATCTTTTGAGACAGTGGTGTGATTACTCTCCTTTATTCTGTCAATGTGTTGCCTGAGGTTACTGGTGTTCAAATGTGAAGTCTTGAGTCCCTGTTTCCCTTTGATACTGTGCTAGCTTCCACTCACTACTGTCTCTGCAGTCTGGGCCTGTCCCTCGCCCACCTGAGGGGAGAGCCTCCACACCTCCACACCGTTTGGTGATCTGTCCTCCCTGGCCTAGGCCATTTGGGGCCTCTTCCAGTAGGGAAGTCACTCCCTGGAGGGGTGGTGGCTCGCTGCCGTTGCCATGCCTGTCCTCCGAGCCAATCTCCTCTGTCTGCGTAAAGTGTTTTGGACTAAGCTTTCTCTATTAATTTACTGGTGTGTCGTCTCCTGGCCAGACATATACTGATGATGTTTCTTTGAAGATTATATTTTTTTTCTTTAGTGTTTTTAAGAGTTTCTCTTTCTCTTGGCTTCGGGCTTCTGGCGCTTCTGTCTTGGTGTGCCTTCATGAACTGCATTCTTTGTGGTTACTCTGGGTTGTGTCTGTAGAATTTCTTGGCCTGTGCACTGTGGACTGAAGTGTGCACCCTTAGTATTCTTATGTTGACACCCTGATACCCAGCGTGCTGGGACGCAGAGACCGGCCCTTGGGAGATAAGTAGGTTCGGGTGAAGTCTGGCGAGTCAGGCCTTCACTTACAAGGAGATACTGCATGAGTGGACATGTGCATCTTCCTGAGTGGCCCAGAGGCCTTTCTCTCTATAACCTGACCATTTGAGTATCTGTTCTAGGGACAAAAGCTGACTAGCGCATTCTGCCAGCACACAGACATCCTTTCTAGTTGTTCTTGGGCGAGAAGGATCTGGATCACTGATCTGCCGTCACCAGCTGCCATCGACGCCCGAGGAGAACTCACGTACCCAGGACTCGAATGCTGCTCGGGGCCTGCTGGCTCAGCCTTTTAGGCAACATCAATGACTGGGCTCGAGAGCCTGCAAGAACAGCGCGCAGATGCTTCACAGACGCAGCCCAGGTCCACTGAGCGTCTCCCTCCCGGGCCTCCCTGTGCCCTCTCCCACCCGCTGCTCATGCACAGCCCGTGGCCCAGTGGAGAAGCTCCTGCATTTAAGACCCCACAGTATTCAGGCCGACGCTGTGTGCTACAGTTTGTGGCCCACAGGTTTCATGCACACCTAATGGACCAAGACTGATCTCTTGACATCTGTTAATGGCTAAAACATTGGCACTGTCTATAAGAACTGCCAGGCCATGGCACAGGCTTCAATCCCAGTGACTTGGGAGAATGAAGACAGAGGATCACAAGTTTGAGAACAGACTGAGCAAGACCCTATCTCAAAATTTAAAAAAAAATACAAAGGATTGGGGCTGTAGCTCAGTGGTAGCATACCTCTGGGTCCCATCCCCAGTACTAGGGAGGAAAAAAAGCTCAGGCAATATTAAAGATGGTTGGGTTGTAAGGCACTTTAAGTAGGGAGATACTATCACAAACAGTATCTTGATTTCGCCCAGGAGGATGTTAGCTTATGAAAAGATTTTCATGAGTCTCACAAAAATTCATTGTCTAGTACATAGTTTCCATCTTCATTTCAAGTTTTCTTTCCCCATAGAGATGCATTTTAACAACAATGGAGAAAATACGTATGTATGAAGCCAGGCGTGGGGGCGCACACTTGTCATCCCAGCGTTTGGGAGACTGAGACAGGAGGATCGTGGTTTGCAGACAGCCTCAGCTACTTAGTGAGGCCCTTCGCAACTCAGTGAGACCCTGTTTCAAAATAAATAATTAAAAAAATAGGGCAGGGGGTGTAGCCCAGAGGTCAAATGCCCCTGGATTCCATCCCCAGGCCCGCAAAAACACAAAACAAACAAACAAACAACAAAAAAAATATGTATGTTTTGGCGGTCTCAATGTAGCACCCATCGGTGAATGAGACCTGTGCGCGTCATCACCCTGCCCATGCTCTTGGAGCACCCTCATTCCTGCAGTGCTGCGGCTGAGAGCCACTAGCCTACTACCAACCGCGTTTTCTTTAACCTTACTAAGGATCTGGCCATTGCACACTGACCTGCATGTCCAAAAGAGTCATTTTAAAAAGAAACTGCTGGTTTTGCCTCCCGACGACCTTTTAGAGGACGTTTCTAAGTCATGAACCCTTTATATTAAGTGGATGAGCTTGCCCAAGGCTCTCTGCTTCTTCTTTTCTTTTCTTTCCTCTTTTTGCGTTAGTGGGGATGCACCCAGGGGCGTTCTACCTCCGACCTACACCCCTGCCCTATTTCTTATTCTTTATTTTGAGACCGGGTCTCACTGAGTTGCGGAGGGCCTCACTAAGTAGCTGAGGCCGGCCACGAACCGCGATCCTCCGGTCTCCGCCTCCCGAGTGCTGGATGACAAGCGTGCCCACCGCGCCCGGCGTTCTGCTTCCTGTCATCTAGATAACAGTCATCTAGATTAAACAAAGTAAGGATGTATCCTACATTAGTTGAACTTAATCTGGGTTATAATTTGTAAAATAAAACAGCTTAGAAATACCTTCCCTTTTCAGAAAACATACTTTACCTCCTCTCTTACTTAAAAAAAAAAAAGGGAGAAAGAAAATGGCACTGTCATATATTCCCAGGTCTTAGGGACTGAGACAGAAGGATCTCAGGTTTGAGATCAGCCTTACCAACGTAGTGCTGAGATCTTAGCAACCTAGCAATGCCCTGTTTCAAAACAATGAAAAGCAAAAAGGGCTGGGAGTGTAGCGCCAAAGTAGGATAGCCCTGGGCTCAATCCCCAGGACCTCAAAAATTTGGAAAAAAGAAAGAGAGAGAGAGAGGGAAAAAAAGTGTCTCTTTTCTTTATTATACAAGGATGATGTTTTGGCAGATTTATTATTACATTCAGATGAGCAGAGGGATTGAAATCATTCATAATACCTGCCACACCAAGATAATAATTGTTCATCATTTGATGCATTCCCTTCCGGACTATTTTAAGTGTATGTATTGGTATTTTTAAAGGAGCGTGCAGCTCTTCTTCAAAGGTGAGTGATTTGGGTGTGTTTCAAATCATTTGATTTTGTGCACAAAGAGCTACCTGAAGGGATGTTCCCTGAAATGCTCCGAGGGACCCTAGAAGGTGGGATTTAGAGCCTGGCGTGGGGGTGCACGCCTGGTATCCCAGTTCTTGGGACACTAAGTCAGGAGGATCAGGCTCAAAGCCAGCCTCACCAACTTAGCAAGGCTCCAAATAACTCAGTAAGACCTTGTTTCAAATAAAAAATAAAATATGACTGTGGGTGTAGCTTGGAGGTAGAATGTCCCTGGGTTCAATCCTCACCGCCACAAATTTAAAAAAGAAGAAGAAGAAAGAATTTGGACTATTCGTATTATCTTCCTAGCTTCTTTTTTATTTTCTCATTTAAGTGTTTGTTTATTTGTTTTGTTCTGGTCCTGAGGTTTGAAACCAGCAGCGTTCACCTCCAGCCCTGTTTTATGTTTTAGTTTGAAGCAGGGTCTAGTTAAGCCCCTCCTGTCTCAGCTCCTCAAGTCCTGGGGTCACAGGCATGCGTCACCACGTCATATGAGTACTTGTAGTGAGCTCTTCCATGGCTTTCCCCTGAACTCCTTGTTGACACAGAGCCATGTGATCATCCAGTAGGGAGTGGAGTCGACTCATCGACACCCATGGAGCGCCTGTTGGACAGGAGGGTTTGTGCCAGGCACGGGAATAGCAAGATGGAGAGCTGGAGAATGTGGGCCTTGCTCTCCAGTGCCACGCCTTGCGTGGAGACTGGTGCGGACTGCATTCATTTAAGGCAGACGCCTACAGCGCCCTGTGGGAACCGCCAGCCTCGCAGCCCGGGCGGGGTGGGAAGAGGTGCCGGGACGCCTCCCCAGGAGGCCAGCTCCAGCCTGAGCAGACCCGGGAGCCCAGTGGCTGCTGCTGACGAGCACACGGCTAGAAACTGATGGGTTTGGTGAAAGAGAAAGATGGGGGAGAAATAGGAAGCGACACAGTGGCTGGGAGCGTGTGAATTCCCATCTCCCTTCTACCATCTGTGCCCGTTGGTTGTTGGAGAGCCACACCGTTGGATAGCAGGGGTGCAGAGGGTTGACTGGGCAGTAGCTCCTGCCAGGGACCCGGAGGGAAGCTGATCCTGCAGCCCCAGCGGGGCTCAGCAGCTGCCGATGGCTCTGCCTGGAAGAGAGGGAGCCTCTCCCTGAGAGCCGAGCCGGGGTCTGACCCCACGGAGCGGGAGGCCACACCAACCCTCCAGACTCTCAGGGCATCTGCAACCACCTCTCTGCCAGAGCCTGGACCCCGTCCATGGGCAGCAGAGAGTCGTCAGCATGCGTGGGAGCAGCGTGACTCAGCTTTGTGGGCTGTTGAGATTATGCAGTGTGCTTAGCACTCTGCCAGAGACTATAAGGAGATTGATATATATCGAGGAAAGAAAGTCCTTGCCCACAGGACTTTATTATCTAGTTAGAGTCAGCCTGGGTGCAGAGGTGGTGAGCAGCAACAGGCCCGCCCCGGCTCAGAGGCCTCCACTAAGCTGCAAGGCCACCTGTCCCTGTAGCTCAGCAGGGTGGGGGCGGAACTGGCCCCAGGGGCAGGAAGCTGTCCTTGGTGTGGGCATCGGGTAGCAGGAGCACAGGTACGGAGACAGAGTTTGACATTCTTGTCTAAGTGCCAAGTCTTGGGCCCGACAGGCACGACCCAGGAGAAGATACTGGGAGCAAATTCCACGAGTACGTCAGGTCTTGTGGGGCGGTTGCTGACGGCTCAGAGCCATGAGGGAAGTTTCTGTCCAAGCCCGCTGGACAGAGGTCCTCCCCCTCCAGAGCCTGGCTGTGGGGAGCGCTCAGGCCGGGCTGTGCCACCGTGGTCCTACGTGTACTTGAAGTAGAGGAGCAGCAGGCAGTTGCAAAGCCACGCAGCTGGAAATGGAGGGCCTGGCAGAACTTCCAGCAAAGAGGGAAGGGCCCAAGTGCACAGTGTGAAGTGGTGCAGAAGAGCCCAAAGGAGGGGACCTCACCCGGCCCAGGACACCTGGGGATGTGGCTCGTTGAGATTCTGAGCCTTGGGGGCCAACCCATGGCAATCTGTGAAGCCACAACCACAGCGGTGAAGATTATAT
This sequence comes from Muscardinus avellanarius, assembly GCF_963383645.1. Taxonomy (NCBI): domain Eukaryota; kingdom Metazoa; phylum Chordata; class Mammalia; order Rodentia; family Gliridae; genus Muscardinus; species Muscardinus avellanarius. The sequence continues at coordinate 73,018,908 of NC_137802.1, forward strand.
TTATTTATTTATATATATATATATATATATATATATATATATATATATATATGTTTTGGCAGTATTGGGGGGTTGAACCCAGAGGTATTCTACCATTGAGCTACATCCCAAGCCCTATTTCTTATTCTTTATTTTGAAGCAGGGTCTCACTAAGTTGCAGAGGGCCTCACTAAGTAACCAAGGCTGGCCTTGAACCTTCTAAGTCTCTCAAGTTCTGGGGTCACAAGCTCGCGCCACCACACCCAGCTGAGCTTGATTTGAAACATACTACATTTGAATGGTGAAGAAAGAAGCGTCTCCGTGTGGCGTAAGAACAGCCACCGTGGCGAGCAGCAGGTCCGAGGCAGGTCCCCAGGAACGCAGTCGAAGCCAGCTGCACTCTGCGGTCGCCGTGCCATGGGGTGCGGGCGCTCCAGCAGCCCCAGGTTGCGGTGCTGGGGTCACCAGTGACAGCCTGGTGTTCCTGTCAAGGAAGGCGCCAGCAGGAAGCAAAGCCGCGGGGAGCACCAGCGTCTGGGGGAAGGCGAGGACATGTCCCCTGGTGACGGCTGGGAGTGAGGAGGCGGCGTGCCCCTGCCAAGGAGGCTGCGCCGCAGTGCTTGTCTGGAAGCGCGGAGCACTTTATTTTAGTCCCTGGCTGCACAGAAGGTTAGCCGTCATGACTCAGAGCAGAGGAAGAGGATGCAGAAGTCGCCCAGCACGGCACAGCTGGGGCTGGCTTTTCTTTCCTCATCCTTCACTCCAGCGATCTGCTCCTAAACCCCGGCTCTCACACGTGCGCATGAAAATCCGTCCCCGATTAACACCATGAGCTTAATTTTAAAAGAGCCACCTTGGTTATTAGTGACATTCTCAAGCTCGGAAGCTTTGGGTTTGGCGTGGTCTCGGGCGGCGTTCCAGCTGCTTGGCTCCCCGTAGAAGCTCTTGGTGGTCCAGATGGCCTCCGAGGGAGCCAGTGGGCCAGTGTTCTGGATCAGGTACAGAAGGAAAAGCAAGACCCTTTGTCGGATGAGTTGACCCTCAGTGCCACAATGACTCCTCCCAGCAGGATCAAACGGTGAGCAAACGGAGAAGCCACCTGGGCATCTGCTCACCAGACAGTGGACCGCTGATGTGAGCGCCGCCTTGACCATCTGGACTTGTGCTTCCAGGAGGAGCTCGGGAGCTGCTGGCAGAATTTTCAGGACAGTGTGTCTAGGTCTGGCTTATCTACTAGCCATGGTCACATGATAAGAGCTTTTGAAAAATATCACTAAATCCACACTGCCCCTAACCCAGTCTTGATTCTCGGTGGCTTCACCACCCAGCCAGGCTTGGGTGGCAGCCCAGGGATGTCGGTGCCACATGGTGTGGGGACATGGGCACACTTCAGGGACGCATCTGCCCAGGGTTAGAAACCTGGTGTCCAGCCGGGCATGGTGGCGCACACTTGTAATCCCCGCGCTGGGAGGCGGAGACAGGAGGATCACACAGGTTCGAAGCCAGGCTCAGCTACTTAGTGAGACCCTGTTTCCAAATAAAGTATAAAATAGGTCTGGGAGTATAGCCCGGAGTAGAAAAGCCCCTGGGTTCCATCCCCAGTACCACAAAAAGAAAGGAAGGAAGGGAGGGAGGGAGGAGAAGAATCCAGGCAGTCTGGCTTTGAAACCAGCAGCGCCCACGTCAGCCAAGTGCTGTCCCGTCACCGCCCCTGTGGGCCACGCGGGCCGGAAGTGGGCCGAGCAGGGCAGTCGGGTCTCGTCCCCGGTAAAGGAACGTGGTGAGTGTAGACCCCACACAAAGCTCCAGACAGGACCAGCCACGGCTCCTCTTCCTCAGCCGTCCTCGCCCGCCCTGCGTCTTGGCTGGCAATGGAACCCAGGGGCATTCGACCTCCAAGCTACATCCCCTGCCCTATTCTTTTATTCTTTATTTTTTTTAAATATGAGGTAATTTTTAATGCAAAAATAGATAACTGACTTGGTTATATTGGAGACATCTTTATCTTTGTACAAATCAGGAAAAAAAGTGTGTCATAAAGAAATGCCTCCACTGGGCAGATACACCTTGGTTCAACTAAAAGGTACCTCTTCCTCCTGTACTACAGTCACAGCATAGCTTTGAGTCCACACTCAGCTCTACTGCTGGGTTTCTTTATGTGTTACATTAGAGGCATACTATATGCATCAAACTGCTGGGAGATTCCTCTACAAGTCTCTCTTCACTTGGATGAGAAACCTAGCTTCAGGAGAGGTGTAATTCTTCCAGTTAAGGATAGAGGGAAAGCTCCCATCGTAGTATTCCCAGCCTTGAAGATTCAGTAGAACACTGACTTTTATACAGAGTCATTGAATTTCCCAGGCAGGTCAACTGGGAAAGCTCCTTCTTGAGGAAAGATGAATAGTTTTCCACAAAAAGAAGAGTCACCATTCTCTTAACTACCCATGAGCATTTCAGAGAAGAGTGGGAGAGCTAGATTCTGGAGGCTAGGCAGTGATGAGCTAGGCCCTCCTCCAGCAGGTGGTGGTGCCAAGTAGAGCCCAGGCTCCCCTAGTCCTGTGAGAATGTTTCAGACCATAGATCTAAGAGAAGCCTGGGCCTTTTCACTGGCCTTCATGCAGCTGGCCCTGGCCCTCCTATCCCAGCCGCACGATGGACGCCTCCCTCTGGACTGTAGTGCACAGGGCCAGAGCGCAGCTGGGGCTCCTCTTCCTCATACCAGCGCTGTTCACTGAAGTCCAGGAAGAAGGCTGCAATCTCTCTGCTGGCTGAAACTGCAGAGTCTGAGCCATGGGTGGTGTTGCAGGTGTCAGTGAGGCCAGAACTCCCACGGATGGAATCTGGAGCCAGGTGGCATGCTCGAAACACTCTGGTGGGTCCCATCAGAGTCCTCCAGAGCTGGATAGCATCCTTGTGGGCAAGGACGTAGGCTCAGATTGGCCCACTGGCCATGAACTCCACCAGCCGCCGATAGAAAAAAAGTCCTTCATGCTCTTGGTAAAACCTCTGACAATCTTCCTTTCTCCGTAGTAGCTCTCTCATTTGTACAATGAGGAACTTGTTGCTCAGAATCTGCTGATGAACCGCCTCCAGAATCAGTGGGTGAGCAGCTGCATCCGGCTTGATCAGGGCTAGAGTGAGCTGGAGAACCTGAGGGCTTCGCAAGACTGAGGTCATCTCACTTCCGCTCCTCCTGACAGCCCAGTCTCCAGCCTTTTATTCTTTATTTTGAGACAGGGTCTCACTAGGTGGCAGGGGCCTCACTAAGTAGTTGAGGCTGTCCGCGAACCGCAATCCTCTGGTCTCTGCCTCCCGAATGCTGGGATTACAAGCGTGCCCACCACACCCGGCTGGCTTCTTTGTTTATTCTGATGCACATGGTTCTTTTTGTGGGTTAAACAGCCATGGACAGAGGCTTGCCAGCTCGTGGCCACGCCATGGAGGTTGCTCCACAGCCAGGCCATCACCTCTTCCTGGCCACATCACCCGCTGGATCGTCACGAGTGTTAGGACACCGAGGTGCACATGTCAGGATGCCCACCCTGTAACAAGTGCCTCGGCTGGGGAGGACGGCTCCTGAGTGTACACTGAGGTCAGAGGCGTCAGTGCTGACGGGCTTCCCGGGGTGCTGCCGTGGGCACTGCCGAGCTGCCCTGGAGCCCAGTGGGTTACTTGAGGCTTTCCCCTCAAGTCTGCCTGTTGCTCAAAGCCAGCAGGCTGCTCCCTCTACAAAGCCCAGCCTGCCACTTGCTTCTGCCATTTTCTCCCTCAGCAGAAGACTCCCAGCCCTGCCGCCACTGCTCGGCACCATTGGAGACTAGGGGCTGAGACCCAGGCTGGACTTTGCCATGGTGTGAGCTGGCGAATGCGCGTGTGGTGAAGAATGTGGCTGGGCCCCGAAAGAGGGCCCGGCCTCTCCCCAGCTCCTCCGAGGTCACCTGTGTCAGGCCTGACCAGCATGTTTGTGTGGGCAGGGACTGGTCACCCCGGCAGTCCTGGGGTGGCCTCACTACCAGGAAGACCGGCCGGTAGTCTAGAGGGCTCTGATTCCCACAGGTCGGTTACCGGAGATGGAGGGCATCCTGCGTGCAGGCAGCCAGCCATGCCTGTGAGCGGCCCTGCTTAAAACTGTCTTTGTGACCTGGTTGGCCTGGCTCTATGCATGTCGACACTCCAGTCCCGGGCAGCGGCCCGCCCACATGCCATAGGGAGCGGACAAAGCGCTCCGAGTGTCTGAAGCCATCCTCAGTACTGCCCTGTGGTGGTTCCTCCTCCGCCTTCTCCTCCTCCACCTCCACCTCCTCCTCCTGCCTTCCTCCTCCTCCTTCTCCATCTCGTCCTCCTTTTCATCTTTTTTTTTGGGGGGGGGGTCCTGGAGGTCAAACCCGAGACCTTGTATATGCTGGACAAGAAGCTCCCCAGCCCTCTTTCATCTGCAGTTTGGACACGGGGCTCATTGCGTTGCCCAGGCCGGCTTTGAGCTTGCCATCCTCTCGCCTCAGCACCTACCTGTGGTCTTCTTGACTGCTCTGAGGCGCTCTCTGCCTGTCAGGGTAGCCCGAGCCTCACAACTGTCCCTGGGGTCCCGGCGGTGGCCACGCAGCAGATGTGACACCCGTGGAACTCTGGGTGCCAACGGGCTTTGGTTCCTCTATTGAGAGTAACCTGAAGAAGCTGTCATGCATCGCTGAGGAAGAGAGGAAAGGAAGATCCAGGCCAAGCCTCTCAGGTGCGGGCCTCCGCCCACACCAGCCTCTCCTGCCGGGCCGAGGCTTTCCATCTCCCCCACCTGCGCCGTCTCCTGCCTCTGTTACCGGGTGAGTAGTCCTGTCAGCACTAACCAAGTGCCCGTGTTTTCTAGGATTCCTGGGCGGCTCAATGACAGGAGGACTCCTCTGGGCGAGCTGAACTGGATCTTCACCGCGATCACAGACACCATCGCCTGGAACGTGCTGCCCCGCGGTGAGGCTGCCGGCCTGTGGCTTGGGCAGGGGAGGCTGGCCCCGGGGTGCAGTCAGATAAAGTCAATGTACGTGTTCATCTCAACGTGTTCATAGTAATTTTTTTTTATCATTTTTCTACCCTCAGATCTCTTCCAGAAGCTCTTCAGACAAGACCTGCTGGTGGCGAGTCTGTTTCGAAACTTTTTGTTGGCTGAAAGAATCATGAGGTCGTATAACTGCACCCCCGTGAGCAGTCCCCGGCTCCCTCCGACATACATGCACGCCATGTGGTAAGTGCCTCCAGCCGGCCGTGCCGGCGACGTCACTCCCCGACAGCGTGCTCCCTCTGCCACGGCAGTGCGCAGTTCATCTAACTGCTTGTGCACGGGGAGAGGCTTGGCACAGCCTGAGCAGAGCTGGACAGAGTGCCCCAAGAATCTGCAGAGAGTGGGTCACCCTTGAGAGTGCAAGGCTGCCCAGAGCCTCTCTGACTCCCCGGCTCGGACCAGAGCATTGCGCACAGGATCTCTGGCCTCTTGGAGACTTATATTGAGAAAGGAGTGTCCCCTGAACTATGAAATGCATCCAAGATTATTCTCAGAGTTGAACCACTGGGTTCCCGACCAATTCCTTGTATTCTCATCATGCATCTTTTATCATTGTTGGTAATAGTCTCCTCCCATTGCTGGACAGCGGCTGCTTGTATTGGTAACACTCATCACGATGATGATGATGCCATTGGTTTTAGTGTAGATAGAGCTGAAGACATTTGGTTCTTCTGTTCCATTGTTCTGTGTTAGTTTTCTGTCACTGTAACAAAATGCCTGAGGTGATCGACTTACAAGGAGGAAAGGTTTATTGAGCTCCTAATGTTCGAGTGTCAGTGTGGCCTCAGGGCCCCCTTGCCTTTGGACCTGTGGTGAGGCAGCACAGCATGGTGGTGTGTGGTGCCCTGGAAAGCAAAGCCAGGAAGAGGAGGGGCGAGCGCTCAAGGCCTGCCCCGGCCCCACCCCGTGACCTCACTTCCTCTCGCTAGCCCCTCCCCGAGTCTCCACCACCTCCTGCGGCACCTGTAAACTCCTAACATGGGCAGGGGCTGGGCAATCCCAAAACAGGATAATAGAGGAAAATGGGGTCTTGGTTTGTTTCATCAGTGAGACAAACTAACACAAAGACTTAAAAATGTGTTTAGCACTGGGGCTGTAAACAGCAAAAGCTGAAACACAAACAGCGTGCAGCCTTTCTGAGAGTGTAGAGGGCAAGGTGGAGAGCACTGCCGTGAGCAGCAGAGACAGCAGAGTCACTGCCTAGAGCCGGGCGTGGGGCGCATGCTTGTCATCCCAGCACTGGGGAGGCTGAGACAGGAGGATCCGGGTTTGCGGCCAGCCTCAGCTACTTAGCGAGGCTCTGTTTCAAAATAAAGAATAAAAAATAAGGCTGAGGTATAGCTCTCAGATAGAATGCCCCTGGGTTCCATCCCCAGTACCAAAAAAAACAAAACAAAACAAAACACACAGTCGCCACTGAAGAGTCCACTGTGCCGCAGTCAGGAGAGGGACACCGGCTCACCACACAGCCTCGTGTACGCTGGGACACCCCTGCAGGAGGGGAAGGCACCCCATAACAGCTGTCCTCCCCAAAGAAAAGAAGCACCTTTCATCCTATTTCTTCTGAGTCATATTTTTGTAAAAAAAAATATATATATATATATATCAACTGAGAAGCCCCTGCTCCCGCCTCTCCTTTCCACCTGATGACCCCAGGAATCGGTCTGGAAAGGTTTTCCCTCTTCCTGTGTATTTTGCTGTATATTTGTAACAGCGCCTCCTGTGGTGTGAGCTTAGCCACGTGGAGGTTAACAGAGGACGTGCTGTGGGGAGTGAGCAGAAAGGCTGGCCTGGGAGGGCGAGCGAGGCAAGCCTCTGGAGACACTCGGCCACCGTCTCCAGGACCGCGTCTGAGCTCTGGCCTTCGTGCACGCATGGTGTTAATACAAGTCCAGGCCCAAGACAGGCGCCTCGCAGTCCCTGCCAGTGGCCCCTGCCCCGCTGGCCTGGAGCCTGGGAAGGAGCTGGCCCTCAGAGAGCATCGCGAAGCCAGCCTAGTTTCTACTTGGGCCGGATGTGACACGTGAGACAGCACAGCCACCCACAGGGGCCCAGAGGAGCCAGAGGAAGCCCTCAGGCTGGCCTGAAGTACCCCCGTGCCTGTGACACCACGCTTCCCTCTCCTGCTTCGCCTCTGGTCCCCCAGGGGCCTGAGGCTGCTGCGAGTCCTGCCCACACGGTGGCAGCGGTGCAGCTCCTGTGCCCGCCATGCTGCAGGCGCTGCTGTGGCCTCATGCCCTCCCTCTCCAGTTACCATGATGTGGCCCGGCAGGCAGGCCCAGAGATGGGGCCCCGCGCCTGGGAGCAGGCTGGCCCGCCGCCGCCACAGGAGAGGAGGGAGCAGAGGAAGGAGGCTTCCACGGAGCTGCCCGAAGTGCACCGGCTCACAGCCTTCCTCAGTGGTCATCGACCCACCATCCTAAAGAGGGGACCCCTGCCCCACATGTGGGCCTGTTTCTTGTGTGAGAGAAGCCTTCCTACCTTGTACCCCAAATTCTCTGCCACCTCCAGGCCCCATCCTAGCAGTCCCTTGAGGTTGGGCGGCTCCGAGCTTCTCTCCCACTTGGCTTGGCACACTCTGGCCCATGCGGCCCATTCCTGGAAGCCCTTCTCCCTTCCCCAGCCAGTGAGTGGCTCTCCTGTTGGTTCTGAAGAGTTTGACTGAGCCCTGCTGACGATGGCGGTTACCACGGGGCTGGACCCAGCGAGCTGGCCAACTGCACCCAGCCACTCACAGAGGAAGCCCCACAGCTGCCACGGCTGGGCTTTCCGACCGCGATCAGCAGACGTTGTCCTGCTACCATGGGGTCCCAGTGGGCTGCAGGGGAGCCGGTTAGCTAATGGGGAAAGATGCCTCTCTGTGGTGGCTTCACTCCAGGAGTGGGCAGAAAGCAGGGCCGCCCCACTCTGCCTCCTCCCTCAGACTGTCCTCTAACACGGCTGACGGACGGTCCCTGGACAGGCTGCGGGAGGCGGAAATGCCATTTGGAGCTGGACTGGCTGCTACAGGTGCCGTGGGCCACCAGCCATGGGCCGTGCTGCGTCCTTAGTGTAGCCTGGGGTGGGCTCCAGTCTGGGCTGTACCGCACGTGGCTAAAGCCACATTGTGCGCTGGATCTTTTTTGCCTCGTTTATACCCATGCCTTAAGCATAGGCCTTGTGAAGGGTTCCGCCATTGACTCAACCGCGAAAAATCCGTGCAGCCAGCCTCTCGCCTGCAGGAAGGAATAATTAAATGTGGGTAAATCGCAGCAGACCTGGACTTCTAGAAGAACAGTGAGTTCCAAGGCCCCAGGGAGCAAATGTGCTGAAATGAGGAGATTTGTGCTGGAGGAAAACAAGTCTAATTCACAAATTACCCACAAATTGTAGGCTGTTTTCTGATGGACATATTGCTCTGTTAGCAATAGGAAATCCCTCCGAGCATGACATTTTGGAGTCTGACAAGAACCAAAGAGGGCAATGGTTATCTGTTGCTGTGTGTCACCGTTGCCACCAGGCACTGCTGCACGGGAGCTGCAGTTTCTGCGACAGGTACCCCATGAGGGTCCCGCCAGGCTCAAGGTACCACGCTGCTGAAGACCCCCAGCGCGGCCTTTTGCACCTCAGCAAGCAGGGCAAGAGTAGTGTTGGCCAGAGGGCCACGCAGCCGGACGTCGCCACAGACAGCTGGCCTTGTTCTCTTCTGCTGCAGGGCCCTGCCACGCCCGGGGAGGGGCCACAGCACCAGGCAGCGTCTTGGGCCACCGTACAGACTCGGGATCGATCCCAGGACTGCTCTACTCCTTAGTGACACCCCCAGCCTTTTTCATTTTTTCTTTTACGACAGACTCACTTAAGTTCTGCAGGCTGGCCTCAAACTTGCCATCCTTCTGCCTCGGCTTCCTGAGTGGCTAGGATTAGAGGCATGCACCACCTCTCCCATCTTTGATTGGTTTGATGTTTGTATTTATTTTGGCTGCAGGTTGGAAGGTGTTGTCCATGGTGGGCCGGCTGCATGGCTGTGGGCCTGGGGGAGCACGGCTTCCTGGCACAGGTGGGGATAGTGCAGGGGCACTCACTTCTTGGTAGCTGGAAGCAGCCTTAATTGGTGTTTCTGTACGTGAGAAATGTAACTAGTGCAATTCTCTAAGGCTTAGTATCTGACTTGATCTCGTGATATTTTTTAAGTGATGTGAAAATAGCTCATAAAAACTCCAAGGTGGACAATAGTTGATGTACATTAGACATAGTCCTACATGTGATAGCACACAGCCAGTGGATATAGCAGTATAATAACATAACAATGTTGATGATAAAATTTATTGTTGTTCCGGGCGTGGTGGCGCACACTTGTAATCCCCGCACTTGGGAGGAGACAGGAGGATCGCGCAGGTTCAAGGCCAGCAGTGCTGGCTTAAAAGACTCTGTTTCCAAATAAAAAAGTATAAAAATAGGTCTGGGAGTGTAGCCCCGGGGTAGAAGGGTTTTCAGGAACCCCAGGACCACCAAAAAATCATTGTTGAAATACCAGGATGATGTAACTCAAGCAGCAGTGCACCCGCCAGCGGCGCCGGCGGAGACCGGCTCAGCCTCCTCCGGCCTCGGCACATCTCCCTGCTTGTCACTAAGGACAGCCTGCTGCATCGCGTACGATGTTTAGCTATTGGAGGGCCCGCTGCTGCAGGCGTTCCCCTGCACTCTGCTCGCAACGTCCTGGTGCTCGCTAGTGCAGTTCTCACTCACTGTCCCCGCAGTCCTCTGGACACAAGTGGGTGTTCTGGAAGATTGGGAAACCCCAGGCTTCTTACACTGACGGTCACAGCTCGTGAAGGCTCTTTGGCAGAATGGGGTGGGGCACTCCACTGGCCCCTCTTGGACAGACACTGCCTGGTTAGTGGAAACCCTCTGTCCATGGTCGGCCTCTGCTCTGGAGGGATGAAGGTGTCGTGGTTGAAACAGGTTAGTCATAACCCAAATCCAGCAGCTATGCAGCAGGCTTTTCTCTTCTCTCATCCAGGCACGGGCGGCACGAGCTGGACATTTGGTTCTACCATGTCAGGTGGTTCCAGCCATCCTGCACACCCAGTGTCCCCTGTGGCAGCTACCTCCCTTGGTCACCAGAGCCACATTCCAGGGGATGAGAGGCAGGCGGCCCAGGCCCCTGCGCGGGCTCAGCACCTCCCAGGCCTTTGGCGACACCTAGTCTGGCCTCGTCTAGGGATGCTGGCAATGCGGCTCCACCTGAGCGGCATGTCCCAGCCCAAACTCCTGCTCCTTAGGAAGAAGGGAGCCAGCAGCTGTCTTGGATGCACAGAGGGGAGATTGTCAGACCCAGGTACAGAATCGTGCCCCCTGAGCGAGCCAGTGGGGTCCTCGGGCCCGCAGGATGCCCGGTGGGCTCTGGGAGTCCCCTCTGCCACACCGGGCGATGGTACTGCGCAGCACTCGGTGCGCCTTCTCCCTCCTCACACATGACTGTAATGTGCCCGGCCCCGGGAGCACACAGGAGGGGTAGGCAGAAAGAGCGCTGGGGTAGATAACTCAGGGCCGGGTTATTATATTTCTTGGGTGGTGATGGAGAGGCTGAATTCTTAGCAGGGCGAAAGGGAACAAAGCCTAACAAAAATTGAGGTTAAAACATAAAGCAATGTACATTTACACTTTGCTTCAGGCAGGGGAAGCTAGTGATGAAATACTCAGAGCCCGCTTCCTGTTTAATTTTTGATGCAAAGCCATCAGGGGGCCGTTCTCCTTCAGTCTCAATTTCAGGTCCTGAAACCGTGCATTTCTCTGCAGTAATAACCTGTGTTCTCGCGCTGATTGGTCGGAGGCCGCGCCGGCTCGGGAGGCTTTCCTCCAGCGCACCACTTGGGCGCTTGCTATCTCAGGCCCGGTTCCTGAAAACCCAGGCGCTTCCCGCCGGTGACTCACCGCAGCAGCCACAGCTTGGAGTCCCTCAGAATGTCCGCTTGGGGCCGACCAGCCTGGCTCTCGTGCCCGCCTCCCTGCTCCTGGGCGCCCCCCTGCCCCCCAGGGCCCCGCTGTGGGAAGTGCAAACGCAGACACCTCCCTCGCTCCGCTTAACTCCTGCTCCTGCCCAGTGCCAAGCCTCTGGCCTCTACTGCAGCCCACAAACACAGTCTCAGGTTTTCCCCCATTTCCTCTTGTCCATTGCTGAGAATCCCAAATTAGGACTACAAAATTGAACAGATTTTATCTGAGGAAACACAGCCAATTCTAATCAGTTGGCTCTCTGCTAATCCGAGAGAACTGCTGCTCTGCTGTGAGGGGAGTCGCCACACGCCTTTAGAGTTCAAGGGGAACGCCGGGGCCATCAGGGTCAGGGAGGTGTCCCGTGCGCTGCACTTGGCGAGCCTGCGCGTCCGCCTCTGCTGGCCAGCTGGCGCGGGCGAGGTGTGCCCCTCCCTGGGTCGGTGCTTGCTTTCAGGGTCTTGGGCATTCAGAGCCAGCCTTTCTCCTCCTTTGTACTCTGATCAAAGTACCCCTCCAGCCCACAGCCTACGTGTCCTGTGCGCACTCTGTCACGCTGGCCCCGTGGCCTAAGCCACAGACAGACCCCAACTCTCATTTCAGTCGTTCCACCAAGCCTTTTGCAGATAAGAAAAAACTGCCTGGAGCTGCTTTTCCAGTGTAGGGAAGCAGGCTGGTTCAGCAAAGGTGGGCCTCAGCCCCTGGAGCTGTTATACCAGCGGGAGCGAAGGTGTGGGGGCTTTCTGACCCCGTGCTAGCTAGGATCTGCCACAGTTGCTAGGAACTTATTAATGGCTCGGAATTCTTTCTGCCTTGCGATTTATTTATATTTATTTATTTATTTATTTTGTGGTACTGGGGTTCTTGGAAGCCCTTCTACCTTCAGGCTACACTCCCAGACCTATTTTATTTTTTTATTTGGAAACAGGGTCTCTTAAGCCAGCACAGCTGGCTTCGAATGTGCGCGATCCTCCTGTCTCTGCCTCCCAAGCATGCACCACCACGCCCGGCCGCCTCGTGGTTTTTGGTGACTGGACAGAACATGTGTAAAGATGCTCTGCCTTCACCCCGGCCCGCAGGTGCCCGGCCTGAGCTGCTGTCCTCTAGCTAGCTTGCAGCAGGTGTTGTGTGCAGCCTCCTGTCTCCCTCCCCTGCTTGTACACTTTATCTCCACTCCTGAAATGGAAACTTTTTATTTGATTAAATTCAAGGCATCTTCATAGAGTTTAATTGCAATAATTGACTTTGCTTCTGTCTCAACAAAGAGTAGATATCTCCCTTGTCGCTGTGAGGACCTGTTCGCCTGCAGTCTGGGGGTTTATTGAGCATATGGGAGCTATTTATTGCCCGAAGTGGGAGCAGTGTTTGATTGTCTCCTGATTGCCTCTTAATTGTCAGCAAGGAGGGCTGCTGTGCAGAGGGACCGGGCTGGGGGGCTGTGGTGGGCCGACGAGGAGGGCTGCTGCGGAGAGGGCGTGGTCAGCTGATCTTGCAGGAGGGCTGCTGCACAGAGGGGCTGTCTCGGGGAGAGGTGTGGTGGTGCAGTTCAGATCTCTGAAGATGAGAGGAGTTATTCCCGCCCTTTATTTATTCATCTCAAGTCTCCCTCTTCTTGTTTTGGTCCTTTATTAAGACATAGAAAAAACGTGCCCTTTTACCTGCCAGCATGCAGTCTCATTAGTCTAAATAAAATTAGTCGGAATTCTTGAGTCTCAGGAAATTACCAGGGAGAAGAGATTGCTGTTCCAAGAATGACTGCGCTGTGCCGACCGTCACTTGTCTCCACAGGAACGCACTCTCCGCACAGGAGAGTGGGGATGTGAGCGAGGCTCGGCCCGCCTGGCTCTGGCCTACAGAGGCGGCTTTTTGCTCCCAGTTGGGATTCCTGCGAGCTCTGCGGTCTGCTGGCCCTCGCCCAGCGCCCACGGCACGGCCACAGCCTTTGCTTCGTCTCAGGGCCTTACAGGCCTTGGCGGGGGCATGCCATCCTGCCCACTCGTGGGTGGTGGCCCCAGGCTGGAGCAGCAGCACCTTGAGCCAGCCTGTGCCCTGCCCAGTGGCTGGCATGTGGCCTTTCACAGACGGCCACCTTGTTGGGCCCTGGTCCTGTATTTGGGGTGGCCAGGAGGGCAGGGAGGCGGCCCACTGGGACCAGAGCAGAATGTGGCGCCAGCCCGCAGCGCCAGCCAGCTGTCCTTAAACTCTGCCAGCTGCTCCCGCTGGGCAGTCACTTCCACTCTCCTCTCCCACTCAGCGAGCATTCAATGAGCACCTACTGTGTGCCGCTGCCAGCAAGCAAGCTGGCATGGCTGGACCCCGGGCACCAGGCAGTGTAGGAGGTATTGGTCCCTGGCAGTGCAGGGCCAGTGGTGCCGGCTGACTCTGCAGCAGCAGTGGGCGGGCAGGCAAGGCCCGAGGAGCACGCGCACCCCCGAGGTGTTAGGGCTCTTCAGACATGCCACCTGCCCTGCAGGGAACCAGGGTCTGGTGGCACACGCCCGTAGTTCCAGTACTTGGGAGGCCAAGGCAGGAGAATTGCGGGTTCACGGCCAGCCTCAGCAACTTAGCGAGGCAAACTTTAAAAAATAAAACAGAGCCAGAAGCGTAGCTCTGAGGCAGACAGCGTTCAATCCCTAGACCTCAAAAATAAGTCCATAAAATGGCACCTGGGGTCACTAGCCATCAGACAGCAGTGAGCGCTGTGCCTGAACAAGAGCCTGGAGGGAGGGCCAGACCCGGGAGAGATGGCCACTGCCCTTGGCCCAGCCTGGGGAGGAGGCTCTGAGGGCTTGATGTATTAGGAGGCTGGGAGAGCCTCGTGAAGGCCAAGAGGGCTCGAGTGGGTCAGAGCGACCACCATGTGTGTGCAACAAGGGCTCACAAGGGGAAGCAGGGGGGCCCTCTTGCCGGGGGTGGGGGTGGGGGGGTGGCTGCTATGCAGAGAACTAGGAAGAAGGCCAGGGAAGCAGGGCAGATCCTCAAGCCCTGGAGGCTCAGGAGTCCCTGTGGCCACCTTCAGCACGTGACTTCATGTCGCAAAGAGCCTTGTGGTGGACCACTCTGCCTGCCGTCCTAAAGCTCATGTTGAGCCCCTCCGCACCCAGCTGTGACCTGCAGGCCTTGCAGGATCTGGTCTGTCTCCTGTGGTGGTTGCAAACCCAGCTCCCCTGTCCCTGCCACTCAGTGCCCCACAGCCAGCCCCAGGTCACTGCTCCTCCCTCCCCTGGCTCCCCATGGACATGCCTATGTCTGTCCCCAAGACATAGGCAGAGCTAGGCGGAGCTCGCCATCTGAGCCTGCTCATAGGTGTGAGAGCATGGCCGCAACAGAGAGCAGCATATGCGTTTTCAGGCCGAGGCCCGGGTGGACGGCCTTCCTGTGCGGCTTCCTTCCCAGGCATAGCGGGGTGGTGGAGAAGGCTGAGCTCCAGCCCGGGCCGGCTGTGGGGATGGGGTGGAGCAAGCCCCTCTGCCTAGATTGCCGCTCTGCCTTGCCTTCCTCCCACTCGGCTGCAGAAGGCCAGACGTGGGGGATCGAGGGCCATGGCAGGAAAGGAGGCTGGGCAGGCAGGGCTGGGGCCAGCCATGTGCGAGGGCACATATCTAACTTGGCTAAGACCCAGAAGGAGAGGCAGCCAATTGAGATGAGTCAGTTGCCGTCCTCAGGATCCCCTAGTGAGACCCTCTCTGGGAAAGCACTTGAGGGCCACACTAGGCTGCCCCAGCCATCTCCCACTGCGGGACGGCGCTGTGGGCCACACCAGGGTGAGCCAGGCTGCACCCTCCATCTCCCACCACGAGACAATGCTGTGGTAAAGGCCAGGGTGAACCAGGCTGCACCTGCCATCTCCCACTGAGCTGGTTTCCCGGGGTCAGCACTGGGGCTGCCCTTGGTATTACAGAGGCGCCACCCAGAGGCCATGTCTGCAACCCTGGGCCTGGTTCTCCACAGAGAACAAAGAAAGGGGCCGAGGCAAGACCCTGCTAGAGGCCCCAGCCACCACGCACCTGTCCTGGTGTGCAGAGCTCCCAGCCTGCCCTCCCTGCTGGAGTTCGTTTTCTGGGAAAGAAAACCAACATCCGTGGTTTGGACATCTCAGTAATGTGGAAGGCAAGGGAGAGCCAGGTCCTGCTCGATAACAGATCACGGGCATGCCCTCTCTGCCACAGGGACTGCTGCAAGGTGCAGAAGGGCACGGGGGGCCACGCGCGGGATGGTGAGGGCCTGGCGCCCTGGGCCAGGTGGCATGACGCAGCACGCAGTGCTGGGTCCTCCCCCATGTGCCGTGTGGCCTTCCCCTGGTCATCAGAGAGCTGGGCATGAAGCAACCATGTGCCTTACTTGGAGAGTGGCAAGCACTGACAGAGACCTGGCCGGCACTCCTCCCCACAGCCCGCGCTGTCCTTCATGGGAGGCGCTGAACTCAGCTCCAGGGCGCGAAGGGAAACTGCTGTCATGGCTTTCCTGTAAGTCTAAAAGTAGCCTAGATTTAACAGTTCATAAGAAATCAATAAAACTATACGCCCAGACCCTCTCTGTCATCCGTGGCCCAGAGCTCTCCCGGCCTGGGGTGCCCTTGGTACATCGGAGGCAGCAAGGAGGGCAGGGGCCTGGCAAGAGCCTGTAAGGGCAGCCAGCCCACTCTGCTGGTGATGGAAGTTGTGTTTATGAAGCCACATACATTATCCTGCAAGGGGCTTGTCTCCCTGATCCAGAGGACGGGGCGTGGACATCTCCCTGGTGCCAGGTGGACACTGTCGCGGTCCACTGTGAGAAGCACTGCCAGGGCACAGTGTGTCAAAGTGTGAGCAGGGTCCCGAGCCATAAGAGAATGGTGAGGGTTGTCATATACCCACCAAAGGGTGCTCTGTCCTCCAGCAGGCACGGGCTGTTTCATCCTCAAGGGCCGCCACGCACCTGCTTCTTCAGGGCCCAGGCCTGACCTTGATGGTGACAGCCAGGGGCCAGGGCCCATCCACACTGCCTGGCCTCCCAGGCCGCCTGCCCCTGTCCCCACTGATGGGCCTCTTCCCGGCAGCATTTCGCCCTGCTCCCAGCCCCACCCACACCTGCAGCAGGGAGCAGGCCATCTATGTGCTAGACAGGGCAGCAGCAGTCAGAGGCCCCCGCCCAGGGGCTGAGTTCCACGTCAGTTTTTAACTCGTTTTCTCATTTCAAAGAGAAGTGAGTGGTACCAGGTGCGTGGAGTTGTTTCCTGGTTCCCAGCGTTGTCTGCAGCCCAGGACGACCCCAGCACGCGCCCCCGAGCTCTAGCTTCCGCTCAGATGTTGGCTGGATGGTCCTGGGCTCCCCTCACTTGAGGCCCTCTCCCAGGCCATCCACTAATCCTGGCATCTCCCTCTGTTCTCCCCAGGCAGGCGTGGGACCTGGCCGTGGACATCTGCCTCTCCCAGTTGCCGACCATCATCGAGGAAGGCACCGCCTTCAGGGTGAGTCCTCCACGTTATGCAAGGTTGCAGACGGCCCTGGGTCTGAGCCCTGCCTGCCTGCCAGGAACACTGGTGGCAGAGACAGGGTCTCTGTTGTCAGGGAAAACAGTGCCTGGCCCCCAAAGGCTGCCAGTCCGTACAGCGCGCATCCCCACCTCACGCCAGCCAGCACAGCCCCAGGGCCCTGGCTCGCAGGAAGGAGGGTCATGTTGCTGTGCACAGGCATTTTGAGACCTCCTAAACCTTGGCCTTTTGTTCCCGAGCCTGGTCTCACCGCACATTGAAACCAGAATTCCACTCTGGCGTGACAGTATACTTTGGGTGTTCCTCGTAGGCTGAGCACTGTTTCCATGCCAGGTATCTTTGCCAAGGATCTTTTCAAGGATGTTACTACATCATTTCTAGAATCAATTTTCTGCATTTGGGAATAATTTTAGCAAATTGAGATGTCAGGGAAGGGAGGAGGCAACCGTGTAGACCACAAACTAACCTTTTTTTACTCCGTTATCACTCTTGAAGGTATGCCATACACATAGAACATTGCACTGTTTCCTACATGTACAACTTGATGGATTTTCCAGCACACGAGTGGCCCCCACCCCACGGTCTTCCCTTGTGGCCTCCGCTGCCTGCTGCGTGCTCGGATGGTGCCGCCACGCAGCGGTGGTCCTGTGTCGCTACTTCACTCAGCGCTGTGCCCGCTGCACCGGGCCCAGGCTCGTTCTTGCTGCAGACTCCAGAATCTGCTGCTCCTCAGCCAGTGGGCATCCAGGGCCTCCAGCTTGCTGCCCTCGTGGTTAGAGGTGGCCAGTGCCAGGCCAGGCAAAGGGAAACCAGTGACACTGATCCTGTCTGGATTTGAAATACTGATATTTTGTCCATTGTGGATTTTTGCATTTTCTTCCTTTTTTTTTTTTTTTTTTTTTTTTTTTTGCGGGTCTAGGGATGGAACCCAGGGGCATTCAGCCTCCAAACTATACCCCCTGCCCTATTTTTTATTCTTTATTTTGAAACTGGGTCTCACTGAGTTGCAGAGGGCCTCACTAAATAGCCGAGACTATCTGTGAACCACGATCCTCCAGTTTTAGCCTTCCAAATGCTGGGATTACAAGCGTGTGCTACCACACCCAGCTCGAGTTTTGCATTTTCTGCATTAATTTTTATCTCTATAAATATGTGTTAAGATAGCGTTTATTTCTGAGTTTTTTCAACACTCTCTATCCCTCCCTACCCCTGCCGCCAAATTCTGTGCTGGATGCAGTGCCATGCTGCCATGACCAGAGTCTTTACATGCAGCTCTCTGGAAGTGGGCGCACGCCTGTGCTGGGGCGCACTGCGCAGGCACACATCGCCTATACCTGCCCATGTCTGCTCCAGGATCACCTGGCAAGCAGCTGGAGGATACTGTGCCATGCTCCCCTGCCGACACGGGCACACACCTCTAACGGGTTGCCACCAGCTCCCCAAGGGAGAGAAAGTAGAGTAAAGAGAGGACTGTGGGGAGCAAGACCCTGATTTTGTCTTTTTAATGCAGTAGTGGGGCTGGAAGCCAGGGGTGCTGTACCAGTGAGCTGTATTTATTCCCAGCTCTTTGAATTTTTCATTTGGAGACAGGGTTTAAGTTTTTCAAGCTGGCCTCAAACCTGTGACCTCATGTTTCAACCTTCCAAGTAGCTGGGATTGCATGCAGCGTGGGCCACGCTGTCCTGCTGGCCGCCTCTCTCACCCATATCCGGGCTGCTCACAAATCCTGCAGCTGTCTTTGCCGTGGAGCCAGGGCGTATGTGACCAGCACTTTATCCTGCCTGGCCCTGCAGGCAGGATCGATCCTTATCGTAGCCCCGTCAGGATCAGGGAGGCCGTGGCCGAGTAAAGAAAATGGCCCTAACTCGTGGCTCGGCTCTCTCACAGCACAGCCCGTTCTTCGCTGAGCAGCTGACGGCCTTCCAGGTGTGGCTCACCATGGGCGTGGAGAACAGGAGCCCCCCGGAGCAGCTGCCCATCGTCCTGCAGGTGAGTCATCTCAGCCCAGGCCTGGCTGGCTGCGGCACCCGTCCCATGGCAACCAAGCAGGAACCGGGGTGTCCGGGGTGCTAGCCCACCTGAGGGCTCGCCTGTGTCCCCGGTCTATGAAACGCCAGCCCCTCCTCGACGGTGGCAGTGCTCTGGGCCAGATGGCAAATAAATCACACAAATCCAATCAGAAGCCAGGAGAGCGGATTGCATATTTATTCCTATCGGGCTTTCCTGGCAAAGGCATTGAGTTCCCTGCCCCCACCCCAATTAAATACAAATTTGAGACAGAGTCGCTGCCCCCCCACCTCTCCCGCTTATGCGTTAGGAATTGATGGAATGCTGCTGCCAGCCAGCTTCAGTGCGGCACGGCCTCGGCATCGTCACCTCCTTCTTTTTGGAAGGACACGAGATATAAATTAGTCCTGTGAGAAAAGAAACAGGCACACCAGGCAATTACCAGTGGGCCAGAGGGGCTCCCCAACCCCGCAGCGTGGGCCTGCTGTTAGCGCTGCAGGCCCGGGCCTGGGAGCCATCGGGCTTCCTTTACTTGGCAGGAGTGTCACTGTTGCTGTAGGAAACACTTTCTGGGTTGCCATTCAGAGTTGTTGCTTGAGTGGTCTGTCGTGCTTTGAGCAAATTATGGCACAGTCCTGGGTGGGGAGATCAGATTAGGTTGCTTGCTTGCTAGTTTTTCCAAGCCAGGCCAGGTATTGCACACTTGTAATCCCAGTACTTGGGAGGCTGAAATCTGAGGATCACAGGTTCAAAGCCAGCCTCAGCAACTTAGCAAGGCCCTCAGCAACTTAGCAAGACTCTATTTCAGAATTAAAGTTAAAAAATAAATCGGGCCGGGCGTGGTGGCGCACGCTTGTAATCCCCGCACTTGGGAGGCAGAGACAGGAGGATCGCGCAGGTTCGAAGCTAGCCGCGCGCGCTGGCTTAGGAGACCCTGTTTCCAAATAAAAAATGTAAAAATAGGTCTGGGAGTGTAGCCCGGAGATAGAAGGGCTTCCAGGAACCCCAGTACCACCAAAAAAAAACAAAACAAAAAAAACAAACAAAAAAAAATAAATCGGGCTGGCTGGGCGTGGTGATGCATGCTTGTAATCCCCATGCTTGGGAGGCAAAGACAGGAGGATCATGCAGTTTTGAAGCCAGCTGCACTGGCTTAAGAGACCCTGTTTCCAAATAAAAATATAAAATATAAAATACTGGGAGTGTAGCCCGGAGGTAGAAGGGTTCCATCCCCAGTACCACCAAAAAATAAAAATAAAAATAAATCGGGCTGATTGATGGTATAGCTCTGAGGTAGAATGCCTCTGGGTTCAATTACTAGTACTACCAAAACAAAACAAAAATTTTTTTTCCAGTACTAGGGACTGAGCCCAAAGGTATCCTACCACTGCACCACATCCCGTCTTCTCTTTTGAGGCAGGGCTGGCCTCGACCTTGCGCCCCTCCTGCCTCATCCCCTCTGAGTTGCTGGGGTTATAGGCAGTACCACCTCGGCCAGCTGAGAGATGGGTATTCTCTGGCCCCGCAGCTGCTGCTGGGGTGGGCGAGGAGCACTAGCGCTCACCACAGGTGTCAGAGTAGAAGGATGTTGCCGGGCTCTGGTTTCCGTGCGTTCTGTTTGCTGGGGAGCTGTGGGTCATGAAGCAAAACTGCTCTACTCTGGCACATTGAACAGCTTTAAAACCACTGATTAGTGAGACACCAAGGGCTAGTAACTCACTTTAGAAGCTGAAAAATAGTTCTTGAAATCAGGGTGGGGCCGGTGAACTTGATCCTGGGGTGCCGTGCCAACACAGGAGGGTGGATCCAGGCCCGCCCAGGGTGGCACCAAGTGCCAGTTGGCAATGGGCTCATCACACCCCAAAGGCTGATCAGATTACTTCCCCTCTGCAAAACAGGGACGTTGAGTGTGTTTGTTCACCTGTGTGAGAACATTGGCCTCGCCTCCTTCCAAGAAGGGCTGCACTTGATTATTAAGGCCCGTAACTGCGTTGTGACGGACGGGCCATCAATCTGCTTGGGACCGAATGTTCCGAGTGCCTCCCACTTGGAGAGCTCATTTGAAAACCAGAAGCTTTATCTCTGTCAAGCAGTGGAGCCGGCTCTGCCGCTTCCTGCCAGCGTGTGGGCTCAGGTGATCATCCGTTCACCTGGCATAGAGCTGAGGTCCCCGGCCAGCACAAGAGGACAGGAGGGAGAGTCACACATAAATGTTGTAGCCGTAGCCCATTTCCAACAGCATTCCTAACCAGGGGCCAACAAACAATGACTCATTGCCATATTTCACTGTGGATATTTTTGGTGCTTTTTGTATATTATCTCTACTTCTTTTCTGACATTATAAAAAGAATGCACAATGTTTCTGTTCTTCTGGTTTGCTTCTAGATCCCTTTCAGGCCAGCCTGGGGTTTCAGGTGAACTATAAACCAATAAGCAAATGAATTTTCACAACAAGCCTGGCGTAGTGGCCCAGACTTGTAATCCTAGTACTCGGGAGGCTGAGAGAGGAGGATCACAGGTTTGCGCCCAGCCTCAGCTTCTTAGTAGGCTCTTAGCAAATTAGACCCTGTTTCAACATAAAGAATAAAAAATAGGGCTGGGGGTGTAGCTCTCAAGTAGAATGCCCCTGGGTTCCATCCCAGTACTACCAAAAAAATATTTTCTAAACAGACAAAAATGCAATAATTGCAACAAAATAAAGAAAGCTGGACATTTGGGGGCGGCTGCATGGGCTTCAGATGAGTACAGGAAGTGGCAAATGGCCCACGTTGCTGGGTCGTGCTGCTCAGCTCCTCCCGGGTCACCTGCATCGTCTGAGTGGCTGTCCGAGAGTTTGGCTCTCCTCTTGCCCTTCCTGGCATTGCCCCGGCGTGGGGGTGAAGGCGGCCTCCCCAAGCAGGGGCACCATGCCAAGCACGTTAAATCCAGCTCTTGGGTCTGGCAAGCAGTCTGTCTGTAAATGGCCTGCTATTGACTGCTTTTTAATGTTCCATTTGCAATCATGCTTCCTTGGGGAAGAAGACCCGGAGCGCCAACTCTCTGATGCCAAATAAGGGGAAATAACTAGGAAAAGAACATGACGTGTTTTCGTGTGAATGCTCAGGCAGACGTGAGCAGCAGGTTCTTCATCGCCGCAGAGGGCTCTGTCTCCCAGGCTGGGCCAGCCTGGACCGATGGGTAAACCTTAACTCACAAGGAAGGGAAGAAGACAGCACGCAGGCGCGCCAGCCTCATTCGGAGCAGCCCGCGGCCTGGCCTCGCTCACTCACTGACTCCCGAGCTTTGTCTTGAACCTGTATTAGTGGCAAAGCCTAGGATATGCCCCGTTGTCCATAAATTAGCCTCCAGTGCCGTGGCAAGTCGGGTAATGTTACTTAAGGGAAAGAGCATTTCAGTATAGACGTCATAGACTGTCCAGATCCCTGCTGCTTCTCCCATAAGCCACAGTGGATTGTTTCCACCCTTGAGCTCCGGGCACTAGATGATGGTCATCTCAGGTCCAGTGAGAGGATTCCACAGGCCCAGCAGGGTCGCGGCACCAGCATGGAAATAGGCCCCTTCCAAACCGCCTCTGCTTCACATTTTGCCTTTTAAAACCCCATAGAAGGAAAAGAAAGGAAGAGAAAATTATTTTTTATTTTATTTTATTTTTTTTTTTTTTTTTGGTGGTACTGGGGATGGAACCCTTCTACCTCTGGGCTACACTCCCAGACCTATTTTATATTTTTATTAAGGGTCTCTTAAACCAACGAGGCTGGCTTCGAACCTGTGCGATCCTCCTGTCTCCACCTCCCAAGCACAGGGATTACAAGCATGCACCACCACGCCCGGCTAAATTTCTATTTTCCCTCAATTCATGTTGCCTATTTCTGCTGGGCACAGTCGCCTCATGCGGGGCTACGTCTCATAGCCTTACAGCACGTGGTGTGCATGCGCACACGGCCATCCAGGCCTGTGTGGCCCTGCCTGGGCTGCCATGCTGACCGCCGTCCACTCGGGCAGCAGGGGACAGGAAAGGAAGGGAAGAATTTTGCAGAGTGAAATGTCAGTATTTTCACATGGATCTTGCAAGTCTGCCAGGAGCACTGCATTAAGAGAACCCTGTTCTCAATGCACCACTTGATTTCCAAGTAAGTTTCGGATCTAAAAGTACGGGGTTATCAGGTGTCGGCAGAATAGTGGCCTGGGGTGTTGTCATTAAACACATGGCGTAAATGTATGTACACATGTGTGCGCATGAGCCCTGTTCGTTCCTGGGCACCTGGGCCTGCACACCGCCTGTGGCTGGTTGCCACATGTCTTAGCCAAGGGCCTGAGCACTGCCTTTGTAGGCAAATAGACCTGGACTGCCTGGGCAAGCTGCGCCTGCCTGGACTCACACCACCACACTTGGTCTTTAATTTGGCTTGCCGCCGACGAAAAGAACCCCAACAACTGGTTCCATTCACTGTTGTTTATTTTTGTAGTTTCTATACAAACTAGGGTGGTCTGGAAAAGGAGTTTGGGGTGTTGTTGTTGCTGTTGTTGTTGTTGAATTTTTTCTTTAAGCACAAGTCTAAGCCATACCCCCAACCCTAACACTTAGTTTTAAAGCAGTGTAAATGTATGTTAAAAATATGAACCTGAAGCAGGGCGTGTTAACTGTGTAACGAAGGAGTCGTGTTCTTAACTTCTGTAAGAGCAGGAAGAGTGTGGCCAGCAGCCCAACTATGGGCAAAGGAAGGAGGGAACCAGGGACAGCTGGAAATGGCCTGGCCAGACCAGCAGCTCAGGGGCAAGCACTCCCACAAAGTTGAGGGTCGGCCTAGGGCGGCTGAGATGCGGAGGGCCGGTGGTCGGCCAGGCCCCGTGACACAGAGGGCCGGTGGTCCGCCAGGCCGGCTCTGATGTAGTTTTGTCTTCTCTTTCAGGTTCTCCTGAGCCAAGTGCACCGGCTGCGAGCCTTGGACTTGCTGGGAAGGTTTTTGGACCTGGGTCCCTGGGCAGTGAGCCTGGTAAGTGCCTCTGCCTTGCCTCAGGGGTCCAGGGCAGGAGGGCAGAGGGCAGAGTCCACGGGGCGGTCCAGTCCCACAACAGCCAGGAGACGCCAGCCCCTCAGAGCCCAGGCTGTGTCCCTGGGCTGCTTCGCACCCTTCTGGAAGTCCTTGAGTGCTCTTCACTGCCATCCCTGTTTTTTTGGGTTTTTTGGGGGGGTTTTGTGTGTGTGTGTGTGTGTGTGTGTGTGTGTGTGTGTGGTACTGGGGTTCCTGGAAGCCCTTCTACCTCCGGGCTTACACTCCCAGACCTATTTTATTTTTGGACACAGGGTCTCTTAAGCCAGCGCGTGCGGCTGGCTTCGAACCTGCGATCCTCCTGTCTCCGCCTCCCGAGCACGGGGATGACAAGCGTGCCCACCGCGCCCGGCGCCCTGTTATTTTAAGCACTGCTCTGAAATGCTTTTCTGGTTACACTACTCTATAGAAAAGTAGAAAGGGCCATTTTAAATGGTTTTCTGTTTTAAACAGAAAAGATGAGGAGAAATAGAATCAAGAAGAGATCCGTTTCTTCCCACAAAGAAATCCCAGGGAAAATAAAAGGGAGGTTGAGGGGAAGCTTTAGATGAAAAGACATTCAGAGCCTTATCAGCCAAGTTCAATATGCATATTTGGTGCTGTTTTCAAATAAAAGTTTAAAAGTTTGACGAGTTAACATTGGAGATCAGAATATTAGATGGCCTGGGCCAGGAGTTGGGGCACGCGCTTGTAACCCCAGTACTTGGGAGGCTGAGGCAGGAGGACCACAGGTTTAAGGATAGCCTCAGCAAATTGTGAGACTCACCACCTAGGGGACCCTGTTTAAAAACAACAACAAAGGGCTTGGATTGCAGCTCGGGTAGAATGCCTTTGGGTTCAATCCCCAATGCTGCAGAAAAACCACACGACCTGGCCGCTGAGCGTCGTCAAGGAGGCGCTGGTCACCTTGGGGGCGCACGCCGCGGCTCACAGAGCGCTACGGCAGGTCTGCGGGCGAGCGCGGCGGGCCCCAGGGAGCCCAGGGCACGCGGGCACCGCAGACTCGCCTCTCTGCTGTCTGCGTCAGGGTGTTCATTAATGAGATCATGTCAACACCGAGTGTTCATTAATAGGCCAACACTGGAGGAGAGAAAAGCTAAAATTAGGAGGGATGAGTAACATTGAAGGTGGAGCGAGAGGAACCTAAAATGGGGAGGAATAACCCGCTCCTCCTTCCAGCATGTTCCCCCATGAACAGCTCTGCCACCAGCTGCCTTCTGGTCAAAGCTGGGGACACTGGCCACGTGCAGGGCACACAGGGACGAGCACACCTGCGGCCTGGGGAGCTTGCTCCCTGCCGGCGAGCCGGGGGCTAGGCTGGTGCGGCTGCGCTGAGACCCTCCTCCCCACAGGCCCTGTCGGTGGGTATCTTCCCGTACGTGCTGAAGCTGCTCCAGAGCTCCGCCCGGGAGCTGCGGCCACTCCTCGTCTTCATCTGGGCCAAGATCCTGGCTGTGGACAGCGTGAGTAACCTCTGGGCCTCTGGAGGGCCCGCAGCGTGCTCTGCGGGTCCAGCCCCAAAGCTCAGTGGCCGCTGAGCGCGGTCTGGGTCAACTCCTGCTCCGCCTCCGCCCCACCCCGCCTGCCTGGCCTCACATCTGCCAGTGTTCTTGCCGGTACCCGGTGAACACTCTCTCCCCGACGGCCACCTCGGATGGCCGGCCCCGCCTGGCCGCGGGTCCCGTCTTGCTGTCCCCGGGCTTTGGCTACTTCCTGTGCCTGTGGCCCTGCCCCCAGCTGCCCTCAAGGCCAGTCTCTGCCTCGTACCATGGCAGTAAGTGCCCCGCTCTCAGCACAGGCTGCCTCACTGGCCTTACAGCAGCCACCACGCTGAGCATGGACCCCAGGCCCTGGCACTGACGGCCACTTCCTTAGGTGTTCCAGCCCCCCGCTCTCACCACACCGTCTAGCTCTTCATGCCTTCCCCCGCCCCGCCACCCATCTTCTCCCCACAGAGCTCTGGGCAGGGCGATGGGTGTAGGTGACCAGAACTCGGCACCCCTGCCCCGGTTAAGCCCAGTGGGCCAGAGTCACAGGCAACCGCCCCTCACTGTAGGGCCAGTGTCGACTCACGGGAGGCTCCAGGAGGAGCCTGAGCGGCCCTGTGAGTGACCCAAACCAAAACACAGGAAGGTCTCTGGGCCTGGAGAAGAGGCTTGTCCAAGGGATCAGGGTTCGGGGCCATGTCCACCTAGTGCTGCAGCCCCTGAGGGGAATGTGAAATGGGACCTCAGACCCCGCTCTTGGGGAGCTGAGAAGGAGGCCGCAGGAGTGCGTGCAGACCCAGAGAAGGTACCAGAGCCAAGGGCATGTGTTGGCAACGGGTGGGATGCCAGGGTAGCCCCGGCGCTGCGGTGACGTCCTGAGCAATGCCCGAGCCCACTCGAGAGGGGACACTGAGGAAGAGAAGGATCCCCGCATGGCGTGAGAGGTGTCATGGGTGAGGAGGAGGCTACGAAGGGGCAGTGCCGGCAGAGGGCTGGCTGGCCCTGCTTGTTTCTTAGTTCGAAGCAAAGCGTCGTCCAAATCACTGTCTAGTGGGGAGAAGCAGGTCCGTGTTTCCGCCTGGGCTTCGGCTGATCTCGGCACACGGGCACACGCCATGAGCAGGAGAGCGCAATGTGCGCACGCAAGGGTGACGCCGCGCGGCGCTCTCAGGAGGGCTGGGACCGCTTGCTTTCCTGAGTCAAGGCCCTCACCAGGGCTCTAGTCCTGCTGGATGGCTGCGGGGCTGGGCCTTCCTGGCCAGGTCCTGACTCCATGGGCTGCTTTTGTGGGAGCGGCCCTCTGCCTCCGCCCTGAGCCCCGCTGCCCCTGCTGTGCACCGGCTCTGACCAGCCACCGCTTCTGTTGCTTTCTGCTCTGCAGTGACCTAGAGCATGATATAATAAATAGAGCTGCAAATACTTCAACAAAATGCTTGCCTTCCTATCTCTTATAAGCTCTAATAAGCCGTGCATGGTGGCGCACCCTGTGATGCCAGCCGGAGCAAATTACTCAGGTTTTCAGCATGGTCTTGCTAAGAGGTAGAATGCCCGAGTTCAATCCCAGTACCACAAACCTAAACAAATAAAACTAACCTGGTGAACAAGGCCTGTGTCAAAGATTAGTTGTAAGCTGGGCGTGGTGGCGCACGCTTGTAATCCCAGCATTTGGGAGGCTGAAACTGGAGGATTGCGGTTTGCGGACAGCCTCAGCTACGTAGTGAGGCCCTCTGCAACTTAGTGAGACCCTGTTTCAAAATACAGAATAAAAAAATAGGGCAGGGTGTATAGCTCAGAGGTAGAATGCCCCTGGGTTCCATCCCCAGACCCGCCAAAAAAAAAAAAAAAAAAAGATTAGCTGTAGCCCCGGCTCTGGAGTCCTTCAGCTGAATCAGAGCCCAGCACCCCTTGCCTCCTGGGCCCTCCTCACTCCCTAGCCATCGCTGGCCTTGGCAGCAACACTTGGGTCATCCCTCAGCAGCAGAGTTGCAGACATTAGAACCGCAACACTATTTTTTTTGGGGGGGGGCACTGGGGTTCCTGGAAGCCCTTCTACCTCCGGGCTACACTCCCAGACCTATTTTTACATTTTTATTTGGAAACAGGGTCTCCTAAGCCAGCGCGCGCGGCTGGCTTCGAACCTGCGCGATCCTCCTGTCTCTGCCTCCCAAGCGCGGGGATGACAAGCGTGCCCACCACGCCCGGCTACCGCGACACTCTTTTTGGGGAGCTGTTTTTGACCCGTACCGTACGCGTCTCTCATGGATTACATAAGATCTCATCCTGCTTGTCTCCAGCGTGTTAAAACTAGTTCTTGCCTAACTGGGCTTGGTTTTGTGGCTCAGGGAGCTATGCTTTGTGGTCGTTTCTGTTTCGCTCTCTTGGGATTCATGAAGAGCAGGTATCGTGAGCAGGAATCAGTCTGGAGGGCTCTCCTCTCCCCCGTCATCGCGGCAAGGCCGCAGGCCGAGGTGCAAGCAGTCTCAGGTGTGGCTGTATCTGAAAGTGTGTGGCATGGTGTCTTCTCTCTGAATTCACAGCAGGAGATGGTGCATCCCTTGGCCCGCTGTGGCAGAGCCAAGCCGTGAGCGTGCCCGCCACAGTGCCCCGAGCGTCGCCCTACTGGGGGGAGCGGACTCACGCTGGGGTGTGCCCGACGCAGAGGTGGCCCGCGTGCCGCGCTATGTGCGGAGTGCTCCACGGCCCTTTGATGCCCTTGCTGCAGGGTTCTGTGCATGCCTGCGGGCGCCAGAGCCATCTTGAGAATTAATTTCTTAACGACTTTGCCACACCTGTTTATTTACAGCAGTTGTCCCACTTAGGGACACTGAAAGGTTTCTGGTTGGAACTGAGCCTGCCCTGCCCTCATCCTTCCCCTTCACAATTGCCCTAGCCATAATTCCCAGACTCCGAGTTCCCTGTGGCTCTCAATTGCTCCGCCCCTCTCAGCTGGCACAGCTGGCAGCGCCATAGGCT
The DNA here is from genome assembly GCF_963383645.1 of Muscardinus avellanarius. Classification (NCBI taxonomy): domain Eukaryota; kingdom Metazoa; phylum Chordata; class Mammalia; order Rodentia; family Gliridae; genus Muscardinus; species Muscardinus avellanarius. The sequence continues at coordinate 73,046,902 of NC_137802.1, forward strand.
GGCCTGCCTGGAGCTCAGTCCTGCAGTGACTCCAGTGTGCCCTCTTGTGAGGGCGAGCTTCACAGTGGGCTGCTCATGCGAGGACCACGAGGTGGCCAGGCCCCAGCCCTCAGCACCCTGGCACGCTGTGTGTCTGCAGTGGCGGTCCTTTCTGAAAGCCCAGCTGAAGGGCACTTTGGGATTCGTCTTCTCTCCCGTGTGTCTGTTAGCACTGCTGAGTACCATCCATCGCAAGGCTCCTGGAGGACCCGGGCAGCAGGCAGGAGTCACCTGGGCCCTCAACAGGCAGGCTTGAAGCCGGGCATGGTGGCACACACCTGTAATCCCAGCACTGGGGAGGCTAGACAGAGGAGCACAGATTGGAAGCCAGCCTCGGCAACTCGGTGAGACCATGTTTCCAAATAATAAAATAAAAACGACTGGGTGTGGAGGGGGTAGCTGGAAGGAAGAATGCCCCTGTGTTCAATCCCTACCATCACACACAAACACACACAGTCTCAAAGAAAGAGAGGAGCTAGGTGTGGTGGTGCACGCTTGTAATCAATCCCAGCATTCACGAGGCTGAGAAAGGAGGATCACAGTTCACAGGCAACCTCAGCTACTTAGTGAGGCCCTCTGCAACTCAGTGAGACCCTGTTTCACAATAAAGAATAAAAAATAGGCCGGGCATGGTGGCGCACGCTTGTAATCCCCGCGCTTGGGAGGCAGAGACAGGAGGATCGCGCAGGTTCGAAGCCAGCCACGCACGCTGGCTTAGGAGACCCTGTTTCCAAATAAAAATGTAAAAGTAGGTCTGGGAGTGTAGCCCGGAGGTAGAAGGGCTTCCAGGAACCCCAGTACCACCAAAAAAATAAAAAATAAAAAATAGGGCTGGGGATGTAGCTCAGAGGCAGAATGTCCCTGGGTTCTATCCCCAGCACCGCAAGAAGGTGGGGGGGGGGGTGAGAGTCAGGGAAAGAACAGTTGAGAAGAACCATGTGCCCTTTGACCAGGGCCGTCATCTGCTGGGAGGACACTGACCCGATACACAGTGCCATTTCTGCCAAAAAGATCCCTGATGTCCACGAAATCCAGGTCCCAGCGCGTCCTTTGCAGCGGCAGTGCCTGCACCACTTCACTTGCCTACACCACCATCAGACCACCACACTGAGAAGAAAACCGGTCTGTCAGTGCCGTCCCACGCTGCCGCAGGTGCTAGAAAAGGCAGACAGGGACATTCAAGCCGTTGTTGGAGCCCTGTGTGGTGGTGCACGCTTGTAATCTCAGTACTTGGGAGGCTGAGACCGGAGAGTCGCAGCTACTTAGTGAGGCCCTTTGCAATTTAGTGAGACTCTGTTTCAAAATAAAGAATGAAAAATAGGGCTGGGGATGTAGCTCAGAGATAGAATGCCCTGGGTTCCATCCCCAGTACCACAAAAAAAGAAAGGAAGGAAGGCAGGAAGGTCGGTCTTGCAAAGATGGTGGTGAGACAAGACTTGTAAAGACGCGCATTCGCTGATCGGGTCACTCCAGCAGACCTCCCCCTGCAGGAAGCCTGGAGACTCCCTGAGGCCGGGCAGGGGTATGGGGAGAAGCAAGGGCCGCAAAAGGAAGCAGCGCGGGAGGGGCGCTCTGAGCATACATGCGTGATTTCCCCTTGCTATTTAAATCTCTTTAAAAGATAATCCAAGCCGGATGTGGCATGTGATCCAGTACTTGGGGGACTGGGACAGAAGGAACTCAGGTTCAAGGACAGCCTCAGCAAAGTAGCAAGACTCAGCAATGAGACTGGTTTCAAAATAAATTAGGGCTGCCGGGCGTGGGGGGCACGCTTGTGATCCCCGCGCTTGGGAGGCAGAGACAGGGGGATCGCGCAGGTTCGAAGCCAGCCGCTGGCTTAAGAGACCCTGTTTCCAAATAAAATATAAAATAGGTCTGGGAGAGTAGCCCAGAGGTAGAAGGGTTCCATCCCCAGTACCGCCAAAATAAATAAATAAATAAATACATAAATTAGGGCTGGGGTTTCAGCTCAAAAAGGTAAAATGCCCCTGGGTTCCATCCCCAGCACCACACGCGCACACACGCACACACACACACGCAGTTCAAGAGCATTAAGAGAACGTGCAAGCTGCAGAAGCAAAAGCACACACAGAGCATGATCCCGTATGTACAGAATGCTGGAGACGTCTGGAAGGGCTTTGTTCTTAAGAATCCTCATTCCAGCGTTAACAGTGACCTTCTGTAAACTGGTCTATATGAAGGATAAAGGCATAAATTTATTTATTTGTTTATTTATTTGGTGGTACTGGGGTTCCTGGAAACCCTTCTACCGCCAGGCTACACCCCCAGACCTATTTTATATTTTTTATTTGGAAACAGGATCTCTTAAGCCAGCGCGGTTGGCTTCAAACCTGCGCAATCCTCCTGTCTCCGCCTCCCAAGCGCGGGGATTACAAGCGTGCCCACCACGCCCGGCTTATTCTTTATTTTGAAGCAGGGTCTCACCAAGTTGCAGAGGGCCTCACTACGTAGCTGAGGCTGTCCACAAACCGCGAACCTCCTGTCTTGACTGCCGAGCACTGAGATCATACGTGCGCACCACCACGCCCAACTATAAATTTTATTTTGTTTAGAAGACAGTTGTTTGAAGCACAATGTTAGCCATGTACACTGGGGTTTATAACTGGCGGCAGAACACATGGCGGTGGCAGCCAGTAGGTCGGGAGGAGAGGGGTGAAGGGATCCCGTGTTTAGGTTTTTGTCGTTTGTTTGAAGTGGCTGCTATCACTGGAGGGAAGCTGCAGAGGCAGAGGCCCAGTTTGGGCCAGGGTGGAACTCTGGTACAGCACCTGCCTGGCATGCACCAAGCTCTGCATTCCATCCCCAGGACCATAGGAAAAAGAAAAGAGAAAAAGACGTAGTGTGGACCTCTTCAGCTCTACCACCACTGAACAAGAATTAGCGCTAGTCAGCAGAGGAGATAACGTGAAATGTGTACAGCAAATACGAAAGGAGAGAGGACCAGGGAAAAAGTTAACAAGGACCAGACACAAGAACTGGGATAAAAGACGGGGGGATGCTGCGAGTGAACTTAGCCGCGTCCAGAGTCGCCTGCAAATAGTCTAAATACCACATTTGAAAGGAGAGGCTTTCCGATGGGATTAACAGCAAGGAAAAACTATAAGTTACCTGAAGTGCACTCAGTACATTTGACACAGTGGGTCAAAAGTAAGGGCTGGAAGGAGAAATGCCACAGTACCCAGGTTCGGAGGGCAGCAGGCTCGCGGGACGGCTGCGGGGGTCCTCCACATGCCAAAAGGGTCCCCCAAAGAGCATAGTGCTTATTCGCCCGGTGCAGAGGTCCATAGCAGTAAAGCAGAACCTAGTAAAACTCCAGGGTAAAATCGGATCACCTGCAATTACAGTTAGAGGCTTCAGTAACCCAATCTCAGGAACGGACAGAAGTGGAGGAACCTTAAATTACTAAAATATGTGAATTTGTGATTTTTATTTATTTATTTATTTTTGGTACTGGGGATTGAATCTAGGGGCATCACTCTACATTCAAGCTACACCCCTCGCCCAGTTTTATTTCTTCATTTGGAAACAAGGTCACATCAGGTTTCTGAGAGCCTCCCGACATTGCCAAGGCTGGCTTGATCCTGTGATCCTCCTGTCTCAGCCTCCCCAGAACTGGGATTACAAGTATGCGCCATCATGCCTGGCTGTAAATTTATAACATTAATTTAGAAATATAACTACGTATTAACTCATTTTTAACACCTTGCATTTATATAGTAGGTAACAATATATATACAGCGGTAAATGTCTAGACACATCGTGTGTACCTTCTTGTTAAGATCTAGCAGTCTTAATGGAAGTAACACTTTTCATGGGATAAAAGTATAGCTGGATGTGGCGCGGTCTGGGCACAGCGGAGGGAGTGCGGGGCGCACGGGTTGGAGAGTGAGAGCCCACTCGCGGTCTCAGCTCCCACCGTGGACAGTAGCTGAGAGCAGCGGAGCCCACCCAAAGCAACAGGAGAGAGGAAACCACAGAGACCACTGTGGAGATCAGTGTGGACGGAGCAGGAAACGGTATAGAAGATCAATTCAACAAGTCGGTTGTTTAAACAGATCAATACTATCAATACGCCACTGTCCAGACTGATAGGGAAACACAGAAGGCGGACGCACTCCGGCCTCTGGAACCCACGTGTCTGGAGCATACGTAAGGGTGGAAGCAGACCTGGGGGGCAGCTCCGCTGAGAGCTTGCCATCATAGCTGTGACAGTCTAGTCACCTGAGCAGGGACAGAGCCTGTACTGTGAGCCTGTAATACCAGTGCTTGGGAGGCCGACACAGGAAGATCACAGGCTCCAGGCCAGCCTCAGCAACTTAGCAAGGCCCTGTTTCAAAATAAAATATAAAAGAGGGCTGGGGGTAGCTCAGAGGTAGAACACCCTTGGGTTCAATCTCCAGCACCACTGCCACAAAAAAAAAGTTTAGTAAACTATACCCAAGATCTATATGCTAAAACCCACAAGCCATTGTTAAGAGGAACAAGGAAGACCTCCATAAATGAAGACCTAAGTAAATGATTCCCTTAACACAAGCCCTGATTCAAAAATCCATATGCAAATACCAAGGACCCAGAATGGCCAAACCAACTCTGAGAAAGAAGAGAATTGGAGGATTAAAGTGTCTGCTTTTATGACATAGGATAAGCTCCCGTACTCAAGGCCTGAAATTGCATCAAAATAGACAGATAATAGGACCAAAGAAAGTCAGCAGATGGGCTCAGTGCACGGAGCCACATGCCGCTCGTCCCAGCTGCTCGGGACGCTGCGTGGAGGCCTGCCTGAGCCCGGGAGCCACGCAAGACCAGCCTTCGCCACACAGTGACACCTGTCTCAAATAAAGTTTCATACACCACCCACGGACGGCTGGGTTTTCAACCAAGGTTCAAAGAAGAGTCGATTGAGTGGAGAAGCGATAGTCTTTTCAACCTGTGGTTCTGGGACATCCATATGCAAAATACAGTCCATACCTTGAACCTTATAAAAACATCAGCTCAGACTCAACCAAAGACTAAATGTAAAAGTTAAAACTAGAAAACCTCTAGAATCCAGGCATAGTAGCACCCACTTGTAATCTCAGCTCTTAGGAGGCTGAGACAGAAGAATCCCAGGTTCAGGGGCAGCCTCAGCAAGTACTGATACTCTTATTAACGTAGAGAGGCCTTATTTCAAAATAAGAAGGGCTGAAGGTATAGTTTGGAGATATAATATCCCTATTGTCAATCCTCTGTACCAAAAAACTAAATAAAATCTCTAGAAAAAGCCAGGTGTGGTGGTGCATGTCTATAACCCCAGTACTTGGGAGGCTGAGACAAGAGGATCCCAGATTCGAGGTCAGCTTCAGTAAGTAGTGAGATTCTCATTAGCCTAGAGAAACCCTGTTTTTTTTTTTAATTTTTATTGGTGCACTGTATTCATACATCATAGTGGGATACAAACTTTTGTAGACATACATGAACACATCGCCCAGTCAGCCCCCACCCGATCCCCACCCCATTCTCTCCCCATCCCTCCCTCCCATGCTTGGCTTAGTGGTTGACATCTAGTATTATAGCAATTTATCCAAAATTAAAGATGATAATCTCACATAACAGTTTCATTTGTCTGATACCAAGCTTTTGATGACTTAAAGATAACATTTCAATATTTCTTTTTACTTTCTTTCTTACCAGAGAATCTATTTTTTCTATTTTTTTTAGGTGAAACTATCATATATTTATATATTTATTTTTCAGAAAAAAACTCTATCCTAATATGGAATATGGACTCTAGATACCCACATCGATCTTGAAAAAGAACAAAGCTAGAAGATATATATTTTCTGATTTCAAACCATATAAAGCTACAATAATTGAAACAGTGTAGTACTGTTCTAAAGGCAGATATATAAACCATTGGAGTTAAATAAAAGCCTAGAGCTAAATTCTTCCCTATATTGTCAAGTTATTTTTGACAAGGTTTCCACGAACATTTGGTGGTAGAAATAATATTTTAACTAAATATTGTTGAAACATAATAATTACATGGAAAAGAATAAAGTTGGACCCTTACCTAATCCCATATACAAGTATTAACTCAAAATAGATAAAAGACCTAAATATAAATCTTAAGACTATAAACTTTTAGGAGAAAATCTGGGTCATAAAACCTCACAACATTGAAATTGGCAGTGATTTCTTGGTTATGATTTCAATGGCACAGGCAACAGAAGAGTATACAAACTCCCTAAAAAATAAAAAAAAATTGTATATCCAAAGACAATGTAAACAGAGTTAAAAGTTACTGATAGAATGGGATAAAATATTTCCAAATGCTATATCTGAAGGTATATTAGTATTCCAACTAGAAATCCTAAAAATTAGCAACAGTAAAAGGAAACAATACAATTTAGAGATAGGTAAAAGACTAACATAAATAATGAATCTCCACAGATAACCAATCTTAGTTGTCTGTTGGATGGAAAATCTTGTTTCTCTGGTTCTGGTGTGAGTTACCTATTTCTTCTTTGTAGTTAATCTCTTTGAGTATTTTCTCTAGCGCTGGTTTTGAAGACATAAATTCCTTCAGTTTCTGTTTGTCATGGAAGCTTCTTATTTCTCCATCTAATTTGATAAAAAGTTTTGCTGGGTGTGATATCACTGCCACCGCCCCTCTCCCACTGGGTCAAGTCCCAGTGAGTACAGTACTGGGATTTCTCCGCTGTGGCCCGCAATTTGACTCACTGTTCTTGAGTGCGCAGATGTAGCTGTAGTGAGTTCCGTGCTGCTGCCGCTGGTGGCAATATGGCGCTGCTGCTACGCCCTCGGCTGTTGGGCTGGCGTTTTTTTTTTTTTTTTTTTTTTTTCTTGGTTTTGATTTTCACTCTGAATCCCTGCAGCGTGTGCTGAGCTCAGACACTGGGAGATTTAGATGTCCTCTGCGCCGAGAAATCCCGCCTGGCTGTTCCGCAGCGGCTCCCCTCGGCTTGCTGTGGCCGTCCCGTGAATTCGCCGGCAGTATGGCGCTGCTGCCGCGTCTGCCGCGTCCTCGGGCGTGAGGATATCCTCTGTGGCTCTGTTCTCAGTCCGCTTTCTCTCTGGAGCCTGGTGATTTTTTTTTTTGTTTCTCTGGTGATGTTGTTTTTTGGCTTTGAAAGGCGCTGATTTTGTGGTAATGGATATTTGTTGTTAGCGGGGCTCTTAAACCCCGCTCTTCTCGGTCGCCATCTTCCCGGAAGTCGCCGAGAAACCCTGTTTTAAAATAAAAAGGGCTGGGTTCAATCTCCAGTACCAAAACAATAAGTAGAACTATAAGAAGCTGGGCTTGGTGGTGCACGTCTGTGATCTCAGTATTTGGGAGGTTTAGAAAAGAGGATGGCAAGTTTGAGGACAGCCTCAGCAACCAATGAGACCGAGCAGTCTAGCAAGGCACTGTTCCAAAACAAATATAAAAATGGCTTGGGAATGTAGCTCAAAGGTAGAATGTTCATGGGTACCGCAAAAAAAGCAAACCAAGAAACCCGGGCAAAAAGGTTGATCAGGCACACCACCAAAGCAGCACTAATGGAAGCTGGGCGCGGTGGCACACGCTTGTGATCCCAGTACTTGGAGGCTGAGACAGGAGGATTTCGGTTCGAAGCCAGCCTCAACAACTTAGTGAGACCCTGTTTCCAAATAGGAAATAAGCCGGGCGTGGTGGCGCACGCTTGTAATCCCCGCACTTGGGAGGCAGAGACAGGAGGATCGCGCAGGTTCGAAGCCAGCCGCGCGTGCTGGCTTAGGAGACCCTGTTTCCAAATTTAAAAAAATTTAAAAATAGGTCTGGGAGTGTAGCCCGGAGGTAGAAGGACTTCCAGGAACCCCAGTACCACAAAAAAAAAAAAAAAGGAAATAAAATCAGGCTAGCGATTTAGCTCAGAGGTATAATGCCTCTGGGTTCAATCCCCAGTGCCATAGATAGATAGATAGATAGATAGATAGATAGATACATACATACATACATACATACATACATACATACAAGAAGCATGAATGGCAATGCACAGGGCAACGTGCAGAGCATCTTTAGGCACTAGAGAAATCAGCATTGGTCGCCCCATCGCGCACCTGCAGAGCACCCAAGAAAGGCGGTCGGCAGCCAGGAGGTGGAGCCGGGCCCCTGCACGTGGCTGGGGCGGCACAGCCTCTTTGGAAGACTGTCACAGCCTCTCGTAAACATCAACAGACACACGTACCCACGGCGCAGCCAGGACCCTCGCCCAAGAGAAACAGAAACTCAGGGCCACACAAAGGCTGTGTAAAGAGTGTTTGTGGCAGCTTTAGTTACAGCAACCTCACGGAGGGACTCGCTCACGTGTACACTAACAAGGGAATAACTGAGTGCACCGTGATTTAACTTCCATACAACGGGACACTAATCAGCAATAATAATAAAAAAGTCTGAAGGGTCTCAACATAATCACACCAGTTAAAAGAAGCCAGTAACCCAGTCTTTCTTTTTTCTTTTCTTTTTTTTTTTTTTTTCCAATACTCGGGATAGAACCCAGGGGCATTGTACCTCTGAGCTATGCCCCAGCCCTATTTTTATTTTTATTTTGAAACAGGGTCCCACTGAGTTGCAAAGGGCCTCACTAAATAGCCGAGGCTGGCCGCGAACCACAGTCCTCCTCTCTCAGCCTCCCGAATGCTGGGATGACAAGCGTGCGCCCCCCCCCCACACGCCCAGCTTGAGAAGCCAGCAACACAGACGTGCTCTGTACGGTTCCATCCATGTAAACTTCTTAAAGATGCGCCCTTAGCAGTAGTCGGGTGGGGAGGGATCTGCTCATCAAGGCCGGTGTCATGGGTGCACGCGTCCAGGCACCAAGTCCTGAACGTTAAGTACATCCCACTTCTCTACCGCTTTTCCTCGGTGAAACTGGTGAAAAGTAAACTCACAGTGCCAAGCTTGTGCTGTCCCTGCCAAACGTTCAGTTCAGGAGAACCAACCACAAGAGTCTGCGGGTGAAATACGTGAAGGATTGTCCTGGAGCACGACCAGGGCCGGCTGGATGCAGTCCCTGACGACCCGGGCTAGACGCAGAGGCTGTGGGGGAGAGCACTACACGGCCGGGCAAGACTTGAATGTGGGCCAGAGGCTGATGACAGAGCTCTTTTCTCCCTCCATTTTCTGGAGAGAGCGCATGGTTTTGTTATGGAAACACAAAACCTTAGGTTTGTTTTTTCCCTGAGGAATATTTCTGTGCAAAGCGTCATGGTCTCTGCTGCTTTCGGAAGTGCAGAGAAGATGGGACGGCGGGGAGCACGGACATGGCAGGATCCTTCTGTCACTGCCTGACGGCTCCGTGATGGCGGAGGGGTCGGGAGTGCCTGCTTCGTTGATGAGAGCACTGCCCAGGTGGCCAGCTCTGCGCTGTGTCCTGCTCCGTGCCGGGAGGTGGTGTGGGGGGTTTAATAAATTCCTCAAGCCTGTTGTTATCATTTGTCTCTCTGCTAATTAACAAGATTAAGGGAGGGGAGGCAGTTAATTAAGGACTCCTATAAGCCGGGTTGCAGTTAATTGAGTTTTTTTCATAGGCACAATTAATATGCAATTCAGGCAGACCTTCCACGTTACAGTTAATAAAGTTTTATTTATAGTACCACCAGGGAACACCAAGGGCACAATGTCAATGAATTTGGAAAAACACTCTGAGTTGGTATTTATAAAGTAAACCTGAATTCGGGGCTAGGACGGGGCTTGGCCATAGGCAAGCTGCTTTGATCCTAGGACAGAGGCGCGCCAGAGGCAGACAAGAGAATAGGCTTTCGTTTGCACTGCCCCACGGCTGGGCCCTCCTTCGTCTGCAGGGTTCTCTCACCTCTGCAGTGCGGGCTCCGCACCGGGTTTGCTCGATGTCCGCAGCCTCTCTTCCTGCGTCCACTGCTCCCTACCTTCTTGTGTGCATTCTCTCTCTCTCTCTCTCTCTCTCTGTCTCTCTCTCTCTCTCTCTCTCTCTCTCTCTCTCTCTCTCTCTCTCTCTCACACACACACACACACACACACACACACACACACACACACACACGGGCATCAGAGTTCAGAGTCAGCTTTCTCCCCGCCTAGTGTTTTCTTGGGACCCCAACACGTGGCGTGGCCAGTGCCTGTGCCTGCGCCTGGCCCGCAGCACACAGAGCCCTCGGGCGAGGCTGACGACTCCTCTTTGCTGTAGTGTGTGTGTGTGTGTGTGTGTGTGTGTGTGTGTGTGTGTGTGTGTGTTAACAGGATGAGGGCTGCCAGGCCCCTCTGCACAGTGAGTGCGTGTATTCGGTGGAGTTCCAGGGCGAGGGCGTGGCAGTGGCCCGGGGCTCCACAGAGACCCACAGATCACTTGTGAGCACCTGTGGGTGGGTGGGCTGCCGTCCTCCTCTCACCCCTGGTCAGGGGAGACACACTACCAAGAGGTGCAAGTACAAAGGCCAGCTCCGCGGGGCCGCAGCAAGTGTCCCAGGGAGGCAGAAGGCCAGCGGGTGGCCAGCAGGTGGGGCCTGCAGTACCAGAGGCCGAGGAACAGAGAGGAGTGCTGGAGGAGCACGGAGAAAGGAGTGCTGGAGGAGCACAGAGAGAGCAGAGGAGTGCTGGAGGGGCACGGTGAGAGCAGAGGAGTGTTAGAGGAGCACAGAGAGCAGAGAGGAGTGCTGGAGGAGCACGGAGAGAGCAGAGGAGTGCTGGAGGAGCACGGTGAGAGCAGAGGAGTGCTGGAGGAGCACGGTGAGAGCAGAGGAGTGCTGGAGGAGCACGGTGAGAGCAGTTGGCACCTGAGGGCTCTGGCCGGCAGGGGGCAGTGGCAGGGGACTTTCCTCAGATGTCCGCAAAGACGCACTGATTGCTTTCTGTGCCACCGGAACTTCAATAACTGCGCTGATGGGCGGACCCTGTGTAGCATGGCTCCTGAGACCCTCGGGGACAGTGTGAGGTCTGTGTCACAGAAGGAACTCCGGCAGTTGCGGTGAATCCAAGAAACCCAGGGAGTTCTAGCACAGCGGTAGGCAAGTCCCCGAGGAGTCCGGCCCGGAGCCTGGACCAGCCAGCCAGGGTTCCCACACAGGGAGCAGGGAAGGCCAGGAATGACGAGTAATAACTGTGGAAAGAAAGTATTCTAAATTTTAACATTACTCCGCATTCACATATAAACACATTAAAGACCTGAGTATAAGAAACCTAAATTTCTAAGAAAATACAGGTTATCAAATTCAGTAGAAATAGAAACCCTGTATTTCCAGGTATTTATGAGTATGACTGCAACCTAGTGTGCTGCTTGTCTGTTCTTGTTTTTGTTGTTGTTGTTGTTGTTCTTGGTACTGAGATTCCTGGAAACCCTCCTACCTCCAGGCTACACTCCCAGACCTATTTTATACTTTTATTTGGAAATAGGGTCTCTTAAGCCAGCGAGGCTGGCTTCGAACCTGCACGATCCTCCTGTCTCCACCCCCAAGCATGGGGTTTACAAGTGTGTGCCACCATGCCCGGCCTTTAGTTTGCTTTTTTTATCTTTTTAGCGATACTGGGGATTGAACCCAAGGGCAGTCTCCCTCCAAGCTACACCCCAACCCTGGTTTTTATTCTTTTTTTTTTTTTTTTTTTTTTTGTGGTACTGGGGTTTCTGGAAGCCCTTCTACCTCCGGGCTACACTCCCAGACCTATTTTTACATTTTTATTTGGAAACAGGGTCTCTTAAGCCAGCGCGCGGCTGGCTTCGAACCTGCGCGATCCTCCTGTTTCTGCCTCCCAAGCGCGGGGATTACAAGCGTGCGCCACCACGCCCGGCCTTTATTCTTTATTTTAAACAGGGTCTCACTAAGTTGCAGAGGGCCTCACTAAGTAGCTAAGACTGTACTCGAACCTGCGATCCTCCTGTCTCAGCCCCGTAAATACTGAGATTACACGCATGCACTATCATGCACAGCTAATTCTAGTGTTATTTAAACCCTTCTAGTGCTGAGCGTGGTGGCACACGCTTGTAAACCCCGCACTTGGGAGGCGGAGACAGGAGGATTGCATAGGTTCGAAGCCAGCTGTGCTGGCTTAAGAGACCCTGTTTCCAAATAAAAAGTATAAAATAGGTCTGGGAGTGTAGCCCTAGCCCGGAGGTAGAAGGGCTTCCAGGAACCCCAGTACCACCAAAAAATAAATAAATAAATAAATAAACTCTTCTAGAGCATTTAAAAATTGGGAAAATATATAAATTATTATGTGGAACAGGTACAACACTGATAAAAAGTAACCTATAATGTACAGCAATGCAAGTAAACTTAACAGCACTCAACTACTTGTTTGAAAATGGTTAACATGGTAAGCTTTATGTTGTATATATCTTACCAAAATTTTAAAAGAACTAAAAGTATTTATATCAAAAAAGCAAACTAAAAGCCAGCATGGTGGCACATGCTTGTAATCCCAGCATTTGGGAGGCTGAGATAGGATGATCTGGGTTTGCAGACAGCCTCAGCTACTAAGTGAGGCCCTCTGCAACTAGCGAGACTCTGTTTCAAAATAAAGAATAAAAATAATGGGGAGGTGTAGCTTGGAGGTAGAATGCCCCTGGGTTCAGTCCTCAGTATCACAAACTAGGTTGCATCATACTCATAAATATTTGGAAATACAAATCAGTAATAAAACGTTGAACAAATAATACACCACAACTGAATCGAATTTCTCCCAGGAATGCAAGGATGGTTTGATATTAAGAACGCTAGAGTCAGCCTTCTCATAAAAGAAGAAAAACAGTAAGATAGACATCACTAGCTACTTCCCCAACATAAGTAAAACTATTACTGTTGCAAGTGATAGGAGTATATGCCTAGAAAAACCAGTGGGGTCAATTAAATACTAGTCAGAGAACTTTGTATGGTAGAAGACTTAAAAGGCATAAAAATAACAATAGATTAGAAGATAAAATGGAAAGGATCACCCCAATTGTAGTACAATCATAAATCTAGGAATAGCCTTATCCTGAAGCTTTAAGAAAACCTTAAAACTCACATGAGACAAAATTCAACTTGAGCAAATAAAACTTATCCTTTGATTTATTTATTTTTATTTTTTTATTTTTGGTGGTACTGAGGTTCCTGGAAGCCCTTCTACCTCCGGGCTACGCTCCCAGACCTATTTTTATATTTTTATTTGGAAACAGGGTCTCTTAAGCCAGCACGGCTGGCTTCAAACCTGCGTGATCCTCTTGTCTCCACCTCCCAAGCGTGGGGATGACAAGCGTGCGCCACCACGCCCAGCAATATATGATAACAGTTATCAGCAGGATATTTTCTAGAACATGTTTTAAATTTCACATGAAGAAATGAGTAAGAAGAAGCAGAATTCTGAGTAGGAAGAATACTGGTGGAGAACTTGTCCTACCACATACCAAGGTTATCTGTGAGGCCTGAAGGATACAGAACAGGTCAGGGCTGGTCCCAAGGAGACACTGGACAATAGAAAGTCACAGAAACAGACCAAGTGGACAGGAGACCTGACATGTGATAGACAGCGGCTCGTCAGCAGCAGTGACAGCACACTCTAACCTGTGGTCTGAGGGTGACTCGGAGGCAGCCATCGATTGCATCTAAAATGCCCCCCAAGGCCCGTGTATTGAAGGCTTTGTCTCAGCTTGCTGCTCCTGGGAGGCCGTGGAGCCTTGAAGAGGAGGCCTTGGGTCCTTGTGGGCCTGGAGGGGTCAGTGGAACACACCCTGCCCTCTGCTCCTGGCTGCCCGAGGTGATCCGCCTGCGCTATGGTGGCTTCCTCGCCTGGGACAAAAGCAGTAGGGACTGGAACCAAAAGGTAGCCTCCTCACATGCCAAGTGTCTCCCATGTCTCCTCACAGTCCTGGAAAGTCACTAACACGGAGGCTGATGGCAGATACGAAGGGTGAGACCATGGAGGCTCTGGAAGAAAACTGGGCATGTTCCATTTTAGTGTGTGCGTGATTGGAGTCATAAGACTCAAATCCAGATGTCCTTGAAGAGTAATAATCCCGCTGCACGTGAGTCAGAAGCCTTTCGGGGGAGCGATGCCACGTGCGCCAGTATGGCGTGCTCTGCAGGAGATGCACTCGGGGCACCGAGAAGCCAGGCCTGTGCGTCTCTAGGGGTCAAGGTGCACCCCACATACATGCATGATTATTAGGTATCGATTAAAGATCGAGAAGAAAGAAGCAAGGCACGGAACCCTCGAGGAGCAGGTCTTTTTATTTAAGGAAAGGGTTGCTGGGCGTATTTATCCATACTCACGTTTCCATAAAGACACACAATAGAAGAATGAACAAGGTGCTGGTGCTGATCGCATAGAGCTCTGGAGGGGGTGGAGAGGAAGGGTGCCTTCCTCTGTGCCTGTCTGTTTTGATTTGGGGGAGTTCCTGGGAATTGAACCAAGAGGCTTTCTACCTTCAAGCTACATCCCTAGCCCTATTTAGAGCAAAACAAAAACAGGATCTTGCTAGGTTACTGAGGCTGACTTTGAACCTTCAAGCCTCATGTCTCAGCTTTCAAGTACTAGGATTTCAGGCTTGTGCTACCTACCACACCTGGCTGATAACACTTGGATATATAGATATATATTGGGGATTAAGCCCAGGGGCACTCTGCCTCTGGCTCTACCCCAGCCCTAATTTTTTTTTTTTTTTTTTGAAAGAGGATCTTGCTAAGTTTTTGAGGCCTTTGCTTTGCTAAATTGCTATGGCTGGCTTCAAACCTGTGATCCTCCTATCTCAGTCTCCTAAGTCCTAGGTTCACAGGCATGTGCCATCAAATCTGCCTTATAGCATTTTAATCTTTGAACCTTGTAAGTACCACAGATTTCACAATGTGTACAAAAGGCCGGTTGAGAAGTTAAAAGCAATGTTGGCAAGAAGACGGCAACTTTTACCTGTCAGTAACAGCATTTACTCCATTCTTTCTCTTCATTTTGAAGTTTGCCATAGACACAGACACATCTCATGGGAGAACATCTAAAGGGCTTTTCAAATGTTTTAAGTAGTCAGCCACTTTGGGCAGGTGGAAGCTTTGGTCCGTGTGGCCGTCAGCTCGGGGCCTGAAGCAGGTACAGCGCCGCTTCCTCCTGCTCAGAGCTGCTCTGCAGACATCGTGTGGACCCACGAGCTCTGGTGGCCAGCAGACGAAGGCCTGCTTGGGTATTATTTTCCAGACTGCCTGTGAAGCCTTGGGAACAGAAGCCCCACGCCGTCCTCCCTCCACTCCCGACTCCCCGCCCACCGGCTCACTCTGCAGCAGTTTTCTCTTGCTGGAAACTTCCCGACCTTTCTAGCACTGCGCATCCCTTGTCATGACAGGGAGCACACTCCTCCGGGGTCTGGGCCTGGCCTGATCCCGGTGCTGCCCTGCGTGCAGGGGAGGCCACGCAGTGTATTCTCGGGCCCTGCGTGCAGGGGAGGGCCACGGCAGTGTATTCTCGGGCTTTGCGTGCAGGGGAGGGCCACGGCAGTGTATTCTTGGGCTTTGCGTGCAGGGGAGGGCCACGGCAGTGTATTCTCGGGCCTTGCATGGGGTGGAGGCCACAGCAATGCATTCTTGGGCCCTGCATGCAGGGGAGGGCCATGGCAGTGTGTTCCCAGGCCCAGGTGCCCGGGGTCATCTCATGCTGCCATTCGCCCCTGGTCAGGGACAGTGGCCTGTTAGTGTGACTGCAGTTCCTGTGTCTGCTTTCCCACAGGATAAACTCCACCTTCTGGTATAAGGCAGGGTCTCGCTCCATGACACCTTTTGCCAGAACATTTTTGGGGAACCTGCCGGCGCCTACAGAAGCCTGAGTCCTGTTCTCCCTTGCTGCACCGCCTGGCCACAGTGCAAGCCTGTGCTCGCGCTGTCTCTGGGTTTGCCTGTCATCCTCACCCTCCTCGTCCCTGTTCTAATTCCCTGAGATCCTGAGACAGGGAAACTCACAGGTGGGCAGAGTGACTTCCACATGGCGGGGTGGGGTGGCCACCAAGGAAACCATTTCACTTTCTTGCTTTCGTCTGTCCTCCCCTTCTTTTTACGCTGGCCTTACTGTCATCTCTGGGCTTGGTCTGGGGCGAGCAGTAAGCAGACAGGAGCCCTTGGGAAGCACAGCGTGCGTCCTTGGCAGTGACCCTGCCTTTGTCAGGCCCAAGTCCGGTCTCCACCCAGCCTGCACTTGTGCACAATATGTTGCCTACCTGCCACTTTCCTGGGCTTGTGGTTTGCCGGCTTGCTTTCTTTCAACATATCAAGGCCTTAGCCTAAGCGCGCTCTTGACTGGGGAGACAGAACAGGCAGCCGGAGATTGCACACTGCCCCTAGTGGGCAGAACGCCTCTGCACCCGCAGGTGTGGACCGGGAGGGAGACGCGGCTGCAGACAGGGAGGCCGCTGAGTGTGTTGTAAACGGAGGTGTCCCTGACCCTGCTGAGCACGGAAGGTGAGGGTAGGCGTACCCACAGGGGCCGTTGCCTCTGGCTCTGCCATGGCGTAATAACCCTATCAAGACAGGGATCTTTTCCTATACACCTCATAATCCAGGCTCCGGCTTGAACTTACTATTCACATCAAAGTTACCATCTCCGATCCACTGACTTAGGAGCTTCAGACTCAGAATTAGTGGAAGAGGAATTAATGACACCTTATTACTCTTCATGAGACATGATTAAAGAGCTACCTGCAAATGTGTGGGTTTTGATTTGACTGTTAAACCTCTGGTTTGCAAACATGGGAAGCTCCTCTGCTCTGAGAAGGGGCTCCCGCCACGGTGGAGGGCACCCCACTGTCCCAGCCCCCTGCTTCCGGGGAGGGCGGGTCGATTTAGCCTGTCAGCAGCCTCCGCTCGAGGAGGCACCACTCGGTGTGTTTCCTGAACACGGCAGGCGTAATTGGCTGCCCGGCACAGGTTAGAAGCCTGTGACCTGAGCACGCATCTCTCCATCCTGCCTCATTCCCAGCGCAACAGAGTGAGGCCGGAACCCAGCCTTAGCAGTGTATTGACGCGAGGAAGGAACTCCTAATTACCAGAGCGCGCTGAGGAACGGGAGGGCAGGCTCCGGGGCTGCAGCAGTCGGCGGCTCCCACCCACGCGTCGCGCTGCCCCGAGGAGCCCCGGTGCTGGAGCGAGCGCCGGGACCTGGTTGCAGGCGGCAGCCTCGTCCTTAGCGCAGGGCTTGCTGGGAGATGGGAGCCGCACTCTCGCTGGGGGTGTTGTCCTCATGGTCGGTCGCTCGTGGGTTCTCCTGATGTCCATCCTAGAAGCCCCACCGCCATCACAGCTGCGCCCCATGGCCCCTTCTCTCCAAGCTCAGGGCCCCTTCACTCATAAGCCGCCACCTTGTCCTCATGCCTCTTTTTGCGGTACTGGGGATGGAACCCAGGGGACTTATACCTTTAAGCTACACCCCCGGTCCTACTTTTTTAGTCTTTTTAGTTTTTTTTGTTTTGTTTGTGTGTGTGTGTGTGTGTGTGTGTGTGTGTGTGTGTGTGGTACTGAGTTCCTGGAAGCCCTTCTACCTCCGGGATACACTCCCAGACCTATTTTATATATTTTTTGTTTGGAAACAGGGTCTCTTAAGCCAGCATAGCTGGCTTCGAACCTGCGCGATCCTCCTGTCTCCGCCTCCCAAGTGCGGCGATTACAAGCGTGCGCCACCACGCCCGGCTAGTCTTTTTAATTTTTGAAACAGGGTCTCACTGAGTTGCAAAGGGCCTCGCTGAGTAGCTGAGGCTGTCTGCGAACCAAGTAGCTGAGGCTGTTCCTGAGCCGCGGTCCTCCAGTCTCCGCCTCCTGAATGCTGACATCACAAAGGTGCGCCACTACCCCCGGCTGGCTCTTGATTTTTAGTCAATCCGTACTCGAGCAAGTTTCTAAAACTTAGCTAGAGTGAGGCTGGCACAAGAGAGAACCTGTATTTGAACCCGGTTTCATTTTAAGCACACTCCCTTCCCCAACTCTGGTGGTCCATTCAAGACATTATCCTCAACCCCCGAACATCCCAGGCAGGATCAATTCATTCCCACAAAGAACCAGCACTTGCAAAAATGTCCACCCAGCCAGCCAGCCCGAGCAGAGGGTGGGCACCCGCAGAGCGGCCAGCCTCAGAGCTGCGGTGTGGGCTCCGCAGCCCCACCAGGCAGCAGGGCGTCGGGCCACAGGAGGCCGCCCTCCTCTCGAGCACCCGTCTCCCTCCTGCTCCTGTTCTCCGCAGACCCACATGGTATGACTTCAGGTCTGCGTCGTCTTCTTCCTGAACCATTCTGCGTGTGCGCCTCACAGTCACCGAGAGGCAGAGCTGCCCAGTGATATCAGCTGGCGTCTCTGCCCCTCTAAGAGCAGTGCAGGAAGTAGCTCCTCTGCCTCCATCTGCAGCATCTCCTCGTGTCCCTGCAGTCGACCCCATCCTTCTGTCCCCAGAGCACACGGTCCTCGCATGGTCCTCCCATCTAGGCCAGCTCATTCCACCTGGCCGATGACCTTGGACCTGGGGCCCCTCTGTGTCGTCCTGCTGCCTGGCTCCTGCCGGCTCTTCAGTACTTCTTGACCTGGTGCGACCTGCTCCTCGCATCCCACCTTCCAGGACGGGGCCTGCATCCCTCTCCACCCCTGCCTCCCTCCCACCCTTGGCTCAGCTCCTGAAGCTGTGCCCCCCAGCTCTCCGTGACTCCTCGGGGCGGCCTGGCACGTGTCACTGTGCAGTGACTGTCTGCCGGCTTCTCTCCCCAGCAACTGAGAGTGGGGCACCATCAGGTCTGTCACCAGGACCGAGCCAGCGCGCATGTCACGGGCCCCTAAACATGCGGCACACGGCCACCACACGGGGTGTGTCCACAGGGACACATGACTTTGAAATGGAGAGCGTCACACGGGCAGCTCTCCAGCACTTAAGCCTCCTGCCCAGGGGTAAATATGAGGCAGGAGCCAGGCAGGGCACGCGCCTGCAATCCTAATGTTGAGGGCTGCGACAGAAAGATGAGGCCAGCCTTAGAAACTTAGCAAGACCCTGCTTCAAAAATAAAAAGGCTAGGATGTAGCTCAGAAGTCTACTGCCCCTCAGTTCAATCCTCAGTATCAAAAATCAGAATCTGAGCCAGGCGTGGTAGCACACACTTGTAATCCCAGCATTCGGGAGTCTGAGACCGGAGGATCACGGTTCGTGGACAGCCTCAGCTACTTAGTGAGGCCCTCTACACCTTAGTGAGACCCTGTTTCAAAATAAAGAATAAAAAATAGGGCAGGGAGTATAGCTTGGAAGTCAAATGCCCCTGGGTTCCATCCCCAAATCTGCCCCCCAAAAAATGGACATATGATTTGTAAGTATTGTACCCCCATAGATGGCTGTCCTCTGGCATTTTACAAGTATAAGCAAGATCCCCTAAAGAGCTTCAGTGGGGACCAGGACCGTGGGAGCAGGGATGGAGTGGAGTGTTGGATGTGTCCTGTGTGAAGCTGGGCCAGGGACAGGAGGGCTGGCAAAGGTTGAGCTGGCCAGCAGCCAGCTAGCCCGAAGGTGTTCCGCAGAGGCTCCCGGCCAGGAAGTGTGTCTATGCAGCGGCCTAAGCTGTCTTCCCGTGAACACAGGGCTCCAGAGGGGCAGTGGCCCAGGTGGGATCCCGCACGTCGCTCAGAAGCGCCAGGGTGCCCACCTCACCGCCTCCCTCTCTGTCTCCTCTCTCCTCTAGTCCTGCCAAGCTGACCTCGTGAAGGACAACGGCCACAAGTACTTCCTTTCCGTCTTGGCAGACCCATACATGCCAGTAAGGACTGCACGTCATCTCCGTGGGCGGCCCAAATCGGTGTCACCTTTGCTTGCACAGCAGGCTTCCGCAGCGCCCTTAGCGGAGCAGGGGTGCTGCTGGGCTCGGCTCGCGCACCAGGGCGGCGCTTCACGGGCACAGCTACGGTGGCCTCCACCCCTATCTGGTTTGCATCTGTCTAAGGTGGCATCTCCTCTCCTGAGCCTCTGAACTGAGCTGGACAGATGAATGAGCTTATGTCTCTAGAATGTAACTCCTCTGAAGGTCCTGGAACATGACAGAATGCCTAAGCACCTCACAGCAGGGAGGGAGGGGGAGGGGGGAAGGGAAGGAATTGCAGCCAAGTGTGGTGGCACACGCGTTTCACCTCAGGACTTAGGAGGCTAAGACAGGATTGTAGGTTCAAAACCAGCCTTGGCAACTTAGCGAGACTCAGCAAGCCAGCAAGACGCTGTTTCAAAACAAAAAAAAATTACAAAAGGGCTGGAGGTGTAGTTCATAGATAGAACGCCCCTGGGTTCAACCCTCAATACTACACAAAAAATAGATTGCTTGAAAGTTTATATTTTAATATTTTGTATTCAATTGTTCAAAAATCAGGTATCCATGAATAGTGTATATGCTAAATTTTTATAATGTCTTATAATTTCTTATTGTCTATCTCTATCTCTTATCATAGTAATGAGGACAAAGTAAATGCCCTAAGTAATTATTTAATATAATTCAATCTTGTCAGAATATTTGATTCAGTATGGAGCTCGTTTGCCATCTTAGGTGGCTGGTTTTCTGAGTTTTCATTTGTTCTGTGGTTCTGGAAGCTGATGCAGGGGCGTCCCACCTCTGGGCTGCACCCAAGCCTGTTTCATCTTATTTCAAGCAGCATCTCACCAGGTTGACGAGTGTCTCAGCGCCCAAGGCCTGGATCGCAGGCGTGCGCCTCCACGCCTGGCTTAGGTGGTTTTGATTATAAAAGAACTTTTGTGTGTGATTTTATTCTCTCGCTGTTTTTCTAAACTAAGTGATGGAAAAAGAAACCAAGTAGAAGCAGTGTAAACAGGGCTGTTACACGGAAGGTAAACCAAGTAGAAGCAGTGTAAACAGGGCTGTTACACGGAAGGTAAACAGTACTTACAAGCTCCCTTACGTGGGAGACTTGGACATCATCACAGGCGCTTACTAGACCTTATGTGAGTTTTGGAAACACTCACTTCCCGTTCTTTGGGGTACAGTAAGAACACAAATCAAAGGAGCGAGAGGAGTGCTTGATGGCGCTCTGCAGGATGGCGCTGTGCTCTGTAAACAGGCTCCTTTGCCTGCGACCCACGAGGTGCTGAGGACACAGCTGAATGTGGAGAAGGAAATCCTCCAGTGCCCGCGACAGGGAGAGCCACAGACAGCCTGGGGGCGCTGGGCGGCAACACCTCAGGGACCCCGGACAGCCTGCACAGGACCCCCCAAGCAGGCTGTGCCGGGCGCCCGCTAGGCGTTCCCTGTCACTCGTTAGAAGAGCTGCCCCTGCGTCTGAGAAACGGCCCCTTTGTCCACAGCTGGACAGGAAGCACATGACATCTCAGGCCCGTTCCGTGCAGGGCTGGGTCCACGTTCATACTCCCCAGGTGTGTGAGTGCCACGGCAGGAATTACTGTGAAAGCCATGCCCATCCCCAGGGCCCTGAGACCTGAAAGTGCAGATGTGAAGCCTTCCCGCGGCACACCTGCTGGTGCCTCAGCGGGAAGGAGTGCACTCAGGATCGGCAAGCAGAGCGGCACCGTGAGCACAGGCTTGCAGGAGCCCACAGGCCAGCGAGCCGCCCAGGAAGGGCATACAGGGCTGAAGCCTGGCGCAGTGGCGCACGCCTGTAATCCCAGTACTTGGGAGGCTGAGACAGGAGGATGGTGCTCAGAAACCTACTGAGACCCTGTTTCCAAACAAAAAAGAAATAGGGCTGGGGATGTAGATCAGTGGTCGAATGCTCTGGGTTCAGTCCCTAGGACGAGAGATTGAGATTGAGATTGAGATTGAAGATGGCCAAGTGGGTGGTGCTCACCCAGCTACTTCAGGAGACGGATGCAGGAGTGCCCCAAGTTCAAGGCCAGCCTTTGCAACTTAGTGTGAGACCTGGTCTCAAAATAAAAAAATTTTAAGAGGCCAGGCATGGTGGTGCACACTTATAATTTCAGTACTTGAGAGGCTGAGTCAGGATGATTGCAGGTTCAAAGCCAGCCTCGGCTACTTAGTGAGGCCCTGCTGTTTCAAAATAAAGAATAAAATTAGGGCTAGAGGAATAGCTCAGAAGTAGAATACCCAGGTTCAATCCCCAGTACCACAAAAGTAAATAAATAAAAAGGGCTGATTATCTAGGTTAGTAGAGTGCCTTTGGGTTCCATCCCTAAGTACTACAAAAACTAGTAGCAATAATAAATAAAGTAACTGAATAAAAATAATTTGACTTAATTATGTCAAACCAAAAACAGTCATATTGTTTTTCCTGAGATAGTCTTGTGCCTGCATAAGAAAACAATACATTAAGCCAGGCACAGTGTTATAGGCCTGTAATCCCAATACTTGGGAGGCTGAGACAGGAGCATCACAGGTTCAAGGACAGATTCAGCAAGTAGTGGGACTCTCATCAAATTCACAAGACCCTGTTTCAAAACAAAAAATAAAAAGGGCTAGGAAAGTAGCTCAGACAAAATGCCCCTGGGTTCAATCCCTAGTACCAAAAGCAAGACAAAACAAGAAAGGCCCAGTGAATCCCAGAGGGTTAAATAAAAGTGAAACCACAGAGACACTTTAGGAAGGCAGCATGTTCAGAGGCCTCAGGTCCTGAACACAGCCCACGCTCGGGTCGTCTGCCAGAGCCCGCCGCAGCTCTGCAGCCTAGCATCCCTCTGTCGCTCTGCCCAGATGTGCGCCGCGCAGGAGGCGAGCCGACAGCTCACCACTTGCTGGCCGCAGAGCAGCGTCAGGCCTGGCCCAGCGAGGGTGGCGAGCCCGCGGGAAGGTGGGCCCAGGAAGCCACACAGTGCGAGCCCTGGCACTGGGGCTGGCCTGCCTCGGTCAGCCCGCCTGCACAAAGAAGTGACAGTGACCGTCGCCTACCGGGGTTAGAGGTGAGGGGGACAGGCTTTAAGGGTGCTGGGCTTGCAGCAGTGCTGGGGGTATAGAACAAATACACACACGCGCGGGCACCATGGAGCAGTGGAAAATAGACTGATTTCCAGAGCAGTAGAGACGCAGAGGAGAGCACAGGACGAAAGATGGCCAGTCCAACAGGAGACCAGACAGGAGAAAGAAACGATGCACCTTAGAATATTGCATTCTTTGGCTACCAAGCACTTGCCTGGGGACGCCTTGCTTAGAGAGCCCTGGCGGAGGGCAGAGCAGGAGCCAGGCCTTTCACACCATCCGGCTCCCTGGCCGTTCCCATCTAGGGACAGGCACCTGCATCCGTCCTGCGGCCTTAGCAGGTTCATGGAGCAGTGTGGCCTCATGGGCAAGCAGAGGTGCCGGACCCTCTAAGGCACTTTCCTTTCTCATGGAGTGGAGTCAAGGCAGCCACAGGACGGCCCTCTGTCCTCAGGCCCTGCATCGTGCCTGCCTCAGGGATGCAGAAGGTGGCATCCCTGTGCGTGAGGTACCGCGAGTCTCCAGGGAAGTACACCCACACCAGTGTCTGTTTTCCAGGCTGAACACAGGACCATGACGGCTTTCATTCTCGCCGTGATTGTCAACAGCTATACCACAGGACAGGTGAGTGTCGCGTGGCTGGCCTGTGCAGCCAGGCTGCCACGAGGGAAGCCTTGCTGTGGCAGTCCCAGAGAGTGGGGGTCCAGAGCACGCCCGCAGCTTGAGGTGGCCCAGGAGGGGCCGCTGGTGGGGCCTGGCCCTTCATTTCACTTGGTGTTGCAGCGTGGATTGGATCAGTAGGGTTTAAAATGAAATTCTAGCAGCTCTTGCAATTTGGCAAGGCTTCCCCACGAAATAGCAGCCCTGTCACCCAGCCAGACCCGGTTCCAAGGGCAGAGGGCCACCTTTCTTTTGTCTCGCCCTGCCCAGGAAGCCTGTCTTCAGGGGAACCTGATCGCCATCTGCCTGGAGCAGCTCAGCGACCCGCACCCCCTGCTGCGCCAGTGGGTGGCCATCTGCCTGGGGCGGATCTGGCAGAACTTTGATTCCGCGCGGTGGTGTGGCGTGCGGGACAGCGCCCACGAGAAGCTCTGCAGCCTCCTTTCTGACCCCGTCCCTGAGGTGAGTCCCTTGGGCCCTCGTGCCCAATGGGCACTTTGTGCCAGCGGCGCCCCCCAGGATGTTGTTTGTGATGGGCCATGTGGGCACCGTGCACAGGGGCCTGCCCGGCTCCAGCATGGCCCTCTGTCCAGAAGCCACAAGAGTAGGAACATGGGACCTCATACAGAGCCACGTACTCTGTGGCCCTGCACGGCGACGGAGAGCCCGGGATGGCCACGGTGGTGAAGCATGAGCTGTGTTCTGCTGCGTCCTGTGGGCCTTGTGCTCTGCTCTCCAGGTCACCTGCCAGCTCTATGTCCGGCAGCCGGGTGTGCTCACCCCAGCTGGCTGGTGGCAGAGCTGGGCAGCCTGCCCCAGACCCCCGCCTGCTTTCTGATGTGGGGTTCAGCTTTGGGGGGTGCTCTCTGAGGCTCCCAGACCTTTGTGGGCTGAGGCCTGGCACCTCTGTGGGCTTCAGCTGGCCTCTGGGCGGCAGGGTCAGCAGCACTGCAGGCCACTCACCCCACTGCCCCAGGGGCAGGACAGGGCCTCCTTGGCCCTTGTAAATGGAAGCAAATATACCTAATACACCCAATTTGTTCTCAAAAGGATTTATGGCCTCAAACTCCAACAACAAACTAACAAACATCTATGTGACACGAAACTAGAGCAGGGGCAGCAGAGGAGGAACTGGAGGGCGCCCCAGGCGCCGTGCCAGCGGAGAGGCAGGCCCCACACCGCTCGCCGGCCGCCGCCGCGGAGCTGCCCTGGGTGTCCTTGCAGCCGGAGAAGTTAGAATGTCCCTGACCGCAGTTTCCTGGGATAGCCAAGGTGGCAGTCCAGAAGACAAGGGCCTTGCAGCCTGAGCCCCGGGCTGGCTCAGGGGTGCACCCCGGCCCGGGCCTTCCAGGCGGCCGCACTCGGCACCAAGGTCGCTCCTTAGCTCGCTGACAAGTGCTGTCAACCCAAACGGTGAACAGCGGCATTTCCCGGGCCCATCAGAACATGGTCCCGATGCCCCGATGGGTGAAAGGTGACGTTTGAAATGTGAAGGCTGAAGGCGGTTTACAACAGAGGGAGCTGGTTAGGAACAGGGCATAGGACCTGCTGGCTCTGCAGAGCCTGGCAGGAATTGAATCGTCCACCGCCCAAGGGTTGGGTGGGTGGAGCTCGGTGAACGTCAGGCCTGCGTTTCCCCTCCAGATGAGGCTCTGTGAGCTGTAGGTTGAAACCACAGACAGCATCCGAGGCCCAGCTCCCTATCGCTGCTTCTTAGTGCACTCTATGCCCAGGAAGAGTTTGCTGTGTCTCAGCCCAGTGTGCTGCACAGTGGACGTAGAGAGCCCCTGGGCTCTGGGCTTGGTCACTAAGCTGCCATGGTGCCAGGATGTGGCCAGGCAGCTGTGTGTTCGAGTGGGACGTGCAGCCTGCCCGCACTCTCGAGGGAGCTCACACGCAGGGCGGCCTGGCTGTTAGCATGGGAGGGTGTGTGTCTGCGTACCTCCTCAGACCCAGTCCTGCACAGGCTGACGAGGCAGTGGGGGCAGCGTGCAGGCGCCCGCAAAGGCCAGCTCCAGCAGCCTCTGATTGCGCCCGCCTGCTCACGCAGCCCAGCGCCGCCTCAGCCTGTGGCCTGGTTTTTATTCCCTTATTCCACATTTTTATTTTATTGGGTTTTGTTTAAGGAAGACATGTGAATGCATACATCAGTATCTGAAACGCCCAGAAGCTTTTGTCTTCCTGGGGAGAGGAGGGCAGGTTCCCTCCATCCTCCCAGGCTGGGCTCCTTGTCAGGCCAGCGCTGCCTGGGGCTCCCACGTGGACTGAAAGGAGACGGGGGCGTGGCCTCGGAGCAGCTGCCCCACCCGCCCTGTCTGCAGCAGCTCTCCTGTGCCTCTGTGCAGATTGGGGAAGGAACTTTCTGTTTGGGCCACGGCTCTCAGCATGACAGATACTCCCAGCTTAGGGGTCAGGAGCCTCTGGACCCTCCTGTTCTAGTGCCGTGACTCTGTCAGGAGCCAGCTCCCAGGGCGCAGTCTCACCGTCGTTTACTCTGGGGGCTTTGTATGTTTTCATTAAATCTTCTCACCAGCCCCACGAGGGACGCATGTTGCCCCTGTTAGACACAGGGACAGGCTCGGCTTCCTCCCCCAGCATCACAGGCCTCGGAGGTGGGGGCTGAGCTCAGGTCCCTGGAGGCCACAGTTACCCCAGCATCACTCCCCAGGGACTCCGCCCATACCAGGCCTCCATTGCAGCCCTGCCCACCTCCCCCGCCATGGCCCACCCAGCCCCCTTCCCCAGGGCAGCTTCTTCCCAGAACTCCTGTCCCGTTCAGCCATGGAGTCCCCGGTGCCTGGCGGGTCTGTCAATAGTGCCCGCCTCTGCACCGGGCCCGCAGCGTCAAGCAGGGGCCACGATGGCGCCTTCTTCGGCCCCCACACTTCCCTCCACCATTTCCACTCCATCAATATGAGTGTATACGCTCGGGGCTCCAAGTACTATTCAATAAGTACTTGTGAAATTGAATTGAACTGAACTTATCTGAACCGAATTGGATTAACGTGCAGGCAGAAGCGCAGGCGGCTGGCAGCCACGCCACCCTGGCCATGGCTGACCTCTGCCCCCCTCTGCAGGTCCGCTGTGCAGCCGTCTTTGCCCTCGGCACATTTGTGGGCAACTCCGCTGAGAGGACGGACCACTCCACCACCATCGACCACAACGTGGCCATGATGCTGGCCCAGCTCATCAATGACGGCAGCCCCATGGTCCGGAAGGTAGGTGGGTCGTGCTGGGCAGGCAGCAGGAGGCTCCCCGCGCTGCTCCCCACGCTGCCCGGAGGTTTGGTCAGCACGCCCATCCACGGCACCAACAACACACTGCCCATCCGAGTCCAGACCTTTCATTGTCCGTCTGACTCCCTGGAGTGACTTCCTCCCCACTCCCGTGTCTGCCTCATTTTGGGGCACTTAGTAGTCTACACTCCCGTAGCTTGTACAGCAGACTCCTTCCGACCCAGGCAGGACTGTGCAGGGTAACCCCCACCATGTTTGTCAGCCCAACACAGAACAGTTATATACACTTGAAACCTCTTTCTAGGTTTTTTAATTTTTGATTTTTTTCATATTGGGGATTGAGCCCAGCAGTGTTCTACCTCTGAGCTCCACCCATCCCTTTTTATTTTGAAACAGGGTCTTGCTAAGTTGCTGAGGCTGGCCTTGAACCTGTGTTCCTCCTGTCTCAGCCTCCCAAGTATTGGGATGACAGGAATGCTCCACCACACCCAGCAAAAACTCTCTGTTTAGATGCAGAAATGTCATATCTTATCAGCCAAAGTCCACATGCCTATAAAAGCCCTTTCCACACAACCAAGATTTCTGCCCCTAACCCAGGAAAGGGCATCTGTGGGAAAAGCTGAATTACTGGTGGTTTTTTGATGAGACTACAGACTGCTCTTGGAGTCTGAATGTTCCTCAGATGGCAGAAATCAGAACTTGCACAGGTCACTACAGAATCGTACATTGCCACAGGGAGCCACTGGGCACCCTTCCTGGCACCTCTGAGTGCTGGATCTGGCTCCCTGTCAGGGAAGCTGTGGCTCTGGGGCTGCTGTATGGAGAGCAGGCAGCATGGCCAGTGTGGGAGGGAAAGAGTTTGAACACATCAGCTTTACCAGACTCAGAGAGCAGAGGGTGCCTTACATCTCCCGTTCCATATTCAGATTAGCCCGTCAGTGGGGCGCAGCGGTGCATGCCTGTAATCTCAGTTCTTGGGAGGCTGAGACAGGAGAATTTCAGGTTTGAGGCTAGCTTTAGCAACCTAATGAGATGCTGTTTCAAAATAAAAAGTATGGTAGAGTTTCCATTCAGAGGGAGATTGTCCCTGGGTTCAATCTCCAGTATCAAAGCAAAGAAAAAAATTACACCAAATCATTTGCATTAGCCGGCTTCCCCTCACTGTGGGAAGATCCTGGCAAGAATGGCGTAGAGGAGGCCAGGTAGACTTGGCTTCATAGCTTCAGTCCATGGGTGGCCTGCTCCAAGCAGAAGTACTGTAGCGGCGGCCAGGGGAAGGAAGCTGCTTGGCCTCTGACAGCCAGAGACAGAGAGGAGGGAAGGCCCCAGGGAAAGTACAGTCTCCAGCCTGCCTCATGACCTGCCCTCCAGCCCCCGCCTGCCCACAATCTCAGCCCTGTAATCTCAGCACTCGGGAGGCCAGAACAGGAAGATCACAGGATTGCAGCCAGCCTCAGCACCTTAGCAGTATCCTGTTTCAAAATAAAAAATAATATAGGGCTGGTGCTGTAGCTCAGTGGTAGAATGCCCCTGGGTTCGATGCCCAGTACCACCAGAAAGAAGGAGAATCGTGTCTTTCTCCCTGGACCGAGGCATTGGGCATAGGAGCTTGTTTTCATTCCAGGACTTTCCTCACCCCTCACAGGGACTGAGAGGAGAGCGAGTGCAGCCAGGAAGGCTTTGCGCTAATCAAGAGCATGCTACAGCTTGTCTGATGTGTCCTGCGTTGGTCTGGTGAGCCAGGCCATCAGGTCAAATCGAGAGGCATTTTCGGCCCAGTGTCTCAGGACTAATCACGCACAAGAGACTCTCATACTCGCCCACTCCGGAGGCGTGCAGTTCACACTGTGGCCTCAGGAAACCCTGAGCTGCGTCATTCCTATGAGCCGTCACGGGCTGGTGCTGGCAGGCTGCAGGGTAGTCCCTGGAGGTCTTCCGTGAGCCACCGCCTGCCACCTTGGCGACCACACTCATCCCGAGGCCCCTGCCACGGCGTCTGCAGCGCGGCCTGCAGTCGTGCTCTGCGTCCTTCTCTAATGGGGACTCGGGGGTGGGGCGCTGGCCTCTCCCTAACCCTCCTCCTCCCTCTGCACAGGAGCTGGTGGTGGCCCTCAGTCATCTGGTGGTTCAGTATGAGAGCAATTTCTGCACTGTGGCCCTGCAGTTCATGGAAGAGGAAAAGAACTACCCCCTGCCTTCTCCGGCAGCCACAGGTACCCAGGGACAGCTGCCAACCTGGCCTCGGGTGCTGGTATCTGCCTTGGATGGTTCCTGGTATTCCTGTTATCGTGAGTGCTCTGTAGAATAAAAGGATAGGAAAAGAGGCCACACTGACCCTTTTATTCCTTCCCTTCCTACCCTTTTTGGAAACCAAATTCGTTGAAATCTTAAAGAATGGCAAAATGTCCAAAACGGGTGTGCAGCGAGCCTTAGCCATCCTCCCGCACTGAGTCAGCCCGTCCCGCTGCTGCATGGGGTGAATCACTCGGGCAGCCTCCTGCCCACCCCGGCCCCTTCCCTGGAGGATGCAGTCATCTCTACATTCCCCTCTCGCCCCACACCGCTCCTCCCCCTGCAGCGCACGGCAGAGTCAGTCAGGGAGGGAGGGATGAGTGGACCTGCTGGGTAGCCGTGGCCAGGGAGGGCAGGGAGGCGCTGCGGTCCTGCAGGCCCCCAGCCCCAGGGTGAGCGGCACCGCTCCGCTGCCACGTCCCCGGCCCGCACCCGAGCAGCCCGGGGACAGAGGGGCTGCGCTGCCACCTGCTCTCCTTCCACGCGCTCAGTCCCTGTGATCAGCCATCGTTTGGCCCAGCTGAGTCCCACGCTCATGTCCGAGTCTTACAGAACTGAAGCGCCCTTCGTCCCACCCATCCCCCTGCACGCCCCGGCTGCCTTCTCTGTTGCTATGGCCACAGACAGGGATGTTCTGTTTCCCCATCCCGGAGCCTGTGGCTGACTGTCCGCCTTCTCCTTTCCAGAGGGGGGCAGTTTGACCCCAGTACGAGACGGGCCGTGCACCCCCAGGCTTCGCTCTGTGAGCTCCTACGGAAACATCCGCGCTGTCACCACAGCCAGGAGCCTGAACAAGTCTTTGCAGAATCTGAGCTTGACAGAGGAAAGTAAGAGGAGGCTCTGGAGCTCGGGGAGGGCAGGGTGGGTGTTGCTCGACGAAGCGTTTAGCAGGGCCGCTCTGCTCCTGCCTGTTCTCTGCCGTTAACGCGCGCCCCGGTGTCCCCCTGCCAACACGTGACTAGCCGCTGTTCCAGGGTCTGGACTCCTCCCTCTAAACATGGCTACGGCAAACGCGTGGTGGTTCATCACCCAGAACGGCTGGGGGCACCTGGCAGGCTCCTGCCCCGGTGCCGGCCACGCAGGGGGAGCGGTTTAGAGGAGGGGTGTGCGTGCACGAGCGTGCCTGTGTCAGGGTGAGCGTGGAGGGAGGGCCTGGCCACCGCCCTGACCTGGCCTCCTCCCCGTGCCCGCCAGCGGGCAGCGCGGTGGCGTTCTCCCCCGGCAACCTCAGCGCCAGCAGCAGCGCCAGCAGCACCCTGGGCAGCCCCGAGAACGAGGAATACATCCTGTCCTTCGAGACCATCGACAAGATGCGCCGCGTGAGCTCCTACTCCGCCCTCAACTCTCTCATAGGTGAGTCGCTGTGCGCCCGGCCTCGCTGCCCCAGGCCTGCGCGCCAGAGCCTCGCGGCCTGCGCCTGGCGGGGATGGGCCAGAACGACCTCAGTCACACCAGAGTCAAATGAACAGGACTGTGCGGAGGTGCGAGCCTCGGGCCTCACTCGTGTGTCTTGACAGGTGGTTTTCACAGGCCACTCAGGGACGCGGGAGCCAGTCGGCTTTGTCATGTAGGAAGGCTGCCGGACCATCCATCTGGCTTTCTGTACTGGGTGGATAACCTCCCTGTGTGCAAGCTCCGGAGATGTTGAATGGTGGTTCCCAGCAAGGGGGCTTTTGCCCCAGGAGATTTGCCAGTGTCACAGCTAGAGCCGACAGGTGCGGCTGTGTTGAGCGGCAGAGACCAGCGTCTCGCAGCGACAGGGCAGCCCACACGACAGCAGTGCGAGGTGGAGAGCCTGCCACAGGGGGCAGAGGGCGCTCTCCTTGGGGGCCTTGGCACCCACCTGCAGAGCCCCCACCCGCCAGCACCTTCACCCCGCCGTGCCCAGACACGGGAGCCTCTCTGGCTGCCATGGACGGCACATCTCGGGGCTCTGCTGCCAGACTGCGGATATAAGACGAGAAGCGGGAATTCGCCCTGTGTTCTTGTGGTGTCAGTGTATTCATCTTCACGTTGTTGGCGTCAGATCCCACAGCCTCCTCTTTGCTTGGTTAAACCGCTAGAGCAGTCTTCAGGCTTCTTTGGGATTTTACAGTATGAGGAAACATTTGAGGCATTCCGAAGTCCATAGAGACCAATACAAGAAAACTGCCCTCCACTGGGGGACTCCAGGAGCATCCGAGCCTCTGTCCCCGCACGCTCCTACCCCTGTGCACCTGCACCTGTGCACCTGCACCTGTGGCCTACCCCTGTGCACCTGCACCTGTGCACCTGCACCTGTGGCCTACCCCTGTGCACCTGCACCTGTGACCTGGGTGTGTCCCTAGCCCCTAGCCAGCCCTAGGGACCCTCAGCCTCTTTCGGCCTTGCCTGATGGCCACGCCTGGGTCTGTCTTTCCACCCCCTCAGCCGTTCCCCACTGCAGGCCCTCTGAGTATTGTTCGCTTGTCTTTAATCTGCCACCGTTAAGTATTGTTCCCCGGTTGAGGAACAGGAAGGCTGGTTCTGAATTCTTTTTCTTACCTTCATTATAATCAAACTTAGGATGTGGCCCCTGGACCCCTGCAGGCCCCTTCCTAGCACGCCTTCCTTTCCCACAGGCCCTGGCTGTGCCCTTAGGCCTTGGCACCAGCGGGGAGCATCCCTGTCTAGGGGACCGCCCTGGGGCTCCTCAGAATTCTGACCCAGTGGCCTCTCTGCAGATGCTTTCCCGGTCACACCTGCCCCCCTCTTCCTATGTGCCGGCTCTCCCGGCCCCGTCTGTCTCCCAGCGCCACGTGGCAGGTGCTAAGTGTGAACAGAGCAAGCCGCAACGAATGAGCTGCCCTGCGCAGGCCCAGGAAGGCCGCGTGAGGCCACGCCCCGCTCGCAGAGGCCAGGCCCGGGCTTGCCCGCTTGGAGGAGTGGTGGCCCACCTGCACTTGGTCCTGTCAGGTGTGTCTCCTGTCTCACAGAGATCGGGGCATGTGTGGAATTGATTTGCACGACCTTTAGTTGTGGTGAGTTCACACTCACTGGTTTTTCATGTCTCCACTTAAAGCAACCGCTCTTTAACTGCCTGCAGATTCTGCCCTTGTGCTTTTTCCTTCCTCTTAGTAATCTGTGGGGCTTATCACAACTCTAGGTACTGACCATGGGTGAATTCAGCACTTAAATATATCTCTCAAGCCAGGCAGGGAGGCGTACTCTTATAATCCCAACTCAGGACGCTGACACAGGAGAATTGCAGCCAGCCTCAGAGGCCCTGTTTCAAAATAAAAGAATAAAATAGTGCTGGGGTTGTAGCTCACAGGTAGAATGCCTCTGGAGGGAGGGAGGAAGGAAGGGAGGGAGGGAAGAAAATAAGGAAATATACCTCCTGGCCGGGTATACTGCTGAGACAGGAGCATCACAGGTCTTTGTTAGTGAGACTTTGTTTCAAAAATAAAAAATAAATAGGGCTGGGGTATGGCACAGAGGTATAACCTCCCTGAGTTCAATTCTCAGTACCACCAGCAAAAAAAGGAAAGGAAATTCACCTCCCAATCCATGATTGCTTACGAGGTCCTTGGCACTACACTGCTTTTGTATCTTATACTTTTCTTTATAATTTGTCCCTTTTGTGTCTTGAATATTTCCTTTCCTCAGCATAGTAAAGATACCCATGTTAGGCTGGGCGTGGTGGCGCACGCTTGTAATCCCCGCGCTTGGGAGACAGAGACAGGAGGATCGCGCAGGTTCGAAGCCAGCCGCGCGCGCTGGCTTAGGAGACCCTGTTTCCAAAATAAAAAAATGTAAAAATAGGTCTGGGAGTGTAGCCCAGAGGTAGAAGGGCTTCCAGGAACCCCAGTACCACCAAAAAAAAAAAAAAAGATACCCATGTTCTCCTCTAAAGTTCTAAGTGATCCTCTGTGCGCTTGTGTCTTTTTTTTTTTTTTTTTTTTTTAGGTGGTGGTGGTACTGGGGTTCCTGGAAACACTTCTACCTCCAGACTACACTGCCAGACCTATTTTTATATTTTTATTTGGAAACAGGGTCTCTTATGCCAACGCGGCTGGCTTCGAACCTGCGCAGTCCTCTTGTCTCTTCCTCCCAAGCGCGGGGATTACAAGCGTGCGCCACCACGCCCGGGCGCTTGTGTCTTATACAGACCTTGTGCCAGTCGTCCCCACTCCTCCTCGCCCTGTGCCTGGCAAGGTCCCGTGGAGGTCTGCTCGGCGTCCCGCTGGGCCCCCGTGCCCTCCCTGCCTGGGACCAAGCGGAACCGGCATAGAGCTTGGGTGGCAGTCTAGCCCGGTCCTCGCTTAGATCTTTCTTCAGAATTGTCTTGGCTAGTCATTGTGTTTTTGTTTTTGTTTTTGACTCTTTTGTCCTGGGGATTGAACCAGAGGCATTCCACCTCCAAGCTTCAACCTCACAGCCGCAGCCCTTTTCTTGTTTCACAACAGGGTCTGGTGACCTTGCTGGGGCTGCCCTCCAGCCTGTGATCCGGCCTCAGCCTCCCCGGGCGCAGCAGCACACCTGGCTCTGGCTGTTCATTCTCAGTGCTGGGCTCCGCTTTACCAGCTTCAGAGCCAGCCTCACTGCTCCCAGCAGCCCCACGGGGCGCCGCACAGGTGTCGCTCTCCGTCTCTTTGAGTCTTCCCTGATCACTTGAAGACCATCTGTCCTTTTGTACATAAAGGTCTTGGTTGTTTTCTCTAAGGTACTTAGGGTGGGTTTGTTGGATTTCTGTTGGTTAAATACTTTCTATAAATGAAATGAATTCCATCGAAAGCTTTTTCCCTAGATGTTTTGATGTGATCCTGTGTTTTGGGCTCTTTATCAATGTGGTGAATTACATAATTTCCTGTTAAACCTTCTTTGCATTCCTGAGTAAACCCACTTGTTCGTTTCCGTTTACACTTTGCATTTAGTTTACCCACGGGTTTTGTTTTAGAACAGTCCCTGTCCCTGCTCCTGAGGGCATGTGACCGTGCGTGTCGTCTGGAGCTGCCGTTGTCGCTTGGGCAGGGTTTATACTCGCCGTCTAGAGTTGGCTCGCGCGTGCTCGTTCTCCATCCTCCAGGGAATTTGTGTGAGCAAAGAGTATTTGTTCTTTGGGCATCTATATAGGATTTGCCTCTAAGCCTTACGGGATTTTGTGCGGTGAGGTTTCAATTCCTTACGCCATTTCCTTAATGATCATAGGATTGTATATGTTGTCTGTTTCTTCCTGGCTTAGCTTCAGAAAGTTATATTTCATGAGGACGTCGTCCATTGCAGCCCAGTTGTCTCAAATTGTTTCCACGAGGTGGTTCTTGTGGTCTTTAGTCTCTGTCTTCTCTGTTATGTCCCCTTTTTATTCCGGTAATTCTATTTGCTTTTCTTTTTCTTGATTAATCTTATAAAGACATTTATTTAATGTTTTAGTGTCTTCAAGTTCTAACTTTTGCTTTATTGATTTTCTTCATTATTACATATTTATTTTATGTTCCACTAATTTCTTTTTTGTTTTCTTCTTGTTCTTCTTTTTTGTGTGTGTATGGTGCTGGGATTGAATCCAGGGTTATTCTACCTCTGTGCTATACCCCGGCCCTATATTTATTTATTTATTTATTTATTTATTTATTTATTTATTTATTTATTCATCCATTCATTCATCCATTCATTCATTCATTCATTCATTTATTTATGGTACTAAGGATAAAACCTAGAGGCATTCTACCTCCAAACTATGCTCCAGCCGCATTTTTTTATTTCTTTATTTGGAAATAGGGTCTCACTAGGTTTCTAAGAGCCTCACTACATTACCAAGGCTGGCTTTGAACCCTCGATCCTCCTAGATCCGTCTCCCAAGTACTGGGATTACAAGCATCCACCACCACACCCAGCTCCTATTTTATTTTTTATTTGGAAACAGGGTCTCACTAATTTGCTGAGGCCCCGCTAAGTAGCTGAGGCTGCTTGGCCCCGTGAGCCCCCGTCTCAGCGTCCCGAGCGGGTCGCAGGCCCCGTGAACCCCCGTCTCAGCGTCCCGAGCGGGTCGCAGGCCCCGTGAGCCCCGTCTCAGCCTCCCGAGCGGGTCGCAGGCCCCGTGAGCCCCCGTCTCAGCGTCCCGAGCGGGTCGCAGGCCCCGTGAGCCCCCGTCTCAGCGTCCCGAGCGGGTCGCAGGCTCCCGTGAGCCCCGTCTCAGCCTCCCGAGCGGGTCGCAGGCTCCAGTGCTTCACCGTGCCCTCACTGCATGCTGCCACAGCCCAGGTGCCCGAAAGGCGCTCAGAGGACACGCAGGTGCCGCCAGCTCACCTGTGAGATGCTCCTTCTGAACCGGACTGCATTTCCCAAATAGAAGCAGTGTTATATGTAGTGCTTAGATAGCTAAACAAAACATTCTCAGGCGAGCCCACTAAAGTCTTCTAAATGTGCGTCTAAATTCCTATTGTATATGAATCTACAATACAATTACAATGAAAAAAGATAATAGGAGCCCAGCATGGTGGCGCAGGCTTGTAATCCCAGTACTTGGGAGGCTGAGAGGGAAGATCGCAGGTTCAAGGCCAGGCTCAGCAACTTAGCAACGCCCTCTGCAACTTAGTGAGACCTTGTTTCAAAATAAAGAATAAAAAGAGGGTTGGGGGTATATATCACAGGTAGCATGCCTTTGGGCTCCATCTCTAGTACTACCCCCACACACACACAAACATAATAACAGTAGTAAAGATGGGCAGGTAGAACTCAAGTGTGATCTGTCTCCATTACGTTTGCACCTTCCCTGGCCACAGCCCTGTGAGGGGCTCTCCAGCACCCACTCCAGGTCAGCCACCTCCTACGCTTGCCCTTCCCATCTCCCTGCAGCTCCCTTCATGCCCCTGGCAAGGTGATAGCTCCTTCCCACTTGCGTTTGCCAGGCCCAGGAAGCAAGCTGTGTGAAGGCCGATGGTGAAGTCTTTCCTTTTGCGGGAGCCACCTCTGTGGCCGTTCCTCCGTGCTGCGGCATAGGGCAGAAGCAGCCAATGTGTGAGCCAACGAGCGCAAACACACTTTAGTAAAACCAGGCTGTGTACGACATGGGGATTTCACATCATTTTTACATCACAAAATGCTCTTTTTTTGAGAGGGGTGTGTGTGTGTGTGTGTGTGTGTGTGTGTGTGTGTGTGTGTGTGAGTGAGAGAGAGAGAGACTAGGTATTAAACCCAGGAACATTCTACTTCCGAGCTACACCCTCAGCCCCATTTTATTCTTTCTTTTTTTTTTTTTTTTTTTTTTTTTTTGTGGTACTGGGGTTCCTGGAAGCCCTTCTACCTCCGGGCTACACTCCCAGACCTATTTTATATTTTTATTTGGAAACAGGGTCTCCTAAGCCAGCGTGCGCGGCTGGCTTCGAACCTGCGCGATCCTCCTGTCTCCGCCTCCCAAGCGCGGGGATTACAGGCGTGCGCCACCACGCACGGCTTATTCTTTATTTTAAAACAGGATCTTGCTAAGTTACAGAGGGTCTCATCAAGTTGCTGAGGCTGGCTGCAAACCTAGGATCCTCCTGTCTCAGTCTAACAGTACTGGGATTACAAACTTGTGACACCATGCCCAGCTTTTACAAAGTATTCTTCTTTAGATTTTTGTTTTCAACTGCAGGCTGGCTGTGGCCATCCAGGGACATCCCCACAAAGAAACCAAGGGTTTTACAGATGTTTTGTATGAATCCCCAGCATGTACGTGGGATGAGGTGTGTGACAAGAAACGCTAAGGCTGCAGACGTTAAAGCTGCCAGCCCCACGTGGGAGAGCTCTGTGCCCCGGCCCCAGGGGTATGCGTGGCGTGTGCCTGGGTCCCGGCCAGCGCCAGGCAGCTTCCTTGCCCACCCACATGCAGCACTGGGTGGACACCAGCTCTGCCCTCACAGTCCAGGCTCCACGTCCTGCTCCCAGCTGGCTCTGCTTCCACTCTGCTGTGCCCTTCCTCATCCCGAGACCCCAAGGGAGCGCCCACACTCGCTTGGGCGCTGCAGGTGCCGGGCTCGCCTCTGAATCCTCTACATGTGCGCATGCGTCTGCCATCGAAGTCCACACTGGCTGTGAGCATGCATAAACACGCTTTCCTCCACAAACTGACACGCGCGCTGAGGGTATACAGGCCCTCCGTGAGCCAGGCGTGGCGGCGCATGCCTGCAATCCCAGTACTTGGGAGGCTGAGACAAGATTGTAGGTTTGAGGACAGCCTCGGCAATTTAGTGAGACCCTGTTTCATCATGATAAGTAAAATAGAGCTGGGTGTAGCTCAGAGCTAGAACATCCCTGGGTTCAATCCCTAGTCCCCAAAAATAAGAACCTTCTGCCTCAGAAGGCCCAGCCTCCTGCTGCACCCCTCTCCCTCGGGGCCCGTAGACACCACGTAGAGTCCTCACTGGAGGCTGCAGAAGCCCAGGCCGTGCGTCCCCAGCTGGTTTCACCTGCTTGGATTGTGTGTGACACACCCTTGGCACTGCTCTGTGCGGAGAGGCGAGCGCTGGACCCGC
This sequence comes from Muscardinus avellanarius, assembly GCF_963383645.1. Classification (NCBI taxonomy): domain Eukaryota; kingdom Metazoa; phylum Chordata; class Mammalia; order Rodentia; family Gliridae; genus Muscardinus; species Muscardinus avellanarius. Next base: position 73,084,471 of record NC_137802.1, read on the forward strand.
TGGAGCGGCGGGGGGCCTGCCTGTGTGTCCATAGTCTCTCTGTGCTCAGTACTGGCCTGGGCTGCAGCAGACTGGGCTCCCGCTGGCTCCTGGAAGAGATACTGAGTGTGCGTGTCCCTGGGTTTCCCCCTCCGTCTGTTCTTCTGTCTGTCCTCCAGGGAGTCCAGACCACATCGCTGGCTGCTCGCTTCTCACACACTCGTATTTCTAAACTTTGCTTTGCCAGAGAAGTTGAGCTTCATCTGTATATCATTCCCATCTTAGAAAACTTGAAGGGGACAGCTTGAAAATGAATGGGGAAGGTAAGAAGCAGCCTGGCTTCTCTGAAGTCGGCTCATGCATATTCCATGAGGTGCCGTCTTACCACAGTGCTTACCTAAGTGTTTAAAATTCATAGCTTACAGGATCCCATTACTTGCCGCACGCACCTGTTTAAAGCCAATTTCTTCTTTCATTTCAACCAAAGAACAGCAATCTCTTCAGCCCCTTTCTCTGAATATTGCAAGAGAGGTTTTCAAAACCATGGCAACCTAGGACAGCCTCACGTTCATACCTGTTCCCCCAAAGCCAGGCCCCTCCTTGCCCCACTGTCCCCAGAGTGCGGCTGAGCTGCCGGCCATAGTCATGGCCGTCTGCCTGTCCGGCCTGGCCCCTGGGGGTGTGAGTCCTGCACTGGAGCCCGGGCCGCCACACCCCTCTCACTCTGGAGCGTCGGCCTCTCGCCTGGCCTCTCTTAGTTTCCCATCCGCCGTGTCTCCTCGGTCCTTCCCGGTTCCAGGCTCACCCATCTGCAGAGCGTGGGAGGCTCACATTCCAGCTGCTCCTGCCTCCCCAGCGCAGCTGTGTTTCCGGGGGCATCCACCCGCCCTGGGTTCCGCGGGGCAGCTCTGTGCCTCGCACCACACGCACCTGCTGCACCTCTGCCCGGCCCTCCCCCATCGCCCGGCTGCCACACAGCTCAGAGCAGGCGGCTTCGCAGCCAGCACCCGTCTAGCCGCATCAAGGCTCAACCGCCGGTTCTCTGACCACGTTCCTGGAAAGGGATTTCTTGCTGAAGGAGGCGAGCAGGCTTGCTGTCCTGCCCCTCAGCGCGGTCCACCCTCCTCCCTCACTGAGCCACACCCTCGGGACCCCAGGTGGCAGTGGCTTCTGAGGTTCCTGTCTCCCTCGCGCCACCCTTGAGCAAGCGAGGCGGGGCTGTAGCCTGCCTGTGTGCCCAGCCCGGGGATCTCAGCCCGCAGGCCCTGGCTGCCTGCAGCTCGGGGCCAGGCCGGGGCTTTCACAACTGCTCCTGCGGCTGTGCTGTACGGTGTGGTGGTGTGGGGGATGCGTCGCCATAGAAACCCATCCAAGGCAGAGCTGCTGCTGGTGGAGGGGAAGGCGCGGAAGGACGGGGCAGCTGTGGGAGGCAGCGCTGTGCCCTCGTGGCCCCCGGCCCTTCACCAAGAGGAAGACCCACCAGGGTCACACCACTCCTCACTACCCTCTCAACATCTAAGCCTTTTCCAGAAAGAGCTGGAAAAAAGATAGCAAGGAGATGCAGAACATTGTTTGCAGGCCACAAGATAGAACTTTTTCTTTTCTTTTTTTCTTTTCTTTTCACAGTACTGGGATGAACCCAGGGGCATTCTACCTCCGAGCTACACTCCTACCCCTGTTTTTCATTCTTTATTTTCAAACAGGGTCTCGCTAAGTTGCAGAGGGCCTCACTACGTAGCTGAGACAGGCCATGAACCTGCGGTCCTCTTGTCTCAGCCTCCCAAGTCCTGTGATTACAAGCATGCCCACCACGCCCAGGGAGCTAGACCACTCTTAAAGCCAAGGTCCTGGCTAAGACCGCCACTAAGTGCCATGCAGAGGTACTGAGGGACACTGCCAGACAGCTCGTGCAGGGACAGCCCCTGGGCCAGGCAGTGCTCTGTCCTTCCTGGGAGCCCCTGGGGTGGGCAGACTTGGCTCTGCTGGTACTGGAAGCAGGGAAAGGGGCAGCGGGCTGGCGTAGCTCTCCTAAAGGTCTCCTTGAGCCATGGGTGAGTCCCCAGGATCACTCTGGAGTACCACGGACAGGAAAGGGTCATAAGAAATGGACAAACGTAGACCCCCACCCAGGTTTTGGGAACTGGCTTCTAAAGAGAGATGGAAGGCTCTCAGCTACCTGTGTGAAGCATCACGTACGTGGCCCCACTCTGCGGCCCCTCGAGACCCAGGGCAGGGCTCGAAGCCCATCCCCAGTAGGACTTCTTCCCCTGGGCTCTGCCTGCGGGGGCTCTGGAATTCAGGCTTGGCCACAGAACTCTGAGTGTATTTCCCTATATGATGTGCTATTCAGAAAACGTGGCCATTGCTCTGAAACATAAATCCTGGGACCATTCGTCATGGTCTTTATTGCTTCTAGTCTAGACATGAAAATGGGTTCCTGGCGCTTGGCGGAAGCTCAGCGGTGCAGACCCTCTCTAGCTTCGCCACCCAGCCTTCCCAGGGCGTGGGCACCCCTGCCTCGGTCCCGTAGCCCCGTCCCCGTGTGAGGGTGTCTGTGCTGTTTTGGAAACAGCAGACTTATAACTAGGACAGCCAGGCAGGAGGAGCACAGGTTTGAGGCCAGCCTCCGCAATTTAGCGAGACTCTGCTTCAGAGTAAATAAAACTGGTGGCATATGCCTGTAAAGGCTGTGGGGGGGGGGGTGTAGAGGGCGCCTAGATTCAATCCCTACTACCACACACACAAATAATAATAAAAATAAAATAGTGCCAGGGATGTAGCTCAGAGGCAGATAGCCCTTGTATTCAGTCCAAAGAAAGATAGAGGAGTAAGAGAGAGAGAGCGAACAAGAGTGAACGGTGTATAACTTCCCAACTGCCATGGCCAAACCAAGGGACAAAGGTGAAATAGCAACTCCCTTCTCAGTTTTTTTTGGTTTTTTTTTGTTTTTTTTTTTTTTGTTTGTTTTTTTTTTTTTTTGCAGGTCTGGGGGTGGAACCCAGGGGCATTCCACCTCCAAGCTACACCCCTTGCCCTATTTTTTATTCTTTATTTTAAAACCGGGTCTCACTGAGTTGCAGAGGGCCTCACTAAGTAGCTGAGGCTGTCCGCGAACCGCGATCCTCCAGGTCTCAGCCTCCCGAATGCTGGGATTACAAGCGTGCGCCACCACGCCCGGCTTTCTCAGTTTTATTTTTACTAGTAAATAAACACTATCCATTAGAATCAGAGAATATGGCAAAATCAGGTTTTCAAATACCCTATTGAGATGTGAATAGTGTTACATCAAAGCCAAAATCTGCAAGAAAGCCACGACAGTAATAAAAATAAACTTAAAAAGTGAAGGGCAGTAATGGCTAGTACCCCTCACTCCCCTCTACACTGCACAGCACCAGCGCCTGCTGCTGGCCTCTTGCTGGTTCCCCAGCCTCAGGCTACCTCTCCCTGAGGGTGGGCATCTGCCACCTCCACCCAGGGCCTGCGGTCACATGATCCAGAGGGTTGGGGCCAGGACCCCAGGGGCAGCGTGGATTACCAGGCTGCCTGGAGGCGCTTCCTTGAGCCCCTCCCTTCTCACCCTGTGCCTCTGGCCCCCACCCCTTTCTGTGTTCTGTGACAAAGGCCTGTCATGAGTCAAGCCGGGATTTACCGTCAGCATCACACCCTTTCACAGCTCAGTCACGAGCCCACCGGGCTTCTTCGCAGGAAGCTGCTTCCAATGCGTCACTCAGCCGAATATGCCTGTGAGCCCAAAAATAATAGAGGGGAAAGGCGTTGGACGGGCCGTGGGGAGTCGGAGTCGGAGGCAGCTTTTCCCCTGTTGGTTGGTGGAGAGGGTCACCAGTCCTTTCATGGGGCTCGTTCTCCTTTGCTTCAAAGAGTACAGCGGCGTGCAGAAACACAACACCTTTTCTTTCTTGCACGCCATGGATGAGAGGCCTGTGAATTCAGAGCAACTTCCTCCCGCCGGCCCTCCTCCTCTTGAAAGGTGCAAAAACGCAGCCGCTGCCCGGTGGTCCCCACACAGCGCAGTCCCTGCAAGCAGGCCCTCTGCTGGGACAGGAGAGTAGATCGGAGTCCAGAAAACTCTCCCACAGAGACTGGACTGGGCTTCCCGGCGATCTCATTAAGACCTCATTCCTAAACCTAGACAGCCGCGTGGAGCTGTGGAATTGCCCTTAAAGGTTTCTGTTCTGCAGTGCGGGACAGGGGCCCGAGGCCATGGCTGTCACCCGGCATCCCTGCTGCCGCGGGCCTCCTCCAAGCCGGGTGAGTCTGCATGGCAGCCAGTCACAGGACGTGCAGGTCTCCTGGCCATGTGTGGGCCTGGCTCCTCCCGGGTGAGGCAGCATGCCGGGGCCCAGAACTAGAGGGCTGGCCTGCCAGCGAGCGTGCCCGCCCTGCGCTGCGTGTGGCGAGCTGTTGCCCCCAGACAAATGCTTCTCGTGATCCGCAGCCACAGAGCAGCCTGTCCCTGGAGAAGCTGCTGTGACAAGTGCCTCTTCTTAGCTGAGGACAGGGTTCTTGACAGCCTCTCGGCAGAACGACAAGTCGCAGGGGCTTTCGTAAACACTCCTGGGAAAGCGTTTTCCTCCCAGACTCTGCTGGGGCAGGCCGTGCGCGGAGCCCAGAGCCCCAGGCTCCGCGCCTTCACGGGTGCTTTGTTGTTTGTTTGCTTTTTTGTTGCAGTACTAGAGATTGAACCAGGGGCATTTTACCTCCAAGCGACGCCCCAGCCCTTTTTTTTTTTTTTTTAATACTGGAGATTGAACACAGGGGCATTCAACCTCCGAGCTACACCCCCAGCACTAGTTTTTATTTTTTATTTTTAAACAGGGTCTCACCGAGTTCTAAAGGGCCTCACTAAGTAGTAGATGAGGCTGTCCTCGAACCAAGATCCTCCTGTCTCAGCCTCCCAAGTACCGGGATTACAAGCATGCGTCGCCACACCCGGCTTCATGGGTGGTCTTAGTGTTGGTGACCTGGTGCACCTCACATGGACAATGAGAGGGGCGGGTCCCGCTGCCTGACAGCCGTGCACCCACACAGAGCTTGCGTGCGTGGTTGGTATCTACCTCAGACCTTGGTCCAGGCTGCTTTTGACAGGTGACACGAGGCTCCTTCCACCCACAGCTGTGCTCATGGAGAGGCTCTCCGTCCTCTGATAGATGGTAGACTCCTTCGTAAACACCGGGCGCACCGCGAGCTGGCTGAGGGAGGGACACGGGATCACGGCTGATTTGAAAGCCTCTGTGAGGCTCCTTCTGTTCTTGAACAAGCACACCATTTTCTGCAAATTGTCCAGCTTCCCCCAAAATAAAACGAAGGAGCTCTGTGTGGCCTCCTCCCTGTCTGCCTCTGCAGCCTGCAGCAGGTGCTTGGGCCTGCGGCACCATGGGCAAGGATGCGCACTGCTGTCCTCTGAGCAGCCTTCGCTGGAACCGCATCCTCCTCCGGGTCACCTCCTCCCTTCTGTGCCTCTCCCGTCAGTGTGCCGTGGCCCAGAGCCCTCAGCCCTGCTTCCCGCCTCCCCTCCTCTAGGGTTCTGAGCACTGCCTGATGGGCTGTCTTGGGTTTCTGTGGACTTCTGCAAAGGCCCATGTCTTCCCATCACCTCCACGCCATAGATCCTGCTTGTGCGCCAGCCTTCTTCCCGCCATCCCTTCTTTGCTGGGAGAATGGTCCTGCTTTCCCTTCAGAGCTTGCCTCCTTCGCCTGTCCCATCAACCTGTCCGGCCTTGGCCCCAGCCCGTTGCTGACAAAGGCAGCTCCCGGCCCCCGGCTCCATCCCCTGGGGCGCCTGCAGCTCAGACAGGAGCATCCTCTCCCTCACTGGCCTCGCCCCCGTCATGCCGGGGGTTCCTGCCCTTAGGAGTGTTGAGGTATTCAATGAGATTAGGCGGTCTTCACCAGGGCCCTTGGCAGCCATGTCTTCCATCTCTGCACCTGGCCGTGTAGCCTGAGACCGTGTGGGTGTCAGGCACATTCTCAGTCACGCTTGCCCACTCGTTGGGAGCTCCTTGGGGCAGAGGTCACATCACATACACCTCTGATGGCTTCCTAGAAACTCAAAGCAGGGCCAGTGTGGGGCGTGGGCAGGAGGAGCCCAGGGCCTGCACTGAGTGGAGTGGGCTGCAAGCAGAGACGCCTCGCACGCACGCATGCCCGGGCCTGAGATTGAATGCTGCCCGGGCCTAATGCTCTCCAGTCAGCTAAGGCCTCACCATGCAAGCCCTGTCGGCCTGTAGCCCAGATTTCCTTCTAGAAAGTTCCAGTCTCAAGATGGGGGCAGTGTGATCAAACCTGGGGTCAAATCTCTGGGCCCGTTAGCAGAGTAACAAGCCCGCGCTTCCTGCAAGCTGGCTCTGTGAGGCTCCGCCTCCTGATGCCATGGTTAGGTTTCCAGAGAGCAGAGCTGCCAATCCGCTACTAAAGCATCTCCTCTCTCTTCCAGGAGTTTCTTTTAATAGTGTCTACACTCAGATTTGGAGGGTCTTGTTGCATCTCGCTGCTGATCCCTATCCAGACGTTTCTGACTTGGCCATGAAAGTCCTCAACAGCATCGCCTACAAGGTAAGTATGATGGGACCCTGTCATCCAACACTCACGTCTGCGACGTTTCAGTCATGAATATTCAAGCAAGGATCACCAGTCACATTAAGGTCTGCACCATAGATTTTAAAATACACCAATAAGCCGGGCGTGGTGGCGCACGCTTGTCATCCCCGCGCTTGGGAGGCGGAGACAGGAGGATCGCGCTGGTTCGGAGCCAGCCTCGCTGGTTTAAGAGACCCTGTTTCCAAATAAAAAGTATAAAATAGGCCGGGCGTGGTGGCGCACGCTTGTAATCCCCGCACTTGGGAGGCAGAGACAGGAGGATCGCGCAGTTTCGAAGCCAGTCCCACGCACTGGGTTAGGAGATCCTGTTTCCAAATAAAAATGTAAAAATAGGTCTGCTAGTGTAGCCCAGAGGTAGAAGAGCTTCCAGGAACCCCAGTACCACCAAAAAATAAAAAATAAAATACACCAATAAACCGGGCGTGGTGGCGCACGCTTGTAATCCCAGCATTTGGGAGACTGAAACTGGAGGATCGCGGTTCGCGGACAGCCTCAGCTACTTAGTGAGGCCCTCTGCAACTCAGTGAGACCCTGTTTCAAAATAAAGAATAAAAAATTTGGGCCGGGGGTATAGCTCGGTGGTCAAATGCCTCTGCGTTCCCTCCCCAGACCCGCTAAAATAAAATAAAATACACCAATAAGCCAGGCATGGTGGCGCACACTTGTAATCCCCACACTTGGGAGGCTGAGATAGGAGGATCGCACAGGTTCGAAGCCAGCCTCAGCTACTTAGTGAGGCTCTCAGCAACTTAGTGAGACCCTGTTTCCAAATAAAATATAAAATAGGTCTGGGAGTATAGCCCGGAGGTAGAAGGCCTCTGGGTTCCACTCCCAGTACCACAAAAAATAAAAATAAAATAAAATACACCAATAAGCCAGACACGGTGGCGCATGCCTGTAATCCCAGGACTTGGGAAGCTGAGACAGGAGTATCTAGGTTCGCAAACAGCCTCAGCTACTTAGTGAGGCCCTCTACAAGTTAGTGAGACCCGGTTTCATAAAGAATAAAATATAGGGGTGTAGCTCAGAGGTAGGTACTGGGTTCCATCCCCAGTACCACTAAAAAAAAAAAAAAAAAAAAAAAAAATCAGACAATAAAACGAAGTTCTGGCGGACGTTCTTAAGCCAGAGCCTCGGCGCCCCTGAACCGTAAGTGTGCGGCCCCAGTGGTGCGGGTGTCCCGGTTCAGGCTTCTTGTCCACATGACCCGTTGTGAGGTCCCTCCTCCGCTCTTCTGTCTGTACTGGTGGCTTCTCTTCCCCTTGACTCTTTGCGCATGGTGGGTGGGTTTACTGGGGATTGAACCGGGGCATTCTACATCTAAGCTATACCCCAGCCCTATTTTACTTTTTCTTTTGAAACAGTCCCACTAATTCTGGAGGATCTCGCTAAGGTTCTCCGGAAACCTGCCGTGCTCCTCCTCCCAAGCAGGGGACTGCGGGGCGCGCCGGCTGCCACCTGAGCCTCACTCCTGACCTTCACCTCCTGGCTAGAGAAGACCTTGCAGAGACCTGGCTTTGGTTTCATGGCTTTTCTGTTCTTCTTCCCATTTTCCACTTTATTGCTAGTGCTTTTTTTCACGTCCTGTGTACTTTGAATTTCACTTGCTCCTCTTATTCTGCTCCTTAAGCAGCTGAGGCTGGCTTCAAACCTGCACGATCCTCCCAAGTACTGGGATGACAAGCGTGCACCACCACGCCGGACCACTCTAAGTCCTTAACATAAAAACAGGTCATCAAGTTTAGTCCTGTCTTCTTTGAGAACTCTAAACTCTCCTAGTCCTTTCTGTGAGCTCTGGAAGTGTGGCCTAATGCCTTCTAGTTCTTTCTTGTGCAATCCTGAGCGTTGAACCCAGGCCTCGCACGGGTTAAGTAAGCACTTCACCACTGAACTACACACCCCCTGCCCTTCGGATTTTGGGACAAGAGTCTATGTTGTTCAGACTGGCCCCATACTTATAATCCTCCTGCCTCAGACTCCTGAGCAGCTAGAATTACAGGTGTGTGCCACCATGCCCAGAGAGTAGCTAAAATTACAGAAGTGTGCCACCATGCCCAGGGAATAGCCAGAATCCCAGGCTGCCTCCGAGCCCACCCTTCTAGCACTTCTTTCCCAGCCTCAGCCTCATTGGTCTTTCCCGCACTGTGGAGCAGAAGAGCATCCGCCAGACCTGAGTGGCCTCCCTGGCCCCCTGTGGAAGCTCTCTCCTCCCTCTGCCCTACCCAGCAGGCCCGGCCGGCCCCCCGACAAGGGGCAGCGCCGAGCTGCGGCAGTCGTTGACACCCTCCTCTCTGGGATCCCAGCTCATGGCACCCCATTTCCAGGAACTCACAGCCGTTGTTTCACGTGTCGTTTCTGGGTTCCCAGTTACTTATTGAAGTTTACAATTTACCTGGCAGCTCAGCTTGGATATACAGAATTAGCTGTCATTCCTGATGGTATTTTTTTTTTAATGTGTGCCTTTTTAGTGAAATTTCAAACTTACAAAAAAAATAAATTGCAAGAAGAGTACAGGAAGCCAGGTGTGGCGGCGACATCTGTGACCTCAGTGCTGAGTCTGAGACGGGAGGGTAGCAGGATCGAGGAGGCCAGTGGTGTAGTGAGGCCCTGTTTCAAGGCCAAGAGTAAAGAGGGCTGGGGTGCTTGGAGGTGGAATCCCTCTTGCCTCACAATGCATGGCCCAACCTATTGGTTGTTCTTTCAACTAAGATTGAGATCAATTCTAATAGAAAACTTTTTTTTGTTTTTGGCGGTACTGGGGATGGAACCCAGGGGCATTCTATTTTTGAGCAGTACCCCTAGACCTATTCTCTATTCTTTATTTTGAAACAGGGTCTCACTGAGTTATGGAGGGCGTCACTAAGTAGCTGAGACTGTCTGTGCACCGCGATCTCTGCCTCCTGAATGCTGGATGACAAGCGTGCGCCACCACATCCGGCTGAAAACTATTTTTTAAAATATGTATTTCTTAAATATTCTGGTCTGAGACTAGGTGAGGGATGTAAAAGAAAGTGTGGCCTCAATTTTGGGAGGCTGAGGAGGGCCTCAGGTTCGAGAGCAGCCTCAGCAACTTAGAGACCTTGTTAATAAATAAATAGATAAATAAATGTGATAAATAGATGAATGTGGGGCTGGGCTGTAGCTCAGTGATGGAGTGCCCCGAGTTTAATCCTAATCACCAGTGAATCATTTTCAATTCAGCCATTTTAAAAGCTTCTTATGGACGTTAATGAATTGCTTAAGTCTTTAGAATATACGTTCAAAGAAAGCAGAGGCCGGCCCGTGCACCGCCCTCGTCAGCGGCCTGTGGCACGGGGGAGCCAGGCGGCCTGGCTCGGCTGTGCGCTCGGGGCTGTTCTTCTTCCCTCACTCGGCGTCTTGGTGTACCCGTCACGGTGCACAGGACTCCGCCTGTTGGGGCTTTGGTGTCCTTGCTCTCACCACAACTGCGCCTGGACTGCTTACACCAGAGCCCGCGCCTAGAGTTAATCTCAGGACGGAAGTTCGTGCTGGAGACCCGGCCGCGGTGCCGAGCAGTTGCTCTAGGAGTCCCTCCGACATGACGCACAGAGGCGTGTCTGCCTGCTCCTCCGTGGAGACGCCGGCACAGCCTCCCGGCCGTTGGGCCTCTGCCTGCTCAGCTAGTCCAGCAGCCCAGCCTCCGGCCGGTCCCAGCAGAGCAGCAGGGCAGGGGCCTCCCAGGACCTGAGTAGCAGGGGGTGTGTGTCGAGAGAGTAAACTGCTGCCGAGAGACGTGGAAGCATAAATATTAAGGAAATCTTTCCTTATCCTCATTTTAATTTCAAGAAGTGCCTTACTCTATGCTCTAGGAACTAAAGGGATTATATTTCATTTTACAGAGAAATGAGCCTATTTTAGATTAACTCAGAAGCCCCGTTTTGCTCATCAGAGCCGAAAGCAGCCCTATTACTGTGGAATGCCCCATAGAATTCTCCATTCAAATACAGGAGCTCTTAGCAGCTGCATATGGAAGAACCCACACAGGCAGCGCGCCGCACCAGCCTGGCCCGCTTGTACATCCTCGTCCCTGGGCGTGGCTTGTGTTTTGCTTTTAGTTTTTCTTTTATTTCTTTCTTTATTTGGTTTTTGTTTTGTGGTGCTAGGGATTAAACCCAGGGCCATTCTACCTCTGAACTATACTCCTAGGCCTGTTTTTACTTATTTATTTATTCATTTATTCATTTATTTTTGTGGTACTGGGGATGGAACCTAGGAGCATTCTACCTCCAAGCTACACCCCCAGCCGTATTTTTTCTTCTTTATTTTGAAACAGGGTCTCACTGAGTCGCAAAGTAGCTGAGGCTGGCTGCAAACTGTGATCCTCCTGTCTCAGCCTCCCCAATGCTGAGATTAAAAGCATGTGACACCACACCCAGCCTATTTTTATTTTGAAACAGGATCTCACTAAATTGCTGAGGCTGGCCATGAACCTGCACTCCTCCTGTCTCAGCCTCCCAAGTACTGGAATTACAGACTTGCACTACCACACCCAGCTCCTCGCTGAATTTGACTGGGCAAAAAGTGTCTGACCTGAAATGGATGGAAGTTTTTGGGTTTTTTGTTTGGTTGGGTTTTGGGTTTTGGTGTGTGTGTGTGTGTGTGTGTGTGTGTGTGTGTGTGTGTGTGTGTGTGTTACTGGGAATGGAACCCCGAGCATTCTATCTCCAAGCTCCACCCTCGGCCCTATTTTATTCTTTATTTCGAAACAAGGCCTCACTGAGTTGCAGAGGACCTCCCTCAGTAGCTGATGCTGGCCACGAACCGTGATCCTCCCTTCTCAGCCTCCCAAGTACTAGAATTAGAAGCGTGGCTACCACGCCCGGCTGGGATGGGGCTTCTGACAAGGTCACGTTTGCGCTGTGGAATGCTGGCTGGGCGCCATGACCTTGCCCCTTGCCACTGCACTTGCCCTTCCTGGCACCAGTCCCTTATGACAGAAGAAGTATCCCCACCTCTCACCTGTGCAGAGCACGTACGCAGTGTCGAGCCATCCTGCGCAAGCTGCACTGCGGGAGACAGTGACCGTGTGGACGTGGTCAGGAAGGGCTCATGAGGGTGCTGGGTCTCACACCACACCAGCCCCAAACCCAGGCACTACAAGCAGCTGGGGTGTTCTGTTGAGCTTGCGCGACAGGACGCTCACTACGAAAGACTCCTCAGGACCCTGCCCAGCCGCCCCACGGCCTCTGCCTGGAGACCCCAGCTCTGAGTCTCCACCACAGACCTGGCGCCACCAGGTCCCCTGCTCTGAGCTCAGGGAGGTCTGGGGGTTTGCGGAATCCACATTTCAACCCCTAAAGCTGTCCTTCGCCACCTCCCACTCATCCTCCAGGGATCTTGAGAAGGTGCATTCTAGAGTTTAAGTGGAAGTTTCTTTTCTCTTCTGGACTTTAGGAATCTTGGCTGTCAGGTGCTATAGGTATGTGTCTGTAGGATTGGCTGTGTCATTCAAATGTCAAAGCAAAAGCAAGGGCGCCAGGAACACGTCACTCTTATAACTAAAGTACGAGACCAGGCATGTGGCACAGGCCTCTGGTCCCAGACTCAGGAGGCTGAGGCAGGGGGGCACGTCAAGAACAGCCTCGGCAGCTCAGCAAGCCTCAAACTTAGTGAAATGCTGTTTCAAACTTTAAAAAAAAAATGTAGCGCAGAGGTAGGATGCCCCGCGTTCCATCCCTAGTGCGCATGCACACAAAAGAAAAAATAGACGTCATTTAAAAGGATGGCTCCTCTTCCCCGCTATTTCCATTTCGAAGCTGCAGGTTGTCTGGGAAGCGTGGTGCCACCTGCGTCAGGCCTTCCTGGTCATTTTGCTTTCTTTGACTGTCTAGCTGGTGGCTGGGTGGTAGGGACAGTGCTCCTGGCTACAAAGTGTGGGGTCTAGAAAGCTGAGGCGAGGGCAGGGTCCCCTAGAATGGAGCCCTCCAAGGTCCAGGTTCTATTGGGCTCAGGAGCTCCCCTCAGCTCCCAGAAGGCAGCCTGGCAGCCGCTGGCTCCCAGAATGGCCTTGGGGGGTCAGGGGTCACCCAGAGAGCTGGTCCTTCCTGGGGCAGAGGAGGCTTCGCCTCAGCATTGCCGGCCCCTTGAACCCACTGCCTGTGGCCTGGATGGCGGAGCCTGCAGCTGCCCACGAGCTGTGAGCCAAGGCCAGGAGCCGCCCGGGCACTCCAGGGCTGCCCAGACCCCAGACGCTCCTCGTCCCCCCGCGGATAGCTGGTTTCCACTAAGCCCGAAACAAAACCACTGTCCTTTCAGTGCCAAGTCTCAGCCTGTTGCAGAGCTTTCTGTGGCAAAATTTCAAACCCCGCAGGTGTTTTTGGAAGGATGTTTGCAGAGCCTGCAACCACCTCTTCATCCATAGCGCTACATTTACAACTGTTTCAAGTTTCCCCTCAATGTGGAAAATGGAAGCAGGCTGCGGTGACCACGGGGTGCACTCAGGACGGGGCAGTGCTGTGCGCCCTGGCCCGGCTGCCCCCTCCCCACCCCACTTGCTCTCCAGCCTGCCCTCAGGTGAACGCTGCACATCTGCCCCACACCCCCTGGCCCGGGTGCAGGAATTGTCTCTGCAGCCAGGTGGTTCTTTGTTTTGGTCCTGGGTTCCATCCCAGGACCTTGCACATGCTAAGCACATCCTGGACCAGACCACCGAGCTACATCCCCAGCCCCAGACGAGGTTGGTTTGGTTGTTTTTGGGTTTTTTTTTGTTTTTTTGGTTTTGGTTTGGGTTTTGGAGGTTTTTTTGTTTTTTGTTTGTTTGTGGTACTGGGAATGGAACCCAGGGGCATTCTGCCTCCAAGCTATACCCCCAGCCTTATTTTTATTCTTTACTTTTGAAACAGGGTCTCACTAAATTGCAAAGGGCCTCGCTAAGTAGCTGAGGCTGTCCACAGACCACAATCCTCCTGTCTCAGCCTCCCAGATGCTGGGATTATAAGCATGTGCCACCACGCCCAGCAAGGTTGGTTTTAAGATGCTTGTGCATTCTCGGCCCAAGTCGCACAGCACAGGAGATCCCGTGGCCACTGGAAAGAGCAGGAATCCCCCTGCCATCGTGCCGCCCTCCCCCCAGCCTCCAGGGTTGCATGGATCCTCTGAGAAGTGCAGGGGCCCCGAAGCCCTCGAGCGAGAGCTGAGGCGTTGGAGAAGGTTGGACAGAGCAGCATGGCGTGGAGGCGGAGTGGAGGCACTCCACGGCCAGCCCAGGAAGCCACCTCTTTACATGGAAGGAGGTAGAAGCCAGGCGTGGTGGCGCACCCTGTAATCTCAGTACTTGGAAGACTGAGACTGGAGGATCACAGGTTTGAGGCCAACTTCAAAAACTTAGCAAGACCATTTCAAAATAAAAAGCAAGGGCTGGGGATATTCTTCAGAGGTAGAGTGCCGTAGGGTTCAATCCCCATATCACAAAAAGAAAAGCTAGGGAAGGAAGGGGTGGCGACGGCGCTCCATCCTACAGAGCACACGTCTGCCTTCTCACGGGCCACGTGCAGAGGCTGCTCCGCTGGCCCGGGGCCTCGCAAGACCGGGTGAGTGCTTCCTAGAGGAGTGAGGCGCCACCTGATCTTTAGGGTGACCTCTGGGTCTTCACCTGGGGCCTTCTCCACCATTTTAAAGCCACACAAAACCGCCCACCAACGTTGTGCTTTGGCCTCGGGGCCTCGGAGGCGGCTTCATCCTCTGACCTCCCGTGTCGCCTGTCCTGTGCCTTTTAGGCCACCATGAACGCCCGGCCTCAGCGCATCCTCGATACCTCCTCACTCACGCAGTCGGCCCCAGCCAGCCCGACCAACAAGGGCATGCACATCCACCAGGTGGGGTAAGTGGCCGCAGAGCCCCGGGGCCGGCGGGATCCAGGGCCCGCAGCCACCGGCCCTCCACCCTCACGCCCTGGTTTGCTCTCTCTCCTTCCCCGTCCCAACGCCAATTTCCCTCATCGGAGCCCCCTCCCCACACCCCACCTCCAATCCCTCCCTTTGCACACAGTGTCACGGTGTGGCCGTCAGCACTCAAGGGGCTGGGTCCCACGTGGCGACCAGCGGGGGCTGTGCCATGGTGCCAGGAAGCAGCGCCCAGGCCTGTCAGGGGTAGCTAGGCCTCATTTGGAAGTTGCATCAACGTGTTTGGGGACCCAGGAGGTTTCGGGCCCTCAGCCGCACCTGCAGGGGAGGGCTCGGTGCCGCAGTAAAGCGCACTCTCTGCTTCTCCCCACCACAGGGGCTCCCCACCAGCATCCAGCACCAGCAGCTGCAGCCTGACCAACGATGTGGCCAAGCAGCCAGTCAGCCGCGACCTGCCGTCCAGCCGCCCCGGTGCCACGGGCCCCTCGGGGGCGCAGTACACCCCTCACTCCCACCAGTTCCCCCGGACGCGGAAGATGTTTGACAAGGGTCCCGATCAGGTACTGAGACTGGCCATTCAGCAGCGCTGGCAAGCGATCGGACGCAGGCGTGGGTCGTGAGGTGGTCCTCGTCCGCGGCTACTGGTCAGCCCGCGTCACAGGCGCCAGCGGCCTCCCTAACTGGCAGGCGAGTGAGCACTCGTCTCCCTCCTGGGCACACAGCCTTCCGCCTCGCCGCGCCGCTCTGCAGTGTTGATTCTGAGCGTTGTTTGTTCCATAAACATCCAATTGCTCCGTACGCAGCCCACCCCTGTCTCTAGTGCAACTAAAAGCAAATCCCAGAAGCCAGCTTCTGCTGTCCCACCAGGTGCCAGGAGCGTAGGCCTCCGGTCCAGCCCAGGCTGCTTGCTGCTCTCGGTCAAGGACAGCGGTGTCTGGCAGCAGCGGAGGGAGGGCTGGTGGCTCACTGTCACCCATGAATACCAACGAGCCAGCTGTCTTACCGGCGGGCCCTGGAAGCAGGGCCATGCACAGCTAGGCAGGTGGCCGCTGCCGACTCCAGGCCGTGGTGATGTGGGGCGGGGACAGGGGACAGCTTGCAGATCTGCAGGGTCAGTGGACATGGGGGCCACCCTCCTGCACCTCCACAGCAGTGGCTCTCACCATGGGGCCAAAGCTGCTGCCCCAGTGGGAGGTGAGTCCCCTCACCGCGTCCCCCGGCTGCCGCTTTGCCGAAATGCACCGAGAGGGATGGCGCCGGCCCCGCCCCACATGCCAGGGACAGGCTCTGCCGCCCCGGGTCCACATGGGAAAGAGCAGAGCCTGGTCCTCACGCTCCTTACCCCAGCCCTGGGCCCTGTCCTCTCGCCGGGTGCTTGGTCCCCAGGATGGCCCAGTGAGAGGAGCACTAGTGGCCATCCCCAGACCTCACTCTGGGCTCGCGGGACCTTGGCCCCCAGTTGGGAACCCTCTCCAGTGTAGGAAGACGCACAAGGGCAGTGAGACTCATCTGCTTCCTTTTTCTTCCAACAATACCCTCAAGACGGCGGACGACGCAGACGACGCTGCTGGACACAAGAGCTTCATCTGCGCCACGATGCAGACGGGCTTCTGCGACTGGAGTGCCCGCTACTTCGCCCAGCCCGTCATGAAGGTGCGTCGGCAGGGCACAGGGACCCGGGCGCGCTTCCTCTCTGCTCACTCCCTCTCCCAGCGTGTCCCCGGCCCCTCTGCTGCCCTGCCAGCCTCACTGCCGGCTTCTGACCCTCCTGCCACACCCTGCTGGCAGCCTTTGGAGGGAAACAGCAAGTTGCCATTAGAGTGGGTGTCGACAGCCAAGTGGAGCACTCGAGGGCGGGCTGCGCCGCCTCCCTGCCTGCTTCCTCTTGGCAAGGCACGGGACTTGGAGGAGGAGCGCACCAGCCCACCACGGGCCACACCTGGCGAAGCTGCTCTGGGGACACAGGATTTCCCCAGCTGGGCTCATCCAGAATGTTTTGGGTTTTTTTGTTTTGTTTTGTTTTGTTGCAGTAACAGGATTAAGCCCAGGGGCATTCTACCTCTGAGTTATACCCCCAGCTCTCTTTTTTTAAAAAATAATAATTTGTTTTGGAACAGGTTCTCACTAGGTTGCTTGAGTTTTGTAAATTGCTGAGACTAGCCTCAAACCTGCAACCCTCCTGTCTCAACCTCCCAAGGACTAGGATGACAGGTGTGCGTCACCATGCCTGACTCTGCCTCGCATGTTTGGGCTTACTTTTGGATCTGGTCTGCCACAACACGTCACAAGATGTGTCCCAGAGACACATCGGCTCTGTGGCTACAGATTGAAGCCGTGTGTTCTGGGTGACAGCACCTGGCCTCCCAGGAGCCGGGACAGGAGCGCCACTTCACAGCAGAACCTCTGTGGTCTGGCTCTGCAGGGACTCGCCCAAACTTCCATAAGTTTAACACACATTTCTACAGATATGTGTCAAAACTCTTCCTTCATGTTAATAACCAAAGACTACAGATCAGAGCTCACTCTTAACTCTATTTCAATCTTGGCTCCTGAGTCATTTCTGTGATAACACTTGGACTCTTCATTACAATTTTCCTCTTCCCCCATCGTGAATACTGATTTTTGTTAATAAAAAGCAAAAAATAATCATTGTCAGCACTGAGGCAAGTAATACAGTTCTAACTTGTTGAGCCCCTTTGCAGACAAGGGAAAGGAGAGCACTTTTCCATTCCTTAACCGTGTAAATGGCCCAGCTCTTCTAAAAAGCAGTATAGCAACAGCTGTCCAAACCTGCATCAGCCAGCCAGGTGTGGTGGGCACGCTTGGAATCCCAGCACTTGGGAGGCCAAGATAGGAGGATCACAGGTTCGCAGCCAGCCTCAGCTACTTACTGAGACCCTGTTTCAAAATAAAAGAATAAAATTAGGGCTGGGGTATAGCTCAAAGGTAGAATGCCCCTCAGTTCCAGCCAGGAATTACTTGTTCAGATGCTATCCTAAGAAAGTAATCACACAGACAGTCTCTACATTGTTTTAAATAGTGAAAATTGTGATCCACTTAACCTAACAGCAGAGGTTGGTTAAAAGGTTACAAAATGTTTGTTAAGATATTTTTTGAGCTGTTAAAAATTAGCCAGGCATGGTTGTGCAGGCCTGTAATCCCAGCACTTGGAAGACTGGGTCAGGAGGATCGTAGATTTAAGGCCAACATTAAAAATAAAATAGGGTCGGGGTGTTGAGGTAGAATGCCCATTGGTTCAGTCCCCAGTACAACATAAATAAGTAAATAATGATGCTACAAAATTAATTAGTGGCATAAGGGAATGACATGATAAAATTTTGAAAATAAGCAGGCCAAACCTGGATCTGCAGAATGCCGATAGCAGTCCATGCCCCACAGGAACTTGCTTGCTCATAAGAGACTGAAGGAAGATCTCAGTTGTGCGTCAACACCACGATCAGGTGGCAGGGAACTTTTGGTGGTTGTTGTTGTTGTTGTTGTTGTTGTTGTTGTTGTTGTTGTTTTGGTGGTACTGGGGTTCCTGGAAGCCCTTCTACCTCCGGGCTACACTCCCAGACCTTTTTTATTTTTGGAAACAGGGTCTCTTAAGCCAGCGCACGTGTGGCTGGCTTCAAACCTACACGATCCTCCTGCCTCCGCCTCCCAAGCTCGGGGATTACAAGCGTGCCCACCACGCCCTGCTGGCAGGGAACTTTTTGGTGTTTTATATACATTTGTCTTTTCTACATTTCCTATGCTACACACAAATTGCCTTCCTAGTGAAATGGGCGAGTATTAAAGAAACCGGCCCGGCTCCTCTGGGCAAGCCACTCAGCTGTGGCCAACTGAGGCGCTGTGCCCCGAGCGCGCCCCCTTACCTTCGTAGGCTCGAGTCCCTGCGCAGACGGAGAAAAGTGCCCGTTACCAACAACTAGGGCCTTCTGGTTAAGACAGGAAAGAGGACGTGGGTACTGGAATTTATACAGAATAACCAAGGCCCACCCAGGTTGTAAGCAGGCAGGGGGGCCAATTAGACCCAGGCGTGGAGGACAGAGGGTCATCCTTTACAGCCGGGTGCGGTCTGTTCAGAGTCGAGTAGAGGTCAGTTTAACATTAATGGAGGCTCTGTCCTGAGCTGGTCTGGGCGTACAGCGGGGTCCAGCAATGGAACCTGGTGGGCCTCCTCTTTTTGCTGCAGTGGCCAGAATCATTTTCTGGGCTGCTAACGTGCTGATTTTCTGGAAATCCTTGAAAATTGCCTGTTCTGTCATCCCCATGGAATGGAAGGGGGGCTGGCGTAATCGAAAGCCTCCTGTTTCTCTTTCATTTAAAAGTGAAAGGTTTCTTCCTTCCCCAGCATTAGTGTGAGCAGGCACACCAGGCCAGTGTCTGCCACACCTCCCCCAGCCCAGCATGGGGAGAGCAGCCCCCGCAGAGCCAGCCTGAGGCTTGGACACACGGAGGTGGGGCTGGCTGGAGGCCCCAGGGCCCAGCTCACCGAGGCCGCCAGGAAATAGTAGTTGAGTAAGCAAGCAGTTTGCCTCTGACCCTGCCAGCCTTGGAAACAATGTCGCTTAGTTGTAGCTGAGTGACAGGCTATGGCTTTCACGGCTGCAGCAGTAATCAGGATAGTGTCTCTGTCACACATGGTGGCAACAAGTCTCGGGATTCAGGGACCTGAAGCCAGTTTCCTTTTACACCAGGTAGAGACCTTTTCTAAACTGTAGAGGAAGGAGAAGGACATGTTTTATCTTGTTTTTTACAAAAACTTTTCCCACCTGGGTATGGAGGTGCGTGCCTGTAACCCCAGTGATGGGGAGCTGAGGCAGGAGGGGCGGAAGCTCAAGATCCGCATCAGCAACTGGGCAAGACCCTGTTTAAGATTAAAAATCTAAAAAGGGCCAGGGACGCAGCTTGTAGGTAGAATACCTCCGGGTTCAATCCTCAGTTTTAGGCACACATTGAAAAAACATTCAGTTGGGCATGGTGGCACACGCCTGTAATCCCAGTACTTGAGAGGCTGAGGCAGGAGGAGTGCAGGCCGTGGCCAGCCTTGGCAACTTAGTGAGACCTTAGTGAGGCGCTCTGCAACTGAGTGAGAGCTGAGGGTATAGTTCAGAGGTAGAAGGCCCCTGAGTTTAATCCCAGTACCAAAAAAAAGTCTACCTTCCAGATGGTATCATAAGAATATTCTTTTTATTAATGTAATTAATCATCTAATGGCATATTTGTATAATAAAATAGGAGTTTTTTATTAGCACGCTTCACGGGTAAACTAAAAAATAGTTCCAAGGCCAAGATTGGGCCTCAAAATGAACAAAAAACTTCAAGCCCTAGACAGCTTTAAGATTGTGTAGGAATCAGCCAGCGTGGCAGTACTGCACGCCCTGTGCTCGGTGGGACTGAGCTCCCCCAGAACGTGCCTGCAGTGAGGTGCCTGTCAGAGTGTCTTCACCGACTCACAGTCACTTTCCGGTCGGTTCCCCCAAGGGAGCCGCCGCAGTCTAGGGGGGTTCACCCCAATTGGCAGGCATCCCTCTCTCTCCGCTGAGTTTAGAGCTCACATCTACTACTGGACTCAGAAAAGACTCTTAGAAACGTCTGTCGTGTGCTTAGAGAAACAGATTTATTGAATTGTGTTCTGGTTACAAAAGTAATACGATGTTTTCCTTCTCCTTTGGCAAATTCCAGTGGTTGATTTTGTCCCAAGATTGGCTCAAAGGTGTGGGGAAACAGGCCCCCTCAGGTGTGCTGCTGGGTGGGCAATACTGCTTCTCACGGGCACTTTGGCCGTTGCCACTGTGAAGTGGGCCGGATGCGGAGGTGCACACCTGTGACCCCAGCAACCAGGAGGCTGAGGCAGGAAGGTGACAATTCAAAGCCAACTGGAGAAACTTAATAAGATCCTGACTCAATAAAAAATGAGAAAGGCTGGAGGTATAGCTCAGTGGTAAACATTCCTGGGTTCAGTCCCCAATACCACCCCCAAAAAATTGTTTCATGGCACTGTGTACAGGGCGAATGCCAGTGGGTTAAACACTACAACCAGGGTCGCGTCTGGCTGCTCCGGAGGGAGCGAGGGCCTTGCACCCTGCCCAGTACTCGGAAGAGTGCCAGAGGGCAGCGAGGCCTGAGGCAGAACTTGCCCCTGCCCTTGGTAAATTTGCAGTTAGCTGGGCATGGCGGTGCATGTTTATAATCCCAGTGCTTGGGAAGCGGAGACAGGAGGACCACAGGTTCTCGGCCAGCCTCAGCTACTTAGGCCATCTGCAACTTAGGTGTGAGTGTAGCTCAGAAGTAGAATGCCTCTAGGTTCAATCCCCAGTTCTACACACACACACACACACACACACACACACGCATATCTCTGATGCTGGTTTTTTAAGCTTTTTATTAAAAATTCAGAAAATGGGCTTTGTCACGGTCACGCGAGCCCTGCGCAGCACGCACTCGTGCACATGTGTGCAGCCCCCGCGCCCTGGTCACTCTGCTTCGGGCCTCTCGGCTGCTGCTTTTTACTCACGTGATGAGCTCTGAGCTTCTTCTCACCTCGTCAAACGTCCTTCCACCAATGGCTTTTTCTGCTAGTTCCCCATGAGAAATGACACGTCATTTACCCGAGTCTCCTAAGGACCTTCCTTGGTCTCGCCCTCAGGTGGCCCCACACCACTTTGGTTACCAGGGGCTTCATCCAGGCCAGGAGGCCAGCGGGTGCAGGGGCTCCGTTCCTTCCTAGAGAGTTCAGGGGAGTGATAGGTAGGTCTGCTCGCCCAGAAACTGAATAGAGTGAGCGCACTTTGATGGGTGGTGGCAGGGGCACTGGGGATCGAACCCAGGGACGCCCTACCGCTAAACTATACCTCCAGCCTTCTTTTTTTTTTTTTTGGTGGTACTGGGGATGGAACCCAGGGGCCTTCTACCTCCGGGCTACACTTCCAGACCTGTTTTATATTTTATTTGGAAACAGGGTCTCTTAAACAGGGTCTCTTTTGAAGCCAGCTGAGGCTGGCTTCAAACCTGCACGATCCTCCTGTCTCAGCCTCCCAAATACGGGGATTACAAGCCTGCACCACCACACCAGGCTTACCTCCAGCCTTTTTAAAAATTATATTTTGGAACACAGTCTTGCTAAGTTGCTGAGGTTGGCCTCAAACCTGCCATCCTTCAGCTTCCCCAAGCACAGGGATTACAGTTGCACCAACTTACCCGGCTCACCGCTGCGTTCTCATGGAAGCAGCATAGCCCATGGCAGGCCGTGGCGGCGGGAGTCAGCTAGCAGTCTCTGCTTGCACCCAGCCAGTGCAGGAGGCTGGAGTGCCCTGCTGCTGGCAGTGGGGCTGGCTTCCTCCCCCTGCATTGACAGCGACCGTGAGCTGGCTTCCTCCCACTGCAGGGCCTGACCGTGCGGTAGCTTGCTGCTGTTCTGTGTGCTTGGCCAGGGCATCACGTCAGTTTACCTTACACATCCACTGCTGAATTTCACATAATCGGGGATTGAGTTGTGTTGATTAAACCAATGTGCATGTTCTCACAAGGAGCCTTGCAGTGAGCGCTCAGAGTCACCTGAATTGAGTGCTGTGGTAGTTTGGACGCAGCTCTATCCCAGGAGAGCTCTGTCCTGAGCGCGCGTGGCTGTGTGTGCCTGGGCCCAGTGGGGCGGCTCCTCCTTCCTGGAGAATCACCAGGCCCTCCACAGCCCCAGGCTGCCTCCACGTCCCCCTGGGGCCTTGAAACTGGAAGGGCATCCCTCTACCGCAGAAGTAAGAAAAGACTTGTGGTAAGACCCTGCCTCTTCTTAAACCCACCAGGAGCAGAGGTGGCAGAGGAACTGTCTGAAAGGGAAGGGATGGCTCACCTGGTGCAGAGCCGAGAGGGGCTCCCCAGAGGCCGGCCGTGGGCTGGGAGAGGTGCCGCTCTAGGGAAGTAGTGTGGGAGTCTAGAACTGCCATCCTCAGCAGTGCAGGCCTGGAGGAGGGAGCAGCCAGTCCTTCTGGAAAGACACTAAGCCCCCAGGCCCTTGCCCCCACAGAACACAGTCCTGCGGCCTTGAGGGAAGGGCGGCCTGGCCTGCTCTGGCCGGGACGCAGGCAACCTGGAGAAGGGTAAGAGAACCCTCCATCTCAGGGAGGCCAGGGGCCTCTCAGATGGGATACAGTACCTGGCAGAGGGCAGGATCACCGAGAAAGAGAAGGGCAACAACCTAAGGGTCGATGACTCCACTCAGCTGAGGCTGGGTTGGAGCAGCAGAGAGCCCGTCCTGCCCCACCAGCAGCCAGCCACAGGAAGGGCCAGGAGCCACGGACGAGGCACAGGACAATACTGGAGAGGCGCAAGGCCCAAGCCCATCTTGGCTCCTGAGCCACAGGGATCATAATAGGGCTTACCTGTTTCCACGCAGAAAACGAAGTCTGTTTACCTTGGTCTCTACTGTTCTGCACAGGAGAACTGGAATTCATTTAGAAACTAGGAGATGCCCCAAACGTATATGACAAGCACACGCTGTGCCAAGAGATCAATATGGAAGCCCTGGGGGGGGTCACGCAGGAAGAGGTGAGGGCCGCCGCAGAGGCAGAGACCGAGGGGCCAAGACGCAATACGAAGGGCAGGGTGCCTTTAAGGTACTCTGTGACCACAGTGAATGCAAAGGTCAGTTCACAGAGCTGAATGAAATTCCAACATTAGAAAGAGCAGACCTCCCCGGAGCATCAGGGCAGCGGGAAACACGCACGCCTGGAATCCCAGGAGAAGAGAGGAGGAATGTTTAAAGAGATGGTGGCCAGGAACTTTCCAGAAATAATGAAAAACATTTAACTTCAAATCCAACAGAGACCCCAAAGCAGGCTATATAAACGTGTGTACACACACACATCCGGACACATCCTATTAAAACAGCTAGAAACCAAAGATGAAGATAAAGTCTTGAAGTCTACCAGAAAAGTATTAAAAGATAAAAGACACTGTACATACAGGAGAACAAAGACAAGACTCACCCCCACTTCTCATCAGAAACCACATAAGAGAGAAGACAGATGCTTAAAGTACAGAAAGAAAGAAACTAGCCCAGCAGAATTCTGTGTTCTGTGCCAAAGGAGGGCAGCAAGGTTGAAGGTTGGACATCACTTATGAAATCCAATTTAATAAACTCCTAGAAGTAAGAAACAAATGCAAGGGCAGAGACAAGGTCATCTGCAACAGCATTTCCATTGTACTTCTCTACACCGATAGTGAACGATCTAAAGATTCAGTCGAGACAGTCTCACAGTATCATCAAAAAGAACAAAATATCGAAAAATAAACAGCACAAAGAATGTAAGGCTTGTGTACTGAAAACATATTCTAGAAAACATTATTGAAATATATTAAAGAAGGCTTAAATAAATGGAAGGAAATCATATGTTCTGCACCAGAAGACTCACTCCTGAACCAGCAGTGTTCCCCAAAGAGATGTACAGATTCAACACAAGCCCCGTGAAATCCTAGCTGCCTTCTTGGCAGAAATTGACAAACTGATGCTCAAATTTATATGGAAATGCAAGGGACCCAGCGTAGTGCAAAAGAAAAAGCCACGTTATAAAAGACAAAGAAATAGAATGACTCACACTTCCTGACTTGCAAACTTAGCACAGGGCTGTGATGACCCAGGCAGGGTGGTATCGGCGTAAGGACAAACAGATCCATAGGTCAGAACTGAGAGTCCAGAAACGTGCCCAACCTTACTGCTTTGTGCCTTAAACACCGCAGCATACGAGAGAGACAAATTCATGGGAAGCCGTGGGCTGCAAACCTACTCAGGACAGACAACCTGAATACTTGTCCATTTTAACTACAAAGGCTTGCCTTTGTGGTTAAAAGCCTTTCAACGCCAGGCGTGGTGGCGCACGCTTGTAATCCCAGTACTTGGGAGACTAAGGAGGATCACAGGTTTACGGCCAGCCTCAGCATCTTGTGAGGCCCTCCAGAACTTAGTGAAACCCTGTTTCAAAAATAAAGAATACAGTAGGGCTTGGGTATAGCTCAGAGGTAGAATACCCCTGGGTTCCAGCACCAGTACCACCAAAAGGGGGGATAAAGCCTTTCAACAAAGAAAAATCCAGACTTCAGCTTGATTTCTTCTCTTTTCTTCTTGTCTTTGTAACTGGGATCAAACCCAGGGCATGGTGCATGCAGGGCAAGTACTTGACCACTGACCTGCATCCCAACCCGAAAAGTCCAGACCTGAATGGTTTCAGTGGCGATCACACCCACTTTGCAGGCAGGGTGATGCCACTCCTATACAGCAAGTGTGAGCAGAGCGAGCACACCCACTCATCGTGTAAGAGCAGCGTGCTGTCACCCAAATCAAACCCGAAAAGTAGGAAACTGCAAAACATACCTCTCCTGGACGTGGGCCCCAGATCCTCGCCATGGTATTAGCAGATCAGAAGCAATGATAATACACTGCTGACCAAGTGCACTCTATGCCAAGACTGCAAAGTTGGCATGTTAAAATCAGCCCTGGCCGGGTGTGGTGGGCACGCTTGTAACCCCAGCACTCGGGAGGCTGAGACAGGAGGATCACGGTTCACAGGCAGCCTCAGCTGGTTAGGGAGGCCCTTTGCAACACAATGAGACCCTGTTTCAAGATAAAGAATAAAAAATAGGGCTGGCGGTGGAGCTCAGAGGTAAAATGCCCCTCGGTTCCATCCTCAGTACCACAAAAAAAAAAAAAAAAAAAAAAAAAAAAAATCAGCCTTGTAACCAAGCTCACAGCAGACTGAAGAGAGGCCAGACGAGCATAAGGCCATCTCAGCAGCTGCTCAAAAATCTCCTGGCAGAACTGAGCAGCCCTCCATGATAGCAACTCAGCCAACTAGGAGTAGATGCTCCTTTTTCTTGTAAGACACCTGTGAAAACATCAAGGTAGCATCATTCTTTTTGGTAAAAGACTGGGTGCTCTTTCTCTAAAAGTCAGGAAAAAGGCTTGGTATCTACTCTCAGTATTCAACACCAGACCAGAGACCTAGATTACAGGGAGTCAAGAAAAGGAAATAGTGCTTACAGAGAGAAAGGCGGCCCTCACCTCAGACAGTGCTGCCCACCCCTAGGAAATTGCCAGTAATTTGCAAATTTTGCAGAATACAGAGTCATCATACAAAAATCAGTTGCATTTCTTTAAGAAACTGAAAATTGACATTAGACATAAGCACCATTTATATAAGCACCAAAAAACAGAAACACATAAATCTAAAAGGAAATTCCTGTGCCAAGAGTGATGAGGCCTAGGTGAGCGGAGACCATGTTGACGACGGGGAAGACAGTAATACGTGAAGACGTCAGTCCTCCTAAACAACATGCAGACCCCTGCGGCTCCCATCCAGATCCCAATGGGAGGTTTTTAACTGATCATCTTACTACAAGATCTTTTGGGAAAAACATAGAAACTAAAATAACCAAAAGAATTGTAAGCAGAAGAACATTAGAGGACTCATGTCCTCTCCTCCAAGGCTTGGTATCAGTCGGCCCCTGTGGGCTTGGGGGAGGATGACTCACAGATCAATGGATCGAACTGAGAGCCCAGAGAGAGACTCACAGATATGTCCAGTCAATCCCCAGCAAAGGTGTGAGGACAGTCAGCCCAACAGAGAAAAGAAGTTTTTAACAAGTGGTAGCAAAGGCCAAAATAAGGACCCGAGCCTCCCCACGCTGAAGGCAACTACTGTCTCAACATGAGTCGTGGCCCTCGCCGCAGAACCCAAAACCATGGCACCTCTGGGAGGAAAATAGAAAACCTTCCTGTCGTAGGATTTTGAAAGACTCCTTTAAATGAGGTGCAAAAGGCTCACGCCACATACGTTTAAAAGTGACATAATCGGACTCATTACAACTAAAAACTACTTTTTGAAAAGTACTATTGAGAACTTGCCACAGACTCAGAGAAAAGTGTAAAGCATATCTGATAAAAATATCGTGTTTGGTATACATAAAGACCTCTCCAAGTTCCGTGGTAAACAGCAACCCAGCGGAAGAGCCATGAGCCGGCAACTGTGCCGCACACCTGTAATCCCAGGACTTGGGAGGTTGAGACAGGAGAGTTGTAGGTTTGAGACCAACCTCAGCAGCTTAGCAACCAAGAGAGACCCTGTTTCAAAGTAAAATATAAAAAACGGTTGGAGGTAGAATACCCTTGGGTTCGATCCCCAGTACTCCGGGGGAGAGAGGACAGTGGCAAAGGATCGGCATCGACATTTGACCAGGAAAGAGGCACAGCTGGCAGATAACCACGTGGCAGGGTGCCGATGCCAAACAGACAGCCATTGGGGAAGCCGCGTGACCACGGCGAGGCCACGCTGCACACCTGTCCTGGTGAAACCAGAGACCGTTGATACCCAGTGCTGGCGAAGGCTGTGCACCCCTGAAATGCTCGTGCTGGGCTGTGCGGGTTCTGGACGTGCAGACGCACGGGGAAATGTGCCTGCTCTCTGAGGTTAGGAGCACATACCCAGCAGCCCCACTCCTCGGAGTCCACCCAGCAAAGCAAAAGCAGTGTTCAGTACGTGGCTGCTACGGCGGCTTTATTCATGCTCACAGAAACTGGACCGGCTCAGGCATCCTCCTGGCCAGCAGGTGGACACGCTGACAAAGCCATATGGGAAGGTTCTAGTCAGCAAACAAACCAGCTTTCTAATGAGCATTCCTGCATACATACATCACCAGAGAATGGCCGGCATTGTGCTAGCAGTGGAGGAAGCCACAGGACCAACTACGTGCCGTGTGCTCCACGTACATGGCACCCAGAACAGGCAGAACTGCAGGGCCCGAAACCCAAAATGGCTCACTGTGCCGGGCCTGGGACGGAAGGGAGGGCTTTACTAGAGGGCACTGGGGGTCCTGGGATGCTCTCCCTCCGGCCTGGAGGCAGTTACGTGGCTGTAAGCCTTTGCCAAGACCCAGAACTGTACCTAAAGCAGAAGAAACCTGCAGTACGTAGATTATATCTCAACCAACGTGACTTGAACCTGAAGTCACACTAAGAAAAAATGGAGTCAGACAACCTAAGCGCTCTCGTTTAGGTGTGAATTGACTTCACACCTGTAATCTCCCTAGTCGCCTGACCTATGGTGCGACTCCAGGGTGTTTCCTCAGAGGGAGGCGGGCCCAGGTGAGGGGCCCTGCAGCTCAGCCGCCCTGTGACAGCCTCCAGGCTTGCCTCCTCTGCAGGGCAGGAGGGCCATTGGTGGTTAAAGGGTGAGGAGCAATGGTCTTGAGTGTCCAGTGGGGGGCAGTAGAATGCCCGCTCTCAGTGTGACAGCACACTCCATCTGGGGTACGGAGCATCTTGTTAGCCACCTTTAGGTGGGTTCCTCCCTATCCGCTTTACTCTGGCCTTTTCAGGCCTGATAGTCATGTTCCAGTTTTGGATTTTATCCCACACAGCTAGATCCTTTTATATTCGGAGGAGCCAAGCCAGGCGTGGTGGCACACATCGTGAGCCCAGTACCTGGGAGGCTGAGACAGGAGGAACACAGGTCTGAGGACAGCTTCAGCAGCTCAGCAGAACCCTGCTTCAAAATTAAAAATTAATTTAAAAGACCCGGGGGTGTCGCTGGGAGGTGGAATGCCATAGGTTCAATCCCCAGGACCACCAAAGAAACTCAGGGACGGACGATCTGAGCAGCCCCGGCCCGGCAAATCCTCTGTACCAGGCCCTGCTCCACGCGAAATGCCCAGCTGCTGCGTCTGGAGCCTTCGGGGACCCTCATCTTCGGTAGTCTCTGGCCTGTGTTTCCCTCTGGTTTCTGAGCACTGGGAAGGAAATGCTCTCCGCTGGCTCTCGGCCAGCCATCGCACCTCTGTGGGAGGCTGCAGAATTCTAATTGCTTTCTGTCTGAGGAGAAGCCGAGAGGAGTAGAAATCCGCCCATGTCATGATCCTAATCATGTAACGCTATTACACTGGCCTGGTCCCCAGGAGCTCTGCTGGGGAGCTGGTCTGCACTCTTGTTTACTGAAGAGCTTTTGCTCAGCTCCCAGAGAAGTGGGTGGAGAGAGGGGGGACAGAGGGCACATGACGGAGGCCACTGCGAAGGAGACAGTCCCCAGCCAGTTATGCTGGTCCCTCTTCCTGAGGGCCGTGGGTGCGTCCCCAGCGGCTCTGCCCCTCCTGCCTCCTCCTGGCACCCAGCCTCATCTCCTGGCTCCGCTGTCCACCCTCAACCCACCGCCCCCTGCACCCACTCTCCTCCTCCTGCCTCTCCCTCCTGTGACCCTGTGGTCACGGCCGTCTATCCCTAGGACAGAGGCTTGGGGCTTTGTGAGGGTCCCAGCCCCTGCACAGGCTCAGCAGGTCTGCAGAGAAGGCCCCTCCTGAGAGCCTGGAGAGGGGCTGAGGCCTGGGCCTGGAGGCCATGGGCTGCTGGTTGGCAGCTCTGCGAGTCCCAGACGGCCTCGGACCCCCGCCTGTGTGCCCACCGCTCCCTCGGGCCCTTGCTGTCCCTTGTTGCGGCCCTGCCACTGAGGCTCCGACCTCTCCCCACTCCACCCCACATCTGGAGCAGTGGGCTCCAGGCAGGGCCACAGAGAGCTGACCAACAACCTGAATTCTGTCCCGTTGCCCCCTGTCCCTGCCCAGAGCGCCTCTTAGACCTCCTCTAATTTGCTCCCAGGAAACCCGAGTTCCATTGAAGTGCAATATCTCTCCCCGCACAGGCTCCACGTCTGTGTCTGGGTGTTTCCCCACATTATTGCTCTACATTATTGGCCATTTGTCACTGCTTTCCTGCTGGGCCCTGGGTCGTCAGGAAGCCACGGCGCAGCCCTCGCCGTGCCCACCATCGACTGTGGCGGGAGGCACCTCGCTCCTGGCGCCTGCATTGTGTGTTCGTCTTTTAGCTGTTGTTGCTTTTTTGCTGAGTTTATGTTTTAGGGGTTTGTGTGTGTGAGGGGGTACTGGGGTTCCTGGAAGCCCTTCTACCTCCAGGCTACACTCCCAGACCTATTTTATATTTTATTTGGAAACAGGGTCTCTTAAGCCAGCGAGGCTGGCTTTGAACCTGCGCGATCCTCCTGTCTCCGCCTCTTAACCACAGGGATTACAAGTGTGCACCACCACACCCGGCTGTTTTAGGGATTTTTAAGAAGAAGAAAAAGGAGCGTAGTAATAAAATGCTAGAAAACAAACTGCAGGCCCTACAAGAGCACTAGAAGGATGCACAGGGTCCGGAGCCGCCGGGCGTGGGGGTCTCGCCTCTGGCCGCTCTCCCGCCATCCGGGCAGTGGTTTTTCTTTCTCCTGGGCACTCTCTAGCCTGTGCACCCTACTAAGGAACACCAGGACATTCTAGCTCTCAACTATACCCCCAGCCTGTTTTATTTTGAAACAGCCTTACTAAGTTGCTGAAGCTGGCTGTGAGCCTGCAAACCTTCCATGATCAGCCGATTATCCACTGGGTGTGCGGGGACAGGTGTGTTAACTGTATCCCACAAACCAGGTCAACTGTCAAAGCCAGCGCGGCCCCCGGGGTCCTCACGTTTGTCCTTGAGGAGTGACCAGCACCTGGCCCATGGAGATCAGGAGGCACTTCCCAGGTCCCAGCTGTCATGCCCCAGTCCACCTCACCCCACGCCACAGTCTCAGGGCCTCAGGCCCGGGCGTGAGGGCAGAGGCTCTGCAGGTGCTAGCCTGGACACTACAGCTGTCCGCAGCTCAAGTCAGCCACAGACTTTGCTCTGTGCCTGTGCGGTGTGAGGTGCCAGCTGGACTAGAGACACAGCCTTCAGCATCTGAGGAGGGAGCCGTTCACCTGGGACATAACATGTTGGGGTGCAGAGCGTCTCTGGATGTTTAAAGTAACATGTTGGGGGGATGTTTAAAGTAACATGTTGGGGTGCAGAGCGTCCCTGGATGTTTAAGGTAACATGTTGGGGTGCAGAGCATCCCTAGATGTTTAAAGTAACATGTTGGGGCGCAGAGTCACTGGATGTTTAAGATAACATGTTGGGGTGCAGAGTGTCCCTGGATGTTTAAGGTAACATGTTGGGATGCAGAGCATCCCTAGATGTTTAAAGTAACATGTTGGGGTGCAGAGTCACTGGATGTTTAAGATAACATATTGGGGTGCGGAGTGTCCCTGGATGTTTAAGGTAACATGTCGGGGTGCAGAGCATCCCTGGATGTTTAAGATAACATGTTGGGGTGCAGAGCATCCCTAGATGTTTAAGGTAACATGTTGGGGTGCAGAGTGTCCCTGGATGTTTAAGGTAACATGTTGGGGTGCAGAGCATCCCTGGATGTTTAAGATAACATGTTGGGGTGCAGAGTGTCCCTGGATGTTTAAGGTAACATGTCGGGGTGCAGAGCATCCCTGGATGTTTAAGATAACATGTTGGGGTGCAGAGCATCGCTAGATGTGTAAGGTAACATGTTGGGGTTCAGAGTGTCCCTGGATGTTTAAGGTAACATGTTGGGGTGCAGAGCATCCCTAGATGTTTAAGGTAACATGTTGGGGTGCAGAGTGTCCCTGGATGTTTAAGGTAACATGTTGGGGTGCAGAGCATCCCTAGATGTTTAAGGTAACATGTTGGGGTGCAGAGTGTCCCTGGATGTTTAAGGTAACATGTTGGGGTGCAGAGCATCCCTAGATGTTTAAGGTAACATGTTGGGGTGCAGAGTGTCCCTGGATGTTTAAGGTAATATGTTGGGGTGCAGAGCATCCCTAGATGTTTAAGGTAACATGTTGGGGTGCCGAGTGTCCCTGGATGTTTAAGATAACATGTTGGGGTGCAGAGTGTCCCTGGATGTTTAAGGTAACATGTTGGGGTGCAGAGTGTCCCTGGATGTTTAAGGTAACATGTTGGGGTGCAGAGCATCCCTAGATGTTTAAGGTAACATGTTGGGGTGCCGAGTGTCCCTGGATGCTTTCTGTCACTAAAGATCCCTGAGGAGCACGACCTGGAGAGCCAGATCCGCAAGGAGCGGGAGTGGCGGTTCCTGCGGAACGCTCGCGTCAGGAAGCAGGCGCAGCAGCTCATCCAGAAGGGTAAGGGCACCCTGCAACGCGGCTTCCCCTCAGCCGTCCTGCCCTGGGGCTGTCCGCGGGCCTGCTGGGCCTCAGAGGACACCCCTCTCACACAGAGGGAAGCACAGGCCATTCCCAGGCCCTGGGGGCCTGTGTCTTGATAACCTGGCCGGTGTCCCTCCCTGGGGGCAGAAAACCGACATGGGAGCCAGGCGTGGTGGCGCACGCTTGGAATCCCAGCATTTGGGAGGCTGAGACAGGAGGATCGCAGTTTGCAGACAGCCTCAGGTACTTAGTAAGGTCCTTTGCAACTCAGTGAGACCCTGTTTTAAAAATAAGAATAAAAATGCCGGGCGTGGTGGCGCACGCTTGTAATCCCCGCGCTTGGGAGGCAGAGACAGGAGGATCACGCTGGTTCGGAGCCAGCCTCGCTGGCCTAAGAGACCCTGTTTCCAAATAAAAAAAAGTATAAAATAGGTCTGGGAGTGTAGCCCCGAGGTAGAAGGGCATCCAGGAACCCCAGTACCACCAAAAAAAAAAAAAAAAAAGAATAAAAATAGAGCTGGGGGTGTCGCTCAGAGGTAGAATGTCCCTGGGTTCCATCCCCAGACCCACACACACACAAAAGAAATCCCACACAGGCCCCGGGCCCTTCACCTGGCCTCCCCGTGTCCCGAGTGGCCCAGCTCTGTCCGCCAAGCTCAGCCCCTCTTAATCAGGCCTTTCTCCATGTCTGCCCACAGACACCCTGGCCCCCCTTGGCACACCACCTTGTTTTCTTCCAGACCCACGGGATAGGGGAGGCGGAGCGTGCCAGGACAGCAGGCGTGCATGCTGCGGGCTGCTGGTGCCCCATGCATGGGGCAGGGAGCAGGTGCCCAGGGCAGCGGGATACAGGAGCCATGCCTCCCACCTCGCAGCCAAGTGTGCTTCCTCAGAGCCGCCTGGTTGGCAGGGCCATGGCTGCCCAGTACCAGTGTGTCCATCTACAGGGCTCTGCCCTGCTCTGCTGACCCCTGTGATGACCACAAGATTCAGTCAGCCCCTGTCCAGTGAAATTTGGAAGATAAGATGGGGTACAAGATAGACTCTGCCTCTCTGCAGAGAGCGGTCTCTGCAGGCCGGGCCCTGCCTGCAGATGGCAGGGTGGTATCTTGCCCCCTGAGCGCCATGTCAGCGATGGCCCAGCTTCTCAGTAACACCTTCCTATGAGCCTCTTCAGGCCCGCTCTCCCTCTGATGCTCCTTGGTGCCTGTCAAGCTGGCTGAGCAGCCGCTGGTCCGCTGAGAACTGATACACCTCCCTGTGGGCACTGGCTACAGGCTGGGTTTAAGACACTCGGCCTCTTGGGATTCCGTGTTCATGCAGCCGGGGAGCTCTGCTCGGGTGGAGGCCCCAGCGGCCTGTTCACAGCCAGCAGACCAGGCCCATTGCCCTGGAGGGGCAGCTTCCTAGGACCTGAGGTCTGCTGGGGAGGCCAGCGCACACCAGAAGCCGGTTTGGAGGTTGGGTGCTGCCCGCACAAACATTGAGGGCCACTGGGCCCAGCTGCAAAGGTGGCACTGTGGTTGCCATTTCTGGTCAGAATTCAGCCAGGCATTCACAAAATAATTCTAGACATAAAAATAAAAATGTCTTTATACACCAGAGTTAGAGATATGGAAAAAAAAAGAGGTATTTGTCGAAAACCTATAAAAGCGGAGCTAGTGGGCTCGTAGAGCAGGCCGACGTGGGGCTGAGAAGCACCTCTGTGAGTGGGCTTGCCTCCGGGTACTGCGGTGCCCAGGACCGGGGTTTGGGTGGACCTTTGTTTGTACTGGAAAGACGTGGACAGTGAGGGGAAGAATGCCTGCGGGTGAACACCACTAATGGGAGGGCGCGGGCCGGGCCAGAGGCGAGCGGGATGTTCTCGAGGCTCGCGGTGGCTCTCCTCGTGCCCCTGGCCACCTGCAGCTTCCCCAGAGACGTGTGGCCTTGGCTGTCACCCTCTCCTTTCACACCAGGCCCAGCATTTGACTCCCTCATGAAAGCCCGTGATGAGAGTGAGGGGCGTCCACGCCGCCCGCGTGCCTCTGAGCAGAGCCGCCTGTCATATTGTCTGGGTGTCCTGGTGCGTGCTGTCTAAGAAATAGCAGCTGGAGGGTGGGACATGTTGGTGGAGCAGCTGAGGTGCCAACCGTTCTGAGGCCGCCACGCCTCCCCTGCAGTCCCTGTGCCGCCCGACCAGTGCGGGCACAGGCAAGGACAGAGGCCACCACGCAGAGCCCGCAGCCAGCGCCAGCATGGCCCCCACACAGGCCAGCCTCCTGCCCAGCACTGAGCTCACCCCTTCCCGCAGGCCAACCAAAGGGGCCCAGGCCATGCCTCGGCGTGGATGGCAGGGCCTCTTCTGTCCACCCAGGAGTCGTGCCTACTGTCAGGGTCCTTGGTGACCCCCTCCCGGGTGCCCAGGGCTGTGCAGTACTGTCTTCCTCCCCATGCCCCACAGAGGAGCCCTGTGTGTGTGTCCACGAACCCACTGCTGGCCCGCGTAACTGTGTTATCACCACAAACGCATCGCAAGCCATTGCGACCCTGAATCTGTAGCCTCTCTTGCTGGTCCTTTCTCAGTAAGCCCTTGCGAAGCCATGATGGCGGGCAGACTCCTTGCTGGGTGGGCACTTCTGCACTGGCAGGGGGCTGCGCAGGCCCTGCCCGGCCCGCCAAGGACTCACCACACTGCTGTCACCCCTCGTCCCCATGCCTTCTGCCCCCTCTTGGGCCCCTATTTCCCCTCTGTTTCCTCCGTGCTCCTGGTCCCAAGCACAGGGCCTGACACCAACCTTCCCAAAGCGCACTGCCAGTGTTGCCGCAGACAGAGCCCACCACTCGCTCTCCCAGGTGCTTACTCTTTTATTTTTTTTTCTTATATATTATGGTACTAGGAATTGAACCCAGAAGGGTTCCACCTCTCAGCTACACCCCAGCCCTATTTTTTTCTTTATTTTGAAACAGTCTCAGTTACAGCCTGCTATCCTCAAACCCGCGATCCTCCTGTCTCGGCTCCCCATGTACTGGGATTGCAGGCGTGCGCCCTATCCCTGGCTCATCTCATGTGTTTCTTTTGGCAGGCATCACCAAACTAGACGACCAGATATTCCTGAACAGGAACCCCGGGGTGCCCTCGGTGGTCAAGTTTCACCCCTTCACGCCGTGCATAGCCGTGGCCGACAAGGACAGCATCTGGTGGGCCCCGCTCCTGGGACCTCGCTTTGCTGGCGGAGGTCACCCAAAGCCCGCGTCCCTGTGCCTCCCTCACAAAGTAGACAGGAGGCCCCGCTCTCCGCCGCCCGGGCCGCCCTCCCCCAAGCCTCGCTCCAGCCCCGGGCTGGCGGCCATCAGAGTTCAGACAGAAGGTCTCAGGGGCACGTGTTTGTTCAGTCTGTGATTCTTTTGTGTCTGTGCTGGGAAAAGGGACTGATCCTTCGAGGACCCGCAGGGGCTGCCTGTGTCCTCCACCCAGCAGCCCACGGGGCTGCGTCTCCCACGTGCGTGCAGCCCCTTCTGCCGTCAACAGCGGCCATGGCGTGCTGCGGCTCCTCGTGGCTTCCCTAGTGACAAGTCTTGCTCTTTTCTTGTTCCCTCAAGTTTCTGGGACTGGGAGAAAGGGGAGAAGCTGGATTATTTCCACAATGGGAACCCTCGGTACACCAGGGTCACCGCCATGGAGTACCTGAACGGCCAGGACTGCTCCCTCCTGCTGACGGCCACAGGTGAGTGGGCCTGCTGGCCTCAGGGACCTCGGGCGGAGCGGGCAGTGGGGCGGGCATGGGGTCCCTAGGCTCGCAAGGCACGTTTGTTCAGTGTTTCTTCCTCCAGGGTGCACCCCTCATGATGAGGACCGCTGTCCTTCAAAAGTAGGAAAGGTTAAGCCAGGCGTGGTGGCACACTTGTAATCCCTGTGCTTGGGAGGCTGAGGCAGGAGGATCACAGCCAGCCTCAGCTGTTTAGTGAGGCTCTCAGCGACTTAGACCCTATTTCCAAATAAAATATAAAAATAGGTCTGGGAGTATAGCCCAGAGGTAGAAAGCCCCTGGGTTCTACCCCCAGTACCACACACACAATGTAGAAAGGGTTAAGCCTGGTGTGGTGGCACATGCCTATAATCCCAGTATTTGGGAGGCTGAGACAGGAGGATCATAGGTTCAAAGACAGTCTCAGCAAGTAGTGAGGCTCTCATCAACCTAGCAAGACCCTGATTCAAAAATAAAAAATAGGGCTGGGTGTAGCTCAGAGGTAGAATGCCCCTAGTTCAATTTCCAGTTACCAAAAAAAAAAAAAAAAAAAAAAGTGGGTGTATATGAGTGGAAGGCTTAGTCCACAAAGCAGGCGCATAGAGGATAGTGCTGGGCAGGACTCTGGAACTGTGTTGTCTCACCTTGGGTCTCTGGCCCTTTCTTGATCAGAAAATGTCCCATCAGCCTCTGTCCTGTTAGCCTCGCGGGCGACCCTCTGGGCACAGGCGGCAGGACCGGCAGGGTGGGGTGTGCCCGCACCAGCCCTCCTGCGGCCCCTCCTGTGCGGGGAAGGCCGGGCGGGGCCTGAGGTGCTTCACGCAGCCTCACTCTGCGGCGCTCGCTCTCACAGTCGGCGACCCAAGGCACCTTCGACGCCTGGCTCTTGGCCGGCAGCTGGGCAGAGAAGCCTGGCACCAGCCGTGGCTGCCAGAGGAGGTGGCAGGGCTCAGGCTCGCTCCCCCGCCTTCCCGGCCCGTGCTCCCTGGTGGGAGGCGGATGGTCAGAGCCACAGAGGACGCCCGCTTCGCCTTGGCCGCCTGGGTGGGGCTTCCGTCACATGTCTCCCTCTCCTCCCCAGATGACGGCGCCATCAGGGTGTGGAAGAATTTTGCAGATTTGGAGAAGAACCCGGAGATGGTGACGGCGTGGCAGGGGCTCTCGGACATGCTGCCGACGACGCGAGGTGGGTCCCTGGGCTCCTGCAAGCAGTGCCTTCTCGTGTCTGCCTTCCTGTGCACCTCACACCGTATCGCCTGCTGCTGGGACGGTGTGGCTGGTGAGTGCCTGCGCACACTGGGCGAAAGGGAGCCGAGGATGTGCGCCACCGGGCGCCCGCCCAGACATTGACAGAAAGGAAGCTGTGGCGCTGGCCTCCAGGACGCCCCTCCTCCTCCGACAGAGCCAGCGCGCTGTGGCCTCTTACTGCCTCCAGGGAGAGTCCAGTCACCCTCACACTAGTCAGGGACAGAAAACCACCCTGGCTAAGCGTCCTGGAGCAGGATGCCGCTGCAGCCTCCCTCTCAGGCTCCACAAGGGAGCCTGGCCCGAAAGGCCTGCCAAGGACGTCGGTCCAGCATAGAGTTAGGGATGGCACAGGCTGGCGGAGGGCCTCGGAGCCCACTGCAGGCCCCGCGCCCCTGGGTAGTGGAGACCAGGAAGGGTACTGCCTTTCGCATACCGCTTTATGCTGATCTGAGTCACCCCAGAGCAGTCCCCAAGTCAGCAGGTCCTCAGAGACAGGCGGGCTCTCACCAAGGTCAGAGGCAGCTCAGCCTGGAAGGTCCCAGACTTTGCCCCATTTTTTTGAGTTTTGTTTTGACCTAACCTATTCACAAGGCTGCTCTGGGGCCAAGCGGCACGCAGCCTACACAGAGGGCGCTGTGGACACCATGGCCCCTGGCCCCGGAAACACCTTCTGCGGCTGGGCCTCTTGTGACAGGCCTGAGTCCTGCCTGCCTGGGGTCCTGGTCCCCGGCCAGCCCACTGTGCCTCTGGGTCTGCCTGGCCTTCATGCCCTCAGCGGAGGAGCTGAAGCCTGCGTGTGCCCTGCACCGGGTCATTTAGCTGAGCAGACCCAGAAAGCCCTTGTCTTCACAGAGAGGGCCACTGGGGGCTGACCATTTCCCCAAGTTTATATGTTGAACCCCCCCCACCCCTGCAATTTAAATGTCACTTGGAGGTGGGCCTTTGGAAGGTGATGGGGTTAGATGAATTTGTGGGCGGGACCTGGCTGGGGGATTGCAGCTGCATAGGAGGAGGCACCAGAGCCACCATCCACCTGCCGGCTAAGGGGTCTCATCAGCACCTGACCACACTGGCAACACCACTCAGTTGGTGGCCTGAGCAAGGACCAGGCAGAACCGGGAGTTCCCACGCCTGGCCGGCCAGCGGAGCCCATCTCGGGCCTGCCAGGGTCTCATCAGAGACCTCAGCTAAGCCACCACCATCTGCTGTCAGCCCAGGCCCAGAGAGGCCTCAGCATTGCCAGGATCCTGAGCAACAGCTGCCTGCCTGCCCGCAGGAAAGGGCGTGCTTCGGCCTGTCGGAGCCCACAGCCCTCTGGTATAGGCCCAGGGAGGAGCCAGGGAGGGAGGCCAGTGTGAACTGGTGTGGGCCAAGCCCCACAGCTTCTGCTCTATAAGTTACGCGTGGTGGCAACACATCCCGCCTCCTGCCTGACCCCACCGCCTTTCGCTCCACCAAGAGGCTTCACAGACAGGTAGGCAGGCTCAGCGCCGAGCTGCGGAATTTCTGGCGTGCTCCACCCAACGGAGCCAGTCAGGGTGCAACCAGGCCTGGGGCCATGGCCTCCCACAAGGTGCCGTCAAGCCCCACCCGCTCCCCCATGCCACGTGGCCTCCCTCCAAGAAGCAAGAGCAATGTGTGGCCAGAGGCTGGAGCAGAGGCAGCACCCGTGGACGCCCAGCCATTCTTTGTGTGCTCGGGCCTTGCCACAGAGGGCGCGGTGGGAAACTCGAGACTGGCGGCCCGGGTGGGACAGACCTCACAGGGCTGCCCAGTTGGGTTGGAGAAGGCAGGACAGCTGGGAGGCCCAGCCTGTGAGAGGATGTAGGGTCAGTAAATCCCCAGATCAAGCCGGGCACATGCCAGTACTTGGAAGGCTGAGGCAGGGGGATCACAGGTTCAAGACCAGCCATAGCAACCTCGTGAGACCCTGTTTCAAATAAATTTTAAAAAAGAGAGAGAGATGGGAGAATAAGTCGAAGGTAGAATGCCCCTGGGTTCTATCCTAGTGCCACCGCCACAACAGAACTCAGATCATGAAAGAAAAGATCAAGTTGCTAGAAAATAGATTCCGTATTGCAGCTGAACTTCCCTGCCGTGCGGAAGGCCCACTGTACTGCTCGTGCACATACGCACCTGCGAAAGGGCCCGGCGAGGTGGCGCACACCTGCGATCCCAGGCGTCCGGAGGCTGGGACCTCACATCTGGGGCTAGCCTGGACAGCTGGCCTTGCTGTTTCCCAGGCTGGCCCTGTGCTCCTGGACTCCAGTGACCACCTGCCTCAGCACGCTGAGCAGCTGGGACCACAGGTGTGCCACCCAGCTCAGCTGGTGGCCCAGGTTTCATTCTGCCTCTCGGCCATCATCCCAACCTTGGTAGGTGCTCCCGCCCCCCACAGTGCTGGCAGTGCAGCTGGCCTGGGGCTGCTGGCTCTGAGAATTGGGGTCCTGCACCTTTGATGTGGCCAGGGGAAGGACTCGTCCTTGTGAGCTGATGACAATTCTAAGGTCCCCAGACCCACCAGTGAGCCTCAGAGCATTCTGGGAGACGTGTCTTGGACCAGCGACCTAAAATCATGCTGTTTCCTCTGGCAGATGTCTCGTGTGTAGCAGGGTTCTGGGGAAGGCTTGGAAGTGTTGCACTGGCCCGGACTCGGGGTACACCGGGATCCTAGTCCTAGTCCAAACTTCCACGGCAACGCGCCTGATGGCTCAGGTGCTCCCTGGAGCAGCTGTCAGAGTGGCTGCCCAGGCAGCCCTAGCCACCCACTGCCCACAGGCTGACGCCGTATCCCACCATGTACCCCAGGAGCTGGGATGGTGGTGGACTGGGAGCAAGAAACCGGCCTCCTCATGAGCTCAGGGGACGTGCGTATCGTCCGGATCTGGGACACGGACCGCGAGACGAAGGTGCAGGTAACCATGGGCCTGCCACCCTGTTTGTTGCCCATCTCCCTGGCTCTCCACCACCCTCCACAGAACAGACCCCACCTCATGACAAACGCCACGACCTGTGGTCTCCAGAGCAGGCGCCGCGTGCAGCCGCCTCTCGCTGTCCAGGGAGGTGGGTGGCCATGGAGGTGCCTTGCTGCTGGGAGCAGACCCAGCTCTGCAGCCTTCCGAAGCTAATTGCCTCTGGATGCACATTAGTCCCGGCCCTTGACCCTGCGCCGCAACATGATTAAGCCTATGCTAATTCTAATTATTTCCAAATATTGTTTTATCTGTGCAAATTAGGGAGTATCAGAAATCAGTAGGGTGAAATATTTTCAATTAGAATGATTAATTATTTGACGGTGCTTCTTAAAGCATCTTTTGTGTGTGTTGGGAATTGAACCCAGGGCCTCACACGGGCAGAGCACGCACTCTGTCGCTGAGCTATACCCCACCCCTGAAGCACCTTTTATTTTCAGTTTTAATAAAGGGACGGGCCACACTGGCTTTGCCTGACACCAAGGGAGGCGGGGCTCCTGGGACCACCTGGAGCAGAGGCATGAGCGCAGACACCTGGAGCCTGCCCCGAGGGCCTTAGTCCAGGGCACCCTTCCTCCAGGGTGCGTCCCCACTACTCCTGTCCTGGCCTGCCAGTGCTGAGCACAGGCTGCTGGTGGCAGGAAGAACCGAGAAGGGAGGGGGCTGATTTGTGAGGCGTCCCCCTCTGTGATGACACCACGTGCTTTAATTCCTCCTGGGGAGGCCCAGCACCCACCTGGCCGTGGGGCTGGGCGGGTTCCTGCCCTCCGGGGCTCAGCATGGAGGCCCTCTGTGGCGGCTCTGGCCTGGCCTGGCCTGCGCTCGCCCCTGTCCTCCAAGCAGCCCTTTTTGCAGGGGTGTGGTGAGGCACCTCCTTCGGGCGCGGACACACAGAACGGGGCTCTTTCAAAGGCCGGCCCTTTGCATGCATGGATCTCCTCTCCAGCATCACCAGCAAGATCGGCAAAGCCCATTCCCTCCCGGGGCCCATTTGTCGTCTCCTGCCCACTCCTGCCAGGCATCCATCACGCTTCCTGCCCTTCTGCAGCATTTATGGCCGCCGAGGGGAGGCGAGGAGCCGCGCCTCGCTCTTCCCTTAGCCAATTAGGAGCTCTGGGGGGAGCCAAGAGGCTTCATCTTTATATTCAGGAAAGAGGGAGATGTTGTTGGAAACTTTAATTGGCACAGAGAGCCGGGCGTCCCCAGAGGTGCCTGCAGGCTGTGCCCGGCTCTGCCTGGCCTGGCCAGGGGCACAGGCGCAGGGCAGATGTGCAGCTGCTCCGGCAGCCTGCAGCTACTCTGAGCCCTGCCCTTCCCTTCGGCCCAGACTCCTTGGGCTCTTGTGGCCTCGTGCAGGCAGAGGCGACAGCCCCGTGGCCAGTGAGGGGCAGGTATCCCGGCAGGCTCAGCAGGCACCTGGTGCCAGTCCCGACCACTCTGTTTGGCCTAGGACATCCCCACGGGCGCCGACAGCTGCGTGACGAGCCTGTCCTGCGACTCGCACCGCTCACTCATCGTGGCCGGCCTGGGCGACGGCTCCATCCGGGTCTATGATAGGCGGATGGCGCTCAGTGAGTGGTAAGTCGCCCTCCCTCGCCGGTGCCGCTTGGCTCCACAGACGGCTGCAGTCACCTCGCTGCCAGCCGTGGCCCAGATGGTCAGCCCGACGCAAAGCTCCCCAGGAGCACACGGTGGGGCCTCCGGGCGGGCGCACTCCACGCGGGCAGTTCCCATGGCCATGGAGCCAGGGAGGCTGGTGTATCTCCATTCCATCTCAGCCACAGTATATCCCTGAACACCCAGGATGGCAGGCTAGGAGCGCACATGCCCAGTGGAGCGCTGCGGTGTCCCTGAACACCCAGATCCCATCAACAGGAGGTTCCCAAGTCTGGGCAGCGCCAGGTCCTGCTCCTGGAACAGCATGTTAAATGCCCATTACTTCCTCATAAGCAGGCCCGGGCAGGCTGAGCAGCCATGTAGCAGTGGCCACTGGCCCCTGAAGGAGCCTCATGGGTCAGGCTCGAGCTGGGAATCGACTTAGGCAGCGGGGGCTCCTGCTCCGAGGAGGGAGGGGAGTCTGGGCCCAGGTGCTGGTGAGGGCGCTGCAGCCCGGCAGCCTCGGGCCTGGGTCCCTTTGTCTGGCTCCCTGCCAGGTGGTGGCACCACAACTCTGGGATTATCCGTCATGAGTGCCACTACAGTCAGGACAGGGCTTCTCTCGGTGACAGGAATGTTCTAGACTCAGAACGTGGCGACGGGGGTACAGCTCTGGACAGTGAAGCCAACTGGATCTTACACTTTCAAAGGTGGATTGTACGGCTTCTCCACCTTCTCTGAATCAAACTTATTTAAAAACCTTCCCCCTCTCCTCCAAAAGTAGCCACATGGGCCAGCAGCATACTTGAACTGACCCACAAAGGGCCAAAGGATCCAGAGTGACCCTGAAGGCCAGGCAGGGTCCCCCAGTGGCCAGCGTGGCCTGTGTCCCCACCCAGAAAAAGGGACCTTTGTTCCCACCCATGCCTGGTGGCTGGGCCATGGCAGGACCTGTCCTCACCTCCCACTCCCCTGGCCAAGTACCCTTGCCCTTCCTCACTGCCAAGGGTGTCCAGTAGTGTCTACATCCATGTCCTGCCTTCTGGGATGGCTCCCAGAGTGCCTGCCCACTCAGCCTATAAGAAAAGGAACACCATGCCGGGCACAGTGGCGCACTCTTGTAATCCCCGCGCTTGGGAGGCGGAGACAGGAGAATTGCACAGGTTCGAAGCCAGCCTCTCTGGCTTAAGAGACCCTGTTTCCAAATAAAAAATAAAATAGGTCTGGGAGTGTAGCCCAGAGGTGGAAGGGTTTCCAGGAACCCCAGTACCAAAAAAAATAAAAAACGAAAAAAGAAAAGGAACACCAGTGGGCCCTCCTCACCACAAGACCTGGCCCTAGACCCCAAAGCTGGGAGTGTGCGCTGAGGCTGGGGACGTGAAGCCAGGGTCTGACATGGCGCCCCCACAGTCCAACCCCAGCTCCTCCTCCCGGCCTTCCCTGCACCTCCACAGCAGTGACCTTTCCTCTCCTAACCCTGCGTCACCACCTGTCAGACCTATGCCCTCCGCCCATCACCCTAGCTGTTGGAGCCCGCGCTGCCCTACCCAGGCACAGCAGCCTCTGGGGTTTATATACTGCTTTCCTCCCTGCACCTGGGCAGTGGCCCCCCAGGGAAGAATGACCTCTGAGCCCCTCCTGTCCCAGGTGCTGGGCCATGAACCAGTAACGTCCACCTGGCATGCGTGGAGCCCCGGGTGCCCCTGAGGCCTGGGCCAGCCGCTCCCTGTGGGCTTCCCCACAGGTGGCGTGTGAGCAGCCGAGAGCTCCTGCAGGCCCCGCAGGGCCCTGAGCCCCGCGCACACCACCAGCAACTCCTCAATGGGCTCCTGGTCAGGGACCTGCAGAGCGCCCGGCATCCCTCCGTCATGCAGCTGTAGGGCCTTGAGGGCTGGAGATGGGAGGCACAGAGCGCCTGGGAGAAACAGGGGCGACCCGCACGCTCAGCTCCAGCAAGGCACAAGCCATCCTCCCAGCGCAGCACGGCCAGTGCCAGGGACCCCAGCGCTTGGGAGGCCTAGACAGGATGCGCTCAGGTCCGAGACCACCCTCAGCAACTTAGCAAGACCATTTCAAAATAAAGACTAAGAGAGGGCTGGGGTGTAGCTTGGAGGTAGGACTTCCCCGGGATTAAGTTTCCAATACCACAAAACAAAACAGCAGGTGCCACCAGGGAAGGAGCCAGTGTGGGCAGGGCAGGCCTGGGGGCCGTGCGAGGCCGCCGTGCACTCCCAGACCCAAAGCCAGGCTGCACGGCCCTCAGACCCGCCACTGCCGAGCCCTCGGGAAACCGCAGCGGTGTCGTGCGCACGTGGCCACCCTGCCCAGCCTGATGCCAGCCTCCCGCCCTCCTGCAGCCGCGTCATGACCTATCGGGAGCACACGGCCTGGGTGGTGAAGGCCCACCTGCAGAAGCACCCCGAGGGCCGCATCGT
The DNA here is from genome assembly GCF_963383645.1 of Muscardinus avellanarius. Lineage (NCBI taxonomy): Eukaryota > Metazoa > Chordata > Mammalia > Rodentia > Gliridae > Muscardinus > Muscardinus avellanarius. Next base: position 73,127,946 of record NC_137802.1, read on the forward strand.
GAGCGTGAGGTGAGCCCAGACTCCTGCTCTCTTTCCCCTTGGTACTTCAGCACTGGGTGCTGGCATCTCAGCAAGGTCAGGGTGCAGAGCCAGAGGGCAGCGCAGACCTGCTGGCCCCGGAGCCCCAGGTTGGCCGTGTTCCCACACGGGCTGCAGGCCACGTGCGGCCATGGGCACCATGCCAAGCAGGGCTGGCGAGCCACAGGCTGCGCATAAATCCACTTCAGCTGCTCGGTAAATACTGTGCTGAGAGCAGCGAATATTTATTTGCCCATTAAAGGGACAGCAAAATGTAATTTACTGTCGCAAAGCCTCCATTTCTTCAGAGGGACGCTGTTTTCCCCTTGTTTGTGATATAAAAACAAAACATAGCTCTTGGGATGAACGCCTGCCCAGGATGGAAGGCGGACTCCCCAGCCTGGGAAAGACCCGGCCTCGGGTGGGCGCGACAGACACCTTCCCGAAGCCTCATCTCTGTGATTAGAAGCCAGACAATGGCTCCCTCCTCCCACACCTCTGCTCAGCCTTCTCCAGACCCGGGTGGGCGTCCTGCCTTACCCCGGGCTCAGCAGCTGCCCCAGGCCCCACGCACCATGCTCTGCCCCGGGCTGCTGGAGTGTGTTCAGGCAGACAGCAAAGTCCACCCATCTGGGGCCACCATCCCCTCGGCCAGGTCCTTCCGGGGCTCTGGGGCGTGCGTCCTGGGCCTGGCCCGCGGCATCATTGGCCCTCTCCACAGTGTCAACGGAGACGTGCGCTTCTTTGATCCCCGGATGCCCGAGTCCGTGAACGTGCTGCAGATTGTGAAGGGGCTGACGTCCTTGGACATCCACCCCCAGGCAAACCTGATCGCCTGGTAGGTGCCCGCCCGCAGCCTCTCCTGGGCCCCGGTGGATGGCACTTTGGTTCTCAGCCACCCACTGCCTTTCGAATAACAGGTCAGAGGATTAATTTGTGCTATGGTAATAGAAAACAAAAGCCTCTTTCCTGCTACATCCATCCTCCCAGAACAAGCTCCCGGGCCCCTCAAAGCACCTTGGGGGGTGGAGCCCCAAGTCCTCACCCGAAGGCACCAAGTTGCCATTCCCTGCCCCTGCACAGCTGGCCGCCCGCCCCGCGCCTCTGGGCCCCCCTCCTGGCCCAGAAGGAGGCGGTCACCGTGTCCTGAGCCCCCCCTCCAGCCCAGAAGGAGGCGGGCGCCATGTCCTGAGCCCCCCCTCCAGCCCAGAAGGAGGCGGGCGCCGTGTCCTGAGCCCCCCCTCCAGCCCAGAAGGAGGCGCGCCGTGTCCTGAGCCCCCCTCTCGCCTGCAGCGGCTCCGTGAACCAGTTCACCGCCGTCTACAGCGGGAGCGGCGAGCTCATCAACAACATCAAGTACTACGACGGGTTCATGGGGCAGCGCGTCGGCGCCATCAGCTGCCTGGCCTTCCACCCGCACTGGGTCTGTGGCTCTGCGTAGGGCTTGGGCGGGGGGTACTGCAGCAGGGGGGACACCGCCGCCTGAGGGCGCGGGGTCTGCCCCGGGCCTGGGGTCTCCAGCCACACTCCGGAAGCCCCACCGCAGTCTGGTGGCGTGAGAGAAGCGGTGTCCTTGGCCGTGGCGGCCCCTCCCGGGACCCCACGCCTGTCCTTAGTTCATAGTTCTGTAGGCTGTTGTGTTTAAATTAAGATTCTGCCAGCCTGCCTTGCAGCGTGGGACTCCGCGGAGCCTGCGTGTGGCTCTGCCGAATCGCGCAGTATTTGATTCTCAGAACCGGCCCCGTGGGGCAGTCCTGAGAAGCAGCCGCAGGGCACTGTGGGTAGGACACAGACGGCCTGTAATGGCGGCCAAGGATGCAGCTCCTGCTAGCTCTGGCAGCTGATGGCCGTCCTTCCTCTGCCTGTCTCCAGTGCAGGGGTACCCCCGCCCTGCGCTCCCCACCCCAGCTTCCAGCTCACGCCTCCTCTTGTCCCCCTCTGCAGCCTCATCTGGCCGTGGGAAGCAACGACTACTACATCTCTGTGTACTCGGTGGAGAAGCGGGTCAGATAGCGGCTCCCAGGCCCCGCCAGGCCTCGGCCGCCATGCCCGCTGCCGCTCCAGGTGGAGCGCCTGCCACACGCCGGCTCCTGACTTAGTCACCGCCGACTGAGGAGGGGCCGCGCTTTCATCCTTCTGTCTTCGCTGTAATATCTAGGAAGTCCAGGGAGGGGAGGGCTTTGGTCTGACATCACCTCTCACCAAGAACCAGCGCCTGGGCACCAAACCTCACGAGGCCGATGGCGCCTCAGCCCCTCCCGTCCTCGTCTGCCCAACACTTCTTACGGGCAGACTCATTTCATTCTCCATTCGATCAGAGCATTAGCTACAGAAAAGACAGTCCTGGCAGGGAGGCCGCGCTGGGTCCCCACTGGCCTTGAGCGGCTGCCCCGTCCTCCTGGCCCAGCCCCGCGTCCCAGGATGTGAGCCGCGGGGACCCTGGAGACATTGGAGCCTGGGGGGTGGGGGGACGCCCTGCTGGCCCTCCTGTACCCCCTTGCTGCTGGGCGTGTTGTGGTGTGTGAGGGAGGGGCTGCCACACAGCCCCCTGCCCAGCCAGGGCCCTACACCGTGTGCTACACGTGGGCCCTTCCCACAGGAGGCCGATCATGGAAGAAGGCCCTGGACTTGAGGGGCGGATCCTTGACGACTTGGCCGCCGCCTCACGCCTGCAGGCTTGTCTTGGGTGCTGCCATGCCCGCAGGGCAGTGGCAGTGGCCCAGGACCCCGCCTCCTGGCCTGGGCCCGCACACTGGCCAAGCCTGAGCGGTGTGCATGGCCGCCCGTTTCCATGTGCACAGATGCAGAGTTTATGGGTAGCGCCAGCCCTTCGCCCCACCCACTGGCGTGACCGAGGCTCCTGTCTCATCTGTGGCGCAGAAGGACTCCTGGGTGGCTCCCACCGTGTCTCTGCGTGCGCGCCTGAGCCTGGGCGTGTGGACAGTGCAACCCTGGAGCCACTGCACGCAGACAGAATGGAACCGCAATGATGGTGTTTCGAGAGCGCCTTTCCACTCTCCTTGGGAATCAGGATCTTTCAAAGACAGGAGAGAGGCCGCTCGGGCGATTTTCCAGATAGGAGGCCGATGGTGTGGGGGAGGAGCTGAGGGGGACAGAGGCAGGTGCAGCTCTCACTTGGCCAATCAACATCCTCCGCGGATGGAGCCCCCGGGCAGTGCCTGGCTGACCCCAGGGCCAGACTGGCTGACTAGGCGGGCAGGAAGAGGAAGGCGCCTTCTCTGCCCCCAGGAAGCCTACGCTGCCACCAGGAGAAGGTTCCAGACGAAGTCTCTTCCCCTCGCCTGGGAGAGCAGCCCAGGGTCAGGAAGGCCCTAGGAAGTCCCTGCCCCCCCCCAGCCCTGTCCCCACCCCACCCGCTCAGGTCCACAGGGCGCTCAGTAGGTGACACTGGAACCTTCCTGAAGCTGAGTGAGCTCCCCCGGGCAGTGCCGACCACCGCGGCTAACTCGGGGTGGCCCCGTTCTACTCCAGCCTGGCGCACGTACCCGTGTCTTGAGGCTGAAGCGGTGCCCTGTGGGTGGCCCTGGGGACCCCTCCCTGCCGCCCGGGCACGAGGCTGGGTCCTCACAGGTCTGATGCGAAAGCTCAATCATGAAGTTAACCGAGGCTCGAGAGAGCGTGGCCTGGAGTTCATTGATCTCTATTTATTTTACCAAAATGAGAATTCGAAAGGACTTTGACAAACGTGGAATTGTAATGTGAACTAAGAGCGGAGACAAACCACAACTGTTAGTAAACAATAAAGAAACAGGCGCGGCGGTGGCCCGTCTTTAGGCGCTCACTGCCAGCCCCCGGCCAGGCGCTCCATGCTGTCTGTCCCAGGCGTGGTGTCTCGTGTGGGCACTCTGGAGCCCTGGCACGCTGTGGGCAGGCCGGCCCTGACCGGTCTACAGGCGACAAATGGAGCCCCGGCCCTGGGGTTGAGATGTGGGCACGTCAGGGCGTCATCCTGCCCCCCCACCCCTCTACCCACGAGCCACAGGCCTCCTGCCAGGCAGAGCCCACAAAGATGCAGGCGCCTCATAGCCGGGCATGGTGGCGCACGCTTGGGAGGCAGAGACAGGAGGATCGCACAGGTTCGAAGCCAGCTGCGTGTGCTGGCTTAGGAAACCCTTTTTCCAAATAAAAATGTAAAAATAGGTCTGGGAGTATAGCCCGGAGGTAGAAGGCCTTCCAGGAACCCCAGTAACACACACACAAAAAAAGATGCAGGCGCCTCAGCCGAGGTGGGGTGGGGAGGGCCCCTGACGAGCTCAGTCCTGGCTCCTGCCTTTAGAGCCCGCTGGTGGGCCCTGGCTGTTGTCCTGGGGCTCTGGGTCCCTAGGGGGCTGCCTGTGGCCACAGCAGCAAGCCCAGGGCTTTGGAGGTCCAGAGCCGTCAGTCAGTGAGTTTTCTGAGACTGGATGGCAGAAGGGGGAGGCTGTGGTTGCCATGGAGACCTGGAGGTGCCACAGCCTGGGAGTGCTAAGTTACAGTTTGTTCAAACCAGAAGGGTGTCCGGCATTTACGTAGCCGTGCCTGCCGGCTCGGCTTTGGCTGAAAGAGTAATATTTTTTCTATTAGTGTCAGTTTTCCTACAGGACCTGTGTACAAATCCAGTGTTCATCAAGATGGGGCCAGACCTGAGGCCCCGGTCAGGAGGGAGGTGAGGGCCAAGCTGGCCACTCCGGCCCACATGGCTGTGGCCAGGGACCACTGTCCAGCCCGTGGTGCCCCACCATAAGGGAAGCAAAAGGACCTGCCGTGCACGCCAGGGGCCTCCCGACGTCCATCAGCCTCCCTGGCCACAGGGTGGGCCGCATGCTCCAGGCTGGTGGTGCTGGGAGGGAGGCCAGGGCCCTCCGGATGTCCATCAGCCTCCCTGGCCCCGCTGGCCACGAGGTGGGTCATTTGCCCCAGGCTGGGGGGCTCTGCTGGCACTTGGGGACCTGTGTCTGTTAGGAACTCAGGTCTGGGAGCTGCTCACCCCACAGAAATCCTGAGGTGAGTGTTGGGACCAGAGGGCGCAGCAACCTGGGCGCAGGCAGCATTTCAGTGTACGTTTGGGAGCTTCCCTCCCCTCGGGCGGCCTTATCTACTTGTCTGTGGCTTCTCCTTCCTCATATGGAATTCTTCCTAGGATGCTTTTTCTCCCTATCTTCTGCATATTAAGGAGAACATCTTATTTTTTGCTTTTTTTTTTTTTTTTTTTTGGTACTGGGGATGGAACCCAGGGGCATTCTATGTTTGAGTGACACCCCCAGTCCGATTTTTTTTTTATTCTTTATCTTGAAACACGGTCTCACTGAGTTGCAGAGGGCCCCGCTAAGTAGCTGAGGCTGCCCACGAACCACGGTCCTCCTGTCTCAGCCTCCCCAATGCTGTGATTACAAGCGTGCCCACCACGCCTGGCCGATTTTTTACTTTTTGTGACCGGTTTATGTCGCTTAGCATAATATTCTCTAGTTGTTTTGTTGTTTAACAGAACTTTTCAGGATGGGGAGTATACAAATAGTACCCCAGCATTAAAAAAAAACTGAGCTGGGCGTGGTGGGCACGCTTGTCATCCCTGCGCTTGGGAGGCGGAGACAGGAGGATTGTGCTGGTTCGAGGCCAGCCTCGCTGGCTTAAGAGACCCTATTTCCAAAAATATATATAAAATGGATCTGGGAGTGTAGCCCGGAGGTAGAAGAGTTTCCAGGAACCCCAGTACCACCAAAAAAAAAGAAGAAAGAAAGAAAGAAAGCTGAGAAACCAATCCCGGGCATGGTGGAGCACGCTTATAATGCCAATTCTTGGGAAGCCAAGACAGGAGGATCCCACGTTCACGGCCAGCCTCAGCTATTTAGTGAGGCCACCTGCACCTTAGTAAGGCCATGTTGCAAAACAGAATAAGCCGGGCATGGTGGCGCACTCTTGTAATCCCCGCGCTTGGGAGGCAGAGACAGGAGGATTGCACTGGTTCGGAGCCAGCCTCGCTGGCTTAAGAGACCCTCTTTCCAAATTTAGGTCTGAGAGTGTAGCCTGAAGGTAGAAGGGCTTGGGGTGTAGTTTGGAGGTAGAATGCCCCTGGGTTTAATCCCCAGTACCACAAAATTTTTTTTTTATTAAAAAAGAAACCAACTTCATTTACAGTAGCAAAAGAATAAAATACCCAGGAACAGATTCAGGGAAGCAAAAGACTTGTACACCAGACACTGCTGAGAGCCAAAGGGTATGAAGAGGTGGGAGATACCATATTCATGGATTAGAAGGCTAACGGCGACCCATATTCATGGATTAGAAGGCTAACGGCGACCCATATTCATGGATTAGAAGGCTAACGGCGACCCATATTCATGGATTAGAAGGCTAACGGGTAGTGCTCCCCAAAGAGGCTGCATGTTTAATGCCATCCTCATCCAAATTCCAATGCCAGCTAGACATGGCGGCACGTGCCTGTAATCCCAGTACTTGGGAGGCTGAGACAGGAAGTTTACATGTTCAAAGCCAGTCCCAGCATCTTAGCAAGACCTGTTTCAAAATAAAATAGGGCTGAGGGTGTGGCTTAAAGGTAGAATGCCCCTGGGTTCAATCTTCAGTACCTTAAAAAATATATATCCAATGGCCTTTTTTCACAAATAGAAAAGCCAATCCTTAAACTCATACAGAACTTCAAGGGGCCCCCCAATAGCCAGAACAGTATGGAAAGGGGAAGAATTAGAGAGGTTCTTATTTCTTAATTGCAAAACTTGCCACAAAGCTACAGCACTCAAACAGCACGGCTGCCCTGGGATCCTTCAGGCATGGCCCAGGTCCTCTGCGGGCCCAGGTGCCCCGTGCCACCCATCCCCAGGGCTGCGGCATCTCCTGAGGGTGCTTTGCAGGCTGCTGTATCAGTCCACTCCTTCCCCCCCCCCCCCCCCGTCTTCTTCCTTCCGAAGCTTCAGACCAGCCACGGCACAGCCCAAAACAGCGCCTCCCCTCCAAGGGCCCCTCACCAGACCCCTGGGGTCTTAACTCTCCCATCCCTTTGGGCCTAACGCCATAGTGCCTCAGTTTCCCCCCATGAGGTGGGGACGGCCCTGGGGCCCTCCGCACGGGCAGCTGCATCAGTTGTGGTTTCGTCCTGCGCTGAAACCCGCGCACCAGGCAGGCAGGGCGTCCGGAGGGGGCCGCCTCCCGCTTGTCAGCAAGTCTGGATCTCCAGCTCTGCCTGGTCCATCGCTCTCAGCTGGACCCTTCATCCCTGCGTGAGCGGCCAGAGTGATGGCAAACCCAAGGGAGGCCATCAGCTCGGCCCCCACGCGGGCCTGCCCCGCCCCTTGTCTGGTGCTCAGGCCCCTGGCATCTGGTGCCACCTCCTCAAGGAAGCCTTCCCTGGCCGCCCATGCAGCACCCCACCCATCACCGGTGACCCAGGAGCCAGCACTCAGCAGAGCCGGGTGTGGGAGGTAATGAACGAATGACTTCACCAAGCCAGGCCGACCTGTGACCGCAGCCCTGGCCCGCCGGCTCCCTGGACCCGCCTCCTGTGTCATCAGTCCTCTGGGGACCAGCGTGGAGGAGCTGGGACTGTGCAGGTGCCGCGTCGGCTTGTCTTGCAGCGCCACCGCGTGGCCGCTCTGGGAGTTGCCGCTGTCCACCCCAGCGGGGATGTCCGGCAAGGACAGGCTCCCAAGAGGGAGGTCAGCGCACGGCCCTGCGCCCTTGCCTGCCCCAGACCTCCCGGGGTTCTACCTCTGAGCTACAGCCCTTTTTATTTGTTTTGTGTGTGTGGTACTGGGGATTGAACCCAGGGCCTTCTACCTCGAAGCCACTCCCCAGCCCTTTTTATTTTTTTGTTCTGAAACAGGGTCACGCTGGATTGCCGAGAGTCTTGCTTTTCGCTGAGGCTGTCCTCAGACCTACAAGCCTCCTATCTCAGCCTCCCAAGCCTCCCTTTCATTTTGAAACAGCCTCACTAAATTGCTCCAGCTAGCTGCAAGCCTGCGATCCTCCAGTCTCGGCCTCTCAAGCACTGGGGTCACACGTGTGCGCCCTGGTGCCGCTCCAAAGATGTGTCCTCGCCCTGCACCTGTGTCCCCACCCCAGGGCCCAAGGTCCCCAGTCAGCTGGCCTCTCCTCAAGCCCTCCCGTCCTCCCCCACGTGGGCCACCACCAAGTCTCCTTCCCCGAGGGCCCAGTGGCCTCCCAGGCGGCCCCTGCTGTTGGGTGGTCATGTCCGGAGCACGCAGGTCCCCAACACACTCGTGTTTTCTGGGCTCAACCCAACCCCTGGGGATTCTTTCGACTTATTCCAGAATGTTCTTTGGGCTCGTCCCTCTTTCTCTGCTACCTGTACCACTAACTTCTTAGTCAAGACCCCACCAGGACCACTGGATGCATGATACCACCCTAGTGTGAAGGCTGAACTGTGCCTTCACACTAGGGTGGTACTGGGGATGGAACCCAGGGGCATTCTACCTTCAAGCTATGCCCCCAGCCCTTTTTTTTTTTTTTTTTTTTTTTTTTTGCGGGTCTAGGGATGGATCCCAGAGGCATTTGACCTCCAAGCTACACCCCCTGGCCTATTTTTTTATTCTTTATTTTGAAACAGGGTCTCACTAAGTTGTGGAGGGCCTCACTAAGTCACTGAGTAGCTGAGGCTGTCCACGAACTGCGATCCTCCAGTCTCAGCCTCCCAAATGCTGGGATTACAAGCGTGCGCCACCACACCCAGCAATGGCTGAGTTCTAAGAGCAGGGGTCCGCACCCTGACATGCCAGAAGGGAGCTGGGTCGCCTCTTTGACCCATGGGCGGTCACGTGGCCTTGCTGCTGCACAGTCAGGCCCAGTGCACATGTGGCCGCCCCAGCTCACCCTTCCCAGCCCGCACCGTGGGCTGCAGCTGGGCCCGGTGCACGCTTCTCCTCCAGGTTAGGTCCAGCAGCAGAGGGTGCAGGAGCCTCAGCAAAGGGAAGGTATTTTCCCCTCTGTCTCGTGTGCAGTGCTGGGGACGCAATCCAGGCAGGTCCACACCAGGCAGCAGCTTTCCTTTCTGTACCCGGCACCCCTCTCCTCTCCAGGTGCAGGGACTTCCTCGGTAACCTTCCCCTCCGCCCCGGCAGTGCAGGTTCCTCCGCTGTTACACTCCCCAAGAAACCCTCGGCTGCCTGAGGGAGCTCCTGGCCACGCACACATGTGAGCTTGGGGGCCAGCCGGCAGCTTCTCCCGGCCCTGGCTCTGCCCCCAGCAGCCTCCTCACCAGGGACATGCTGTTGCAGCCACGCCCCCTCCAGCAGAGCGCGCCCCTGGCTGGAACGTTCTGCCAGGGGCCCGCTCTCCTCCCGGCGTGTCCTCACCGTCCTGGAAACGCAGCTGCTTCTGGCATTTGCTATTCCTGGATTCTTCCGGGTTCCTGTGCACCCTTTTAATAGTTAAACACCTTTTTCTACTTAACAATTCTTTTTTGTTTCGTGTGTTGGCACTGGGGGTTGAATGTGCCCGTAAGCATTCCATCTCCAAGCTACACCTCCGGTCCTTTAAGTTTTTAAATCTGGAAACAAATTCTCACTTAAGCTGCTGAGGCTGGCCTGGAACCTGTGGCCCACCGGTCTCAGCCTCCCAGGACTAGGATTTCAGGCCCGTGCCACTGTGCCTGGCTTCTACTTCACAGTTCCTTCCCCTCACCCAGTAGGGCTTGGTTGAACCTAGGGGACTCTACCACCGAGTTACATGTGTGTGTGTGTGTGTGTGTGTGTGTGTGTGTGTGTGAGTGAGTGATTTTTACTTTGAGACAGGGTTTTGTTGAGTTGTCCAAGCCAGCCTTAAACTTGTGATCCTCCTGCCTCAGCTACCAGAGTAACTGGGATTACAGGCCTGGGCTACTATACTAGGCTTAACAGTTTTGTTTTTGTTTTTGTTTTGGTGGTACTGGGTTTCCTGGAAGCCCTTCTACCTCCGGGCTACACTCCCAGACCTATTTTTACATTTTTTTATTTGGAAACAGGGTCTCCTAAGCCAGCGAGCGCGGCTGGCTTCGAACCTGCGCGATCCTCCTGTCTCTGCCTCCCAAGCGCGGGGATTACAAGCGTGCGCCACCACGCCCGGCAACAATTATTTTGTTTTGAGGGAGGAGTGTAGTGAGAATCGAATGCAAGGCCACTCTACCACCTAGCTACACCTCCAGCCCTTTTTATCTTGAAACAGCATCTCACTAAGTTGCTGAGGCCCAAGTACTGGGATTACAGGCTTGTGCCGCCACACCTGGCGAGAGTACACATTTTAGACGTTGGGATGTATGTAAGGTCCCTGTCCACTTTCTTCTTGTCCTCCTCCTTCTTCCTCTTCTTTTCCCATGGTGTTCCAAGTGTGTGCGTGCGTACGTGCGTGTGTGTTTTATAGAGTCCTTTAAAAATGTGAAAAACAAGCCTGGCGTGGTGGCACACACTTGAAACCCCAGCATTCAGGAGGCTGAGACAGGAGGATATCAGTTCGAGGCCAGCCTCAGCTACTTAGTGAGGCCCTTTACAACTCAGTGAGACCTTGTTTCAAAATAAAGAATAAAAAATAGGATTGAGGGTGGAGCTCGGAGGTAGAAAGCCCCTGGGTTCCATCCCCAATACTGCAAAAATAATAATAATAAAATAATAATAATAATAATAATAATAATAATAATAATAATAATAATAATAGGGCTGGGAGTGTAGCTCAAAGGTAGAATATTCCTGGGCTCCAATCTCAGTAGTGCAAAAAAGAAAAATAAAAGTGAAAAACATTCTTAACTTATAGGCTTGTACAAAAAATAGACTCCAAGCCAGGCGTAGTGGCGCACGCTTGTGATCCCAGCATTCGGGAGGGAGAGACAGGAGGATCACAGTTCACGGACAACCTCAGCTACTTAGTGAGGCCCCTTGCAACTCAGTGAGACCCCATTTCAAAAATAAAGAATAGCCGGGCATGGTGGCGCACGCTTGTAATCCCCGCGCTTGGGAGGCGGAGACAGGAGGATTGCGCAGGTTCGAAGCCAGCCTCACTGGCTTAAGAGACCCTGTTTCTACATAAAAAAGTATAAAATAGGTCTGGGAGTGTAGCCCGGAAGTAGAAGGGCTTCCAGGAACCCCAGTACCACCAAAAAAAAAAAAAAGAAAGAATAAATCCAGGTGTGGTGGTGCGTGCGCTTGTAATCCCAGTGCTTGGGAGGCTGAGACAGGAGGATCGCACAGGTTCGAAGCCAGCCTTAGCTACTTAGGCTCTCAGCAACTTAGTGACACCCTGTTTCCAAACAAAATATTAAAAAAAAAAAATAGGTCTGGGAATATAGCCCAGAGGTAGAAAGCCCCTGGGTTCCACCCCCAGTACCACAAAAAAGAAAGAATAAAAAAATAGTGCCGGGGTGTAGCTCAGAGGTAGAATGCCATGGGTTCCATCCCCAGTACCGCCAAATAAAAATAATAATTAAAAAATAGACTCCAGGCCAGGCTTGGCTCACAGACCAGTTTGCCAAACTCGAGACTACAAGGAGTCAGCGATTCTCAGCTCTACCTTGGCAGAGCCCCGGGGCATATGAATGGAAGTGGACGCCAGTGTTAGACTGCAGAGGCTGAGACGGACCCCCAGAGGGGCTGGACTCGTACCCCCTTCCTGCCATGCGACGCAGCCGCGGACTGGCCGAAACTCCAACTCCACAGGGGACTTGAGTGGCCGAGCGCGAGACCAGCCCCCAGCCTGGTGTGAACTACAGGGACCACTGAACCAGGCCTGGCAAGTGTGACCTGCGCGCCCACACCCCGGAACCTTCACGCTGGCTCGCTGGGCCCGGGAACCACGTGAGGCTCCGTCCTTTGCAGGCCAGGGGGACCCTGGAGACCCTGGGGTGCCACTGCTGAGATGGGCTCCCAGTTTCACGGGAACAATGGGATCCTGAAACAGCAGAACAGGCCGCCGTTCCTGCCCCCTGGAGCGGGCAGCCGGCGCGGGCGCACACGGTGCCCTGCAGGGTTCCCTGGCTCCTCGAGGGGCCCGCTGAAGGACACAGTGCGGCCGCCCACTAGAATGCGCCGGCCCGGTGTAAGGGAGGCCGAATCCCGATGTGGTGGCCCAGGCCGGCCTGAGTCCCTGCCAGAGACTCCGCTCACAGGCTGGGCGGGGTCCCGGCGAAGTCACACACCTAGAGCTGCAGCGGGCCGGAGGGGCGGGGCCTCGGTTGGGGGCGGGGCCTGCGGAGCCGGCGCGTTCTGCGGGGCGGGGCCGGGGCCGGAGGGGCGGGGCGGACGAGCTCGGCGGGGCGGGGCCGGGGCGGGGCCTCGGGCGGGCGCGCTCGGCGGGGCGGGGCGGGGCCGGAAGGGCGGGGCGGACGAGCTCGGCGGGGCGGGGCCGGGGCCTGTGGGCCGGCGCGCTCGGCGGGGCGGGGCCGGGGCGGGGCCTCGGGCGGGCGCGCTCGGCGGGGCGGGGCCCAGCGCGGCCGCCGTAGGGGCCGAGTACGGTGGCCGCGGAGCGCGGCGGCTCGGCCGGGCGGCGGGCGCGGCGCCGCCATGGGCAACCTGTTCGGCCGCAAGAAGCAGAGCCGGGTCACCGAGCAGGACAAAGCCATCCTGGTGAGCGGCCGGGCGGGCGCGGGGCGGGCCGGGGCCTGGCCGGCGCGCTGGCGGAGGCTGCGGCGGGAGGCCGGCCGGCCGCGTCCTTCCGGGGACGGGCGAGCGGCGCGGGGCGGGGGCCGCCGGGTCTCCCGATGCCCGCGCGTCCTCGGCCGCATCCCGCACGCCGGCCGCCCCGCGGAGCGGTGGGGGGGGCCGGCGTCTGCGGAGCTCGGCTCGAGTGGAGCCGGGAGAGCCCCGCGGTGCGAGCGGAACGAGCGGGCTGGGGAGGGGTCGCCGCCCCTCGCGCCCAGGCGTTCGCGACCGAATAGGTCACTGCTGCGCCAACGAACTGCGGGTGACACGCGAAAGGAGGCGTCTCACCGTGGCCTCCAAACCCCTGAGTTGTAGAAGTCCTCAGCCCAGTGTCCCAGGTGAAGAAGTTGAGGGCGTGCTTGTCTCTAAAATGGGCATCGGGTTCAGGGGAGCCGCGTGCCGAGCCGCAGGAAGAGGGAGCCCCCGCGGCAGCCTCCACCGCCGGCTCTGGCCGCGCAGGACCCCAGCAGCGGCCGCAGCCATCGCCTCCTCTAAGGACGCGCCCTCCCTTTCCTCTCCAGGTAGAGCTTTCTACCTGCCACCGGTTCGCATCGGTGGGTTCACCCCCAGGCCGCTCCTCGGTGGGGGACAATGCCATCAGCACCCAGGAGAGCACATTCCTGCTCTGACTGTTCCCAGGATGGAGGGCGTAAGAAAGCGCTGCCTGGGCCTGCTGTCTGTGGCCCCTGCTTCCTCCCAGCCATCTCCAATCTCTTATTGAGGCTACCTTTATTTTTCTTTTCCGGCACTGGGAATGGAACCCCAGGGCATTTTACCGCCAAGCTACATACATTCCCAGCCCTATTTTTATTCTTTATTTTGAAACAGGGTCTCACTAAGTTGCCGAGGGCCTAAGTAGCTGAGGCTGGCCACAAACCTGTGATCCTCCTGTCTCAGCCTCCCGAATGCTGGGATTACAAGCGTGCCCTACCACGCTAGATTCTTAATGTTTTGTATACATCTGCCACAGATGAGGACCCTGGAAGGCTTGTCCAGAGCAGCCGGGAAGGAGGGTCATGCCACACTGGCTGCGGGCAGGGTGTGGATAGTGGCCCCTTTCCTCCTAGCACAGAAGATGCACGGCACAGACGTGCAGGCCCTGGGGAGAGCACTCCTATTTTTGTTTTTTGGGGGCTTTTGCGGTACTGGGGATGGAACCCAGGGGCCCATTTCTACCTCTGAGCGACACCCCCAGCCCTATTTTTTATTCTTTATTTTGAAACAGGGTCCCACTGAGTTGCAGAGGGCCTCACTAAGCAGCTGAGGCTGGCCACGATCCTCCTGTCTCAGCGTCCCAAGAGAGCACCCCTATTTTAGGCCTCTAATGCTAGGACCTGTCCAGTAGCACTGCCCTGTGTTGGTGACCTCACGGAGCCGCCTTACGGGTGTGTGACCTCCTTGCCTTGGTTCACGTACAGTAACTGCTCCACAGAGGGCGTCCTGAGCGTGAGGCGGGCCCTGGGCCTGCACCCGCTCATCACCAAGTTGCTGAAGCTGGCCTTGAACCTGTCATCCTCCTGTCTCAACCTCCCAAGTACTGGGATTATAAGCATGCAACACCATGTCCAGCTTTATTCTTTGTTTTGAAACAGGGTGTCACTAGTTGCAGAGGGCCTCACTCAGTAGCTGAGGCTGGCCGTGAACCTGCGATGCTCCTGTCTCAGCCTCCTAAGTACTGGGATTACAGGTGGGCACTGGGATTACAGGTGGGCACTGGGATTACAGGTGGGCACCACCACGCCCGGCTCGTGTGTTCTCTGCGGGTGCGAGCCTTCCCAGGGTGCAGGCCGTGTCCAAGCCTGAGCCGAGTGTTTCTGCAGCTCACAGCCTCATCTCCCCGTGTCTCGGGCCGGGCTGTGGCTGACGGCCATGGTTCTTCTCTTTGGTGCCATGGACCCTGGGCCCAGATGCCAGTAGCACCCCACTGTGAGCCCTGAGACGTCTCCAGAGAGCGCGCCCGTGCCCTGGGAGGCAGCCCGCCCCGGAGGCCCTGTACAGGGTCCTGGCGGGCTCACCTGGCCGCTGTCTCGCAGCAACTGAAGCAGCAGCGGGACAAGCTGAGGCAGTACGAGAAGAGGGTGACGCAGCAGCTGGAGCGCGAGCGGGCCCTGGCGCGGCAGCTCCTGCGGGACGGCCGGAAGGAGTGAGTGGCGGGCGCCGCCCGAGCGGGTGGGCGGGCCGCGGGCGCAGCCTCACGCGGCTTCCTCCGCAGGCGGGCCAAGCTGCTGCTCAGGAAGAAGCGGTACCGGGAGCAGCTGCTGGACAGGACGGAGAACCAGATCAGCAGCCTGGAGGCCATGGTAAGCCGGCGGGGCCGGCCCTGGGCGCTGACTCCCAGGTCCGCGCGTCCCTGGCGTCAGGCCCTGAGCAGTGCGCTCCGCACTCCACACCAGCCCTGACAGGCAGTCTGCCGATGCTGAGCGGCTTCTGGCGCCCCGGGCCCGTGCCCCTCAGGCATCCAGCCCGAGCAGCCCGCCGGCGGAAGGGCGGCTCCTGATGCCGGGGCCTTTTCAGGTGCAGAGCATTGAGTTCACGCAGATCGAGATGAAGGTGCTGGAGGGGCTGCAGGTGGGGAACGAGTGTCTGAACAAGATGCACCAGGTAGGTCCCTGTGGGCGCGGGCTGGCGGGACGCAGGAAGGTGGAGCCTTGCCATCCAGTAGCCAGGCGGGGGCATCTGCACAGAGTGACCCGGATGTGGGGAGCCCCAGCCCAGCCTCGCAGAAGAGGTGCAGAGCCGGGCTCAGCCTGTCTCAGCTGCCGCCCGCCTCGCTGATGAGCTCCCCATCACCTGCCCCAGGTGATGTCCATAGAGGACGTGGAGAGGATCCTGGACGAGACGCAGGAGGCCGTGGACTACCAGCGGGTAAGTGTCGCGGCTGGCCACCCGCCCTCCAGGGCACTCCCGGTGGCTGCCACCGTCCTGCGGGAGCCCGGGGCCGCAGGCTCCTGCACACCCTTCAGCATGGCTCTCCCTCCTCAGCAAATAGACGAGCTGCTGGCGGGCAGCAGCTTCACTCAGGAGGATGAAGACGCCGTCCTGGAGGAGCTGGATGCAATCACTCAGGTACAGGACCCAAGCCGGGGCATGGCAGCCCGGCCAGCCATATCCCAGCTCTGCCCAGGGCCAGGACCTGAGCTGTGTGGCTGGCCCCTGACGTGGGGGCTTTCTGTTTCTGTGGGCCGCCTCCTGCCCAGGAACCCGCAGATGTGGGCAGGGAGGGAGCACCCGGGTCAGGATCAGCAAACAGTGCCTGTCTCAAAGCAGGGCCCTGGTCGGCCCCAGCCTCAGCAGACGCCGGAGTTGGCTGTTGGGTCTCCGCCCGGGGTGACTGAGTGAGGCTCTGGAGCTGGGGGGGCGCAGGCCCAGGCCCTCTGAGCAGGAAAGCTCTTGTCCCACCTGCCTCGACTGCCAGAGAGCGGCTAATTAAACAGCAGGGGCCCCTCAGGGCGGGCCACCCAGCAGCAAATGTACAGCCTCACCCCTGTCTCACAGGAACAAGTGGAGCTGCCAGAGGTCCCCGCAGAGCCCCTCCCTCACGCGAACCCAGGTACCGCTGCTTGGTCTTTGCGTGTGTTGGGGTGTGCGGGAGAACCGTGAGCTCTGCGGGGAGGGGGTTGACCTGTGAGGGCCAGGCCCTTCACAGGCCTGTCGGGACCTCAGAACCAGAGGCTCAGCTGGGCAGAGACAGGAGGATCACGCAGGTTCGAAGCCAGCCTCAGCTACTTAGTGAGGTTCTCAGCAACTTAGACCCTGTTTCCAAATAAAATACAAAATAGGTCTGGGAGTGTAGCCCAAAGGTAGAAAGCCTCTGGGTTCCATCCCCGGCACCACACACACACACACACACACACACACACACACACACAAAAAGAACCAGAGGCTTGCCAGCGCTCTGTCCTGTGACCTGCGCCGGGGGTGGCTCCCCATGCGTCTGTTACCACGAGCTCCCAGAAAACGTCCTCCAGGACCCGGGCTCCCCGGCTCGCCCAGTGTCCTGCCCCCCTCTGGCTCCTGGGCGCTGTGTCCGGCTGGGCCTGCGGGGAGGAGCTGCGCCTGGTCCTGAGAGCTTCCTGTTTGTCCCCGCCCCCTGGCTGGCCGGCCCTTCCCGTGGCCTGCCTCGTCCTCTCCAAGGTCTGCCGTGGTCTGGTGTGTCATGAACGCTTCTGTTTCCTCCACAGAAAAAGCCACTGTCAAGGCCAGGCCCCGGCAGGCTGAGCTGGTGGCGGCCTCCTAACTGCCCTCAGGCCACAGGGCTGTGCAAGGACTGGCCACGGCGCGCAGCAGGCGGCCTGGAAGGCTCCGGGAGGAGCTCGGACGGCGCGGGCGGGGCTGGCGCAAGGACAGCTCTGCGCCCCGAAGTCCGGCCGCGCCGCTGTCTTGCGCTGCTGTCTTGCTCTCGTCTCTGGATTAAACGGCAACATGCAAACCTTGGCCGGCGGCTCGTGCGGGCGTGCGCCCCAGGCGGCTGCTCCCCACTGCCCTCACCCTGCGCAGCCCGTGGAGAGGCGCCATCAGGCCTGGGCCCTCCGCTCCCTCTCTGCTGCTCCCACAGCAGGGGGGGGCTTCAGTTGAAGGGTCCCTACTTTGCCTAGCGTCCTGATGTGCCTCAGTTTCCCTGCAGGTGGGGGCAGGAACCACAGGAAGCCAGTATTGCTGAACCTCGTGGTGCCTTTACCTTAGCACCCCAGAGTCAGGCCTCCAGCCCGTGGGCAGGTGGCCGGGGCTGGCCCTGTGATTGGCTCCAGGAGCCGCAGCTCTGCCCTCGTACACACTGGTCTGGCCCTGCTGAGGAAGGACATCCTGAAGGTGGTGGCAAGACCCCGCTCAGCAGGCGCAGTCCCGGCCACGCACCTGCGGGAGTCCCGGCCGCCGGGACAGAGGCTGAGCCCCGAAGTGACTTGTGCTTTGGACAGTCTGGCTGGGACCTCAGCGGCCTGTGAGCAGCGCCAGCCAGAGCAGAGGGGAGCCTGCTGACCCCGACAGCTCGACCCAGTCCCAAAGCTGGCCTCGGCGTGGCCCGCTGCCTCTGGACTCGGTGCAGTGGGCATCTTGGCCTGGCCTGGCTGCGTGAACGGGTCACAGTGTGGCTCCTGCCCCGGTAACCCCGACTGAAGCGGCCCTTGGCACACGCCTGGGCACAGCCAGGGCTCGTGCTGGACCCCTGGGGGAGGTAGAGGCTCTGGCTCCTGGCGCCCACAGGAGGCTGGCCACCGGTCCAGCAGTTCCCTCGGGCCACCCATCACTATTCACGTGCCCCCCCCATGGCTCTGTCTGGCAGCAAATCCCCTGAGACTCCTTGGGGTTGTGAAGCCCCGGGGGGGTAGTCAGGTGCAGGAGCAGGTGGGCGAGCCCCTTCCAGGAGGAGAGGTCTCCACGCCGTGTGTGGCTGGGGCTCGAGGCTCTCAGAAGCTGGAGCCTGAGATTACAGTGAGGTCCCTTGGGGACAGCACCAGCACACCTGGCGTCCCCCAGACCTGCAGGTGCCCGTGTCTGCCAGGAGGGGGCTCTGCCCGCTGGCCCCCAGGGGATTTGCAGAGCGCGCCAGCCCTGGGCCTACCACACGGGAGATGAGGTGGCCCGGGAGAGGCATGGCACCGTGCACTGGCCCTGGCCACTTGCCTCACAGGCTAGGGGCAGTTCACAGATCCTCCAGCAGATGGGTCCTCTTCTGTCTGTTGGTTTGAGGTCTAGGAGACGCCGGGGCCCACTCAGCCACAAATAAGTAGCTATCCTTGGTAGCCTGGTCAGAGGCAGGTGGGGCAAAACCCTCAGCCTAGAAGAGGTGTCCCCACCTCGCAGGACAAGGCCCACGTCCCCTCGGAAGTTGAGCCCTGGGTATTAAGCTTTAGGCTTGTCCCTGGCCTGGTGGCTGGTTCCCACCACTCCTGTTCATTGTGGGCCTGGCAGCATCCCCTCGTGCCAGCCGGAGCCTCACCTGTGTTCCTCCTGGCCCAGGGTGGGCGGAGCACTCGTGACAGCCACCGGCTAGGTGAAGGGGCAGTGCTGGCACCCTGCTGGGAGAGCCCGGGGTGGGAGTAGTGGGCCAGGGCTGCTGGGGAGTGCCATGAGTGGGCCAGGTGGAGGGGGGGTTCAGGAGACATGGGGTATGCAGAGTGGCTGCTCCTGGGGTGCCGGAGCCCAGAGTCACAGGTGCCCGGTGGGGAGGTGACCTGCTCGGTCCAAAGCTCAAAGGGTGAGTGGGGGTGATGGGTAGGTGGGCACCTGGTGGGGTGGGAAGATAGGGGGTCCTGGGCATGATGGAGTGTCTGGCCCCATGTGTGCCTAGCGCCTGGCCAGCCCCACTGCAGGAGTAACTCTGGAGGCATGGAGATTCTGACCCAAACTCAGGCCCCAGCTGGATGTTTGGGGGCCTTGAGTCCTTGCTGTGTGGTCTGGGCGGGTGCTGGGGCTCTTCTGGTCCTGTGCGTTCACTTGCAAGCTGACCAACTCGCAGTTGGATGCACCTAGGAAGCGTTGGCTAGTTGTGGTCTCTCTGGGACTTGGTTTAGAAGCCTAGTCCATTTGCGCTGCTGTAACAGAATGCCTGACGCTGGACGGTTCATAGGTACCTTGTCACGGGGTGGAGGCCCAGGCACCAGGGTGGCACCTTCTAAGTCCCGGTTCTCAGGCTAGATGTCAGGTTTTGTTTTGTTTTGTTTTTTGCGGGTCTGGGGATGGAACCCAGAGGCATTTGACCTCCGAGCTATACTCCCTGCCCAATTTTTTATTCTTTATTTTGAAACCGGGTCTCACTGAGTTGCAGAGAGCCTCACTAAGTAGCTGAGGCTGTCCGTGAACCGCGATCCTCCAGTCTCAGCCTCCCGAATGCTGGGATTACAAGCGTGCGCCACCACGCCCAGCTTAGATGGCAGGTTTTGTTTTTTGTTTTTTTGGCAGTACTGGGGATGGAACCCAGGGGCATTCTCCCTCGGAGCTACACACCCAACCCTATTTTTTATTTCGGAACACGGTCTCACCGAGTTGCAGAGGGCCTCGCTAAGTAGCTGAGGCTGTCCACGAACCTACGATCCTCCCATCCCAGCCTCCCAAATGCTGGAATTACGAGCATGCCCACCACGCCGGCTTGGAAGGCAGTCAATTTTAACACATGCTTTGGGGTGACCAGAGGGAGCAGTGCCACGGCCGAGCAAGACAGCCATCATGACTGAACCCGAGGATGCCACAAGGGTGCACCTTCCCTCCCCTGCTTGGGCCCTGGCGCAGTCGCAGCCAGGAGTGGTCCTTGCCAAGGAACGCCCGGGTGCGGTGAGCCTTTGTGCTCGTTGGCATCTGGGTTGTTTCCGGGTTTGCCTGACGATGGCCAGAGCAGTCACTGCTGTTCTGGGGTGTGGGTGGGCATGGGTTAGCTGGGCTGGGCTGAGGGCTGCACCCAGGACCCGTGTGGCTCTAATGGGGTGCCAGTAGCTGTGGGTGAGCTCCTGGGCAGAGGCTGCACCCAGGACCCGGGTGGCTGTTTCAGGGTGTGAGTGGGTTTCTGGGCCAGGGCCTGGGTGGCTGTCAGTCACCTCCGCTGCTGACTGAGGCCGGGCGCCTTTCCTGCCTTCAGTGGGACCTCACTCGATGGGGCCTCAGGAGCCTGGAGTGGGCATGAGAGTTGGCACAGCCAGGGAGGGAGCCTGTGACCCCGACCAACCTCGGTCCCTCAGAGGCTTCTGGAGGAGGGTTGCTGCCCTGTCCTGGGGGCCACAAGCCCCACCGGACTGGGGAGCCCCTCCACTGCAGGGTGGCAAAGGCCTCGTCGGCAGCTCCTCAACCCACAGCTGTGAGCACGGGGACTGGTGGCAGGGCAGCCACAGGCCTGGCACAGCCCTGTGGGGGAAGGGCTGCGACTACCGGGCCGCCCCTCAGCCACCTGAGTGTTGCCCAGGGGTCCCGTCACACATGTCACCCTCGGTGCCCGAGGACAGCCTTCCACACGCACCTGAGCAAAGGCTCGCTGGGCTCCTGGCAGCCTCTCCGAGAGCCGATGGGGTGAGGAAGGTCCTGAAACAAGACGGCACCAAACGAAAGGGAGAGGCCAGGCTTGGGAGGCTGAGACAGGAGGATCACAAGTTTGAGACCAGCCTTTAACTTAGCAAGACCCTGTTTCTTCTTTTTGTTGTTGCTGCTGCTGAGGATTGAGCCCAGGGGCATTCTACCTTGGAGCTAATCCCCCAGCCCTGTTTTTTATTCCTTATTTTTTCTGTTTTGAAATAGGGTCTCACTAAGTTGCACAAGGCCTCACTAAATAGCTAAGTCTGCCTGCAGACCTGCGATCCTCCTGTCCTGGCCTCCCAGTCTCAGCCAGGATTACAACCATGGGCCACCATGCTGAGCTTAAGACACTGTTTCAAAATAAGGAAGGACAGGGGGTGACACTCAGAGGTGGAGCACCCCTGGGCTCAGTGTCCAGGAGCAAAAGGTAAGGGGATGGGGATAGTCGGCGAGCGCAGGGCAGCAGCCGGGCCCTCGGAGGGCGTGCGGTGTGCCCTCCGCCAAGGCTCTGCTGCGGCATGATCCGCACCCGCCCGGAGGCCTCGAGCTTGAGGACATGCGCGCCTGGCCTCGGAAGGACCCTGCCCCGCTGCCGCCTCCCGTCCCCCAGCACGCGCTCCAGGGCCGACTGGACGTTGGTGTGAGTGAGGTGTGGCCGGGTCACTGCTTCCTTCTAGCGGCCCCCGTAGCGTTCCAGGACAGACACAGTGTGCTCCTCGCTTGGGGGTTTGGTGGCCATGGGCTGGTGTCCAGTGCCTGGTCAGTGTGCGCAGTGCCGCTGTGGACACTCGCGTGCGATCTCCGGGTCGCCGTGGCGCTCATCTCGGGCACCTGCCGAGGAGCGGGCTCGCCCGGCCTCCCAAGCCTGTGTCCACTCGCCGCGGGTGCCGGGCTGTGCCCACAGCCATGGCGCCTTCGCGCTCCCCGCCCCTCTGCGGCACCGTCATGTCCTGCCTTTCTGGTTACAGTTGTCCCGTGTGAAGCAGGATGTCCGCGTGGCTACGCTTTTCTATGCCTAAGGACGCTGAGCAGCTTTTCATGCGTCTAGCCGTTTGTGTCTCAGAGACATGTCTATTCAGATTCCTTTGCCTATTTTTAATTGGGATAGTCACGTTTATTGTTGAATTGTAAGGATTTATATATACTGGACATAACTGTTACCGTTATCATTATTTCTATAGGGCCATTATCAGATGATAAGTGATTTTGCAAATACTTTCGCCTCTTATGTGGGCTGTATTTTCACTTTTTAAAATGGTGTCCTTTAATGTTTAAAAGGTTTTTTATTTTATTTTATTATATATATATATATATATATATATATATATATATATATATTTTGTGTGTGTGTGTGTGTGTGTGTGGTACTGGGGATGGAACCCAGGGGCATTCTACCTCTGAGCAACATCCCCAGCCCTTTTTTAAAATTATTATTCTTTATTTTGAAACAGGTTCTCACCAACTTTCCAAGGGCCTCACTAAGTAGTAGCTGAGGCTGTCCGGGAAACACTATCCTCCTGTCTCCGCCTCCCCAATGCTGGGATGACAAGCGTGCGCCACCATGCCAGGCTAAAAGATTTTTATTTTACTGAAGCCAAGCTGGGTGTGGTGGTGCACACCTGTAATCCCAGTACTTGGGAGGCCGAGACAGGAGGATCGCAGGTTGAAGGACAGCCTCAGCAGGTAGTGAGGTGCTCATCGACCTAGCAAGACCCTGCTTCAAAATCAAAATAGAACAGGGCTGTGGGTGTAGCTCAGAGGAAGAGTGCCCCGGGCTCATTCCCGGAGCCACACACACACACCGCTTGCTGCTGAGTATCGGTTTAGGCGGATGCGGTGATGCACGTGTTACTTCAGTATTTGGGAAGCGGAGACAGAAGGATCACAGGTTCGAAATCAGATTCAACAACTTAGTAAGGTTCACAGCAGCTTGGTGAGGCCCTGTTTCCAAATAAAGACTAAAATGGGCTGAGGATAGAGCTTGGAGGTGGAATGCCCTTGGATTCAATCCCCAGCAACGCGCACGCGTGCGCGCGCACACACACGCGCACACGCACTAGAAGTATCAGTTTATTTCAGCTTTCGGGACTTCTCAGTTCTACCCCACAGATCTGGATTCTTACCTCCTCATGGTAGCTTTGTAGTAAGTTTTAAAATTAGGAAATGTGAGTTTTCCAAGTCTCTTCTTTTCTAAGATTGTTTTGGCTAATTCTGAATCCCTTGAATTTCCATGTGAATTTTAGGATAAAATTCTCGAGTTCTGCAAAGAAGCCAGATGGGCTTTGCTAGGGATGGTATCAAGTCTGCAGGTGAAGTTTAAGAGCGCTGCGCGGAGCAGGACATGGTGGTGCACGCTGTGATCTTAGTGCTTGGGAGGCCGCGAGGCTCAAGACAGCCTCAGCCGCTGAGACCCTGTTGGAAAATAAAAGAGCTGGGGGTAGCTCAGAAGTGGAATGCCCCGGGCTCAATGCCCAGCACCAAATCGAAGGAGGAGGAGAAAGAGCAGTGTTAAGTCTTCAGATCCATGAGCTCGGGTACCTTTGTACTTCTCAGAGCACAAGTTTTATACTTCTGTTAGCTTTATTACTAGATATCTATGCTGCTGTCGATGGAATGGTTTCCTTTTCTTTTTTCCTTTATCTTTTTTTTTTTTTTTTTTTTTTTTTTTTTTTTTTTGCAGTGCTGGGGATGGAACCCAGGGCCATTCTACCTCCAAGCTACACTCCCAGCCCTATTTTTTTATTCTTTATTTTGAAACAGGGTCTCACTGAGTTGCAGAGGGCCTCACTACGTAGCTGAGGCTGTCCGCGAACCGTGATCCTCCGGTCTCAGCCTCTGGAATGCTGGGATTATGAGCAGGCTCCACCATGCCTGGCTGTTTTCTTAATTTTAATTTCAGATTATTAATTGCAAATGTGTAGAATTACAATCAATATTTGTACATCGATCTTCTTTCCTGCAACTTTGTTTGACTTATTAGCTCTAGAATTTTTTAAGTCCTAAGATTTTCTATATTAAAAAAATCATGTCATCTGCAAACAGAGATGGTTTTCTTTTTCTCTTTTTCTTTTTTTTTTTTTTTTTTTTTTTTAAGAACTGGGGATTCTACTTCCGAGCTGTACCTCCAGCCCTGTTTTTTATTCTTAGTTTGAAACAGCGTCTTACTAAGTTGTTGAGGGCCTCTCAAAGTAGCCGAGGCTGGCCACAAACCTGGGATCCTCCTGTCTCAGCTCCCAAGCACTGGAATTCCAAGCGTGCGCCACCACGCCCCGGCTAAACAGAGGTAGTTTGACCTCTTTGTTTCCAACCTGGCCGCTTCAATTCCCTTTCCTCCCCTGGGCACTACCTTTGGAGAGAACCGGAGGGCTTCACTTCTCTGACTCAGGCAGCGGGCTGGTCCACACACAGCCTCAGGGCACGGAGAACCAGGACCAAGTCCGTCCCTAAGTATTTCAGTGAAATTCACCCCCTTCGTTCCCCTTCCCTTTCCCTCCCTCTCTCTTGTCCCGGCTTCTTTCTTTCCGGGACAGGGCTGGGGGAGAGTTCTCCCTCTTGATAGGTTCAAAGCAGAGAAGGAAGCAGCCAGGCCAGCCGGGTGGCACGTCGGCAAAACACCTGCAAAGTCCAAGAAAAGCCACAGACGGGGGCACAGAAAGCCTTGTTGGCGGCGACCCTCCCGTAGGTCCCAGCGCTGCCCGGCGTCATCGGCAGTGAACACTGAAGTCACTCAACGTCCTCCGGAGAGGTGGGAGCGCCGGCGGGAAGGGCGGGCACCGGCAGCCGCGGTGTGACAGGCGTCCCGCCGCCGGGTGGGAGGCCAGCAGTATTCCCAGTGCTTGCCGGCTGAGCAGGAGGACTTCACTGCCTAGAGAACTGCTTACGCAGAATGCGCCTCTAGCCAGGGATGGCCGAGCCGCAGGACGGTCACAGGCTCAGAGCCAGCCTCGGCTACCTAGGAGACTCGGCAAGCCAGCGAGGCCCTGTTTCCAAGTAAGAAGGGCTGGGGATGTAGCTCAGAGGTAGAACACCCCTGAGTTCAAGCCCACGGCCAAAATAAATGGCACATGTCCTTCCCTGGTGGCTAGAGAGGAGCTCTACGTCTTTCTTTGTCTATTGGGCTTCCTGTTATGTTTATAGCTCATGTTGAAAAACAATTTGTTCTCAGCCGCTGTGGTATTCCCCCTTGTCTTCCTGCTTAGGAAACACATTTTTCATAAACACCATGAAGGCATGCCTGTGGCACTCTGGACTGGAATCATTGCGTTGAGTATAACTGGATGTGAAGAAGCCCCTGAGAACGCTTCCATTTATCTATTGACTATTTATTTCTGTGGTGCTGGGATTGAACCCAGGGGCATTCTGTCTCCAAGCTACACCCCCCAGACTGATTTTTAAGAATTATTTGGGCCAGGCGTGGTGGCGCACACTTGTAATCCCCGTGCTTGGGAGGCAGAGACAGGAGGATCGCGCTGGTTCCACGCCAGCCCCGCTGGTTTAAGAGACCCTGTTTCCAAAAATATAAAAGTATAAAATAGGCCTGGGAGTGTAGCCTGGAGGTAGAAGAGCTTCCAGGAACCCCAGTACAACAACAAAAAAAATTATTTACTTGGGCCGGGCGTTGTGGCGCACGCTTGTAATTCCCACGCTCACTTGGGAGGCGGAGACAGGAGGATCGGGCAGGTTCGAAGCCAGCCTCGCTGGCCTAAGAGACCCTGTTTCCAAAAATAAAAATACAAAATAGGTCTGGGAGTGTAGCCCGGAGGTAGAAGGGTTCCATCCCCAGTACCACCAATATATCTCTGTGTGTGTGTATATATTTTTATTTATTTGGAAACAGGATCTCCCTCAGTTGCTGAGGGTCCTGTTAAGTTGCTGAGGCTGGCTGCGAACCTGTGATCCTCCTATCTCAGCCTCCCAAGTAGCGGGATTACAGGTGTGCACCACAGGGCCCTCTGGGCACACTTCCATTGACACCATGGAAGGGGGTCCTTCTTATTTTGAGGGTGGAGTCCTGGAGTGCTCACGTTCCTGCGACCTGACCCTGGCTACACAGTGGCCTGAGGCTCAGGGGCAGTGAGGCCGGCCAGGGAGAAGCCATGTCCTTCCCTAAGAGAAAACAGGAAGGTTCCGCGGGAGAGAAAAGGCTCGCACCCGAGATCCCAGGTTGCTAAGACAGTAGGGAGGAATCTTATGTCCACAAAATTGTGAAGAAGCAGTTGTGCTAGGGGTGTGTGTGTGTGGGGGGGGATTAAACCCAGGACACTCTATCTTCCCATCTCCCCCCCTTTTTGGTGCTACTGAGGATTGAACCCAGGAGCGTTCTACCTCAGAATGATACTCTCAGCCCTAATTTATTTATTTATTTATTTATTTATTTATTTATTTATTTATTTATGATACTGGGATTGAACCCAGGGGCATTCTACCTCCAAGCTGCACCCCTCAGCCTGATTTTTATTCTTTATTTTCAGACAGGGCCTCACTGAGTAGCTGAGGCTGGCCACAAACCCGGATCCTCCTGTCTCGGCCTCCCAAGTGCTGTGATCACAAGCTGCTGGGGCAGCGCCCTGTGCGTGTGGCATGGCCCCGTGTCAGGTGGACGGGGTGTCTGCTGGGGCAGCGCCCTGTGCGTGTGGCATGGCCCCGTGTCAGGTGGACGGGGTGTCTGCTGGGGCAGCGCCCTGTGCGTGTGGCATGGCCCCGTGTCAGGTGGACGGGGCGTCTGCTGCTGTCCCTCCCTCCGTGTACCGGCGTCCGCTCAGGGGCCGTGCCCGGGACTCTGGCTTCTGCAGCTCACAGCCAGCCCCGAGGCAGCGCTGGCAGAGCCGCCCGGGCAACACATGGCGCAAGGCCCTCAGCAAAACGGACACGTCCAGGTCCACTGTTTGCGACCCGCCGCCCATCCCACGCTGATTCTCTTCTGTTTGGAAGTGACCTCCGAGCCGAGCCTCGGCGCCGCTGTCGCTGCTGCAGTGTCTAAGGCCAGGAGAAGTGCAGCCCCAGGCCCACAGAGCCCACCAGGCCACGGCCGCCCTCCGCGGAGGGGCTGGTGGGCCCGTCTCCTTTCTCAGGTAGCTGCGCCCCGGTGGCCTCGCCTCCAAAGAGCACAGCAAGGCGGGGAACGTGGAAGGGCCCATGTCTGCGGTGCATGTGCCTGGGAAGCGAACCCACGATACTGTGTAGGAAGCAGTGCCATCCCAGGCTCACCCGGAGGCCCTGGGAGAGACAGTGAAACGGGGGTTTCTTCTGAGCCAACCAGGCATGGTGGTGCATGCTTGTAATGCCCGCGCTTGGGAGGCGGAGACAGGAGGATCGCGCAGGTTCGAAGCCAGCCTCAGCTACTTAGTGAGGCTGTCAGCAACTTAGTGAGACCCTGTTTCCAAATAAAGTATAAAATAGGTCTGTGAGCATAGCCCAGAGGTAGAAAAGCCCCTGGGTTCCACCCCTAGTAACACACACACACACACACACACACACACACACACACAAAAGATGGAGGTGTACCTTAGATATAGAATGGACTTGGGCTCAATCCCTCATACCCTCCTCAAAAAAAGGAAAAGATATCTATACATATAAATATATGCAAATAGAATTCAGCAATAAATAAGAAGGGGTCCTTATCCTGAAACTACTATTTATTGTGGGATAAACAAATGGGGAGTGCAAGGTCGGTCCAGCCTGAGGCCGTCGAGGTAACTCCCGAGTCAAAGCCTAGGGAAGAGAATCTCGCAGTGTTTCAGCAGCTACAGGAAACGCTGACCGCGGTACAGGTTATGATAGCTGCAGCTCGGAGCGCAGCCGCCTCCCCTGCCCTGTGCTGAGCTTTCCAAGGTAGCTGACCGTGGTCACAGCTCTCAAATGCCAGGCCCCAGCTCCAAGCACTGCGGAAGATTTGGGTGGCGTGCCTTCTGGGGCGGCGGCATCACGGGCTGGCAGCTGTCCCGCTCCGCCCCAGCCCACCAGGATGTGAATCACCCCTTAGTCCGCATGTGCGCCCTGCCCACCAGCCACTTCGCGGCCCTCCCTGTTATCAGATCCACTCACGCTCCTGCGACCTGACCCTGACTACACAGTGGCCTGAGGCTCAGGGGCAGTGAGGCCGGCCAGGGAGAAGCCACGTGCTTCCTTAAGAGAAAACGGGAAGGTTCCGTGGGAGAGAAAAAGGCTCGCACCCGAGATCCCAGGTTGCTAAGACAGTAGGGAGGAATTTTATGTCCACAAAATTGTGAAGAAGCAGTTGTGCTAGGGGTGTGTGTGTGTGTGTGTGTCTGGGGATTAAACCCAGGGCGCTCTATCTCCCCATCCCTCCCTTTTTTTTGTGGTACTGGAGATTGAACCCAGAGGCGTTCTACCTCCAAGCTACACCCCCCACCTGCTTTTTTTATTCTTTATTTTGAAACAGGGTCTCACTAAGTTGCAGAGGGCTTCACTAAGTAGCTGAGGCTGTCTGCAAACCCGATCCTCCTGACTCAGCCTCCCAGGTACTGGGATTATAAGCATGCGCCAACATGCCCGGCTCTATTTTTATTTTTAAACAGGGTCTAAGTTGTGGAGGGCCTGAGTAGCTGAGGCTGCTGTGAACCTACGCTCCTCCTGTCTCAGCTTCCCAGGTACTGGAATTACATGCATGCACCAACATGCCCAGCCCAAACTATGCGAGATTTGCTGGCATACCTCAAATTGTAAAAGGTATAACCACGTGCATGACAGTGCGGTTAAGAAGGAAAGGCGCTGAATTACAGGATTCAGAGCTAATGCTCGGGCACACACCGGGATCTTGGAATGTGTCTCCTCATTCCAGAAAGGACTACCTTAAAAAGAAGCCTCCTTAACCTTACAGACGCCTGCCCTAAGACAGCTCACACTTACTGCTGAAGCACTGAATGCTTTCCCTGAGACAGGGAACAGGCTGGAGATGGTGGTGGACGCCTGTAATCGCAGTACTTGGGAGGCTGAGATGGGAGGCCTGTGGATTTGAGACCGGTCTCAGCAGCTTAGACCCTGAGCGACCTAGGGAGACTACATTGCAGTGGTACTGGGGTGGAACCCAGGGGCTTTCTACCTCCGGGCCATACTCCCAGACCTAGTTTATATTTTATTTGGAAACAATCTCACACTAAGTTGCTGAGAGCCTCACTCAGTAGCTGAGGCTGACCTCCGACCTGTGAGATCCTCCTATCTCAGCCTCCCAAGCGCAGGGATTACAAACATGCACCACCACACCCAGCCCAAACACAATTTTTTAAAAGGGGCTGGAGAAGCCAGGTGTGGGGCACATACCTGTCATCCCTATGTGCCGGTATTGGAAAATTGCTTTGGTATTAATTTCTAAAATGTATCAAGCAGTCAGAACCTGGGTGCTGGGCAGGCGCTCAGGCAGGGAGGGGCGGCAGCTGGTACCCTGCAGAGTCCCCCTGTCCCTCTCTCCCTCTCTCTCTGTCCTGTCCTAATGATTATCCTATAGTAAGGATGTAAAGAAAATTAAGGCCTTTAGCCTTGAAAGCCTCAGAGACATTTAAAACCTTTGGCCCTAAAAATACGTAGAGGCCATCAGTGCCTCTGTGTGCCTCCTCTCTGACCTGGCCTGGGCATAGGAAAGGTAAAGTCTGTGGCTACTTCAAAGCACCCTAGTTGAGCAACCAGTACTGCCCAATACAACAGAGGCGAAGGCCAGGTGGGTTCTTGACCCTGCACTTAGCAAGTGCACTGTCCGGAGACAGAGAGCCCCACCTGGCTAAGGAGTAAGTTACCAGCCCATTGTCTTCATAGCACTGGTAAGAAGAGACCAATCCAAAATCTACTTAAAGGCTCGGATGGAGAGTTCCATCGGGCTCTCCGGCGTGCGGCCAGCACACTGCTTTTTCCTTCTCTTCTCTATTTCCTACTGACTCTGTAATAAAGATTTGTTAGAGCTGCACCAAGCTACCCATTAGTCTTAATTTTCCTATTCAACAAACTTTAGTTGAATAAAGGAAAAGATCCCTCAGCACCATTCACGACCGTAACACCAGCACTTGGGAGGCTGAGATCGGAGGATCACAGGTTTGAAGCCAGCCTCGGGAACGTAGGCTCTCAGCAGCTTAGCAAAACCCTGTTCCCCAATAAAAACAAAATAGGGCTGGGGATGTAGCTCAGAGATAGAGTGCCTCTGGGTGCAGTCCCCTGTACCACACACATGCACATACACACAAATGATAATTAAATTTAAAAAGAAAGGAAGCGCTGGGCGTGGTGGTGCACGCTTGTAATCCCCTCGCTTGGGAGGCTCAGACAGGAGGATCACGGTTCAAGGACAACCTCAGCTACTTAGGCCCTCTGCAACTTGGTGAGACCCTGTTTCAAAATAAAGAATAAAGCCGGGCGTGGGGGCACACGCTTGTAATCCCCGCGCTTGGGAGGCTGAGACAGGAGGATCGCACGGGTTTGAAGCCAGCCTCAGCTACTTAGTGAGACCCTGTTTCCAAATAAAATATAAAATAGGTCTGGGAGTATGGCCTGGAGGTAGGAAGCCTCTGGGTTTCATGCCCAGTACCACCAAAAATAAAATAAAATAAAAAATGGGGCTGGAATGTAGCTCAGAGGTAGAATGCCCCTGGGTTCAATCCCCAGGACCGCAGCAAAAAAAAGAAAGGAAGCGGGTGCCGCGGCCACGCGGTCCTCCTGTCTCGGCCTCCAGGTGCAGTGCTGGGCTTCCCGGCGCCCACGCCCGGCTTACACTCAGCCTTCTACCCGGCATCGCACGGGCAGCCCGGCCACCATAATAAGCAAGAGAGAGAAGGAGCACGCACGCACACGTTCCCCGTGGAGAACCCCAACGGAATCGGTAGGACTTTGAGAACTAATTAAAAGCCTGGCAAGGTCGCAGAGCTCAGGTCAGGGAGCGAAGCCAACACATAGACCTGCTGTTACCAGGGAGCAACGGGAGACGTGTTAGAATCTGAACGTGGGAAACAGACTCCACTTCAGTTGGGATGGGGTATTTCATGGCAAACAGCGCTCCCACTAAGAAGTGGGGGCCGGCAGACACAGGCATCCTGGAAGGCATCAGAGCGCCGCGCAGCCGGGCCAGGCCGCGGAGAGCGAGCCGGCCAGCACTTGCCAGGCTTTTTTGGTGGTACTGGGGGTGGAACCCAGAGGCTTTCTACCTCCGGGCTATACTCCCAGACCTTTTTTTTTTTTAATATTTGATTTGGAAACAGGGTCTCACTAAGTTGCTGAGAGCCTCACTAAGTAGCTGAGGCTGGCTTCGAACCCGTGCGATCCTCCTGTCTCAGCCTCCCAAATGCAGGGATTACAAGCGTGCGCCACCATGCCCGGCTAACTTGCCAGGCTTTTGATCACGCTGGGCTTAATGACAAACCAGAGATTTGGGGGGCGTCTGACCACGAGCAGAGCGGAGGCTGGCGGCTGGCCTTCCCTCGAGGCTTTGACAAGTTTTGAAGCGAAGAGGATGTTAAAGGGCTCCTGAGAAACTTCCGAAACCGGAAAATTGTCTGATGTCTCAGTGCGGAGACAGAGACCCTCCCAGGAGAGCGCCCCTCTCAGTAGACACGCGGTTAGGATCCTGGAGGACGCCCCTTGAAGCAGGAGCAAACCCGAGACGACTGAACGAAGCCGCAGCCCGGAGGGGGGCGCGAGGCCGCCCTGCCGCCTGGTGGCCGGGCGCACCCCCCCCCCCCGGGCCGCGCCGCGCTCCTCCTCAGGAGCCAGAGGACAGGTACTCGAGGAGGAACGTGGCACACGCTTCTACTCCCAGAAGCTTTGAGGCTGAGACAGGAGGATCACAGGTTCGAGGCCAGCCTGAGCAATTTAGTGACCCTGCTTAAAAAAAAAAGGATTGGGGTGTAACTCAAAGGTAGACTGCTCCTGAGTTCAGTCCCCAGTACAAAAAAGGGGGGCGGTGGTCTTTTGTCTACTGAGCTCTGCTGGCTTGGGGGGAAAGTGGCCGAGCCCGCATGTGGACAAATGGGCCTGGCTGGGCTCCAGGAAAACCTTCTTGACGAAGGAGGCTGCTGGGCCGCTGGCCGCGCTCTGCTGACCCCCGCGCGGTGCCGCCACAGCCCGCGATCCACGGCCCAGCGTTCGCACCTCGGGGCAGAAAACCAGACGCGCGGGGCGCGGACACCAGAGCAGCCGGCCCACGTGTAAGCTCCGAGCTGCGCGGTGTGGCTCACACAGAGCAGTGGAGAAAGAAAGGAGACTGAAGGACGGAGAAGGTCAGGTAAGAACTGGAACCAGAGCGCTTCCCGGGTCTGCTGAGGAGGGCGGTGCAGTCCCGACCCCAGAGGCCAGGGCCGGGCAGAGCAAGACTGTGAGACTGTGCGTTCTTGTTCTTAGCTATCTTGGAAAAGAACAGCCAGAACTCTGCTATCTTCAAATACATTTCGAAGCCATTCCCCAGTACCGGCACAGCCACGCGCTGGAATATTATCCAGCCACACAATAACAAAGCTACACTGGAGCAAATGTGATAGTTGGGGGGAGGCCGACACAGGCCACACACTGTGTGACCCCGCGGAACCGCACAGACCGCCCCGCAGACAGGGCCGGGGCCGCCGGAGTGACGCCGCGCCGAGGCTCCTCTTGGGGCGGTGAAGAGGTGGCAGTTTGTATGTCACCGTGAATGCACAAAACTGAATCGAACATTTAAAAAGACTATGTGACTTTTCTTTTTTTTTTTGCATACTGGAGATTGAACCCGGGGACATTCTACCTCCAAGCTACATCCCAGCCCTATCTCTCTTTTATTCTTTATTTTGAAACAGGGTCTCACGAAAGTTGTGGAGGGCCTCACTAAGTAGCTGAAGCTGGTCACAAACCTCCCAGGTACTAGGTTATAAGTGTACACCAAACCAGGCGTGGTGGTGCACGCTTGTAATCCCAGCATTCGGGAGGCTGAGACAAGAGGAGCGCGGTTTGTGGACAGCCTCAGCTACTTACTGAGGCCCTTTGCAACTCAGCGAAACCCTATTTTAAAATAAAAAACAGGGCTGGGGTTGTAGCTCAGGGGTAGAATGCCCCTCGGTTCCATCCCCAGCACCAAAATAAATAAATAAATAAATAAAAATAAGTGTGCACTACCATGCTCAGCTTGCTATGACTTTTACCTTTATTATTTCTTTTTATGTTGAGGATAGAACCCAGGGATGTTCTACTTCTTTTTTTTTTTTTTTTTGGTGGTACTGGGGTTCCTGGAAGCCCTTCTACCTCCGGGCTACACTCCCAGACCTATTTTTACATTTTTATTTGGAAACAGGGTCTCTTAAGCCAGCGCGCGCAGCTGGCTTCGAACCTGCGCGATCCTCCCGTCTCGGCCTCCCAAGCGCGGGGATTACAAGCGTGCACCACCACGCCCGGCTAGATGGGGATGTTCTACTTCTGAGCTACAACCAGCCCTATTTCATTATTTAATTTGAAACAGGAGCTCGCTAAGTTGCAGAGGGCCTAAGTTGCTGAGGCTGCTCACAAACCTGCGATCCTCCTGTCTCAGTCTCCCAAGTACTGGACTTACAAGCATGAACCACCATGCCGGGCTTAACTCAATTTTATTTATTTACATTTATTTATTTATTTATTTATTTATTTATTTATTTATTTAGTGGTACTGGGGTTCCTGGAAGCCCTTCTACCTCTGGGCTACACTCCCAGACCTATTTTTACATTTTTTAAATTTGGAAACAGGGTCTTCTAAACCAGCGCGTGCGGCTGGCTTCGAACCTGCGCAATCCTCCTGTTTCTGCCTCCCAAGTGCGGGGATTACAAGCGTGCGCCACCACGCCCGGCTTAACTCAATTTTAAAAAGAGGTCATAGGGCTGTTTGAACACATGTCCCATGATGAGAGACCTCTGTGATCACTGACAGGTGGTCCCACAACACTACATGTTCCCTCTGCGGGCTCCAGACAACCACCACGTGTGTCTGCCACAGCACGCACCATCTCCTCTTCCTTACTGGGACCCTGCAGAGTGATGATCTCACCCTTTTTTAAAATTTTTTTTTCTTTTTTTGTGGTACTGGGGATGGAGCCCAGGGGCCTTCTACCTCTGGGCTATACTCCCAGACCTATTTTATATTTTATTTGGAAACAGGGTCTCACTAAGTTGCTGAGAGCCTCACTCAGCAGCTGAGGCTGGCTTTGAACCTGTGCGATCCTCCTGTCTCAGCCTCCCGAGTGCTGGGATTACAAGCGTGCGCCACCACGCCCGGCTGATCTTCCCTTCTGAAGCAGGCACAGGTCTGACTTTGCCCCCGTTGTGCACGTCCTGGGAGCAGAATCTAGGACTCTGCTGGTCCTCCGATCCCAGCACCCCTGTGCTCCGCCTGCCGACCACCCACCCTTAAGTTCCTGACCTCCCCCTTGTCCCTAAGGCCACCCTGGTCCTACCCCATCCCACCTGTCCCACTATTCTCTGGGCCAGCATCCCTCAACTCCTTTCTCTGGCTGTCCACCAGGTGGCAGTGAAGGGTACCGGAGGCACAGCCACCATCCCTAACCCTCCAGCCCCTCGCACGGTGCGGGCTATGAAGCTGCAGCCTCTTCTCCCACAGAGTAAAGCCTGTTTTAAAACCCAAATGGGCCAGGCATGGTGGGTACACTTGTAATCCCAGCATTCGGGAGGCTGAGACAGGAGGATCGCGGTTCGCGGACAGCCTCAGCTACTTAGCAAGGCCCTCCGCATCTTAGTGAGACCCTGTTTCAAAATAAAGAATAAGAAATAGGGCTGGGGGTGTGGCTAGAGGTAGAATTCCCCTGGGTTCCATCCCCAGTACCAAAAAAAAAAAAAATAGATATAAACAAATAATAAAGCCCAAAAGGTCCTCCGCCCAAGCACCCAGGCAGAAGCCCAGGGCGAGCTCCTTTCCGCAGAGCGGCAGCAACGGCCCCCCCTTGGGCGGCCCGGGCTCTGCTGTGCCAGCCGCCATCCCTGGTCCCTGCAGTTTTGCTCCTGCCACAGAACTCAGGGCACAGGGCTTGCCCAGAGGGAGCTCGAGGAGCCAGACAGGGAAGGGGAGTCGCCGCGGATCCCGGAGCCCAGTCCTGAGCTACGCGGGACACTGCTGGCTCCCGTGGCCAGGAGAAAAACTCTCCAAATCTGTGCGCAAATTCACCACAGATCCCAGGCCAGCAGCCAACTCTGCCCAGATCTGCTGGCGGCAGAGTGGCATTTGCAAAGGTCACACACAGTCGACCTCCAGTTAGACCTGGGGTGAAGTGACACCGAATGCGGGAGGAGCTATTGTTCCCCGGGAATAAAATATCCTTTTTATCTGCATAGCAGGGAACAGTGTGAGTTTTCCCTGGAGCCCGACAAAGACCCTTGTGTCTTCCAACCTTGTGAGGGGGAAGCAGGCTGCTGGGAGACATGGCGTTCTCAGGCTCAGGACCCTGAGAGCTCCCCACTAAAATCCAATTACTTCCATCCGGGCGTGCCAGGAGCGCTGTCCACCGCCCTTCCCAGAGCCACTGTCCTGGCGGGAGCCTCCCTGGCTGGCCGCACCTCGGGCATCCTTAGGCTGCAGAGGGGCAGGGGGTCCAGGCAGGGCTTGGTCAGCGTCTCAGGCAGCCCCGGGCAGCTGCGCCCCTCACTGCCCCCTCCCCAGCTCTGGGCCTGGGGCGCTGCAGCCCGGCACAGGAGCCTCTGCCTCCTTAGCACCAGGTCAGGTAAACACACCCTTTGTTCTGCAGGTGTGCACCCCACTCACATTCCTGGAAGCCAGCTTCACCCCTGCCCTGTCTAGTCCCCCAGGGAACCCCCTTTCATCAAAAGCACATTGCAGGCACATCCCAAGGCGGGCCGTGGAAGGGAATCAGGGTAGCTGTGTAAAGGGAAGGCGCGGCTGAGCTTTGGGGGTATGTAGTCAGGCGCAGAGTCCTTCGGCCATGTCTGGCTCAGAGGAAATAGTCTGGTGGAGCGTCCAGGGTTTTCCTGCTGGGTCACCCAGGGCCTGGGTCATACACCAGAAAGCTGGAGGCGCGTGCTTGTGGGAGGCTGAGACCAGAGGATCGCGGTTGGCGGACAGCCTCAGCTACTTAGTGAGGCCCTCCGCAACTCAGTGAGACCTGGTTTCAAAATAAAGAAAAAAATATAGGGCTGAGGGGTGTGGCTTGGAGGTGAATGCCCCTGGGTTCCATCCCCAGACCCACATACACACACACAAAAAAAACTGAACATGTACCGTGTGCACGTGTGTGTGTGTGTGTGTGTGTGTGTGTGTGTGTGTGGTCTAGGAATTGAACCCAGGGGAGTTCTACCTATGAGCTACACCCCAGCCCTTCTTAATTTTTCATTTTGAAACAAGTTCTAAGTTACTGAGGCTGTCATCAAACCAGCAATCCTCCTGTCTCAGGCTCCCCAGTACTGGAATTACACAGTGCTGGCCACCACACCCAGCTTGTATCCTGTATATATCCTCGTGTGTGTGTGTGTGTGTGTGTGTGTGTGTGTGTGTGACTGGGAACTGAATTCAGGGGCATTCTACCTCTAAACTATACCCCACCCCTTTCTCTTTTTTGTTGTGAAACCGTCTCTCACTGGGTTCTTGAGTCTGGCTGTGTTGCTGAGGCTGTCCTCGAACTTTCAATCCTCCTGCCTCCGTCCCCAACTACTGGGGTTACAAATGTGCAGCCCCACGCCCCGCTTCCTCTGGATGATTCCTCTGCATGGCCTGGGCTTCCCAGTGAGTGAGAGGGCCTTGCAGGCCAGGTGCAGGAAGCACCCGGCGCCGGGGGTGGGGGGAGAGATGGGAGGCCCACAGCCCGCCCGGGCTCTGCCGCTGCCAGGCGGCTGCCAGGGACACACGGGGCCACTCCTGGCCCGCCGCACAGGGACCACGGGCAGCAGACGACAGGAAGCTCGACAGCCCTTCCCAGCCCGCAGCAGCCCAGGCCAGGAGGTGTAAACACAGGAGCTTGTGTGTGTGAGTGTGTGAGTGTGAATGAGTGTGTGTGTGTGTGTGACACCGGCCAGTCCTTCTAGCATTTCACACCATGTCGTGCAACAGGGTGCTTGGACTCTGTCCTCAAAGTTCCTCCACCCTTTAGGGTCCTAAGTGGGTTTTAGGATCTGCCGTAAGAAGAAAAAGATTTTCAGGCTGAAGACAACATTTCAAAATCTGGCTTTAAATAAACATGGAATTAAAAGAGAGCGTGTGCGAGGAGCCTCCAGCAGCTGAAATTAGAAGCAGCCAGCCCTGGGCAGGGAAGCCATCTGTGAGCGGGCAAAGCGGAGCGCAGACGTCTGGGCTTCACTCCGCAGGAGAAGCCTCCGTGGCAGGCACAGCCTGCTGTCTCGCTGTGGAAGGAGCGGCGGGGCACACTCAGCCCTTGCTTCCAGGGCGTCCTCCGACTCCGGAGCTGAGAACAGATTCCCTCCCCCATCCCCAAATACCGTGTGTGTGTGTGTGTGTGTGTGTGTGTGTGTGTGTGTGTGTGGTACTGGGGGTTGAACCCAGAGGCATTCTACCTTTGAGCTACACCCCTAACCTGACTTTATTTCTTATTTGGAAACAGGGTCTTGCTAGATTGATGAGAGCCTCACTACTTGCTGAGGCCGTCCTTGAACCTGCGGTCCTTCTGTCTCAGCCTCCCAAGTACAGGGATTATAGGTGTGCACCACCATGCCCGGCACCAAATAGCCTTTAAACCACTTTCTTTGTGTGTGTGGTACTGGGGATTGAACCTCTGAGCTCCGTCCCCAGCCCCATTTTATTTTTTATTTGGAAACAAGGTCTCACTAACTTGTGAAGACCTCACTAAGGTGCCGAGGCTGGTTGCAAACCTGTGATCCCCTTGTCTCAGCCTCCCAAGTACTGGGATTACAGGCATGTGCCACCACGCCCGGCCAGACCACTTTCAAAACATCTAAGTCATTTAAGAGGCAGAGCGATAAGAAAACCCTAAGAAAACCCGGAGGCTGTTGGCCTTAGGGGTTAAACGAAGAGCTACACCGATGTGAAGCAGTTTCCTGTCTGAGCGTCTCTGGGAGAGCAGAGTGGCCACCAGAGCCCCAGAGGCACTAGGGGCACTTGGAGGCACGGCCTGCCCGCCCGCACCCGGGCAGCAGCTCCCCGCTCCGTCTGCGCTCCGAGGAGAGGCGCCGACACCTGCTGTCCTCTGGCCCATCAGATGGTGGAGCAAGCCCACCCGCCACAAGCCGGGTGCATGTGTGTGTAGCGTGTGACAGACACAGGGATGGGCTTCCCCCATGATGGGGTGGACTGTACTGTGGATGCCATGTCCCCCAGCTCCGGCACAGATCCTAAGCCCGGGCTGCAGGTCTCAGCACCCAGCGTCCCTCCCCGCCTTGGAACCTGGCTCTAGACTCGTGGTCAAAGCGGCCCGGCCTGGCCGCACGGCTCTGGCCCCCGCCTCGCCCCGGCTGCTGCAGGAGGCTGGCGCAGAGGGCTGGTGCACCTGTCTCCTGCGAGCTATTTAAGCCTGCGATGTCAGTTAATGTATTCTAATAGGCAAGTGGGTGACCGAGCTGGGAGCAGGCAGACGCAGACGCTGCGATGCACCGAGGAGAAGCACCGAGGAAACTTCGAGGCCCCGCGGCGGCCCCGTGCTCACCCCCGTGCCGCCTCCCACGGCACCCGGAGTCAGCCGATGCAATGTGCAGATTACATAAGGGGGCTGGTTGCTGGGGAACCTCTTCCTGCACCCCCACCCCGGGGCCACAGGGCAGACTTGGGTGGGAGGCCACATCTCCCATCCTCAGCCTGGCTGCAGCAAGCTCGGGCTGGCACTTCCCAGGCCGCCTTTCTAAAAGGGCTGAGGCCCCACTGAGCACAGCCGCACACCTGTGATCCCCGTCCTCGGGAGGCTGAGGCCGGAGGACCACAGGTTGGAGGCCAGCATGTGGTAACTCAGCAGGACTCCCAGCAATTTGGGGAGGCCGTTTCAGAATAAAAAATAAACCGGCTGTGGTGGCACACACTTGCAGTTCCAGTACTTGGGAGGCTGAGACAGGAGGATGGCACACAGGCTTAAGGCCAGCTCAGCAACTTAGTGAGGCCTCAACAACTGGAGACCAGACAGGGCTGGGAGCCATGCCCCCGCCACCAGCCAGATGAGGCTTCTCCCTGGAGCGCGCCCGGCTGCCCCTTTGCAGCCGCCCTCGGCGTGCGCCTTCGTGGGCACGGCAGAGCCACGCAGGCTGGGTCTTCCCTAACGACCGTCAGAGTACGGCCCACTCTGGTCAGGGAACCAGCCCCTGAACGTGCGCTGGGCCAGAGCCCACATCTAGAGTGGCAGGAGAGGGGACCCACGCGCCCACGGCTCCGCTCTGCTGGGCAGCACGGCCGAGGCCGCCTCTGAGGCCCACACCCAGCCTCTGGGTGGCCCGAGTGCTGGCCCCGGTGTGCCTCTGACCAGCAGCACTGGACCACAGGGCCGCGGCTCCACCTGCTGACCCTGCATGGGCAAAGGGGGCAGGTGGGGCCTTCGATCCCTGTAGACGAACCAGGTGCCTGTGCCGCACCACCGCCCACTCCCGTTTTGGAACTGGAGATTGAACCCAGGGCATTTTACCTCCGAGATACACCCCCAGCCCTTTTTGTGTGTGTGTGTGTGTGTGTGTGGTACTGGGGTTCCTGGAAACCCTTCTACCTCCGGGCTACACTCCCAGATCCATTTTTATATTTTTATTTGGAAACAGGGTCTCTTAAGCCAGCGAGGCTGGCTTCAAACCTGCGCGATCCTCCTGTCTACGTCTCCCAAGTGCAGGGATTACAAGCGTGCGCCACCACGCCCGGCCCCCCAGCCCTTTTGATTTTATTATTTATTTGTTGTATGTGGTACAGGGATGAAACTCAGAGGCATTCTGCCTCAGCAGTACACTCCCAGCGCACTTTTATTTTCTATTTGCTTGTGTGTGTGTGTGTGTGTGTGTGTGTGTGTGTGTGTGTGTGTCTACGAGGATGGCACTCGGGCATTCTTTCTCCAAGCTACACTCCCAGCCCTATTTTTTGAAACAGGGTCTCACTGAGTTGCAAAGGGCCTAAGTAGCTAAGGCTGTTCTCGAACTGTGATCCTCCTATCTCAGTCTCAGGAATGCTGGGATTACAAGCGTGCACCACCATGCCCGGTTTGTTTGTTTGTTTGTTTGTTTATTTATTTATTTATTTATTTTGTGGGTCTGGGGATGGAACCCAGGGGCATTTGACCTCCAAGCTACACCCCTGCCCTATTATTTATTCTTTATTTTGAAACCAGGTCTCACTGAGTTGCAGAGGGCCTCACTAAGTAGCTGAGGCTGTCCGCGAACTGCGATCCTCCCGTCCCAGCCTCCCAAATGCTGGGATTACAAGCGTGCTCCACCACGCCCGGCTTCCGGCTCTTAGTTTTTATTTGGAAAGAAGGTCTCACTAGGTTGAAGAGAGCCTCACTGCTTGCTGAGGCTGTCCTCAAACCTGCAATACTCCTGTCTCAACCTCCCAAGTATTGGGATTACAGGCTGTCACCATGCCTGGCTTCTTTTTTATTTTTTGGAACAAAGTCTCGATAAATTGCTGAAGTTGGCCTCAAACCTGCAATCCCCCGACTCACCGAGTACCGGATTACAGGCCTGGCACACCATGCTCTTTATTTCTTAAATCTTTTTTTTTTTTTTTTTTTTGTAGTACTGGAGATTGAATCCAAGAGAATTCTACCTCTGAACTACACCCGCAGCCCTATTTTATTTTCTATTTTGAAACAGGGCCTCGCTAAATTGCTGAGGATGGTCTTGAATCTACAATCCTAATCCTGTTTCAGCTCCCTAAGAATTGAGATTACAGGTGTGCGCCACCATCCCTAGCTACCGCCCCCTCCTTTGTGATACTGGGGATTGAACCCAGGGGCACTCTATCTCTGAGTTACACCCCAAACCCTTTTCAATTTTTTTGTTTTGAAATCGGTTTGTCTTGCTAGGTTGCTGAGTCTCACTACTTACTGAGGCTGTCCTGGAACCCGCGATCCTCCTGTCTCAGCCTTGTAAGTACTAAGATTACAGGTGTGTGCCACACACCAGGCTGTTGTCCTTTCTTTTCCCTTTGGCACTGGGAATCTAACTCAGAGGCATTCTACCTCTGAGCTACACCCACAACCTTATTTTATTCTTTCATTTTGAAACGGTCTAAGTTGTAGAGGGCTTCATAAATTGCTAAAGCTTGTCTTGAACCCACGACCCTCCTGGGATTACAAATGGGTACCACCATACCTGGCTGCCTCCTCTTAATAAATTGATTTCCGTACCGGGGGTTGAACCCAGAGGCTTTCTACCTCCGAGCTACACCCCTGGTCCGATTTTATTTTACTTGGACGGTCTCACCAGGTTGCTGGGACCTCCCTATGTCACCAAGGCTGGCCGTGAACCTGCCATCCTCCTGTCTCAGCCTCCCAAGTACTGGAGTACACGCTTGCCCAGCTTCCTTTTAATAAATTTAAACCCAAACCATTTTACTGCAAAGCTAGAGCAGGCCCAGCATCTCCCCTGATAACATGTTGCATTTGTGTTGTTATAATTTATCAGCCAACACTGATATATTTTCATTAACTAAAGCCATGGTTTATTCACGTTTGTTTTTCTACTTTTTTTTAACCGAGCGGCTGTTTTCTTTATTTTTTGTGGTACTGGGGATGAAACCCAGAGACTTTCTACCTCCAGGTTACACTCCCAGACCTATTTTATATTTTATTTAGTTGAGAGCCTCACTAAGTAGCTGAGGCTGGCTTTGAGCCTGCCAAGTACTGGGGTGACAAGCGTGCGCCCCCACGCCAGGCTTAGTGGCTGTTTTCTGTCCCAAATCCCAGTGACCGCCAGTCTTCCAGCCGCCGTGGGCCCTCGCTGGGGCAGTATCTCAGCATCCTGTGTCCTGATCACCTCGGCAGCCGAGAGGGGCACGGGTCCGGGGTTTGTAGGCTGCCCCCGATAGGATTTGCCTGATGTTTTTCTGGTGCTTAGACTAGGACTTGGGAAGAAAGACAGAAGAGGTATGTATCCTCCTCATAACACCATCCAGGGTCCATGCTGTCACGTGACCTCTCCGTGCTGACCTGCTTGCCGGCAGCCCTCAGGTGGAGTTACCTTTCCCAGTCTGTCCTGTGTGCAGCGCAGGCTCCACCTCCCTGAGGCACCCTCGCTTTTCAAAGGACAGCCCCTAGCCTTTATTTATTTATTTTTGGTACTGGGGATGGAACCCAGGAGCCTTCTACTTCTGGGCTACACTCCCAGACCTATTTTTATATCTTATTGGAAACAGGGTCTCACTAAGTTGCTGAGAGCCTCACTCAGTAGCTGAGGCTGGCTTCGAACCTGCGCGATCCTCCTGTCTCAGCCTCCCAAGCGTAGGGGTTACAAGCTGCGCCACCACGCCCGGCAGCCCGAGCCTTTCTGTGCAGCGTCAGATGCTCTTTAGCGCTGTCTAGATGCTCTTCAGTGGAGCGCTCCCCGCCCCTTCCTGCCTCTATTTCTCCTGACGGCACTCTGCTGCCTAGAGGCTGTGGGTCCTGCCGTCCTGCCCACCCGGGAGTGACGGGCTCCTGAGGCCCACCCCTCCTTGGGCTGCCTGTGCTCGCCATGCAGGGCCTCAGCTGCCCCTGGGTGATGGCAGCTGCTGATCTGCCCGGCGGGCATGCCGGAGGTGGTGGAGATGCCTTCCTGCCGGCAGGGCGCACAACTCCCCATCTGGACGCTCTGAGCACATCCCAGCTGGCTAGCTGCTGGCCAGAAGGTGGCCAGCTGTCCAGCAACCTGGAAAGAGCGCTCACTACCTCTTCCTGGTGACCTGGTGCAGGGACCTGGCGTGCAGGGAGGAAGCAGGGTACGAGGTGTGGGGGGGAGAGCCCCAACCTTCCTGGTTCTGACCTAAAGCCCCCGCAGACCAGATTCCCGTGCCTTCCGGTCTCTTCCGCTCTGGAACTTTCTGGTTGCTGAGCGCAAGTGCTTTAATCCAGGAGTGAAACAGGGAAGAGGAGTTCTGACTGGGCGGGTCCTTCCTTGGGGAGAAGGCAAGGCTGGGGGCAGGTGTGGGTGAGCACTGCCGTCCCTCCCACCAGGGCCGCCTCTGGGCCAAGCTCAGGGCTCAGCCCCCGCCGGGCCAGGCCGGCCAGGGAGACCACGCTGGAACCCAGTTCAAGTCTGGCTGGGTGGTCACCTCACAAAGGGCTCCTTCTGCTGAGAAAAAACTCCCATTCCCTGTGACCGCCTTGCCAGGAGAACAGCTTGCCGGGAATGCAAAGGCTGTCATCCCGTAATTAAACCTGAGACCCCCCTTCCTACGTGACGTTGAGATGAAACCACTTACATAACACAACTAAAAATAAGCCTGTGGAGACATGCACGCGGGCGCTCCCTGCCCCAGCCGCCTCGGGAGCTGCCCACCCCACGCCGCGGCCCTGGGGTCGGCGCCCGAAGCTCTGTGGGTCTGCTTCCGGCTGAGGATGCGCCGGTGTCCCACCCGGCTCGCACACTGCAGGTGGAGGCCCTTGTGGTGTGTGGCGCAGTGGACCCCCTGGTTTAGAGCTGGGGGGCTGCGGGTCCCCACGGCTCCAGCGCCCCTGGGCTGATGCTCTGCCCAAGCAAGGTGGACAGTCACCAGGGAGAGGGCCAGCCAGCAGCGTGGACTCCCTGCTGCTGTGAATCCCCCCCCCTGCTCATTTGTAGAAATCTGCTCCACCCCCGCCTCAGAACCTGAATAGTGAGCCCCACCCCCACCCGGGCAGAGTCAGGAAGACACTGTGACCCCCCTGGGCCTGGGAGGGTGCCGGGGCTGGCCCTCTTGGCTGGGCGGGACACTCCTCACTTCCTCCTGGGAGGATGTGGGAAGAGCCAAGGTCCCCAGCCTGATATGGCTTCTTCCTTTCACACATGGCGAGGGTGGGCGAGATCCCATACCTGGCTAAGACTTCCCGACCTCACGGGCTGCTGAGCCTGCAGAGGATTAAGCAGACTCCTCAGCCACCTGCCACACTCAGAATCAGGAGGAGGAACCCAGCGAGGTTGGGAAAAGGCTTTGAACGCCTCTAAAATTAAAAGGCGTTAGGGCGAAAACGGCCTCTGGACCACGCTGAGCCAGCGTGGGGTCTGATCTGTGACCCTGCCCACCTCAGGGCCTGAATACAGCGCCCTCCACTCACTCTGGCACACCGCGGGTCAGCCAGGCCCCGGCTGTCAACCCTTCTCTGTCCCTAGGTAGTCCTGCCGGAGCCAGCCATCAGCCACGGTGCATTTTCTCCTCGCTAAGTTAAAGGTGGGAGATGCCTTCATTCTCACTCTTGGCAGGGCTCCACTTCTGAGTTGTCCATCCTCCTGCAGGCCTCAGGACAGCAGGCTAGGCTGAGCTGGTGACTGAATGGGTGTGCCCTCCCAGAAGGAGCTGGGTGACCATGGGGACAGCTGACCCAGGAGAGCACCTCAGGAAGTCAAGCACGGTGGCACAGGCCTGTGACGGTTCTTGGGAGGCTGAGGCAAGAGGATCACAAGCACGAGCAACTTAGGAGACCCTGTTTCAAAATAAAAAATAAATAAATAAAAAGGGCTGGGGGTGCAGCTTGGAGGTAGAAGGCCACTGGGCTCAATCCCAATACAAGAGAAGGAGGAGGAGGAGGAGGAGGAGGAGGAGGAGGAGGAGGAGCACAAGAATGCACCCTAGCCAGGCGAGGTGGCGCACAGCTTGTCATCCCAGCATTTGGGAGGCTAAGACAGGAGGATCACAGTTAGAGACGAGCCTGAGGCCCTTTGCAACTCAGTGAGACCCTGTTTCAAAATAAAGAATAAAAAATAGGGCTGGGGGTGTCGCTCCGAGGTAGAATGCCCCTGGGTTCCATCCCCAGTACCGAAAAAGAGAAAAAAAGAATGCACCCTAAAACACGAAGCCAGACAGCAGCGGCCGCTGGCTGGAAGGAAGCGAGGGAGAGGCGGCGATGCCCGGTGCCCGAGTCGGCTTTCCTCTTCTCCGTCCCGCTGGCTGCCCCGAGGTCGGGAGCAGTCCTGTGGATCGCTGGTGTCCGCTGGCTGCCGGTTCTTGTTGAAGGGCTGAACCCGTGACCAGCTGTCCAGGAATGGGATGCTGGCGCTGAGTGTCAGGCTTAATTAAAGGGGAACATTCAGATCTGGTGTTTTACAACATAAAGCAAAGATTCGTCTGTGTTCGTCTCATTTATGTCAATATTTCTCCAAAGGAATTGTACTAGAGCCCTGTGTGCCGGCGTGGAACCTCGGAGGACCCCCCCCTCCGGCCACTCCAGTCCCCCCTCTTAGGTATACCGCCCCCTACGGGCGCTCCCGCCGGGGGTCCTCCCGCTGGGCTCCTCTCCCCAGACC
This sequence comes from Muscardinus avellanarius, assembly GCF_963383645.1. NCBI lineage: Eukaryota > Metazoa > Chordata > Mammalia > Rodentia > Gliridae > Muscardinus > Muscardinus avellanarius. Next base: position 73,172,900 of record NC_137802.1, read on the forward strand.
CCGCCCTCCAGCGTCCTCCCTCCCCCGGGGTCCACGGGTCCCGGCCCTCCCCCCCGGAGCCCCAGCTCCGGACCCTCCCGCAGTGACCCGGGTCGCCTCCCTCCCGCCTCGCCTGGCGGACTTACCTGTGGACTCCACGATGGCGCGCAGCCCGCGCCTCGGGCCCCCCGGCCCCCCGCGGGCCCGCCGCCCCGCCGCCCCTCTCGCGGTGCCGCCTCCAGCGCTCGCGCCGGCGCCCCCCGCGCGCCTCCCCCCACCTTCTGCTCCTTCTTCCTGCGCCACCCCGCCCCCGCTCCCCGCCCCCAGGCCGGCTGTCGCCCAGGCCCCCTCTGGCTGCGCGGAGGCCCCAGCCCGCGCTGTTCCTCCGCCTCCTCCCTCAGAGCGACGTCGCCACCGACCAATCATCGCCCGCAGCCGAACGCCAGGCACCGCCCCTGACGCCCGCCTCCCGCCCCCGCCTCAGGAACCCACCAATGAGAAGAGCGGTGCCGGAGCGGGCCTGGCGGTTGCCTAGCAGCGGCGGGTTGGGCGGGGGCGGGCGGCCGGGGGCGGTGATCCGGGCGCGGCGGGGGCGGGGCCTGGCGGGGGCGGGGCCTGGCGGGGGGCGGGCCCGGGCGCGGCTATAAAAGCGGTCGCCGCCGGCCGGCGCGCTCTGTGGTTCGGGTTCGCGCGTTTCTGCTCTCGGCTGCTGCCGTCGTCGACCGCCGCCGCCGCCGGCGCCCCCGCTACGGTCTGTGGTGCCGCCGGGACCCGGGACCATGTCGCTGACACGCTCGGAGGAGATGCACCGGCTCACTGAAAATGTCTACAAGGTGAGTCTCCACCGCCCAGCCGCGTCCCCGGTGCGCTTGGGCCCGAGCGGGCGGGCGGCGTGGGCCGAGCGGGCGCAGCCCTCGGGGGCTCCTGGCCGCGCTCGGGGCGTGGGCAGTCGGCCAGTCACAGGTGGCCGCGCCGCCGAGCGCCCGCACCTGCAGCCGCCTTGGCCCCCCACCCCCGGCCCCGCGGCCCCCACCGCCGACGGCGCCCGCCCCGGCGACCTGGGGGCCGTCGCAGCCCGCAGCGGCCGGGCGGCGTGGGGGCGCGGGCACCGTGGGCTCCCCGGCGCCGTCTCCAGCCCGGAGCACTTTCTTCTCAACAGGCTTTTCCTTGCCACAACTCCTGCCCGGGTGTTCATGGACGTGGCCCGTGGTGGGAGGTCGAGCGCGCGGGCAGGCTGGAGGGGTGGACAGATAATCCATCATCTTATGTAACCGCGGAGGGAGAAGACTAATTGTGTAGGAGGCTGGCGCGCCCGCCTTTGCTTCTGATATGTGTTAGGAGTCGCATGCACATCCTCATCTGTGAAATGACAGTTTCCCAGACAAGCGCCGCAGAGCCCCCTGGAAGCCTGCTTGCTCTCCGCCTCCTCCAGTCGTGATTGTGCCTGGTATACAGATGGGCCGGCCCTTGGTTTCAGTAGGCCCCCACCCCCCAACACAGCCCCGGGCTCCCCCTTGGCACCGGGCCCACTGCAGTTCCCCGGGGGCATTTTCTCAAGAGAGAAATTTCTGCCCTGGCTGGTCCATGGCAGTCCTCTTACAAAGATGTGCTTTATTTCCAAACTCTGTCTGAAGGTTAAGCGAAAGGCTGGCGATTAGAGTAGCTGGTATTTACGTACAGGCCGCTGAATGGGATAGCGACCCGCTCTCAGCAACAGTTTCTAATTGTATTAACCAGCCATGGCTGTGCCTTCTTGGCCAGTGGCCTGTGAAACCCTCTTAACTAGCTAGCTCCGGCTGCCGACAGCCAGATGGAGGCTTCTGGGGTGGCCCCTTTGGTTTCAGTTGGAGTCCAGGGACAGATTATACTTTAATACAGCTTTTAATAAAAGCTTTAAAGTTGAAGCTACATGGGTCTGGAGGAATCCTGGGGCGTGTGGGGGGGGGGAGGCGCTCCGAAGCCATGTTAGAGCTGCTGGTAAACAGGATTGAGAGCAGCCTTTAGGGTTTTTGTTTGATTTCACGTAGACTAGGCGGCTTGTGCTCCTGGTCTTGTTGCTCCGTGGAAGCGCATGCTGTCAAGGGAGGGAGGTTTATTAAATTATTAGTCATTAGTTCCATTGCGGTTTACTCATTATTGCAGGGGGTGGAAGAGAAGTGCTGGCACAGTCATTTTGCCTTGATTTTTCCTGCTTCTACACTGAAACCACTAAACAGGAACTTTAAGGGCGAGAATCAGGAGGGGGGTGTGGATTGGCTTTGCTCTGAGGAATTCCGTGGTCATCCCTAATACCCAGCATGCAGGCAGTCAGCTTGCGGGTGCAGCTACGTGGCTTCGCCCATGTGCAGCTGTAATTCATGTGGATGTCTGAAATGACAGTGGAAAACTGTTAGGATCAGGGGGCCCCTCTGGCTGCGGGCTGGGAAGTTTGGGCATACGCTGAATATGTGGGGTTTGTGTTTGGGGGGTCAGTGGTTGGTGTCAGAAGGCATGGCTCGAGATCTTCATGGGGTTTGGCGGGTTGGACATAGTTTGTAGGTGTCTGAGGCTCTTCCACTCTGGGGCCACCCCTGCTTTGGTGACAGGCTCCACTGCCACCTTAACAGCAGCAGGGCTGGTTTGGTAGGTGGGTGGCTTTTCTACCCACTGGTGCCTGACTGCTGAGTCTTGGAATCCTGCGCTCTGTGACTTTTTTGTGTTTTGTCCCCGGGGAGCCCGCAGGGCCATGGCAGAGCTGGTACAGGTTGGGCAGCCTTGGCATGTCAGCCAGGTAGAAACCCAGCCCACACGGAGGCTGTCAGGAGCCGGCCGAAGCCACCGTGTGCAGATCTGGGCCAGTCTGGCCGGTCCAGGCAGCGCTGCGCTCTGTGCTCCGCTGGGACCACGCTGCCTCTGGCTCCCTGCTGAGGCGGCTCCTGGGCTGCTTTGGCACTTGAGAAGTGCTGGCAGTGCCTCTTGGAGAGGCTGGGATGTGGCCCTGCCTAGTGTCACCCTGCGATGCGGCTCAGCTGTTTGCTTTGGCCCTCGCATCACCTCAACTGCAGTTCTGAGTGGTGTTTGCCTTGGCAAAGAACGCTTGTCCTTGGCCCGCTGATTAAAATTCGAGAATAAAATGTACAGCCTTGATTTTCCTCCTGGAAGAATCTCTAACGCAGACTCTGACCTCTTTCCTGGTGGCTCAGTTCTCTTGGGAGCTGTGTCCTCGGGGAATTTCATGGAAGATGAAGGGGAGAGAAAGACAAGATAGTTTCTGGATATCCACTGGGAACTGGCCCTCCGGCTTTGCGGAGGAGGGGAGAGTGCGCAAGGAGGAAGACCCGCCCTCCATGGCTAGGAGACTGAGCCTGAGCCGACCTGGTGTCCCCCGGCGGCCTCCTGGATCCAGGACAGAGTGCTAGCGGTGGGGTCCGCTGCCCCCAGTGAGTGTGCAGTGCAGAATTACGGCAGCTCGATTCCTGGGGCCCTCCGAGTATCTCTGAATGCAGAGGGGGCTTCTTTAGCACCTGGCGGTGCTTCCCGCGGGGGCCAGGAGCAGCGGTCAGGCTGATGTGCTTCCCTGGTCTCAAAGCCCTGGCTCCCAGTGACCCGTGGGAGCCACTACCCTGGCTGGGCTGCGCTGACCTGTGAAGGTGGCAGGTCCCCGAGGGGTCCTCAAGCCGGTTGGGTTTGCCACTCCTGGAGTGATTGTTCAGATTGGTCGGGCCGCGCAGGCACAGGGTGGGGGGGAGGCTAGTACTGCCTCCTTGCCACATTCTTTAGGTGGTTTTTGGGGAGTTGTGGGCAGCTTGGGGGCCCTCAGACCTATTGCTAATGTTAGAACACAGTGGCATTGCTTTTTTGTTTTGTTTTGTTACTGGGGATGGAACTCAGGGCATTCTACCTCTGAGCTATACCCCCAGCCCTGTTTCATATTATTTATTTTGAAACAGTGTCTCGCTAAGTTGCAGTGCCTCACTAAGTAGCTGAGGCTGGACCCTGGATCCTCCTGTCTCAGCCTCCCAAGTACTGGGATGACAAGTATGTGCCACCACACCCAGCCTCCTTTTTTTAAAGTAGCATAGGCTGCAGTAGGGATGCTGCAGTGGGGTCTCTGAAAGGTCCTGACTTGGCAGTGGAGGGGTGTGTGTGTGTGTGTGTGTGTGTGTGTGTGTGTGTTGTGCTTTTTTAGAGGTGCCTCTGGAGCCAGCCCCTTGGGTACCGTGTTCCCATGGGATGGCTGGGTGTGGTCCCACTGAGGGGACCAGTCTGTACTTCTCTTTCCTTATGTCACCCCCCCCCAGCATTTTCTTGCTGGCCATTTGTTTTTTGTTTTGTTTTGGGGGTTGTTTTTGTTTTGTTTTTGGTGATACTGGGTTCCTGGAAACTCCGGGCTACACTCCCAGACCCATTTTATATTTTTAATTGGAAACAGGGTCTCAAGCCAGCGAGGCTGGCTTCGAACCACCGCATTCCTCCTGTCTCTGCCTCCCAAGCGCGGGAACTACAAGTGTGCGCCACCACGCCTGGCTTTCTTGCTGGCCATTTGGATTGGTCTCTTTTGCAGAGCAGACAGGGCAGCAGAGGCCCCTTCTGAGCCTTTGTCCCCAGGCCATGTCCTTGCAGCTCTTGACTCTTCTGCTGGCTCCGGAGGCGCCCAGCGCCTGGCATGCCGTTGCGCGCAGTCAGTGTTTGCTGCTGACTATCACTGGCTGGTTTCAGGGCACCTGGGCTTCTGGTGCAGTCGCCTCTGGTATCCGGCTGGGGCAGGACAGTGCGCCCTTGCCTGCCCCCCATGGATCTCCTGCCCCCCATGGATCTCCTGCCCCCCATGGATCTCCTGCCCCCCATGGATCTCCTGCCCCCCATGGATCTCCTGCCCCCCATGGATCTCCTGCCCCCCATGGATCTCCTGCCCCCCATGGATCTCCTGCCCCCCATGGATCTCCTGCCCCCCATGGATCTCCTGCCCCCCATGGATCTCCTGCCCCCCCCCATGGATCTCGCCTCAGGCGTTTGTCTTTGTTGGGAGGTCAGATCAACTTAGGAGTGAGGTTCAAGGTCAAAGTGAAGGCTGGTGGTGTTCGGGGCTCTTGAGGGCCACGGGGCAGAGGCTGTGGATCGATGGATGGGCGCATCAGTGCTGCTGGGGACGAGTTCTTGTTTTGGGGCTGAAGCTCTCAAAGCTCTGGGTCCTGAGGACTGAGCCCTGCCCTCTGGCTACAGAGCAGGCTCTCGCAAGGGAATGCAGGTGTGTAGGAGAGTGGCGTCCTCCTCCTGAGCGCAGAGGCCACGGGGCCCGGCCTGCCCTGTCCCTGGTAGCGGTTCTGGGCCCTGCTCTGGAGCAGCCTGCTCGTGTGCCCACTTGGCCTCGTGCGGCCCCTCTGCTGGCTGCCCTGGACCGGCATTACCTGTGGCTGTCACTGTGAGGTGGGAACGCCCAGTTGGCCGGTGCAGGGCACCCCAGGGTACTGCTGGCTTCCGTCCTCTTTCCTGGCCTGGTGTGCTGAACCAGGACCGGCCCCACACTGCCCCCCGCCCTGGCAGTTTTCCTTGGCGCGCTCCCCTGGAAGCTCTGTTCTTAGGGCGGTAGGGCGGCTGTCAGCCTCCCCCGCACAGCGCTGCGCTGGGATCCGCTGCCTGCGCCGGGAGTGATTACAGACGGGCGTGGACCAAGCTGGCACCTTCCTCCAACCTCCTGCCACCCCCCAGCTCTGAGTCATTCCTGGCCCCTGATTGTGCCTGTACAGCTAGCTGCAAGATGACTTTGAGGGGCCCCGACCGTGCGGGGGGGGGAGGCACAGATACAGCCTGTATGGTGCCCCAAGCTACTCCAGCCAGCGGCCCTTAAGATCAGTCTCTCCACAATATACTGAGACCCAAGTTTTAAAATTCAGGACCAGCTGGGCTCAGTGACTTGCTGATGTGCTCCAAGGGCTTGGAGTGGTGGCCAGGCTGTGCCTGGAACCCATCGGTACGTGGAGAAAGAGCCAGTAGTTCATTCCTCCAGGGTGAGACCTCTGGAGGGGCCGCTTTGAAACTGCTCTCTGCTTTTGCCATAGGTCTGCTCCCTTGGGCCACAGCCCCCGTCCTCCAGTCCCTGCAGATAGTGGCCCCAGTGTAGGGCTGGCCAAAGCAGGCTGAAGTGTGAGCGGGAAGTGCTCTGTCCCCTTGTAACCTGGGGGCTTTTCTTTTGTTTTTTGGTACTTGGAATGGGACCCAGGGACATTCTACTTCCACGCTACATCTCCAGCCCTTTTTATTTTTGTTTTGAAACAAGGTCTTTACTAGGTTAATAGTCTCATATTGCCGAGGCTGTCCACTAACCTGTGATCTTCCTGTCTCAGCCTCCCAAGTACTGCGGTTACAAGTGTGTGCCACCACGCCTGGTGCCTAGGGGCTCTTGAGATCCTTTGCTGGACAGGGAGACAAGAGTGGCCAGGTGGGGGTGGGGAGGTGGGCCCGAGTTTGTCCTCTCCCTTCAGGGCATGAACAAGTGATTTCGAGGGGTCCCCTTGGGAGCCTTGGGCAGGCCCGGGTTCTGTGGGGCCACTGTGCTGAGGAAGAGCCCCTTTCTGCCTGCTGATGCCCCTAGGCAGCTCCCTGAGGCAGCCCGGTCCCCTAGGCTCCTCCTCCTGAGCCACTGAGCCATCTCTGCCGGCTCCAGGTTGGGTTGCCAGCTACGCTCTGGAAAATCCCATCTGGTCTTCAGACTTCCTGCAGGGGTTGCCCGAAGAAACCTTGTCTGGTGTTTCTTCCCTCTCCTCTGGCCCTGTGAGCTTGGCTAAGTCTCACTTCCTGGGCTGTGGGCACCACGGGCAGGATGACCCCTAGGTCCCTGGAGGGTCCAGGGCCAGGCGAAGCAGTCTGTTGATGTCCTTAGCAGTGAGGTGGGAGCCCCAGGCTCATCCCCTCTCAGGGAGGAGCAGGTGTGAGTTGTCAGGCCCTTCAGGTCAGATGCAGGGGCCCAGGGGTGTTACCACTACGTACGCTGGGTACCACCAAAGTATTTTCTTCTTTTTTAGAATTTATGCTTTATCTTAGAGGCATTCTACTTCCAGTCTATACCCCAACCTTTTTTTGTTTGTTTTGAAACAGGGTCTTGCTAGGTCGCTGAGTCTTCCTATGTTGCTGCGGCTGGCCTTGAACCTGCGATCCTCCTGTCTCAGTCTCCCAAGTGCTGGGATTATAGGTATACACCACCATGCCTGGCTGATATAGTTCTTCCAGAATTATTTGGGGGCTGAAGGTGTAGCTCAGTGACGGAGAGCTGGTCCGGCATGTGTACAGCATGGGTTAAATCCTCAGTACTGGGGAAAAATTTTTTTAAGACAGATTAAAACATGAGTTTGCAGTTGGCCACTTGCAGGCTGCGTTTCCACTTGGGGCGCTTGGCATCTAGGGTGCCCAGGCCAGCCCTTCAGGGTGTTGATGATGGAGCACGCTCTGAGTTTCCTCCCACGCCGCCAGACATCTGTCCTGCCACCCTTCAAGTGGTCCTTCAGTGTTCATGGACTGAAATGTCCCATGAGGCCAGGGGACGGTCACCCGCTGGCCTTGTCTGGGTGACTATATCCCAGCTGCTGCTGGTGATGGTGTCAATGCAGAGATGGGGCTGCAGTAACAGGTCCACATGCTGATGGGATGGGGTGGGTGTTGGCCATGAGGGTGCTCCACCTTGGAGCCAGGTGTGGTCAGGGTCTGGTGGGTGGGCAGGCCTTATACCACGGGGTGTGGTGGAGGCAGAGGTGGAGCAGGCCTGGGTCCCTCTGCACTCCACTGGTGGGGTCTGTTGAGCCACCTGTGCCCTGGCTGACCATGAGGCCTGCTGCTCACCTCAGCTCTCCATCCTTGCCCATGGAAGGCCCACCTTTCCTTTGAGCTGGGCATCTGGCTGGCCTTGGTAGTAGCTCTGAAGGGGTGGGCAGGAGGATGGGGTCAGAATCCCAGCCACAGTTGGGCACCAGGACCTGAATTCACTGCTTTCTCTCTCTCTGGCTCTGTGTTGGGAGGCGGATGAAGGGCTGGGCTTTGAAGCCCTGCTGCTTGCACCAGGCATGGCACCACGGACTGACCAGGCAACCTCGTTCATCCTCACGCCTGCCGACATCCATGGGGTGAAGTAGCAGGCCTACATCCATCAGCTGGTAGATGGCTGAGCTCGGATCTGAGCCAGGCTGGGCCCCAGGCCTCTGTCCTGTCCTTCAGTAGTCCCCGGGATCTCAGGCAAGATGTCCAGCTCTGGTGCCCCATTTTCTCATCAGGAATTCAGTGATATGGGAGAGTTTTTCCTGGCACAGAAAGTACTGGGTCAGTGGTGGCTTAGGGCATCAGCAGGTGGAGCCGAGGTTCTTCAGAGGACAGTGGGTGGAGGCGGGAATGCCCAGCCCATTCCTGGGCTTGGCGGGTTCGTGCTCCTGTCTGTGGCAACGGCTCTTGGGCCTGCACTTCCTACCTGCCTGGCCCGAGGCCACTGGGAGGATAGACAGTTCCAGAGCACTCCGTGGCTGCCTCCTGGCTCACTCATCAGTAGTTTCTCTTCCAGCAGAGAGCCCAGCCCTCTGAGGCCCGGCCAACACTGTCTTGGAGGGGAAAGACCGTTCAGTGGTGGCTTTGGGTTTCTCGTGGCCAAGCGGCCGCCAGAGTCCTCCTGTAATAGTGGTACTAAAAGAACCGGTGGCGGAGCCTCTGCACGCTGGACAGTGGGGTGCACGGGGCCGGTCGGCTCGAGCTGCTGCCTGCCACCCCATCCTGAAATGTAGTGCCCCATCCTGACGTGCTGAAGCAGCACTTGTCCTCCCATGGGGCGTCTGAGATCGGGTGGGCAGGCCGGCTTCTCCAGAGCCCCGTCTCCTCCCCGCTGTCCTCATGTGGTCGTCTGTCTGTATGTGCCTGTGTCCTCATCTCTAAGGACAGCGGCCAGATTGGCTTCGAGCCTGCCCCATGACCTTTGCTCCAGGTGCAGCCACTGAGGTGCTGGGTGAGGAGACTTCAGCGTGTGTGTGGGGAGCGGCCCAGTCCAGCCCTGCACTCTGCTGAGCGTGGTACAGCGTGGGGAACACCATCCTGGGCGCTTCCTCCCAGTGGGCCGTCAATTTCCAGGCTTCCAACAGTGCTCAGAAGCCTCAGCTTTCAGCTCTGGGGTTCCTGGGGCCATGTGGTGGTGCCATTATACAGGCCGGGGTGGCTGGGCAGTGGGGGTGGCCCTAGAGGTTGGGGATGGGCAGGGTGTGCTGCTCAGAAAGGAAGGACGTGGCCAGGCTGTCTGCCTTGCGTCCCGGCCCTGCTGCCATGAGGCTCCTGGAGTGGCGGGTGTTGTCCAGTTTCTGTGGGCGTGTTGGCTTTCACACTGGGACAGGCAGCCTAGGCCTGGCCTCAACCCAGGCCTACGTTTCTCCAGCACATACTAACATAGGGCTTCCTAGGGTGAGGCTTTTGTTCAGAGCCTGGTGTACAAGGCCCCAGGTGTGGCTGTGGCCTTGGGGACCTTGTGCAGGAGGGTTCAGATTTGGGGACCTGAGAGGTACAGAGCCCCTGAAATCTGGGGTCAGGTGTCAAGGGCCTCAGAAGAAAGGGTGGGTACTTGGAGCCTCAGGGCCCACGAGGCTGTGCTTTGAGTGTGAGGACCGTGGTGACCCTCCCTGCATGGGTCACGTGGAAAGGCCCGGCTCCAGAGTCGGCCATAGTCTTCTGTGGTAGTTTCCAGCTGGGGCTACACTACCGCCTCAGGTGGTCCCTCTGCTGGGGTTTCCCAGTCTCTAGGTGAGGACAGGCAGGGGCAGTAGGAGGCCACCTGCTCCCTCTGTCACATCTGGGCACCCTGCCAGAGACGGGGGTCGCTTTATTAATGCTGGCCGCTTCTCCAGGGAGCCACCAGAGGTGGGCACTAGAGCACTGCGGCGGGACGGCTTCTGCCACATGCCCCACTGTGCCCTCTGGCCCCCTCTGTTCACTGGAAGGCACCGGGCTGCGCCCTCCACAGGCCATCCCCCCGCTACCTGCCTGCCTCTCTGGGGGGACCACTGATGCCCATGCGAGCCTGGTGGACTCTTGACTGCCCCTCTCTCAGGGTGGGGACTCCAGCTGTCTGTTCTGGAACATTCTGGGCATCTCTTCCAGCTTCCCCAGAAAAGTGTGCCCATTACCAATGCTAGTGCCTCTGTGGCCGGCCTGCTCAGGCGGTTCTGGCCAAGGCTCTTTTCGGATGTCCCAAGGTGGGGGCTTGTCACCTGCAGCCACGCAGAGCATGGTGCCCAGGTGCTGGCCAGCAGGGTGTGGAAAGGGGCCGAGCTCCACCTGCTTGCCTCACCCCTGGGGGCACAGGCTCTGCTAGCTCTCCGCTCTGTCCTCATCCCAAGGGCCTTGCCGTCCCCAGGCCCGTGTTCTCCCATTTTCTAAGATTCCTACACACGTGTTCCTACCCTCTCTAAGCAAGGGAGGTGCAGCTCTGGGTCTGCTGCCTCGACAGCCCTCTCAACAGGCTCCGAGCCCCGCAGTTGGTTTATCCCTTCCCTGGTCTTAAGAGGACAAACCCTACGTCCAGTCCCTCTTGCACTTGAACTGTGAACAGGGCCCTGAGTCCACGCTTCTCTCGGGGCCGCAGCAGGTGCCTCCCCTGGAGGGATAATGCCGCCATCTCTGCTTGGATGCCCTGCAGTGGGGCAGTGGGCCTGTAGCCTGCAGGCAGTGATCCTGGGAAGCACCCGGGCTCCCAGGCCCATCCTGCCTTCCCTTCTCCTGGCGCTGGCAGGGTCTCACCAGGTAAACCTGGCCTGGAGCTGGGGCTGCCATAGGGTCTGGGGCTGTGTGTACAGCCCTCTCACTAGGGCAGCAGCACCTCGGTCGACTTGGAGATGTCTCCGAGCTGTCCTGGTTTTCCCTGCAGCATTCCTGCGTGGGGGGAGGGGATGGCGTGAGAGGCAGGCGGCCTGGGAACTGGAGCTGGTGTTTGCTGAAGCAGGTGGAAGTAGTATCGGAGCCTGCCGTGAGGCAAGGCCGGTGCTGGGGCCTCCGAGGCCGGGATCGGAGCCTGCCGAGGGGTTAGGCCGGTGCTGGGGCCAATGGCCGGCATCGGAGCCTGCTGTGAGGCAAGGCCGCTACTGGGGCCTCCGAGGCCGGGATCGGAGCCAGCTGAGGGGTTAGGCTGGTGTCGGGGCCAGCGAGACCAGAATCAGGGCCTCCCATGAGGCAAGGCCACTGCTTGAGCCAGCGAGGTCTGGATCAGTCCACCGGGTAGCCAGGCCACTACTGGGGCCGTCAAGAGTGGGATCGGTACTTGCAACGCGGCATGCACAGAGAAATATCGCAGAAAATAAAAATCAGATGCTTCCCCTAATCAGCAAAAACTAGGAGGAAAGGGGCAACAGGAAGAGTTCGAGCTATAGAAAGGGCCCTATAGTAAAGCAACTAAGGTGACCAATCAGAGGGTATGGAATAGGAGAGGACGGAGCCTCTTTAAAACTCAGGAGGTACATAAACAAATGTATCAAAGTTAATCACCAAACAAGCATGGGATGGAGGGAGGGGGAGGGAATGGGATGGGGGCTGGATGAGGGCTAATTGGATGATGTGTGCTTGTATATCCTCTCAAGTCTTGTATTCCAATGTGATATATGATTACAATGCACCAATTAAAAATATATATAAATAAAGTTTTTTATATTAAAAAATGTAACAATAAAAATCTTAACAAGGAAAAAAAAAAGTATCCATGGCTCTCTGAAGCGGTTTGGAGCAGGAGCCGGTTATCCTGCCCCTTCCTCTTTCTGATGTCACTGTAGTGCAGCTTCCTGAAGGACAGCGCCAGGGCCAGGGCGGGGAGAGGGTTGGATTTGGCCATTTGGTGGGCCTAGAGCTGAAGCCAGGGCTTGGCTCCACAGGCTCCCCACGGCTGTGATCCTCACCTTGTCCAGCTCTAAAACGGGACAGTGTAGGTCACCGGTAGGTAGGCCCGAGGAGTGTCGGGGTGAGGGTCCCCGATTCTGAGAGGCACGTGGGTGGGGAGGAGGAAGTGCAGCTTGGCCTGTCTGCCTGCAGGTGCACACCCGCATGAGCAGGCAGGACATGGCCAGGTACCCCCTTGTCCCCTGCCGGGGGGCCGTGGCAGGAGCCAGGGCAAGGAGTGGACAGAATCCTGGGCTGGCAGTCGGCCTGGGTGCAGGAGCCAGAGGACAAAGTCCCTTGGCAGACCTCCTTTCTGTAAATACCGGCTCTCCCTTGCTCCCTGCAGCAGGGAGGTGGGTGGCTGTCCTCTGCCCTTTAGTCCTCACTGGCCTGGAGCACAGTCACCATCCAGGTGGGCCAGTAGTGTGAGGAGCTGCCAAGAGGAACGTTTCCAGGGCTTCCCAGTGTCCTGCTGGCGAGCTCAGCCCCCCTCCCAGCCTTTCCCTGTTGCCTGGGGGCTGGAGTAGGGATGGCCAGGGGTCCCCGTCGGGCCCCTCCGAGGGGCTGTGTCCCCCAAGGCTGCAGGGCTGCAGGATATCCTGCTTTGTGGGTCCCAGCAGGAGGGCCCTGAGCATCCCCTGGTGGGGACCCTTCCTCCCTGAGCCCTCCGTGGCTTGTGTTCTGGGTGAGGCCTCTCAGGCTGTCCACAGCCCCTCTCGGCACCCCTGCTCCTCAGCTGGAGTGCAAGGCGGCTTTCCTAATGACTTCAGAAGGAACGGGTGGATGAGTAAGAGAATGCTGGTGCTGGATATAACTCTTGGCCCAGGGAAGCTTCCCGAGGAGCAGCTACACAGTCTTGACGTGCCGTGCAAGATTTGCACAGACAGGGCTGGCGTCTGTGTGCCCTTCGCGTTGGCCAGGATTTCTGCCCTGGCAGTGGGCATGGTGACATGTGGGGCCTTGGGAACCCTCTTGTGGTGCCCCTGAGCTTTTGCTAGAGGCTGGGGACAGTGGGTCAGGCCTACGGGGCCCCTGGGTGGACAGCTGGTGTCGGGCCCACGTGCTCAGGAAGGCCAAGTTCCTTGTTTCGGTGTGAAGATTCTTTCTCCTGGCTTCTGCTCTTCCTTTGGGGTGGCCTTGGTGTTGATCAGAAAAGATACTCTCTTCTGCTTCAAAGCAGACAGACCCCTGCAGCTAGGCACAGTGACACACTCCAATAATCTCAGTACGCGGGAGACTGAGACAGGAGGATTGCAGGTTTGAGGACAGCTGCTCCCTTTAGGGAGGCCCTCAGCAATTCAGCAAGACTCTGGCTCAAAATAAATAAAAAAGGGCTGGGGGTGTAGAATGCTCCTAGGTTCAAACCCCAGTAACCAAAAAAAAAAAAAAAAAAAAAAAAAAAGCCCGACCCCTGGCCCTGACCTGTACTGAGTTCCCTCCTGGCAGAGCCTGCGTTTCCCTCCCTGGGGAAGGCGGTGGGGGCCACGGAAGCTCTCCCCTCCTGTACTCTGCGGTGGCTGATGTTGGCGTTCTCTGTGGGGAGGAGGTAGCCAAGGTGGGAGCTGCTGCCTTTGTCGTTGGCTCTGGGGCCCGTCCCAGGGACCCCGGGAACACTGAAGCCCTCCAGCTGCAGGTGCCTGCAGAAGCCGGAAGGGCCTGCAGTGTGCTCACCCCGTGGGGGTCTGTGGGAGGCGGGCGGGAGCAGGAACCCCCCCTGGGCTCTGGTGGGTTTGCGGCCATCACCTGTCTTTCTCTTTTTGCAGTGCTGGGAATTGAATCCAGAGGCATTCTGCCTCTCAGATACACTCTTCAAGCCTATTTTTTGTTTTGAGATGGTCTGCCTAGGTTGCAGAAAATCTTGCCATGTTGCTGAGGCTGTTCTTGGACCTGCAGTCCTCCTGTCTCTGCCTCCAAAGTACTGGGATTACAGGCGGGCCACTACACCTGGCTCCATCTTGGTTTTCCCATGGAGAAGGCATGGCCTGCCAGCTCAGAATGGCCTCTGGATGGGCCCTCGAATGACAGGAAGGACCTGGGCTCTCAGACACCTGTCCACCAGAGATGGAGCGCTCTCCAGGAGGCTGATCTTCCCCAGCCATCCAGCCCCTTCATGGCTGCTGAAAGATGGCTGACCCAGAGGAGGGCTGGGGACATTCGGAGAGTAAGAGGCTGCAGCTGGCCCCATAGAAGGCCCAGAGACAGCGCACAGAGATGGAGGAGGAGCTGGGCCTCCCCCGCAAGGACAGGCCTTGGATGCCAGTGCAAGGCGTCCCCGCCTCTGCCGCCTCCAGGCCAAGGCGGCAGCACCTGCATGTCAGGGGCAGATGGCGGCTGAGCCAGGTGGCCTGGCTGGCACCCCGCGCCCAGCCACCCTGCCCGCTCACTGCCACATTCCTCGCGTGTGAGCTCAGCCACTGTGCTAAGGAAGTGAAACCTCAGCCGTCCCCGTATCGTGCAGAGGGCTTGCTTGGCCGCTGCCTCAGTGATCTGCCAGCTCGGCCCTGGTGGCTTTGGCGTTTTCTCTTGTCACTCAGCGTGTTGACAGAGCTCAGCGGACCGATCCCTGGCTGAGCCGCCTCTTTTCCAGTGGCCTGCCGGAGGCCTGGAGCCAGGCCCTGCCGGTCTCATGAGCCAGGGGTTGGGTTAGGGTTACGCCACGCCCATCCTCTGGGGCCCTGTTCTCAACTGTGCTAGTCACGGACCGTGAGAGACACGTCTCCTACGACTGTGTGCTCGTAAGTATGAGCAAGCGTGCACTGGAGGGCAGCGACCGCCACGCCCACCTTTGCCAGGTTATATGCCCTGCTCTTGTGTCAGCGCAGCAGCCCTTCCGGCGGGGACCTCTCCCCAGCTGCCTGCACCCTTGGCTGGGGCATCCCAGCACTGCTAGGAGCTTGTCTGCTTCTGCCAGAACTCCTAGTCTTGGTCTCCATTGTCCAGCTCCCGGCTCTCCGCCTCTGTGTACACCGTGCCCCGCCTCGGTGCCCTGTCCCCAGACCCGAAGCCTGTGTGTGCCCCCATCACGCCTGTCCCCACACCAGGGCCTGGTGTTCCCCTGGTGTGTGTAGGGGGTGGGAGGAGGTACTAGGGAATGAAGGCAGGGGCATTCTATTTCCAAGCCATACCCATAGCCCTATTTTATTTTATTTTTGAAACAAAGTTACCTTAGGTTGAGAGCCTCACTACTTATTGAGGCTGTCCTTCAACTAGGGATCCTCCGGTCTCAGCCTCCCAAGTTCGGGGATTACAGGAGTGTACCACCAAACCCAGCTTTTTCTTCCCTTCTTAACCAGAGAATTAAGCAGCCACCTATGGTAGCTCCCAGGGTCTGCTTAAATCTAAGAAGTTAGACGGACTTTTTATGTCTTGTACGGGGGATTGGACCTGGGCATTCTACCTTCGAGCCACACCCCCAGCCTCTTTTTATTTCTATTTTGAAACAAGGTCTGGCTAAGTTGCTAAGACTGTCCTTGAACCTTCAAATCCTCCTGTCTCAGCCTCCCAAATACTGGGATTACAAGCATGCATTACCATGCCCAGCTTCAGACCTTTCATTTATTTTTGTTGTACTAGGGATTGAACCCAGGGGCATTCTTTCTCTGAGCTACACCACCGGCCCTATTTTTATTTTTTAATTGTGAAACAGGGTCTCACTAAGTTGCAGAAGGCCTCACTAAGTTGCTGAGGCTGGCTGTGCACCTGAGATCCTCCTGTCTCAGCCTCTCGGGTTCTGGGTTACCAGTGTGTACCACCACTTCCAGCAGGACCTTTTTAATGTGGTTGACGGTGCTGTGTTCCAGGCCTCCGCAGCTTCCCATACTGCCTGGGGGAAGTTACTCTACTTCAGGGCCACAGCTTCCCTCCCCGAGTCCTCCTCTCCCCAGCAGGGCCGCCCTTCCACCCACAGGAGCCGCTTGGGTGCAGCCCCACCAGGCATGTGGGCTCCCGGCTGGCACAAGGAGGTGCAAACCTATGCCGTGTTCATGAGAAGCCGGGCACAGACCTGCCTGTGGGCTTGGTGGAGCAGTGCCATTGCCCAAGGCTCTGGCCCATGGGTGTCCTTGCTGCCAACAGGCAAATCCTCATCAGGTGCTGAGGGCTTGGCACACCTGAGACTGCACCAGAGTAGGTGGGAGCTTAGAGCCTGCGCCCCCGCCCCCGCACACATGGGTCTTGGTGCCTCTCCCTGCAGCACCCAGCCGCGCTTCAGGTGGGTAGAAAGAACACAGGCCAGCCGGTTTTCCATGGCCAGATCCATGGTAGGGAGAGGTTCTGCGACCTCAAGGGACCTCGTCTCCCATGCCAGACTGGCAGCCTAGACGGGAGCCGGGACGCCCCGGCCACAGGTCAGGGTGGGTGGTGGAGGCCCCACGGCCTCCTGCGTGTCTGCAGCAGAGCAGGCAGTTTTTCTTCCTGTTGTCCTCAGGAAGGATCAGGCTCCCAGCATGACAGGCCACCGGAAGGCTTAGGATGTGGCCCAGACAGGATTTTCATTCAGAGTTCCTGGGGTCCTCCCTGGCCGGGCTTGCTGCTGACAGCCAGTGTGGATTATGCCAGTAGAATTCTCATTTGGCTGCTGTTTGTGTGCGCCTGTTTTTACGCCTTGTAATTAAAACATTTATTTGGCCTTCACAGGGAAAATCTAATTTCTTGAGTCTAAGAACTGCCGATATTGGCACAGAGACCGCAGTCCGTCAGGCAAACAGATCCGGAGCCTGTTGGATTATTCATAGCATGGTATTTGCAAATCAGGCTGGGGACAGCACTAATCAGAGTCGATGTTTGGTAATTGATGTGTTGAGTTAGGGTTTTAGCGTGGGGGGCGTCGCTGAGCGTTTGTGTGTGGCCGCCGGGAGGCCTACTAGGCTGACTCAGCTCTGCCAGCCAGGGGATGGCGCCTCCGCGGCCCGGCATCTGAGTGCCCGTATCGCATGGCCCAGCGAGTACTCGCTCCCCGCTCCGCTGCAGACCCCGAGCTCAGATCCTCGCTCGGCCCGTGGTCCGGCTACGTGCCCAGGTGTTCCGCAGAGGGAAGGGCTGGGTGGAGGGGGCTGTCCGCCCAGGGGCCAGGGTCGTGGTGGACGGTGCTGGTGACACCTCTCTCTGCTCTCTTGCAGACTATCATGGAGCAGTTTAACCCCAGCCTGCGCAACTTCATCGCCATGGGGAAGAACTACGAGAAGGCCCTGGCAGGTAGAGTGGGTGCTGGCTGCGGCTGCACACTGTCTTTAGCTCAGCCCCGGCCTCGGGTGAAAGCCCAGGAGCCATTTTCTTTCAGAAACAAAACTGAATGGACTGAGCGAGGGAGGAGGTGCCTGTGAGCTCTGAATGTGTCCCTGCCTCCATGATGACCACTCATTCTCACACTTCCCGGGTTGTGGTGACAAGCTGGCCACCTAAAGATCAGGGTGGACATCTGTTCCTCAGAATGGACACTAGGGTTGGGGTGTACGCGGTGGCCTTGGGTTGGGGGCCTGCAGCCTCTCCTAGGTGTGTCAGTGCCAATGCCTGGGCTCACAGGCTCATCGAGGACCCCCCTGCCCAGCTCGAGGAAGAGAGGGTGACAGGCCCATCATTGGGTCCCCTGGGACTGCCTTGGGGCGGCTGTGTTCATCCCACCCTCTTTCTCTCTGCAGCCGAGATCAGCAGTACTGACCAAGAATCTGCAGGTCTGTGAGCGCAGAAAGGCACCCGCTGGATCATGGGAATTCTGTCCCAACAAGTTGTCTTTAAGAACCCATCCCCCTCAAGCCAAGTGTGGTGGTGCAAACCTGTAATCCTAGTACTTGGGAGTCTGAAACAGGAGGGTCGCAGATTCCAGCCTAGCCTCAGCAACTTAGGTCCTGTTTAAACACACACACACACTCTTTTTGGGTGGTACTGGGGATTAAGCCCCGGGAAATTCTATCTCCGAGCTATATTCCCAGCCGTATTTTCTTTATTTTGAACCAGGGTCTCACTAAGTTGGTGAGGCTGGCTGGGTCCTCACTAAGTTGATGAGGCTGGCTTTGAACCTGCGACCCTTCTGTCTCAGCCTCTCAAATACTGGGACTACAAGTGTGTGCTTCCATGCCTGGCTCATAAATTTTTTCTTAAAGTCTGAGGGTGAGCTTGGAGTTAGAATGCTTCTAGATTCACCCCCAGTACCAAAAATAAAGCTGTCTCCCTCAAGAGGGGAGTCAGCCGCAGGGTGACGACACTGACCCTCAGGCTGTGGTGATGGCCACTGCCCCCGGGGGAGCCAGGCTTGGCCACGGCAGGGGCAGCACTCAGCCTCCTGGGGACCCTCTGTGACCCTGCTGGGGCTCTCACACCTGCTGCCCTCCTGTGTCCTCAGTACGACTCCTGGAGGAGGCTTCTGTGGGAGTGGCCCTGGGTGTTCCCATTGCTTACGTACAGCACGCCATGATCAGGTTTCCCAACAAAACTAATTCCCAGGTCCCTTAAATGCCACCAGCTTCCCATCCTTTATCGGGATCGGGTTTTCCATGTGTACCAGGGATGTGGGGGTCGGGGTCCAGGATGGCTCCTCTTCCCACTGTGCAGATGGCGTAGGCGTGCACGTTCAGACCTGTGATGGTTCCCTTTCAATGCTGCTGTCTTCAGGTGCTCAGTGACCCGCACCATGGTGCCTTCTTTCTCGCCTGGTGGCTCTCCCTTAGACGGCGGGTTCCATTGGCAGGTGCCCCGTGTTCAGGCAGGGCCCTGTGCCGCCATTCCCGTGGGTGGTGGTGGAGGCTGCAGCCCATGGTCTCCTTCCCTCTGGCTCGCGGGCTCCTGCCTTTTGATGTCTGGGTTTCCTTCCGGGCCCTTCCCTCTCCCCCTTGGGCTCCTCGTGAGCTTGTTGGAGCTGTGTGTGCACAATCTGGACAGTTACTTCCTCTTCCTGTTTTCTGTGATTGTCTCATGGAACTGAGCTCAGCCGCCCAGGCCACCAGTACCCCCGCCCCTGCACATGGCATCCCTAGTGTTCAGCTTCTTTTTCTTAAGCCCACCCTTCCTAGGCAGCAAAAAAGCACTTCGGTCCCCTGGGGACATGGTCTTGTGCGGCAGAACAAATTGTGTGCACTTAATTGAAAACCATATAAATAAAATTTGATCAAGTGGCCAGTTATCAGCCCCTGAGTTCTGTAGAAAAATGGGTTAGAAGGTATAATTATGCCCCTGGTGGCTGCTTCCCACTGGCTTGCTCTCCAGGGCACTGCCCCCTCCTCCCTGCAGCCTGAAGGGCAGGGTGGGTGGGCACCTCCTCAGATGCAGGACTGTGCCAGGCTCCCGAGCGGCTGCCGGCCTGCGGCTTGGGAGGACCCTGCAGCGCGAACTTTCCACACCCATCCTGTTAGAGCAGGGTTTCCTCTGGGGTGAGGGACAGAGCCCCTCTGGCTGCAGCAGTTCCCCAAGATACCTTCAGCCCGCTCTGGACAGCGGCTCCTAATCCCGCCCAGGTCCTGTTCTGAAACCCGGATGTGGCGGCAGGCGCTGCGCTCTTCGGGCTGGGTTAGGAGTCCTCGAGCAGATGGGTGACTCCCACCTCCTGGGTTGTGGTGTTCTTGCCCAGGGCCGCTCTTTGTCTGGTGAAGTGTTCTCAGAGCAGAGCTCCCCACCCCTCGTCCACACAAGCACGTGACGGCGTGCAGCCTCTGCAGTTAGACGTGAATAGCTCTGGACTGCACGGTACACTGTGTTCTTGTAAATAAAAGGAGCCTCACGATTGGAATGAAGTAAGAACATCAGCAAGGAACGGGGCCGTCAACCTAGAGAGCGAGTTGGGGCGCTCTCTGAGTGCATCCAGGCACGCGGAGGGGCCGGCCTGGGCTGCGGCTGCAGCGGTTTCCCGGGGTCCCGTCTAGCTTTCTCAGGGAACTCATCCCGCTCCTCTCTTCTCCCGCAGGTGTGACCTTTGCGGCCAAAGGCTATTTTGATGCCCTGGTGAAGATGGGGGAGCTGGCCAGCGAGAGCCAGGGCTCCAAGGAACTCGGTGAGACCCCCAGACCACGTGGAGAGCAGCCCAAGGCCCCCGAGGTGGGGTGCACCCAGGCGGCCCGGGCCTCACGCCATTGAGATCAGGTTTTAGCTGTTATAAGATTAATTATGAGCTGGCAACAAACTGCAGAGCTGGTGAGGGGCACCCCCAGTGAAAAGGGGTGCACCAGTGGCCTTGGGCTCCTGGAGCTGTGCTCACAGGCCCTGAAGAGTGGGGCTCGGGAGAGGCAGTGCAGTCAAAGCCGAGTAATGCGCTCCAGGCCAGACCGGGACTGCCCACGTGGAGAACGGCTTGTGGAGAGGCTCAGCCCTGTGTGTGTGAGAGCACTGCAGGCCAGCCCGTGGAGGCGTGGCCCCATTTTGCTTAAAGGTACACACACCCATATGCACATGACAAGGGGCCAGAAGCATTGACAGGAAGAATTTCTGGGAGAGTTATTTTCTTTGTGCACTTGAGTGTTTTGTAAACATCCCACGGGGAGATGGTGCTACTAAGGTGATCAAGTGATTTGGCGTGAAACATGGGAGCCATGGTTGCGAGCAGTGTTGGCAGCTGGGGTTTCTGTGGGTCTCCTGACCCGGGGCAGCGCGCGGAGCAGCCAAGGCCTCCCCTCCCTCGCGGGCGTACCGTGGCTGCAGGCCAGGCCCCGGGCGGCCCAGCTCCTGGGCAGGCTGAGGTGGGCAGGCTGGCCTTGGACTCGTGACACAACCTGCATTGGCAGAGAACCGCTTGGGCTCCCCCAGCCTGTGGGCACAGAGGGCGGCTCTCTGCGTCTGCCTGCAGAGGCCTCCCTGCGGGCGCTGTTCTGGGTAGCAACCCTCGTGTCTGGCAGTGAGGGCACCGGGCGAAGCTTGTGCAGAGGAAGTAGGTGCGCGTGGATCAGGCTGCTGGCTGCGCTCTCGGTTCTGTGTTCCTTTAGGGGCTGGCAGCTCCTCTTGACCATCGAGAGGGGTGTGCTGGCAGGATGGAGGTCCCTGAGTTTCTCTTCCTGCCTGCTAATCCCAATTCCCAGATGTGGCTTCTGTCTCCCAGACACTGGCTTCCAGGCAGAGATCCCCGTAGACGGCTCTGCCTGCTCTCAGCCGCACTCCGCCCTTTGGTTGCCCTCATGGCGGCCTCCTGCGCAGAGGAGACTTGGTGGACAGTGGGCCTTGTGGCTGCCTGAGCCGCTTCCGCCTCTGAGGACCTGAGGCCCACTGGTGTGTGCTGCAGGTCTCGTCATTCCTGTGGCCACCAGAGTGCCTGCCGTGTGGACGTGCAACCGGGGGGCTGCCTGGGCAGGGCGGGGGCGATGCCTCATGTGGACGTAGCCCCGTGTCGTGTTGCGGGAGTCCAGGGTAAGAGGTCCTCACACAGCAGCCGGAGCTTGCATGGACACTCGGTGTCCGGGCGGAAAGCCCTGTTGCTCTTGCCAGCCCTGGTGGCTCACCAGGGGACCTTAGGACGCGCCTTGTGCATGCAGGGCTGGCCGAGCCCTGCACAGTCCCTGCGAAAGCGAGGGTGGAAGGTGTTGGTGGGGCCGCTCACACCCCATGCAATCAGGCCTACAGGCTCAGCTGTAGGTGAGGTGGACACTGTGGGGGCAGTGGGGGTCTGGACTTCAGGGCCACTTGGCAGAAGGACAGCTGGCTGTGGGCTGAGAGGCCATATGTGGGCCCCAGCCCAGAGCTCGCGGCCAGGGTCCAGGTCTATGGAGTTTGAAGAAGGCGGCCTCCTGACTCCTGGAGGGCCTGTCTGGGCCGTGGAGGGCGTTTTCTCATCCTTTCGCACTACACCTGGAGGGGACGGTCTGCTCTGGGACGCCCACAGCCAGTGTGGGTGGGGGGTGGACTGAGCGAGAGTCAGAAGGTGTGCGAGGGGGCCTGGGTCTGTGATGAGCTGCAGGGCCAGGTGCAGCCGGGCAGGAGCTGAGCAGGGAGTGGAGTCTGCGCTGAGCACGTGGCCAGCCTCGCTCCCAGGTCTGGGGTTTTCCGGTCACGGCTTTGTTGTCCTTCACGCACACGCAGCGCGTGGTGCACAGTGACGGATTCCGCGGAGTTTGGGGTCCTCGCGGGGTCTGCACCCTCCCGTCTCACTCCCTTGCCCCCTCGCTGCCACGCCCCAGCTCCCAAGGCGGAGGCTTCAGCTCTCGTGCTGTCCTGGCACTTGGTTCCAAGTGTCTGAAAGGCGAGCTCATGCTATTTTCTTTTTAACGTCAGACATTATCCAACATGTTCTTAGTGGAAGATCTGGCTTTAGCTTTTGTATGCTGTCCCCTTACCCTGCCCAATGCGATTACCATCATTGTTGCTGAAGTCTATGTCCACTGTTACACGGTGATAGCACGAGTCCTTTTCACGGCCAAGACACACAGCATCTTGTGACTGCTTGCTTTATGGCGGTATCGAGGCACAGTTGATGTACACCCTGGAGGGCTTGCCACGGGTGCAGCCGGACAGCCGCGGGCCTGGTGGGGTGGCGGCCCTGTCTGTCCCTGCGCTCTCCCCGGGCCACCCAGCTCCAGGCAGTCACTGATCTGCCTCCTGTCAGCGCGGTCGCGGTCGTGTGTGAGGCCGAGTCGGTGTCAGTGGGATCGCAGCGTTCCTTCCCGCCAGGCTGCCGAGTGTTAGTGGTGCTTGGTTGTACTGCTGAGTCGTGGTCCTGTAGGGATGTGCCAGGTTGCTTACACCTACATCTGTTGATTGGGTTGTTTCTAGTGGGGGCATTTCTAAATTTGCATTTCCCAGCTGGGCACGGTGGCGCATGCTTGCAGTCCTACTACTTGGGAGCTGAGAGAGGAGGATCACAGGTTCTCAGCCAACCCCAGCTACTTAATGAGGCCCTCCACAACTTAAACCCTGTTTCAAAATCAAGGATAAAAAATAGAGCTGGGGCTATAGTTTGGAGGTGTAGAATGCCTCCAGATTCAATCCTTAGTACTGCAAAATAAATACATTTACATTTCCCTAACTTACCATGTTGAACATCTTTCCGTGGGCTGATTTGCCATTTGTTTTGTTTTGTTTGTGGTACTGGGGGTGGAAGCCAGGGGCTTTCTACCTCCGGGCTATACTCTCAGACCTATTTTATACTTTATTTGGAAACAGGGTCTCACTAAGTTGCTGAGAGCCTCACTCAGTAGCTGAGGCTGGCTTTGAACCTGTGTGATCCTCCTGTCTCAGCCTCCTAAGCAGTAGGATTACAAGCATGTGCCACCACGCCTGGCCCCAGCCCTAATTTTTATTCGTTATTTTGAAACAGGGTCTCACTAAGTTGCGGAGGGCCTCACTAAGTATCTGAGGCTGTCCGAGAACCGTGATCCTCCTGTTTCCGCCTCCCGAATGCTGGGATTACAAGCGTGTGCCACCATGCCCGCCATTTGTTTCTATTTATTGGCGTGTCCATTCCAGTCTTTCTCCTCCGTATTTTATGTGGGATTTTGTCTTTTTATGGACTTAAAGAAGTTCTCTATACACTCAGTACTTGGGAGACTGAGAGGAGGACTGTAGTTTTGAGGCTAGCTCTTGGTAACTTAGACCCTGTTTTTAAATTAAAAGGACTGGGGTAGCCGGGCGTGGTGGCGCACGCTTGTAATCCCCGCGCTTGGGAGGCGGAGACAGGAGGATCGCGCTGGTTCGGAGCCAGCCTCGCTGGCTTAAGAGACCCTGTTTCCACATAAAAATGTTAAAAAAATAGGTCTGGGAGTGTAGCCTGTGGGAGTGTATACCGGAGGTAGAAGGGCTTCCAGGAACCCCAGTACCACCAAAAAAAAAAAAAAAAAGGACTGGGGTATAGTTCAGTAGCTTGGAGGTGAATGACCCTGGGTTCACTCCCAAGTACCGCAAAAAAAAAAAAAAAAAAAAAAAAATTCTCTGTGTAGTCTAGATAGGCATTCTTTTTTTTTTTTTTTTTTTTTTTTTGGTGGTACTGGGGTTCTTGGAAGCCCCTCTACCTCCGGGCTACACTCCCAGACCTATTTTTATTTGGAAACAGGGTCTCCTAAACCAGCGCACGGCTGGCTTGGAACCTGCGCGATCCTCCTGTCTCCGCCTCCCAAGCGCGGGGATTACAGCGTGCCCCCGCGCCCGCCTAGATAGGCATTCTGTATCAGGTGTGTGTTTTGCAAATATTTTCCCTCAGTCTGATCCTTCACTTTTGCAAGGTGTGTGTGTGTGTGCGCGCACACGCACACACACGCGTGTTAGGAATGGAACTCAGAGCCTCACACATGCCAGGAATACCTCTACCACTGAGCTACATCCCCAGCCCGACAGTTTTTAGAAGAACAAAAATGTTCAATTTTTTTTTTTTTTTTTGGTGGTGGTACTGGGATTCCTGGAAACTCTTCTAACTCCGGGCTTCACTCCCAGACCTATTTTTTTAATTTTTAATTTTTATTTGGAAACAGGGTCTCGTAAGCCAGCAAGGTTGGCTTTGAACCTGCGCGATCCTCCTGTCTCCGCCTCCCAAGCGCGGGGATTACAAGCGTGCGCCACCACGCCTGGCAAAAATGTTCAGTTTTAATGAAATCTGACTCATTGATCGTTTGGGTATGATAGCTTGTGGTTTTGTTTTGTTTTAAAAAAACAGGCGTTCTACCTCTGAGCTATACTCTCAGCCATTCTTTTTTATTCTTTATTTTGAAACAGTGTCTCACTAAATTGTGGAGGGCCTCACTAAGTCTTACCTGAAGCTGGCAGCAAACCTGCAATCCTCCTGTCTGGGCCTCCCAAGTACTGGGATGACAAGCGTGCACCACCACACCCAGCTAGCTCCTGGGTTTTTGTTATGACTCTGATCGTGGTCTTTATTATGACACCTCTGTTTTCTCAAGAGTTAGCGGCGGGTGCGCATCCCCTCAGCTGCGTCTGCCGATCTCATCCTTGTTCCTGAGCCCGTGGACTGTGCGCCTGGGCTGGCGTGTGCCGTCCTATGCGGTCCATCTGTCCCTTTGTTCCTGCTCCTGCAGGCCCCCTGGCGCTTTGCGGTCCAGCTCGACCCTCTGGGCTGCGGGCTGTGACCTGGGATGCCTTCCCCATCACGTGGGCGCTCCCTGGCGTCTACCTCCCACAGGGAGCCCTGCACTGTGGGTTGTGCCATTCCTGTTTTCTTCCTCAGTTGTAGGAATTGCCTTGTTGTTCTTTTGAGGTTCCTTTTTATTTTTCTCTTTTGGTGCCAGAGATAGAACTCCAGGGAATTCTACCTCTGAGCTACACCCCCAGCCTTATTTTATTTTTACTTTGAAACAGGGTCTCTCTAGGTCGATGGGAGTCATAGTAAGTTGCCAAGGCTGGCTTCCAACCTGTGATCCTCCTGCCGCAGCCTCTCGGTACTGGGATGACAGGCGTGTTCCACCACACCTGGCACTCCTGTCCGTTCTTATTTTCTGTTTTGAAATAGAGTCTTGCTAGGTTGCTGAGGATCTAAGTTGCCGGGGCTGGCTTCAAACCTGCGATCCTCCCGTCGCAGCCTCCCACATACTGGGATGACAGGTGTGTGCCACCACGCCTGGCTTCCTTTCAGGTGGTTCCTGAGCAGGGGAGTGGGAAGTGCTTTTCAGTTGTGAGTATCTGCAGGTGTTTTCCTACCTGGCACTGATGTCTTGGCTCTTATAGAATTGCAGGTGGGACATCGATCGCCCTATCACCCTATCACCTTCTAACTTATATATATTTTTTTCTTTTGTGGTACTTAGGATTGACCCAGGGGTACTTTACCTTGGAGCTACAACCCCCGTCCTATTTTATATTATTTATTTTGAAGCAGGGTTTTATTAAGTTGCAGAAGGGCTAAGTAGTTGAGGCTGGCCAGGAACCTGCGATCCTCCTGTCTCAACCTCCCAAGTACTGGGATTACAAGTGTGTGCCACCAACCGGCTTGTTTAGGCCATTTTGATATTAAATTAAAAAAAAAAACTTTAGGCCAGGTATGGGGCACACAATCGTAATCCTAGCACTTGGAAGGCTGAGACAGGAGGATCACCGGTTCGTGGCTAGCCTCAGCTACTTAGTCTCTCAGCAACTTAGACCCTGTTTTCAGATAAAAAATGAAATAGGTCTGGGTGTATAGCCCAGAAATGGAATGCCCCTGGGTTCCACCCCCAGTACCGCAAAAATTTGAGTGTTTTTTATTTTCCTAGGAGAGAGAGAGAGAGAGAGTGTGTGTGTGTGTGTGTGTGTGTGTGTGAGTGCATGAGTGTGTTGTGAGTGTGTGAGTGTGAGTGAGTGTGTGAGTGTGTGTGAGTGTGTGAGTGTGTGTAGGAAGGGGCCTGGGGATTGGAACCAGAAGCATTCTACCTCCAAGTCAGCTCTTTTTTGTTTTGAAATGGCCTCACCGGGTTGCTGAGCCTCTCACTGGGTTACTGAAGCTGGCCTCGAACCTGAGATTCTCCTGCCTCAGCCTCCCAGGTAACATCATTACAGGTGTGCACCATCACACCTGCCTCTGGAAGTTTTTAAGGTCTTTGTCTTGGCTGGGCGTGGTGGCACACGCTTGTAATACCCACGCTTGGGAGGCTGAGACAGGAGGATCGCACAGGTTCAAAGCCAGCCTCAGCAACTTAGACCCTGTTTCCAAATAAAGTATAAAATAGGTCTGGGAGTGTAGCCTGGAGGTAGAAAGCCCCTGGGTTCCACCCCCAGGACCACCAAAAACAAAGTCTTTGTCTTGGGTGATCTAAGTTTCTTGACGATGTCCGTGGGTTGGGCTGTGTGGTGATCATAGCCCCTTTGGGAGGCCCACAAACAAGACATCACCCACGTGCTGTCCACAGGGACCAACAGAGCAGCAGCCCCAGGCCGGGGAGAACTGGGGACCGCCATAGGGTGGAGAAAGAGGATCCGGGCATGTCCACAGGGGAACAGTGGACAGTGTTTTGCAGAACCGTGGAACGTCCAGACTGGAGGAGGGTGGCGAGGCTAGGAGGGAGTCAGGCTTGAACAAGCAGGCTTGCAGGCCTCCCGGGCCTCGGGCCCCAAGCGTCTGCCATAGGAAGCTGGGCTTGTACAGCTGCTCTTTCACTCTCAGATCTGTGCTATTGCTAGCCGTGGGGGCCTTCATTTTTACTGCTGTAGAATATTCCATAAACACTTAAGAAGCCATTTGTTCCCCCTTCTCTTGGTCAGCAGCCGAGCTGTTCCCCGGTGGGCTTTGCTGTTCTGAACCAGCTGGTGCTTGGGTGCTGGAGGCTGAGCTCCCCCAAGATTAAGGCCCTGGAGCTCTGTGTTGCCCTGCAGCAGACGCTTGTGAGGTAGAAACGGCTTCTCGCTCCCTCCCCAGGATGGTGCTCATCAGCTGCTCTGGCGGCTTTTGCTTTATGTGTTTGTGGGCTGTGTTGTTCAGTGCATATGTGTTACGCAGTCACATCATTGTGATAAGCTGAACCTCATGAATTCCTCTGAACCAGTTGATTTCATTTTGTCTTTTTTGCCGTGTGTGTGTGTGTGTGTGTGTGTGTGTGTGTGTGTGACACACACTGGGGATTGAATATAGGAGCATCTTACCTCTGAATTATTCCTCATGCCCTATTTATTTATTTATTTTTTTATTTTGGTGGTACTGGGGTTCCTGGAAGTCCTTCTATATCCGTGCTACACTCCCAGACCTATTTTTTAATTTTTGGAAACAGGGTCTCTTAAGCCAGCGCGGCCCTGTCTCTGCCTCCCAAGCATGGGGATTACAAGCGTGTGCCACCATGCCCAGCCTTATTTTTTATTTTGAAGTAGGGTCTTGATAAATTGTTGAAGGTCTGGATAAGTTGGTGAGGCTGTGCGTGAACCCAGGTCCTCCTGTCTCAGCCTCCCAAATGCTGGGATTACACGCGCGTGCTGCCATGCCCGGCTCCCAGCACTGACTTTGGTTTTCTCCTCTCCCTGTCTACAGCACCATTCACTTCTGACCACTTCCTTCTAATCACGTCCCTCTTGCTGCAGGATGGGAGGGTGTAGTGATGCCCTGCTGTTTGGGGTCAGCCTGTGTCCTCCTGGGGGAGTGAGCCTGGGTCAGAGATGTGCTCTGCTAGGCCAGCTTTGGTCGACCTTGGGTTGTTTTCAAGCAACTTGATTTTTTTTTTTTTTTTTGAGATGGCGTCTTGCTGTGCCCAGGCTGGCCTTGAACTCCTAGGCTCAGGTGATCCTCGACTGCAGCCTCTGAACAGCCCTGCTGCCCTCTCCCTGGCACCCTCCCTCCTGGGCCCTGGGTATGGCCCGTGGCTGCCTGGCACAGGAGTAGCGGCTGTGTGCCAGAATTCCCTGCATGGAGAAGGCCTGATCTGCCCCCGCCCCTCCCAGGCCTCCTGCGGGGCAGTGCGAGGTCTGGGAAGGCGTGCTTGCCTTTATTTCTCGGGAAGGGTGAAGTTTGCTATGGCTCCTGTCTCCTCCCTTACAGCCCCTCAGGACGGTGGGGTCTCAGCTGCACCCACCTTGGTCTCATGGCTGAGGGACGGTGCTATCCCACTCGACTTCCCTCAGCTCTCTCGAGCCTTGTTCTTCCCAGGGAAGTGAGGGCATGAGGGCGCCAAGCAGCACCCTCCCCTCCTGTCAGCCAGATGCTGACTCTCAGAGGTCGCCCCTGAGAGTGTGAGTGGATGGCCCCGCCCCACGGTAGACAGGGAGTTAGTTTTGCTTCAGACGAGCGGCCGCTGGAGCTGCCTTTGTTCTGTCTCCATTGGAGTGAGCGAGTGGCGGGCAGCCTCCGCCTTCAGTGCCCTGGCTTTCAGTACCGGCTCCCTCCCGCGCACACCTGGAGGCAGCCTCCGCAGAGGGAGCATCCTCTCATCTTACACGAGGGCTGCTCTCCCTGCAGCGAGAGAGTGCAGTGGACTCTGGGCCCTGCTTTGATAGGGCCTCTCTGCTCAGTCAGGGAACAGAGGGTGGCTCTGAGTTCTGGCATCGAAGCCCCAGCCGCAGCCACCCACGCACCTGTCTGCGGGTGGACTCCAGTCCCCGGGCCCTCAGCCTCGTAGGTCTGTGCAGGTACACCTGGGCAGTGTCTCCAGCGGCGGCAGGTGTGATCCAGAGGTGAGCTCGGTGGCTTACAGGGCGCTTAGTCTGCTGCACTGGGCTGCAGCTTTTGCTGGCTTCTCATGGTGGTGGTACTCAGGCTGACCGGTGGCTTGGACTGAGGCACCAGGCCAGGGGCTGGCAGGTGAGGACAGCCACTGTCCCCTTGGCTAAGGAGCCTGGACGGCGGCCGGGAGGCAGGCCGGCAGACGTGGAGCTGTGCGTGCTGCCCCAGCCCTGCAGGCCTGACGTGGGGTCTGGAGCTCCAGGATATGGCAGCAGCTGCTTCTCCCTCTCGATGCTGTGCCCTCTGCAGCACTGGCATCCAGGGGCCTTGTGTGGAGGCCACAGGGCAGAAGGCACCTTGGTCTGAGCCCGAGACTGTCACGTGACAGCCAGTAGGAGGTGACCAGCGTCCCCATGCTCCTGGGACAGTGTGCGCACCTGGGTGAGGCCCCACACTGTGTGCCAGAATTCCCTGCGTGAAGAAGGCCTGATCTGCCCCCGCCCCTCGCAGGCCTCCTGCAGGCAGTGCATGGTCTGGGAAGGCGTGCTGTCTGAAGTGAGGCCACTGCCTGAGAGAGTGATTCCTTCACGCGGCCAGGCTGCCCATGGAACCGGGCTCTGCCCAGAGGCTGGGGCCGTGGGTGGGTTCCCCGCGTGCGCACAGAGGCTGTGCTGTGGGCTGGGTGAGCCGGCTGCTCTGTTCAGCCTCCGTCTCTGGAGGCCTGGGCTGTGTTCCTTTCCTGTCTTTGAAGGGCCACTTTGTACCTGCCGGTGCCCGCAATGCACTTGTTTGTGATCATAGGGCGTGTGTGTGCATGCCAGGCGCCCTGGGTCTGAGCTCGGGCCTTGCTTTCTGCCTGGCACCTGGGAGGGCGCCAGGAGCTGTGGGCTGGGCTTAGCCTGGGAATGGAGATGCTTGCGGGCAGGTGGGCCTGAGACTGTGGGCGCCTCCGCCCCTTGGTGCTGTCTAACCTTACGCGGTGGGTCAGCCCATGGCTGCAGTCTCGCTCTCCCGTGCCGGCCTCACTCTCGGCCTGTGCTGAGCATCTTTGGAATGTGGGGCCGCTCCAGGAGGGCACACTCTTGGCCCTGTGACACTTCTGTGGACTTCTGTGCCTCCACCCTGGGCTGGGCCAAGGAGCACACGTGTGTCCAGGCCTGGGTCTTGGGGTGGAGGCTGTGGCTTCGGCCTCCCCTCCAGGCGTTGACAGTTGACTATTACACGTGTCGCCTGCTGTCAGACCCTAACAGCGGGACCTGTCTTTGGAGACAGTTAAATCCTCCCAACAGACAGGGTTCTGAGGCCTTAGTCAGATCCACACAGCGGGAGCCGTGTCGGTCTCACACCCCCCAGGGGCTGACACCGGGCCTGGCTGGGCCCGGCCTTGGCAACCGCTGCCTCTGACACAAGGGCAAAGGGAGAGTGTGCCCAGCCCCCGCCCGGAGCAGGGTTCTTGCTCACACCTGCCTTTGCTTGAGGAAGGGGAGGGACACAGGGGCTCAAACCCAGGGCCTTGCAAATGCTAGATAAGTGTCTTACCACTGAGTGCATCTCGGCCTTTTAGGTTGCCCAAGCTGGCCTCAAACTTCCAATCCTCCTGCCTCGGCCTCCCGAGTAGCTAGGCTTGCACGTGTGTGCCACCATGCCCAGTTAGTGCAACCTGCCTTTACCTCCCTTCTCAGCTAATAACACAAAGCCCTCCACTACTACGCCTGTCCCCACTAGGATTTGGGGAGCAGGAGGTGCTCCGTACATACCCACCAAAGAAGTAGCTGCTGCTGACGGCCTCTGGGGCATCCAGGATCAGAGCTGCTTGCCCCAGGGACCTTTCCCCGGGCCAGGGCTTCATCAAGACGCCTCTTACCCAGGTCTGCCCTCGTGCCGCAGCCTGGTGTGTGGAAGTTGAGCCTAGGGGCACATGGGCAGCTTCATCTGTCTCGGGTACTCAGCCCGGTGTGGCAGCTGAGCCCCAGGGCAGGGTGGGCCTGTGCTCCTGTGGGGGCCCGGCCTCTGGCGTGCCAGCTCTGGCTGCCCTGTTGAAACCTTTGTGGGGCTGGATTGAGCCTTTGTTGGGAGAGATTAATAACGTCTTAACTGAATTTGCCGAGTCCTGGGCAGCGGCTCTGATAGTGAGAGAGAGCACGGCAGGTGTCCGTGTCCCCAGCGCCAGGTCTGCTCTGTGAAGGGAATGTCAATGAGGGCGTCAGCGTCGGGGCCGGTGACCGCGAGGCTCCACCTTGTGACCAGCGGTTTCTGATTGGGAGCAAATAAGGAGGTGCCATCAGTCCATGGTTCCATCCAGCCTGTTTCCTGATGGGGAACAGGTGATGTTCTGGCACCCTGCAACAGGCAGGTGGAGTCAGCCGAGCTCAGGGATCTGCAAGGGTATCCGGGTGGTCTCTGCTGGCTCTGCCTCTGCTCTAAAGAGGAGAAGCTTGGTGCCACCCCAGCACAGGAGCCGAGGCAGGAGGGGCAGGCCCTTTAAATGTCTTTCCTCCTCCAGGCGTGGTGGGCACGCTTGAAATCCCAGCATTTGGGAGGCTGAGACAGAAGGATCGTGGTTCATGGGCAGCCTCAGCTGCATAGTCAGGACCTCCACAACTCAGTGAGACTCTGTTTCAAAGTAAATAATAAAAAATAGGGCTGGGGTGTAGCTCAGAGGTAGAATGCCCTTGTACTGGGTTTTATTCCCAGTATAGAACAAAACAAAACAAAACAAAACTTCCTCCAGCTCTGGCCCTTCGGAGACTATCGGAACGCTAACATCAAAGCATGAGGCCTTCCTTGGCCTGGATGGGGACAGCTAGTCTGCTCCTGAGGTGCCAGGGTCCCCGAGAAGCTCTGGAGGACCTCTGGGAGCCCTAGGCCTATGGCAAATGGTGCCCCCCATTTTTTTCTGTACTGGAGATAGAACCCAGGGACATTCTACCTCCAAGCTACACCCCTAGCCCAATTTTTTTTTTTTTTGGTGGTCCTGGGGTTCCTGGAAGCTCTTCTACCTCCGGGCTACACTCCCAGACCTATTTTTACATTTTTATTTGGAAACAGGGTCTCTTAAGCCAGCGTGCGCGGCTGGCTTCGAACCTGCGCGATCCTCCTGTCTCCGCCTCCCAAGCGCGGGGATTACAAGTGTGCGCCACCACGCCCGGCCCTAGCCCAATTTTTTTATTCTTTATTTTGAAACGGTCTCACTGAGTTGTGGAGGGCCTCACTAAGTAGCTGAGGCTGTCCTCAAACCACGATCCTCCTGTCTCAGCCTCACGAATGCTGGAGTGACAGGTGTGCCCACCACGCCTGGCATGCCCCACCCGGCTTGAGGCACTGTGATCCCGTTTCCCAGCTGCAGCCCCAGCTCCCAGGTGAGTGCAGAGGCTGGAGTGGTGCGGGAGCCATCCAGGGGTGCTGTGGACAGGTCTCTGATGTTCTCTGGGGTGTGGGTTTGTCAGGAGCCACACATACCAGGCCTCCTGGACACAGACCGCGCCATCCTGGGGGACTGCTGGCCAGGTCCCTGAGCGGCCTCTGCGCTTCTTTGTGTCCCACAAGATTTGGAGCAAATAAGTGCCTGAGAACACCCCTGGGGAAGGTGGGCCCGCTGGACGGTGAGCCGGAGCTCAGGCAGGACCAGTTCGGGAGCAGGCCCTGATTTCGGTGGAGAGTTCTTGTGAGTGGCTCTCGGCAGCGCAGCCTCTCACAAGTCGGGGCAGGCCGGCTCGAGAGGCGGGGGTGGGGGCTGTGTGACACTGTCCCCTACAAAGCAGCCTTTTCCGCTGAGGTCTGCCCCCTGGGCCGGGACTCTGGTCCCACCTAGGAGGGAAACGAGGCAAGCCTCAGACCAGGAGCCTCTGAATGCCGTTCCAGTTTGAAATGAAGCAGTG
This sequence comes from Muscardinus avellanarius, assembly GCF_963383645.1. NCBI lineage: Eukaryota > Metazoa > Chordata > Mammalia > Rodentia > Gliridae > Muscardinus > Muscardinus avellanarius. The sequence continues at coordinate 73,205,585 of NC_137802.1, forward strand.
GGCTGGAGATGGCCGTGCAGGTGGTCCGCTGCCACTCAGCTGGGGTGCAGGAGAGGGCCTTGACTCGCAGTGCTGGGCTCTCAGGCCTCCTCTCCTCTGCTCCTGAATCTAGTATTGCACATTCAGGTTGCTTGATGGTGGCTCTAAGTCCTCCTAGAGGCTGGAGGGGCTCTGCCCCGGAGGGGCTGCTCTCAGGTCTGAGGGTGCAGATCCTGAGTGCCTGGCCTGAGTGGTACTGGCCAGCTTTGCAGACCAGTCTGCAGAGGCATAGGTGACCCCCTCCTAAGTGTGCCTCGGCTCCATCTGCTGAGATCCGGCCACCCTGGGCCTCTCCAGGCCCAGCCAGCTCTCAGTCGCACATCTTGTCGCCCGTTGTGAAAGGTGGCTGCAGCCGCGTGCTGTGAATAGAGACCAGTTCTCGGCAGCTGTGGAGGGGGCAGAGCAGGGCCGGGCTCAGGGAGGGGGCCTGGGCCTCCCACATTTGGCTATTTAAAAACATTCGGAGGAGAGAGACGACAGAGTAACCACTCCTGATAACTCCGAAGGACAGGCCCCGGCTTTTCCCTCCTCGTCCCTGGTGCGGTCTGTGGACTGGAAACATTTTATGACTGGCAGTCACACAGCAGGAACTCAATGGCCAGGGTGGACTTGTGCATATAGCCCCCAGTCTCAGTATGGACTGAGCGCTGCACCATCTCCAAGGAGTGCCGGGTCCAGTGCCTGGGAGGGGTGACAGGAAGACGGCGCACGGAGGTCGGATGCTAGAACTTAGTTTTTTCAAATCCAGGGGCTCGCCGGGGTCCCAGGGTGGATTTGGGGGTGCTAAGCTGAAGTTTCTAGGAGCTTCTGCTTCTGCAGTGGTCCCTTCTGTGGGACGCCAGGCCAACTGGGTCTATGAAGAGCTGGCCTGTGGTGCCTGTCCGCGGAGGGGGGCTTGCTCTGCCCTGTTGGGGCCATCCTAGGACTGTCTGCTCCCTGAATCGATTCCCAGGCAGCACTGATCAGGGATCTGCGCGCCGAGCAGGTGGAGTGGGGGCCCTTGAGGAGGCCGCCTCAGCCCCTCCCCCTCCGTTCCTGGAAGCCTCTGACTTCAAGGTCTGGTTGTTGACACAACAGAACATTGACATCTCTGGACTTGTTTCAGAACAACCCGACCTGCCTGTTGCCGTTACCATGGCAACACAGCCATCATCTTCTGTGGGTTCCCCCTCCCCACCACCCTCCACTCCAGCCTTGGACTAGGTAGGAGAAGAGCCCCACCTCTCCTGAGGAGAGCCGCAGAGCCGGCGGGCTCCAGGCTGCCTGGGCTCCCCTTGTGGTGGTCTTAACAGCACGTCCCCTGGCTGCACCTCCGCTGCCCTCCCCTAACGAGAGCTCTGTCCTCGGGCCTTGTTCAGGCGTATGCTAATTTGCTCTTGGAGGTGCCTTTCCGCTCGGGAAGCCACCAGAATAATTGCAGATTATGGATATTGGCTTCAGGAGGCTCCGGAAGGTGATGCTCACAGCCAAGTCTGAGCAGCTGACCCCTTGGCTCCGTGCCCCTCGACCGCCAGCAGAGTGGATGACAGCCCCGCCACCTCCTGAAATGGCAGGAATACCCCAAAACAAGTGTCCTGGTGCCCGCGGCGGCTGTTGCCAACTGTAAAGAACGCAGTGGCACAGCGCAGGTGCCCCTGCCGTCTCTCCGCACCGGCATCAGGACTGGAGTCCAGCTCTGGGAGGGTGTGGGGCTCCAGGTGCAGTTACTAAAGCGTCAGGGGTTTTTCCTCTGTGCCCTCCAGCTCCATCTGGGGCTGCTGGGCCACTAGGAGCCATTCCAGCCTGTCCCTGCTGTCTGACGCCTTGCAGGGAGATGGCTGAGAACTTGAACGAGCCACACGCGGGTCGTGGCTGCAGGCAGGCCGTGCTGGTCCCCCACCCCCACCCCCCGTGCTGGCCATGAGGTACCTGCAGGATTGGGGCTTGGAAAGGGGAGGGGTCGGCCCTGCACTCCACCACACCTAACAGCCAGTGCGGCTGGCTTCGAACCTGCGCGATCCTCCTGTCTCCGCCTCCCAAGCATGGGGATTACAAGCGTGCGCCACCACGCCCGGCCTTTATTCTTTATTTTGAAACAGGGTCTCACTAAGTTGCGGAGGGCCTCACTAAGTATCTGAGGCTGTCCGCAAACCACGACCCTCCTGTCTCAGCCTCCCCACTGCTGGGATTACAAGCGTGCGCCACCATGCCCGGCTCTTGGAGACCTGTTAACCAGCGAGGTCACAGTGTTCTGGGGACCTGTGCCCACAGCACAAAGCAAGTCCTGGAATCCCCACACACTGCTGGCTGAGTGGGTGCCTCCCTGGTCTGAGGGGCCTGGACCTTGAGAGCGTCTGTCCAGCCCCATGGTCCAGCAGGCCGGCCCTGTGTCCACTGCGTCCTATGCTGTGTGCTGGCTTCACACTGGGGCCACCTCAGCTGCCCTCAGGCCTGTGCTGTGCTGGTGGAGATGGTGGACATGTCTCCTTTTAAGCCTGAGTGCAGCATCACCTCCAATCCTCTGAAGTGTCTTCCCCCCACTTGGGCTCAGGAGCCTCGTTTTGGACTGGCAGGGCCCTGCCTTTGCAGAGGAGGATGGAGGGGGGGAGCACACGGACCTGCCAGGGCGTGCTCGAGGGGAGGGCTGAGCCCAGGCCCACGCGCCCCACAGCCTCCCACATTCACGCTCCCTCTCAGCTTCTTGTCATCTGCAGATTATAAGAACATATTGTATTTTCTGGGGGAAAAAAGCAGCAAGCAAATATTCGAAAGCACCTCTGCTGTGAAGAGCGCCGTGTGGGGGTGCTCCTGGATGAAGGCAGCGGAGACCCCGGCACCAGGGAGGCGGCTGGGGCTCGGGGCCGGCGGCACGCGTGTGGAGCACACGGAGCAAGCAGTGTGCTGGCTTAGGAAGGAGGCGGCTGAGGCGGCGTCCCCAAGTGCAGGGCAGCCTCGGAGCTGCGCTGAGGGCGGCGGAGGGGCGTTTGGGGACACTGGTGTGCGCTGTGGGGAGAAGGAGGTCAGTACTGTGGAAACCTCCCCGAGGCCAGGACGGCGTCCTCGCTGTGGGACACAGCCGCAGCGTTGGGCTGCAGTGACACATGTTGGCAAGCGCTTCTCAGTCGGCTCAGGAAGAGGTACCTGTGTGCAGTTGGGGGTGCGTGTGCACACGTGCACACGAGTGCAGCTCCAGCGTGCAGATGTGCACACGTATCAGGAGAGCGGTGAGGTGACTACTCATATATATTCCTGCTGCGTTCCCACAGGCCGGAGAGGCTGGGCTGGGGCAGAAGGTGGCTGGTCTTCTCCTAAGCCACAGAGGAGGAAGCAGCTGGGAAGCCGTGGCATACATCCTTTTGATGTCCCGGTGACTCCCACTGTGTTGGCCAGGTGTTCCTGGGCGCCCCTGGGTGTGGCTGTAGAACTGGCTCTCGGCCTCACCCTCTGCCGTCGCCAGCTGCCATCGAGTCCCTGCGGTGCCAGCCTTTGGAGTCCTGGGAGACTGATGCTTGCTGGTTCAGACAGGAGGTGAGGCCCACACCTGCACCAGGCGACAGCACCCTTCCCCACCCACTGCCCGCCTCCAGCTCCAGTGGCCTCCTCTGGGCTCTTAGAGCGTGCCCAACAGGCCCTCTCCTGTGTCACGGAGTGGCCCCCTCCGCCTGGTTTTCCTTGCCTTTATCTCGCTCTTGAAGTTCCGGGCACATTGCTGGGCCCTCCCTATGCCCTCAGGCCCTCTAGTTTCTGCTCTGTCCTCCCCATGTTGGGCTCACTTGGGACCCAAAGGTGGCACGTGCTGGTTTCAGGCTCCACCGCTTCCTTTAGTGGGCACAGGCACTGGCCAGCCCTTGCCGTAGCCTGTTCTGGGCTCTCTCTGGGGCCACTTGGCACCTGCTGCATCTCTGTCCTGCCACCAGGGTTCTTGCTGGGGTATATGCATGGTTTTGAGGGCCATTCAGGGATTTATTTGTTTGTTTATTTTGATATCTCTGAGCTGCACCCCCTCCAGCCCTTTTTTTTTTGCTTTGAAATAGGGTCTCGCTAAGTTGTTGAGGCTGGTCTTGAATCTGCGATCCTCCTATCTCAGCCTCCCCAGCACTGGGATTACAGGTGTGCATCACTGTGCCCAAATAGAATTTTATTTTTGTAGCAGAAAGGAGTGAGGAGGAGGAGTGGATGCAACAGGCCTGGTGATCCCTCTTGCTCTGGAGCCAAAGCCTGGCAGAGCAACTCCTGCTGGGGCCGGGGCCAGGCAAGATGGGGCTCCCGCCAAGAGCGCCTGCCTGCTGGGAGTGCTGAGTCACCTGGAAGAATCAAACCCTGTTAGCATCTGCAACTTAATTTATCACCTTCTTGCTTTATCTTCCCAGGATTAGGACTGGCCTGGGAGATCGTGGGCGGAGCTGGGAGGGGCTGTCCTGACTCTACCGGAGGGCCCTGACTCCACTCTGAGACTCCGACCTCCCCTCAGGGTCTCCAGTGCTGGCTGGGGCAAGGCCCTGGTCTGCCTACTCCCTGGGCTCTGCTTGCTGGGCTTCTGCCCATAAGCAGGAGAGAAAGCTTATGTCAGGAGCACTAATCGTAGGTGGAGCTGAGGGCATCGCACCAGGAAACTGCTTCTAAGGTGTCCTAGCTGCCCCGTCCACAGTAGCCAGTGTGGCAGCAACCCGAAAGCCACCATTGGTCCCCTGTTGCAACATGGGTGGGCCTCGGGGTCGTCGTGCTCAGCGAAAGAAGCCAGACTCAGGAGGCTACATGTCATGTGATTCGTCCAGAATAGACAGATCTGTGGAGATAGGACGTGGCTTGGTTGTTGTGGAGGGATGAGGTGTGGCTGCTGATGGGAGTGGGGTTTCTTCGGAGTGATGAAAATGTCCTGGAGTCAGGATGGAGGTGATGGTTGGACAACATTGTGTCCGTATCAAATGCCATTACAGTGCTCACTTTAAGATGGTAAAAGTGGCTAACTTTATCTCTTGTGGTACTGCGAATGGAACCCAGAGATCTTCTACTTATGAGCTACACTCTCAGCCCTGTTTTAGCCTTTTTATTTTTTAAAAGGGCCTCACCAAGTTGCCGAGGCTGGCTGCAAACCTGCAATCCTGTCTCAGCCTCCCAAGTGCTGGGATTACAAGCCTGCACCGCCACGCCCGGCTCATAAGTGTCTAACTTTATGTGAATTTTATCATAGTTTAAAAGCCGGCCCCTGGGAGGACAGAGCCACAGGTGTCAGGGATGTCCCTGAGGCTCCTAGCGCTGAACGCATGGAGAGAACCATGGCGCCCGCCCCAGGACCTCACGGGGTGCTGCCCCCGCCCCCCGAGGTCCCAGCAGGCCTCCTCCCCACTTCTCCAAGCTGTCTGCAGGTTCTGAGGATGCAGCCCCCCTGGGATCTCCAGTGTGCCCAGCCTCTCTGTCAGCCTTGGGGGTGCAGAGGGGTGTCCCTCCCCTATAAAGTGGGAGCAACAAGTTCCTTTTGGGGACCCTGCCAGCTGTGAGGAGCTGCACAATGAGGGGGGTCAGCTTTAGAAGAGCAGCCAGGGCCTGCTCTCCACCAGCCCAGGGTGGTCCTGTCTCTGGCTCGGCAGATGCGGTAGAGGAACAAGGCTGGGTGCTGTCTGTGGGGTGGGGCTGTCTTCGGGTCCCACTAGCCCTGCTGTGATCTCAGAGGGGCTGGGGCTTGGTGCTCAGAAAGGGCATGCACCCCCATGTGACGGAGTGTCCGTGGGGGCCCAGAGTTCTCTCCATCCTGTCCCGCACCAGCACATCTTGTGGAGGACAGGCCCCGCCGGGTCCTGAGGCGGTGTATCTCTCACCAGCTGCTAGGAGCCTGGTCTCTGCATCCCAGGCTTCCTGGGCATTTGTCTTGAGGAATGGGCAGGAATGGGCATCAGCACTGTCCTGTGTAGCCATGCAGGACACAGTTGACCAGGGTTGACCTGAAGCTCCATGCTGTGAGCCCGCCACCTGTAAGGAATTTTGATTCGATGTGTGTATACACATATTCCTTTGTGCACGTGTGTGTGTGTGTGTGTGTGTGGCTTGACTACCCTGCTGGCAGACTCTACCTTGTCCCCTGGCGGGGGAGGGGGTGCATTTCCATGCAGACTGAGTTTTACTCTTAAGCTGAAACGTGGGGGCCACGTTCAAGGTTACTAATAGTACCAGAAATCTTTAAAAATTAAAACTGGCGGGGGTGAGAGGCAGTGACTCACGGCTGACCTTTCGGCTGCCTGACTCACTCTGAACGTTGGTAGAGGGTTGGAGAGGGTGCGGCCTCGTTCTCTGGGTGCCTGTGTGTTTTTAGACTTTTGTCCTGAATATCTGGCATCGCCTGTGACACCTACATGTACCCCTGCATCCCTCCCCCACCTCCCCCAATGTTCAGGGTGACATCTCCAGCCCTGTGTGCTCCTAGTGTGGCGGTCGCCCCCAGGTTCCTGCCCAGCCCCGGGGCCTCTGAGGGCTGAGTCATGCCCAGGGTGTGCCAGGGCTCCTCCCCAGCCTGCTTTCCCACGCTGGGCCCGGGGTGGAGCTACCTGTGGCCATTACCCTTGATGCTCGGCACCCTGGCGGGCTGTCATTGAGGCTCTCCACGCAGGCTTACCCTGGCTTGCGAGGTGTTTGACCTGGCACGGCTGGGCCTCACCTGCTAGGTCAACCTGGTTTTTCAAGTTTAGGGCCCACAGGCGCCTGGTGCGCAAGGGGATGGTGGCGACTTTAGACGAGGCCAGTCAGAAAGGCCAGTTAGGAAAACAGCCCCCTCTTCCCTGGCAGGCAGGCGGGCCTGGGGAGGTCTGACAGGTGGGGGGCAGGGAGCCCAGCCAGGCCTCCGCCGCAGGTCTTCCCAGAACGAGTCCCCACCAGCCCTGAAGGCCTTCGCTGCGTTTTGCAGGCCCCAGGGAACGTGGCGAGATCTGTAGTTGACCACTTGGCAAAGTCACTACCCCTGGCCAGCAACTCTCCTCAGGGTGCCGGGGCCGGTCAGTGCCGACGGCGTGGGCGTGCCGTGCCAAGGGCCCGCGTGGTGTGTGCCCGGCACTGCAGGGGTTAAGTCCGGCGGCTGTGTGCATTCTGCACATGCACGTGGCTCCTGCAGCTGCGTAAGGTGTGGTTTTAAACTCCCTGTGTGGGCTGATTCTGCCTGCCACAGCGCACGCTCAGGGCCAAGCACAGCCTGGGCCTGCAGGCTCTGTGCATGCAGCCCCACGTGGTGCAGGCCGGGGCTGCCGGCTGGCTTAGTGGCTCCGACTGGTGGGGTCACTGGGGTCTCCATCTGAGCATTAGCACCACCAGGGTGGTGTGGTGACAGCTGTCCTCACTGGGTCTCTGGCCAGATTCCCAAGTGAACCTTTATATCCCCCTGGGCATCAGTGGTTCCTTTTTAAAGGATTTTTTGTTTAATACTGTTTCCCCAATGTTCTTATTGGTTGTGTAGCCTTTTAAAGTAATGTTTCTATTTGATCTTGACATTAACTTACAGTTCAGGAGCCTAAGGAGTGTGGGAGCCTTGGCAGCCACCAGAGAGAGGCTTCTGCAGAGCGTGGGCTTTGTCTGAGGTCGTCACCTTTTATCTATGGACACCTGGCCACATCTAGTGGGCAGCAACCTTGGGAGGGCTGGGACGAGCCATGCGCCAGGGGCAAGGGCGAGGGCAAGGCCAGTGAGGCACGGGCGTGAGCAGGCGCAGACCCACCTTGGGGGAGAAAGGCCGCGTGAACGCGCTGGAGTTGCTGGAGTCGGCTCCCTCCCCGCCACGGCTCGCCCTCCCCCTGCCCCGCCTGTGTGCCCCGTGGCTGTCCTTCTGCTCGGAACGTGGGACCAGGCTCCTTCACACCAAACTCTGAGCCGGGGGGCAGCTCGGGTTGAAGCTAGGGTGGGGGTCGTGTCCCATCCTGCAGGGCTGGCAGGGCTCTGGTGCCTGGGGCGTCGCTGTGCCCTCGTCCCCTGTTGCTGGACCAGTTGGCAGTGTCCAGCGTGTGGGCATGCTGGTGCTTGGAACGGGGGAGGTGATCTCCAGGGGAGCGAGGAGCCACGCTGAGATTCTGGGGCTGGCATCCTGGAGGTGTGGGCCGTGCCATGGCACTTCGTAGATGGTGACCTAGTTCGACTAGGTGCTTTGTGCATGGCCCCAGGCAACTATCTGGTGTATACTTTGGCAACAAAGAATGACCCTGTGAAGGGGTTGTGGGCCAGCTGGGTGGAGCCGACCTGAGGCTGGGTCAAGACTCTGACCACTGCCCAGCCTGCTGGCCTTGGGCAGCTCCCCAAGTACAAGGAGCCTGGTACAGCCTTGGGAGCTGTGCTAATCAGAGGAGATAATATCTGTAAAACGCCCCACAGGAGCCAAGCGTGGTGGCACACACTTGTAATCCCAGTACTTGGGAGGCTGAGACAGGAGGATCACAGGTTCAGGGCCAGCCTCAGCAGCTTAGTGAGGCTATCAGCAATTTAGGGAGATCTTATTTCAAAATAAAAAATAAGACAGGCACGGTGGCACACATTTGTAATCCCAGTACTTGGGAGGCTGAAACAGGAGGACTGCAGGTTTGTGGCCAGCCTCAACAACTTAGACCCTGTTTCAAAAATAAAGAATAAAGCTGGGTGTGGTGGTGCACGCAAGTAATCCCAGTCCTTGGGAGGCCAAGACAGGAAGATCGCAGGTTCAAAGCCAACCTCTACAATTTAGCAAGGCCCTCCACAATTTAGTGAGACCCTGTTTCCAAATAAGAAATAAAATCGGGCTGGGGTTGTAGCTCAGAGGTAGAATGCCTCTGGGTTCAATCCCCAGTGCCACAATAAAGAAATAAAGAAAGAGGAAGAAAGGGAGGAAGAAAGAAAAGACAAGCGTGGTGGCGTATGCTTGTAATCCCAGCATTTGGGAGGCTGAGACAGGATGGTCGTGGTTCAAGGACAGCCTCAGCTACTACTTAGTGAGGCCATTTGCAACTCAGTGAGACCCTGTTTCAAATTAAAGAATAAAAAATAGGGTTGGAACCGGGCATGGTAGCACACACTTGTAATCCCAGCATTTGGAAGGCCTAGACAAGAGGATCGTGGTTCACAGCCAGCCTCAGCTGCTTAGTGAGGCCTTCTGCAACTTAGTAAGACCTTGTTTCAAAACAAAGAATAAAAAGCCGGGCGTGGTGGTGCACGCTTGTAATCACCCACCGTGCTTGGGAGGCAGAGACAAGAGGACCCTGCAGGTTCGAAGCCAGCTGTGCTGGTTTGAGACGTTTCCAAATAAAAATATAAAAATAGGTCTGGTAGTGTAGCCCGGAAGGGTTTCCAGGAACCCCAGTACCACTAAAAAATAAAAATAAAGAATAAAAAAATAGGGATGGGGTATAGCTCAGAGATAGAATGCCCTTGGGTTCCATCCCCAGTACTGGAAAAAAAAATTGACTGAGAGTGTAGCTCGAGAGTAGAATTCCTAGTACCCCAAAATAAATAAGTAAATAGATAAATAAAAATAGGGCTGAGGTGTAGCTTGGAGGTAGAATGCCCCTGGGCTCAATCCCTGGTACAAAAATAAAAAATAATTTAAAGAACTACCCTGCAGCCCATGGAAATGTAAGGCTGCTACCGAGAAGCTGGCCTTTCTCAGGACGCAGACCAACTCCTAGAGGGGAAGTGACCCTGGCGGCTGTGGCCCCTGGCCCCGTGGAGTGTTATCTGGTTAGGGCTTCCTGCAGGATCAGAGGTCTTCGGCTTGGTGCTGACCCTGGGGCTGCCAGGGGCTTCTCAGCGGCTTCCCTGTCTGCTCTACCTCATGACCAGACATGAGCCAGAGAGGAACGTTCTGCCCCAGGCAGGGCTGGGACAGCCTGGACAGAAAGTGACCCACCCTCCAGGCAGGGACACCAGAACTCCAGGCAGGGACACCGGAAATGGCCACAAGGCAAATATTTGCCAGTGGGTGAGTCCGGTCGCAGCCCCTTCCGCAGGTGTGAAATGGAGCCATTTACTCAGCACAGTGGTCCCTTACACAGGCTGTGGGCTGCAGCGCCAGAGCTGGGTCCATGGGCATCCAGCTGGGGGTGGGGTGGGGCTTTGCTTAGTTGTCCAGCCAAGGAGGAGAACAGGCAAGCCCCCCCCCACTCTGGGACCCAGCGATTCGGCAGTGCCCCACAGGGGGAGTGAGCCCAGATACCTGCCCAGCTCCGAGCTAGGCCACCTGACGTCCAGCCTGGAAGTAGCCCCGACCGCCGCTCACCCCCAGGCCGCTGCAGTCCCAGTGTCTCTGTCTGCCCTTTGCAATTGGCCAAGGGGAGTCCAACTCCCTGAAGGGAGCCGCCCTGGAAAGATGAGAGCCCAGGCCTCCCGCCATGTTGGAGGCCTCCTGCAGCCAGATTACTCCTGTCCCGCAACAGGGCGGTGGCCCGCGGTGTGCACACCAGTGGTGGGATGGAACCCAGGAGCATTCTGCCTCCTAGCTAAACCCCCAGCCCTATTTTTTATTCTTTTTTTTTTTTTTTTTTGAGGTACTGGGAATGGAATGCAGGGGCATTCTACTTCCGAGCTGCACATTCAGCCCTATTTTTTTTTTTTTTTTTTGGTGGTACTGGGGTTCCTGGAAACCCTTCTACCTCTGGGCTACACTCCCAGACCTATTTTATATTTTTATTTGGAAACAGGGTCTCTTAAGCCAGCGCACTGGCTTCGAACCTGCGCCATCCTCCTGTCTCCACCTCCCAAGCATGGTGATTACAAGGGTGTGCCACCACACCCGGCTTCAGCCCTATTTTTTATTCTTTATTTTGAAACAGAGTCTAAGTTGCGGGGGATCTCACTAAGTAGCTGAAGCTGTCCACGAACCGTGATCCTCTGGTCTCAGCCTCCCAAATGCTGGGATGACAAGCGTGCGCCACCATGCCCTGCTGGCTTACACATTTTAAAACAAGTGCACACAGGCTCTCCCTGTCTCCGGCCTTTTCACGAACATCTACTTTGATGCAGACGTTGGGGGTCCCCCAGAGATGCCTGACATTCTGTGCATTTGAGGCCCAAGCCCCTTGGCCATTCTAGGATTTTGTTTCCTGTTGTACCCTCTCTCCTGCCCCTAGAGCCCTGCCCTGCCCGTGGGAGCCCCTTTTGCCTGAGGTCATGGTGCTTCCCTGGCAGCAGCCTACTTGCTGAGCAGGACCTCCGTAGCCCCTACAATGGCACGGCCTGCTGGTTTCTGGTGTTCACCCCAGGTTAGGGGCAGGAGGAGATTTGGAACGTCTAACCCCGTTCTTTCTTGCCATCTTGCCCTCCCAGGAGATGTCCTTTTCCAGATGGCAGAAGTCCACAGGCAGATTCAGAACCAGTTGGAAGAGATGGTGAGTCCGGGTTCCAGGGCCCAGTCCTCAGGTGCGAGTGGCAAACGCAGCGGGCAGGGAATTCGACGCCATTTGGAGAGCGGCCACCTGCTGAATGTCCACACAGGACCGTTCAGCAGTCACGGGGCCACGTGCGTAGGCAGAGACGTGCCCAGGGCTCAGGACATGTTCCGTGAGCCATGCTGAGTAGCCAGGAGAGGGCTCTGGGGTTCCCAGGATACAGGAAGCCCAGGAGGAGGGACAAGGGCGAGGCCTGCTGTTAGCCCCAGCCCGGGCCCAGCGCCTGCTGTTTGTGGCTGGAAAGCCGATTTCCTTTGGACTCCCCTCACTGCCAGGGGTAGGCAGACAGGACTCACCGCGCATCCAGACCAGCACAGCTGGGGACACTGGTTTGCAGCCGCCAGTTTATAGCGAGGGGTTATTGAGCTCTTTCCACTGTCCATTCTGGTCTGGCTCCTGTCAGCCCCTCTCTGAGTGACCCAGGAGGGCAGAGGAGGATGGGAGGCAGGTGGTTTCTGTCCCCTGTGGGACTTAAGGCCTTCAGGCGGTGTGAGGCTCAGCCTGTCAGCGCTGGCACGTGTGTCCTCGTGACCGAGCAGGGCCCTGCACTCGGTGTCCGCATCCACACTCTGCTCCCGACTGGAGCTCACGGCTGCTCTTTCTCTCCCTGTGCAGCTGAAGTCCTTTCACAACGAGCTGCTCATGCAGCTGGAGCAGAAGGTGGAGTTGGACGCCAGGTACCTGAGCGTAAGTGCACCACGCCGCACCTGCCGGGGCCCTGCGAGACCTTGGAGCTTGCTGTGCGGGCGGGCCCCTTGGCCTGAGAGGCCGGTGTGCCCCACACGCAGCCCTGGGGTGAACATGTTGCGTCTGATGCCCCTGTGCGGTACCCTCACCTCTCCCTGCTCCTCGTAAATGACGATACAGCCTTGCTGCCCCAGAACTTTCCACGTGTGCCTGGCAGCTGGCGGGAGGCATGGCGCCGCGGTGGGCAGGGAGGGAGGGGCAGCGGGGACCTGCGTGGCAGGTAGGGCCCAGGTCTTTGGCTGAGCGTTTCTGGCACCCCGGGGCCTGTGCCTAGCAAGGGCAGGGAGGGCTGGCTGCGGAAGGGAGCCCCTGTGAGGCTCACCGGCCTGTTTCTGTTGCGGACCCTCAGGCTGCGCTGAAGAAATACCAGACGGAGCAGAGGAGCAAAGGGGACGCGCTGGACAAGTGTCAGGCAGAGCTGAAGAAGCTCCGTAAGAAGAGCCAGGGCAGCAAGAACCCGCAGAAGTACTCGGACAAGGAGCTGCAGGTGGGCGCACACGGGGGGCCCCTGCCCGGGCCTGCACGCCTCTCAGCAGCTGAGGAAAAGCGCTTTCCCCTCGCTCGCTCACTCGCTGGCATTTGGCTGAGGGCAGGGCAGCCCTGTGGGTGGGACTGGGCAGGCCTCTCCTCTCCCGGGAGACTTCCCGCCAGGGCAGTGCCCCCAGGTTGGCCCTGCCCTGCAGTCACCCCACCCTGCTCTCGGCCAAAGGAGCAGAAACCCAAATTAAACTGTCGCGCTGCCCCTGTGGGTTCTGCCCAGGAGCTGGACCCCAGAGCGTTTCTCTAATGAACTTGCCACCACCTGCCCCAGGGCCAGGGCGTCCACGCCAGCGTGACAGATGGCCACGGAGGCTCCCGAGGGGCCAGCTTTGCCACTCCCTGTTCCTCCACACCGCGGGCGCTGTGCGCTGAGCATGCTTGGGTTTAGACACACGGTGCACACCAGAGCCCTGCCATTTTCCCGACCCACAGCAGGCCCAGGAACCCCGGGCATTCCTGAGGTCACCATGGCACAGACGGGGAGGGAAACAGCGGGGCACCTGGTGTTTGTAGAGGAGGCAGCAGCCCAGCTCTGGAAACGCCCTGGGGAGGCACAGTGCCGCCCGGGGTTGGCCGCCAGCCTGGCCCTGCCCTTCCTGCGGGCGGTCAGGCTGCTCAACACAGCACACACCTGCGGGACGTCCGTGGGGTGCCCACAGCCTTCTGCCTCTCCCTGGGGAGAGGGGCCGCAGTCATACTCCTTCCCAGCCCATGACCAAAGCCACTGCAGAGCAGGGCGCGCCTGAGCAGCCCCGCGGGGTCCCCTGTGGGTCCAGGTGTCCTTATTCTGAGCACCGGGAGGCAAGTGACCCAGCGGTTATAGCGGTAACAGGAGAGCCGCGCCCCCCCCCCCCCCCCGCCATCTCTTACCTTCTTGCAAAGTGGTGATAGCAGTTCATGCTTTCCCCACACCAGGTACAGTTTTCTGTGTTCACAGTCTTCGTTGTGCTCAGACCTGCTCACATCCGTGGCCTGTGGCCACCTCTGAGGGTGTGTGCATATGGAAGCGTCTGGATGCGCTCCCCTGAGCCATCCTGAGTGCTGTGAACAGGCTCCTGGGAGCACAGACAAACCAGCCTATGTATACCATTCTCTCTTCTCTGACCTCGGTGGCCCTCTGCCATTTTACTCTCTGAAGACTTGGCCAAGCAGTCACCTTCCTCTGCCAGAGAGGTGAAGAGCCTCCTCTGTGCAGGTGTAATTGTGCTCAGCCTCCCTGAGCTCTGGGCCGGTGTGAGTGTGCATCTGAGACACCTTCCCGGGATCTGCTTTGAGAGCTGGCCACAGGGACGCCAAGGCAGGCTCTTCCAGGCGGGGTGGAATCAGCCTGCAGTCCCCTCCGTAAAGTGCGTGTGGTTTTGTTGTTGTGTCCTGGTAGCGCATTGTGGAGACAGTTCATTTACTACCCAGTTCTCCCCATAAAGCATACAGTCTACTGATTCTGCGTATATTTGCAGCCACCGCTACAGGCAGTCTGGCCGTCTCTGCCACCATAAAAAGAGCCCCATACCCTGCCAGTACGTGCCTATAACCTCAGCTTCACTAGGAGGCTGAGGCAGAAGGATCACCAGCTTGAGTCCAGTCTGGGCAACTTAGTGACAGCCTGTCTCAAAGTAAATAGGGTGTGGTGACACATGCCTGTAATCCCACTACTTGAGAGGCTTAGACAGGAGGATTACGGGTTTGAGGACAACCTCAGCAAATAATAAGACTCTCCCCAACTTAGTGAGAACAACCTGTATCAAAATAAAAATTAAAAAAACTACTGGGGATGGAACCTAGGGGGATTCTACAGCCCCATTTTTTATTCTTTATTTTGAAACACGGTCTTGCTGGGTTGCAAAGGGCCTCACTAATCAGCTGAGGCTGTCTGTGAACCACAATCCTCCTGTCTCAGCCTCCCGAATGTTGGGATGACAAGCGTGCGCCACCACGCCCGGCTTTTTTTTTTTTTTTTTTTTTGGTATGGGAGCATTCTACCTCTGAGCTACACCCCCAGCCCTGTTTATATTCTTTATTATGAAATAAGGTCTCACTAAGTTGCAGAGCACCTCACAAGTTGCTGAGGCTGGCCACAAATCTGCGATCCTCCTGTCTCAGCCTCCCAAATACTTGGTTGCAAGTGTGTACATGTGTGCCCCCAGGCCTGGCTTTCAAGCCGCTCTGGGTTTGAGGAAATAGAGCACTTGCTGTCAGCTGCCCTGAGTCCCTGTGAACTGGGAGGGGAGGCCCAGCTACGCTTCCTCCACTCACTCCTGGCTCTGAGAGCTGCCTGTGCAGGCTTGGCCAGGGTCTGGCTTCTGTCAGGGTGTGGCTGCTGGGCAGGACAGGGCCCTGGGGCCTTTCTGTGGAGCAAGCTGCGCCTTTATCTTCTGAGGGGAGGAGCTTCCTGGACAAGTGAGCTAGCAAGGTCGGCTGGGCAGGTTCTTCTGCAAGGCCCACCCCCTCCTCAGACTCCGCCCTTCTTGCGAACGCCACCCTCCAGGGCGGCCTCAGTGTCGTGGGTCTAAAGACTCAGCAGGTCCTGGTTACCAAGGAAGAACCTTTCTTGCTGCAGGACTCTTTCTGCCCTCACCCCCACTCCACCTTTTTGTTTGCTTGGGGGTTTTTTGGTACTGGGAATTGAACCAGGGTTGTTCTACCTCCAAGTTACATCCCCAACCCTTTTTATTCTTTGTTTTGAAACAGGGTCTTGCTAAGATACCTCGGCAGCTGGTTTTGAGCCTTTTCTTCGCCTCCCAAGCACTGAGATTACAGATGTGCCCACAACACCCAGCTTTTCTACTTTTTTTCCCTTGTTCTGGAGATTGATCTCAGGGCCAGTCTATCTCTGAGCCACACTCCCAGCCCTGTTTTATCTTATTTAATTTGTGTGGGGGGGGGGGCGGGGATGGAACCCAGGGGCATTCGACCTCTGAGCTACACCCCCTGCCGTATTTTTATTCTTTATTTGGAAACAGGGTCTCAGTTGCGGAGGGCCTCACTAAGTAGCTGAGGCTGGCTGCAAGCCACGATCCTCCGGTCTCAGCCTCCCGAATGCTGGGATTTTAAGTGTATGCCACCACACCTGGCTTCCTTTTTAAATTTTGAAACAGAATGCCACTAAGTTTCTGAAGGCCTCCCTACGTTGCTGAGGCTGGCCTTGAACCTGCGTCATCTTGTCGCAGCCTCCCATGTACCGTGATGTCGGCGTGGCCACCATGCCTGGCTAGCCCCCTTCCTTAAGCTGCTGACTGCTGCCTAGCTGGCCTGTAGCCACAGCTGCCATACGGCTCCCACATGGCTCAGGGGGCTCACAGTTCATGGCACTGCCGGGAGACCCTGCCTGGCCTCCAGGACACGGCGGCCAGCAGACCTGCTTGCTCTGCTTTTAGGGTTAGCACCTCCCTGTGTCTGTGGGGCTCCATGACAGTAACTGTTGCCCTGGCTTGCATGGAGCTGAGGGAGAAGTGGGCTCAGGCCGTGGCTGAGGTGGGAGCTTGGGCTCAGCCAGGGGCTTGCCCACATGTGGCAGTGGCCACGCCTGTGGCCCTGGCTGAACAGGCAGGCCAGAGCTGTGGCGCCACCCGTGGCTGTGGAAGGGGATGGGGGCAAAGCTTCTCGGGGTGCGGAGGGCCTACAGTGGCCCAGAGAGAGGGGGAATCATGCTTACCCCGGGTCTGCCGGCCATGGCCGCTCAGGCGTGGGGCTCAGCCCAGCAGTTCAAGAGCTGCTCATAGCAGTTTGCGTGCTGGGATTTCCACAGAAAGAACTAATTTAATTATAGGTCAAGGAATAGGAGCTCAGAGGCGTTTAGGGCGCTAACTGGGACGGGAGCGCTTTATATAAGAGGGGGATGTACCAAGAACCACCTTTACAGCTTGACCCCCCCACAATGGCCCTCCGTTCCGAGGTCCAGTCACAACCAGGTTTGCTGTCCAGGCACCGAGAGGGCGCCTGTCCTTGGGCATGGAGGGGGCATTACCCAGAGGCAGTGTCGACACACGAGGAGGATCGCTGTGCGTCCAGCAGGGCGTGATCCCAGCTGTGCCCAATCCTGGGCCTCTTCTGTGGTGCACACATGCTCACCCTACAGACGGGATCCAGGACCAAGGTGGAGGAACCATGACTTGAGACAGCCCACCCCTTCCCCAGCCGCCTGTAGACCTAAGGAGGCGAGTGTGCAGAGAGGGAGCCTGGCCCACTAGAGCCGGCTGCAGCCTCCCCTGCGGGCTCCATGGTCCCATGTGCGGGGTCCTTGGTGGGGGTGCCAGCTCGCGGGAGCCCAGGGCACCTCTGTGCTGAGCTGCCTGTCGTAGGATGGGGCAGGTCACACCTGTGGCCTGGTTTCTTCTCCCTGGGTGGCCTGTGCCCTACCCGGGGAGGCAGGTGTGAATTTGCTCTCTGCGGTCTGCAAGGGAATTCTGGAAGACTGGCTGGCGTGTCTCCAGGGCTCTTGAGCAAAAGGCCTGGATGGGTTGGTGGCCCCAAGCGCCCTGTCCTGTCTCTGAGACCAGAGGGCCCCCGCAGCTGCTGACCCTTGCTGTTTCCTGGGCCCCGGCTGTGAGGATGCCGGGCCTTGACCTGTCTTCCGAGGAGGCTCAGGTGGGCAGCCGGGGCAGCCCTTGCTGGCTGGCCGTATGGGCTGGGCCCAGGAGTTTGCTCTCTCCACTGTCAGGCAGCATCAGCAGCGCCTCTGGCTGGGTCTTATTTGCATTCCTTTAGCCGGGTTGGCGTGTTCTAGGCCCAAGCTCCCAGGTTGCGGTCTGAGAGAGGGGAGAGATCCATTCTATTTAAAGGGCTGTATAATTAACAAAGACAAAATAACCATAGCTCTCAGTCTTCAAAAAGATAATAGCAGAGGCCGGCCGCTCCAGACGCAGAGCATGGCGGGTGCGGGTGGTGGAGCTGCTCCCGCCAGCAGAGCCCTTCCCAGCAGGCAGGCAGGACAGACCTCACACCGCAGAGAGGCGGACGGTGCCGTTCTCTGTAGTCAAGTCAGCTGGGGGCGTTGCCAGGCAAAACAGGAGTGTGAAGACCGGAGGCCACGGCCGGAGATGGCCCAGGGGACAGGTGGCTGTGGACAGAGCACTGTCTCCTTCAGGGGTGGGCAGTGGGACACTGCAGCCCCACCGGCCCTCAGGACAGCTTGGTCTATGGCCTCAGCTTTGCCAGCCTGTTACAGCAGGCACGGCCTGCATGGCTGCACGCTTCTCCACGCCACCCCGCCGACGTGCTGGAGGGGCTGCCTTGCACGGCGTGGGCGGTTGGGACCTGTTGCTCTGGGCACTCCTTGCCAATCTGACAGGAGCTCGGAGCCTTTCTCCGGGAGCACTGGGCCCTTGTGATCCTGCAGCCACACGGCTCTTCTCCGAGGACGTTCTCGTCAGCTGTTACCTTAGTCTGTTTGCTTGCACACTCGCCCCTCCCTCCCTATCCCCCCCTTTCCTTCCTTCCATCCTTCCTTTCATGGTACTGGGGATTGAACCCAGGGGCCTTCTACCACCAAGATATACCCCCAGCCCTATTTTTTATTCTTTTATTTTGAAAGAGTCTCACTAAGTTGGGGAGGGCTCACTCAATAACTCAGACTGACCGCGAACCTGTGATCTTCCCGTCTCAGCCTCCCAAGTGCTAGGATTACAGCGTGCGCCCCACACCCAGCTCTGCCTTAGTCTGCCTTCTGTTGCTGTAACTGCATCCTAAGGCCAGGTAATCAATAAAGAATGGGAATTTATTTAGTTCTGGAGGTTGGAAAGTTCTAGAACATGCTGTCAGCACCACGTGGGGACTGAGCAAGCCCACCAGGTAGGGTGGGCTCTCCTCCGCATCTTAGAAAGCCAGGTGCCTTCCTGGGGCCGCCAGCAGGACCCACCCACCCACTACCCCCAAAGGCAAGCCTCGGCCTACACCACCAAATACCACTGACACGTGACTTTGGCGTTTAACTTCCCTAAACGTCAACCTCTGGGGGCACATTCACACCATAGCAGTGACCCTCAGAGAGCAGAATGGCCAGCCTGTCCAGCAGCCAGCCCTGGGGCAGGTCTTGCCCCAAGCGTTTCAGTGAACTTTGGGATGAGAGGCGAGGGTGTCTGTGGTCCTCGGAGCCACCTGCCATCGCCTGGCCCTGCGGCTCTAGGCTTTCGGCACAGAGTTCTGGGCCCTGGGCCGCAGCGGCAGGCAGGTGACTCGGAACAGTCGGGTCTGTACAGCTAATGGGGCTCTGAGCTGTCTCTGTGAGAGCTGCCGTTCCCAGGGGTGACAGTGGAGGCCGCAGAGGACCTCCAGGGGCAGCTCATGTGCCTGAGAACGGGGGCGAGCCACAGCAACCTTGGAGGAGGATTTTTCTAGAACCCCCCCCAGGCATGGCCCGCTCTGGAAGAGGTATCCTGTCGCTGCTGCCTTGGATTCCAGGGCTGTGCAGCCGGGTGACTAAGTGGGTGCGTTCTGTGGGTCTTAAATGCTTTCAGCTGGGCGTTTCTATAGTGCTGTCGCCATAGCACCCAGCGAAGCAGGAGCTGCGGGGCGGGGCGGGGGGGGCTAGCCACTTCAGGGACAAGAACCATGCCGCTTTGGATGGCCTGCTGTGGAGCCTGGCGCTGTAGGCCATTCTGTGCGCTTTCCAGAAAGCTCAGACACAGCCCCACGCGGGGGCCATATCCACCCATAGGGATGGCTGCCACCTCCTCACTCCCTCCGTCCCACCGCCCCCCGAGCTGTTGCTGCCCACTTGGCCTGAATTTCAGGATCTGCTCAGCAGACTCGCGGCTTCTCCATGAGGAGTCAGCGGCCTGGAGAAGGAGGTTGCGGAAGCCCGCTGTCATTCCTAGACAGACGCAGCAGCCGTGCAGCCTGGCCAGCTTGGCTCTGGCGCTGCGACCTGCCCGGTGTGAGTGTTGGGGGCTTGGGGCAGCTGGACTGCTCAGGACTGGGGCCAAAGCAGGCAGCTCTCCCGGGGCCTCACGCCCTCCTGGTGTGGCCATGGCCGTGTGGCACAGGGACCGTCTCTCCTCCCTGCGCCCCTGCAGAGGCCCAGGGGAGCTGCTGACACGCCCCCCCCCCCCCCTGGCTCCTGACCTGGCCCTTGGTGGGGCTCCCAGCGGGGAATCTCTCTCTTTTTTCCCCTGTGGTACTGGGGATTGAACCCAAGGGCTACTTCAGAGCTACAACTACAACCCTTTGGTTTATTTTATTCTCATTTATTGTGTGTGTATGTGTGTGTGTTCATGTGTGTTATTGGGGATTGAATCCAGAGGCATTCCGCCTCCAAGCTCCACCCCCAGCTCTATTTTATTTTTATTTTTTATTATTTATTTTTTGTGGTACTGGAGATAGAACCCAGAGGCCGTCTACCCACAGGCTATACCCCCAGTCTTTATATTTTATTTGGAAACAGGGTCTCACTAAGTTGCTGAGAGCCTCACTAAGTAGCTGAGGCTGGCTTTGAACCTGTGCGATCCTCCTGTCTCAGCCTCCCAAGCACTGGGATTACAAGCGTGCGCCACCACGCCCGGCCATTTATTTTTTATTTTTATTTATTTTTTTGTGGTACTGGAAATTGAACCCAGGGGGCATTCTACCTCTAAGCTATATCCCTAACCTTATTTTTTAAATTTTGAAACAGGGTCTCACTAAGTTGCAGAGGGCCTCACTGAGAAGCTGAGGCTGGCTGTGAACCTGCGATCCTCCTGTCTCAGCCTCCCAAGCGCGGGGATTACAAGCGTGCGCCACCACGCCCAGCTTGGTTTTTATTTTGCATCAGGGTCTCTCTAGGCTGTTGAGAGTCTTGCTAAGTTTCTGAGGCAGTCCTTGAACCTGTGGTCCCAACTCCTGTCTCAGCCTCCCAAGTAGTGAGATTACAAGCATGTGCCATCCCACCCAGCTGGAAATCTTAAAAATAAGACACCATTCCCTCCCGACACCTGGGGCTGCCAGACCCCGCTAATGAGGCCAGTGCCGTGCCTGTGCGCTGCGCTCCAGGGAGTAGAGGCCCTCTGAGCGATGGCCGCGGCAGCCTACAAACCCAGAAACCGCTGCCGCCGCCGGCAGCTCCCAACTGGGGCCTCGGCTTAGCAGGTGTCGTTCTCAGGACAAGCGGCCCCAGAGGACCTTGCGTCCTGGTTTATACCGCCGTCCTAGGTGACCGCTGTGGTATGCCTTCCCATCCCAAAGGCCCGCTGGGGGATGACTTGAGGCCGTCGCGCTCAAACCCCTCCTTGGCCTGCTCCAGCACCCCATTCCCTTGCCAGGACTTCGGTTTCCTGTGATGCCCCTCTGGCCCTGGACGCAGCTGTCCTCCAGGCCTGGCCACTACCAGGAAGTCCCAGAGGGGAAGAGGCGGTGGCCGAAGGGCAGGTTAGATGGGATTTCCCTCCCTCTCCCTCAGGAGCCCTGTGCACTCAGGAGCTGCCTCCCACTGGGTGTCATGGCCTCTGTCCAAGCCTCTCTCTGCCCCTTGGCATGGGCCAGTACCAGGGGCGTTGAAGCTAGAGGGCTGTGGTAGCTAAGTGCAGCATTTGACCACCTTGGGGGCAGCGCGAGTGGGGCGCTGGGGGGCTGCAGGCCTGGGCTGAGCAGTGCTTTGGCGGAGGGCGCTCTAGCCCCGTTTGGGGTCCACCTGTCTCCCTGACACGCACCCGCCCATCCAGACCCCTCTAAAGCTGGGACAGGAGCCTGGCACTGGCACCAAGGCCAGGGTGTAGTCAGCCAGGTGTCCTCCACAGCTCCCAGGAGCCCTCGGGCCCCAGGCCCTGGGGTGCATCTAATGGCCGCTCCCCACTGCCAGGAGAAGGAAGTGTGGAGAGCAGGGAGGAGCGGGAGCAGGAGCTGGAGGCATGTTGCGTAACCACAGGAAAAGTACTAGGCGCTCCTGAGGCCTGAGGCGGAGGAGGAGAGGTGGAGGAGGAGGAGCGGAGGTGGAGGAGGAGGAGTGAGGACAGCGGTGGAGGCAGAGGCAGCCTCCGCAGCCGGGAAAACAGAATGGAGCCCACTGCAGAGGGTCCTTCGTGGCCGCCCTCAGCTTTCGCTCAGTGTCTCGGCTCCTCGCCCCCCACCTGCCGCCCTGGTTCCCAGCAGGCAGCCAGGGCTGAGCCCTACAGCCACTTGGGAAAGCCATGCGTGTTTCCTGATGCTGGGGCCTGTGCGGGGCCATAGTGAGCCAGCCATTTTGAGGCTTGTTTAAGAAGCTCTCTGGGTATAAGGAGGTGGGGTCTGTTGGGTGGCAGGGCTGAGCGCCCGGCCCTCGGGGACAGTGGGTCCTCTGGCACTGGTGGCCACGTTAGGGATGGGCCCACACCTGCTGGCTTCCTCCTCACCCCCGGCTGAGCCCTGCGTGGGGAGGACCCGGGAACAGCCTGCTCCTGGCTCCCTGGCGCCCACCAGCTCAGCTGCCCACCCACGCTGAGTCAGAGCTGCACGGCACCCTTGGGCTGCTGCCCCCTGCTGGAGGACAGGCAGCAATTCGGCAAAAGCCTTGCCGGGATCCTGGGGCCCTGTGGACACTGCCCCAGGCCCCACGGTGGGCACAGGAGGTGAGGTGGGGCGTGGCAGGGACCCTGGAAACACCGGGCGGGGGTAGGTACTGCCTCAGGGCCACACAGCCCTCCCAGGCCTCCTTCTGTGATGGAGTGTCGTCCCCAGCCCAGTGGCCTGGGTGCACACTGGAGGCCGTTCTTCCATGCGGGGCCCAGGCTGAGCCTCAGTTAACTGTCATGGCGGCATTAGGAACCGTGGGAGGTGCCGGCTTGGTTAGCTGTGCGCAGCTGCACTGAGGGCCATACAGCGCCACCAGGCTAGGAGGCGTGACCTGCTAGCCAGGCCATGAGAGTAATGGCAGAGATGTTGGGGGGTTGGCATGTCCTGCCCGAGGAACAGAGGCAGAGCGCT
This sequence comes from Muscardinus avellanarius, assembly GCF_963383645.1. Classification (NCBI taxonomy): domain Eukaryota; kingdom Metazoa; phylum Chordata; class Mammalia; order Rodentia; family Gliridae; genus Muscardinus; species Muscardinus avellanarius. The sequence continues at coordinate 73,228,141 of NC_137802.1, forward strand.
GGGGCTGGGGTCACCCTGTCACCAACCACGCGCCCAGCCAGGCCTAGCACCAGGCCACTGGGCCCCACCTGCCTACAGTGGGCGCCCTTCCCTGTGGCCCTTCCCCAGCTCCCCTGGCCCACTTCTGCTGCCTGTGGGTTTGTTCAGACTACTTTTGTTTTGTTTTATAGGTTGTTGAAATACGCATTTTAACTGTTCTGAAGTGTACAGTTCACCACGGGCGTAAAGCACTTTCTCGTTGATGTGTGACCATTCTGCTCATATTCTAAATCCTCCCCAAGGGAGACTCTATCCCATTAAACCCCAGCTCCCCTCCCCCAGTCCCAGCAGCCCCCTTAGACCTCCCTGGTGTGACTCCTCTGCGCCCATGCGGTTTTCAGGGGTGCTCCCACCTGGTATGTTCAGAACAGTAGCTGGGTCTGGAGGCTTGCTCTGGGGGAAGAGTTCATCTTTGTTTTTTGGTGAGATCCCATCCCTGGTGGATTGGTGTCTACCAGGGACACAGAACAACTGGGTCAGGGCAGCCGCTGAGGTCGGAGCCATGCCCATGGCTGTTAAGCCGTTAGGGTTGAATCTCTGGATCAGGCTGGGGGGCGCTGGAGGGGTCCCCACCTCTCCCGAGCCCAGAGCATTCATGAGGACTGAGGGGCGTGTGCCTCACCCCAGGAGGCCCCGGGAGGCACTCGGGCAACAGCAGCGTGGGAGACCAGGGTCCTGGCGCTGTGAGGGTCACCCGGAGTGTCCTGTCCTGACCTCCGTGAGCTCCAGGAAGGGGCCTGCCGTCAGGTTTCTGTGCCCGCAGCCCTCCGGGCTTGCCTCCCCCAGAGACCTCGAGCCTGACTTCTCACCCTCTCTCCGGGGTTGTGGCTCTTGGGACAACCGTCCACAAGGTGCCCTACTGCCCCCACGGCCGGTCGCTGGGGCAGGTAGGAAAGGGCTGAGACGAGCCTTGGGGGGGCGCTCCCGCAGCAGGCTCAGCTGGGTCCCTGGGTCAGGCTGTCTGGGCTGCGGCTCCTGCTGCAGGAGCTCCGTGGGACGCCGCCCGGCGGCTCTTGGAGCTGGGACTGAGCAGCTCCTCCACCCACCTGGAGGGGTTGGCCTGCCACCCGAAGCCATGCCCCCTTTGTGGGAGAGCCCGGGGAGGCAAGCCTGCCCCTGGGCCTGTGTCCCCTGTGTGGGGATGCGCTGCTCTACAAGGGCAAGCATGCGAGTGCCATGGGGTGTGCCATCAGGCCTCCCCAAGTGGCCCCAGACAGCGTTGTTTCCAGCCTCCCCTTTGCGAGAACAGGACATGTTTAAGTCTGTGCGGCTCTGTGCTTACCCCTCCTTCCCGCCCCCAGTACATCGACGCCATCAGCAACAAGCAGGGCGAGCTGGAGAACTACGTGTCGGACGGCTACAAGACCGCACTCACCGAGGAGCGCAGGAGGTTCTGCTTCCTGGTGGAGAAGCAGTGCGCCGTGGCCAAGAACTCTGCTGCCTACCACTCCAAGGTAAGCGCACACTGGGTCTGCCCGCCCCACAGGCGTGGGCCCGGCCTGGGGAGGCGGGTCCCCGCGACGACACCGCAGGGCTGGACGACACCGCAGGGCTGGACGACCCTGCGCTTTGAGAGTTCTAGAGGGAAGATTATCAGAGCAAAGGGCGTGGGCCCTTGGAGACCTGCTTTAGAAACCGCTCAGTCAGCCGGGCGCGGCGCGGTGGCGCACGCTTGTCATCTCAGTGCTTGGGCAGCAGAGACAGGAAGATACAGGTTCTCAGCCAGCCTCAGCTACTTACCCTGTTTTAAAATAAAAAGAATAAGCCGGGCGTGGTGGTGCACGCTTGTCATCCCCGCGCTTGGGAGGCGGAGACAGGAGGATCGCACAGGTTCGAAGCCAGCCGCTGGCTTAAGAGACCCTGTTTCCAAATAAAATATAAAATAGGTCTGGGAGTGTAGCTCGGAGGTAGAAGGGTTTCCAGGAACCCCAGTACCACCAAAAAGAGAATAAGCCGGGCATGGTGGCGCATACTTATAATCCCAGCGCTTGGGAGGCTGAGACAGGAGGATCGCACAGGTTCAAAGCCAGCCTCAGCTACTTAGTGAGGCTCTCAGCAACTCAGTGAGACCCTGTTCCAAGTAAAGTATAAAATAGGTCTGGGAATATAACCTGGAGGTAGAAAAGCCTGAGGGTTCCACCCCCAGTACCAAAAAAATAAATAAATAAAATTTAAAAATAGGGCTGGTGGGTGTACCCTGGAGGTAGAATGCCACTGGGTTCAAACTCCAATCCTGCAACAACAACAACAACAACAAAAAAACGCCGGGCGTGGTGGCGCACGCTTGTAATCCCCGCGCTTGGGAGGTGGAGACAAGAGGATCGCACTGGTTCGGAGCCAGCCGCACTGGCTTAAGAGACCCTGTTTCCACATAAAAAAGTTAAAAAATAGGTCTGGGAGTGTAGCCCGTGGGAGTGTGGCCCGGAGGTAGAAGGGCTTCCAGGAACCCCAGTACCACCAAAAAAAAAAAGTCAGGTGTGTTTCCAGAGCCACTGTACTGACAGCCTGCTGGGGTTCATCGTCATCTTGGCTCTTCTGCCCTGTCTTGGTGAGGCCCGAGCTGGTGGCCCGTTGGACGCGGCCCATGTGCTCCTTGATGGGGTGAGACCACGGCCTGGCCGCCCTCTGTCCCGGGAGTGGCCTCTGGACCCAGGCGCTGCTCACTTGGCAGTACGGAAGGCCCCCCAACTCTGGCCTGACGCCAGCTGGCTAAGGCCGGGCATGTTGCTGGCCCCCAGGCCTTCCCGGCCCGTGTCCAGCAGCTGCCACAGCTTAGGAGGGGAACTGGCTGCCCTCCCCCATCCTACAGGCCCTACTCCTCTGTCCCCAGGCAGCCATGAGCCTGGGTTCTCAGGCCGTGTCCCCCCACACTGCTTCAGGGCCTCCCAGACACCAAACGGGCACATGGCGGTCCTGAGCCGCCTCCTCTCTGCGTGGCCTCTGCCATGCCCCAGCTACTCTGCTCTACCCTCCCCTTGGTGATCCCCAGAGGGCCACCCCATCACGGGTCCTTTGCCCCGGGCTTGCTGCTGTCTGCCCTCGGTGGCTTCCTGAGGGGTGGGGGGATTCTGTCCTAGGAAGCTTTGCTCTGGGGACCTGGCACGGCCCTGCAGGACAAAGGTGGCCAGGAGCTCTTCAAAGGGAAGGACTCTCCAGGGAGGGGCTGCCTGGGCTGCTTCCCTGGAAGGCCTGGGGTCAGAGGTCAGAGGTCCAGCAGGCTAGAGAGAGCTGATTGCAGCCCCCAGGGGCAGATAAGGCCCAGAGGCAGGACAGACCCCTTTCCAGAAGCAGATCTTGGCAGGGCGAGTGAGCATGTCACCCACGGCACAGGGCAGGAGCTAAGGTGGGGCGAGGCCTGCTTTGGGACGAGGCTAGATGTGGCCAGGTAGATGAGCCCACCAGGGAAACCCTGGCCATGTTATCTTAAGTGAAGGAGAGGCCCAAGGATCACACATGTGCTTACACACGAGTGGCCTTGGTCCCCAGAGCCTGGGGCGCCAAGGAGACCAGTGCCCCCCCTCCCCAGAGGCTTCTCCTCTGGCTTGCCCGGGCCTGCTGCAGCTGTGGGCAGGTGCAGGGCAAGGACAGGATGGAGCCTGTGTGCCCAGGGGACGCCCCTTGCATGCTTGCCCGGTGCCTACACACGGCCTCCCAGGGCAGGCACCTCTTTGGGTCTGCTCATCAGCGGCAGGCGTCTGCGCCCTCTAGTGGGGACGGGAGGGTCGGGCAGGGAGAGCCAGCCAGCCTGCAGTGGGCTGCACATGGCGGGCAAGCTTCCAGGCCTCAGGCCCCTACAGCACGTCAGGCAGGACCCCAGGTCCCACCCCAGCGCACACCTGTGGCGTGCACGCCCTTCACCGTCTGCCCCAGAGCCTTGGAGGTGGACAGGAGTGGCGAGTCTTGCATCTCTGATGGAGCCGCCTTCCTGCATCGCCAGCACCTGGGCCTGACCCTCCCGCCTGCCATGCAGCGCTCACCCCCTGGTGCAGCATGATCTAGAAAGAGCTGCCTGTCCTCTGGTCGTGAGCACCCCACTTCCCCTTGCTCTGAGCCCCTGGGGAGGCCTCGGCGTGCCCGGCTGCGTGGCATGTGGTGATGCACCAGGCCCTCTGTGAGGTAGTCTTGTGTGGATCAGGGCAGAGGCCTCCCAGGCCACCCCCAGTGCCAGGCAGGGTACTCGGGGGCGTCTGGCTGCGCCCTCTGCCAGGAGCCTGTGCCAGCCTGACCCCTCCGGTCTTGCTGTTCCCTCTCAGGGCAAGGAGCTGCTGGCCCAGAAGCTACCGCTGTGGCAGCAGGCTTGCGCCGACCCCAACAAGATCCCCGACCGCGCCGTCCAGCTGATGCAGCAGATGGCCAGCAGCAACGGCTCCATCCTCCCCAGTGCCCTGTCAGCCTCCAAGTCCAATCTGGTCATCTCGGATCCCATTCCCGGGGCCAAGCCCCTGCCGGTGCCCCCGGAACTCGCGCCGTTTGTGGGGGTGAGTCCTGGGCCCCTGGAAGCTGATGGATGGGGCAGCCCCTTTGCTTGGGGGTGGCGCCTTGTGGCAGCGCTCCCCCAGGGTGCTGAGCCCGGGGCCCCATGGACGATGTAGGCGCTCTGAGCTGGCCCCCGAGCGACGCCTGCCCCTGCCTCCTCTCCAGCGGATGTCTGCCCAGGAGAATGCACCCATCATGAATGGCGTCGCAGGCCCAGACAGTGAGGACTACAGTCCCTGGGCTGACCGCAAGGCTGCCCAGGCCAAGCCCCTGTCTCCCCCGCAGTCACAGAGCAAGCTGAGCGACTCTTACTCCAACACACTCCCCGTGCGCAAGAGCGTGACCCCGAAGAACAGCTACGCCACCAGTAAGGGCCCTGGGAACTGGGGGCTCACGGGCGTGTGCATGTGTGCCCGTGCATGTCCACACGGCTGGGAGCGGTGTGCTTGTGGGTATGTCTGCACGTTTAGGTGCATGTGTTAGCGTGCACTTGTGTGATGCATGTGTGTGTGCGTGCAGCACACACAGGGCTGGGATGGGGTGCAGGGCAGCAAGGCCGGGACCACCTGTGGGCTGGTTCTGCGGGCGTCTCGGGCACAGCGGCACAGGCTCCCTGGCCTCGGCCTCCGTGGACAGCCCCTCACACCCGCCCCGTCGTCCCGGCAGCCGAGAACAAGACCCTGCCGCGCTCAAGCTCCATGGCAGCCGGGCTGGAGCGCAACGGCCGGATGCGGGTGAAGGCCATCTTCTCCCACGCGGCTGGTGACAACAGCACCCTGCTGAGCTTCAAGGAGGGTGACCTCATCACCCTCCTGGTGCCCGAGGCCCGCGACGGCTGGCACTACGGCGAGAGCGAGAAGACCAAGATGTGAGTGCCCCCGTGGGGCCTGGCGGGTCGAGGCGGACGGCAGGCTCAGTCGCCAGCACGCTGAGCCCGAGTGTGCACGGTGGCCCAGGACTCAGGCTGTCCTCAAGGACCGGCCCGACCCCGCGGCCTCCCACACGCAGCACTTCATGGCAGCCTTGACGACCGCCCCTCATCGCTGTCATCTTCCCACGCCGCTCACTTTGGCACTGGTGTGGCGTCCTTAGTGTATCGGCCATTTCTCCATGGAGGATGCAGTCTCCCAGACTGGCAGTGGCGGGGCTCGACTCAGCCAGCCGGAGACCCGCAGCCCTTGTGCCCCGTGACTCCCGTGTACCCGACCAGCCCTGTTAAGTCAACAAGTCCCAGGGACCACAGCATACTGCCTAACTAAATCCCTGCAGCAGGAAGCTGTACGACCGCTCTGGCTCCACCCAAGGGCTGCTGTTTCTGTCTCGCAGACGCCGTTGGGGTGGGGTGTGGCAGAGGACCAGGAGCGAGTCCCACTTGCTTTGCTCTGGCCCAAGGAGTGGGAGGCCCCGCTGCCTCTTTCATGTCTTCTGTGGTTTGGGAGCCGTGGCCCAGCATGGCCAGGCACCCAGTGTGGCGAGGGGCTCTGCCCAGCTTGTGATGGAGGTGGGTGGACCCACAGCCCCAAAAGGCAGGGGTCACAGCACCGGCTGCCCTCGGGGCTGAGAATGTTCAGTGCCAGCCAGGATCTGCTCAGCCTGACTGTGGCACCCCGCTCCCCACAGGCGGGTGCAGCAGGCTGCGGTCTGATGGCGATCTGGCGTGCCGCGCGTGGCTATCTGCCTGGGGCTGCAGTGTGACCCTCCTACCTTGGCTTCTCTTCCAGGCGGGGCTGGTTTCCCTTCTCCTACACCCGGGTCCTGGACAGTGATGGTGGTGACAGGGTGCACATGAGGTGAGTGTGCCCGCCCGGGGGGCACAGGACACCTACCTGGCCTGCAGCCCCAATGGGTCGCGATGCAGATGAGGACCTTACCAGGCCCTCGGTGCGGAGAGCTTGCACGGCTCCCGGCCCCTCCACCCCTGCCCCTGCCCCTGCGTGTTTGAGGCCTGAGGGCTGGACAGGTGTACAGGGAAGCAGGGCACAAGAGCCCTGGGCTTCTGGGAATGGCGGTGGGGCTCTGGGACGGCTTTTGGCCAGCCTGTCCCAGTGGGGCCACTGTGCTGCTGTCTCCTGAGGCACGGTGTGGGGAAGCCCAGACATTTTGTGGTCCTCAGTTCCTCCTGCTGGGAGGGCCGTGGGGTCGCTGTGGGACCAGCAGGCCCTGTGGCAGCCCCTCCTGGTACACCTTTGTGCCCGGTTCTGGCGCAGCCAGCCCTCAAGAGGCAGGGAGTCCTGGGCCTCACTTGGAGAGCAGCCTGTGGGCCTGGCGAGGGCGGGCCACTTGGCTTGGGGCTGTGTGGGGTGCCCCCCTCTGAGCTCTGTGCCCCACAGCCTGCAGCAGGGCAAGAGCAGCAGCACCGGCAACCTCCTGGACAAGGACGACCTGGCGCTCCCGCCCCCCGACTACGGCACGTCCTCCCGCGCCTTCCCCGCCCAGGCCGCTGGCACCTTCAAGCAGAGGCCCTACAGCGTGGCGGTGCCCGCCTTCTCCCAGGTGAGCCCCACCGGGGGCAGGCCTGGGCAGAGGGCATGCACCCTGTGGGTGACTGCGGGCTGGTCTGCTGGCTGCCTTCCCTTACCTGGCTGTGCGTCCAGGGGCCGTGGCTGGCCTCGAGGCTGGCCTGGTCCAGCACTGCTCAGGAGGAGCCCGGGGGTCACGGAGGAACTGGGTCCCAGGAGCCCCTTTCCCTAGCTGTGGTGGCCTGAGCTCCTGCCCAGGCCCCCGGGATGTAGCCAGTGTGAGCCTGCACCCTGGGATGCATCCCCACAGTCCCATGTGTGTGTGGCCTTTGACAGTGACTGGGCGTGGTGTTCAGGTCTGTGCCTGCTTCTGTGTGTGTGCGTGGGGGGTAGATGGCAGCTGCACGGGAGAGCTGTGGGGAGGCTGTCTCCGAGGAGCCTGTGGCCTGGGCGGTTTAAGCACGATTTGGGCCAG